>NC_064759.1:35726536-36385465 GCF_011397635.1 Epinephelus fuscoguttatus | reverse complement strand
TTCCAAGCATTTTGTATGAATTACATTTTAACAAATAGGAAAGCCTAATGAAAATGGCAATATCTGAGGTTTACATGATATTGCTATATATTTCAAATACTCTTGAGGCAAAAAATGCCCATAGAAATGTTATGCAATTAAAATGCAGAGGAAATACTTTGTCAAACAGATAATGATGTAGGTCTGTCATCATATTATATTATGACTAGAAGAATATTTACTAAAGCTTTAGATGCACACACATCCAAGTGGAAACACAGTAGAAAAGAAATATGTAATATACCATAACTTATAGGCAGGAAACCTCAAACATGCTGTCCAAGAAAGAACACTTGAAATGTACAGCCTGCCTACGCACATGTGACTTTACAAACATTTTTATGTTGACATTCTGTGAACTTGTTTTTTTGTTTTTGACCGCATTAGTAGTTTAAAATATTTTACTCTGCGAGCAAAGAGCTTCCATTCTTCTTTATTTTGTGTCTCTGTTTGCATCACTTTGGAAACTCCAGCTGTATTTGATGTGGATTCCCAAAACTGATCCAGTATAACTGCACAACATTTCAAAAAAAGCATTGGAGGTACTATAATGTTTCTTTTTACAAGGGATGTGTTGTGGTTGACATGACTATTAAATGGTGTTTTACTGTACGATGTTTTCTTTTTCGTTATGCATATAATATGGTTTAAATGTGATGGTACAAAATTTGACAGACAAAGAACTGACACAAACAGTCAAAGTAAAAAGAACGGACACTAATCCATCCATTTGTTTTAGTTATGTTATTCCTGATTTTATATTTCAGAGGCCTACTAATTATGCTGTATTTTGTTGAACTCAGCTGGGAGTACATTGATTCCACATATGTTTTGCTTGAGACTTAAACAAGGTGAATGTGGCTTCTCTTTCATTTCTTTTTCCCCCTCCTTGGTTTCACTTATATGCCTTGCTGATTGTGTTTTACCTTCTATTTATTTTTATGATTTCTCCCAAATACGACACCTGTAGTTGCCTCTCCTATCCACTGTCTCCATCTAGAAATTTACTAGCGTCATGAGTCAACTGTCTTCTGTGACAAACATCCAGATGGTGGTTGTCAAACACCATCCTCTCTAGTTGTCCTCTTCAGCTCTCTACAGCCCTCAGCTTTCTGGAGTGCATGTGGGACAATTGAGGACAAAATCCTGTCTTCAATTACCTTCAAGTTTCTGCACCTCTCTGCAGAATCTCTGTTCTTTCAGTCTTTCAGCTTGGCCTTTTGTCAGCTCAGTAGACTTAGTAATGATCTCAGTGACAGATCAAAGTCCTCTGGCTGAGATTTGGGGTCACTCAGGAAGGTGGAAATGCTGCACTGAAGAATTTAACGTTTGCACGGCAATATGCAGTGGATCCTCTCCTTTGGTCTGTCTGTCAATGTACTGTATCTATCCGTCTACCAGTCTGGCTGTTATCGAATCAACTAGTCTGAGTATTTCTGTCAAGCAACTTGTCTGTTTGGTTCATGAGTGAAGTCAAGTTCATTTCAAAATACTCTTTCAACTTCTACAATTTTGGCCACATCATAGGTGACAAACGGTCACTGATGAGGCATTTTTGCACTGTGCTCCACCGAGATCAATAAAAAAGCATGGCCAGCATTAAAATGTTTTTTTCCTTGGATGTTCAGTTCATTATTGCTCATGTTAGCTACCGGGCTTCCAAAGAAAACGCGGTTGCTGCTGCCAGAAATGGGGGGAAAAAACATAATTTTTTGTACACCAGAGGATTTCTTCCTTGGAAAACCTACACAACACCAAGTGTTGAGAAAAGTTCTTGCAAAAGCCTTCAAGATCCATAGAGGGAATTAGCATTTTCGTATAACATATGGGAGTGTAATAAAATAAATTCAATTAAAGTGACTGATTATGATTTTGACAAAGGGGTGTTTTCACAGAGGGAAAATAGCAGCATGTTTGCCAATTCCGCTAGTGCAGTTGGTCTCTCTTCACGTGTCTTTATATAGGTGTATGTGTTTGTGTGTGTGTGTGTAGTGTGGTGTGTGTGCAACCACTCCTTACACAGCATTGTCTGTGTAAATACTGTGTGCATGTGTGAGAGAAAATAAGTCTGAGCATGTGAGATTTTACTCTCTATTAACCTCAATAACTATCACCATGTCAGCCTCTTACATTCCCATGAATGTGATTTTGCACTTCCAATGCAAACCAACAGCAGAGTAATAAATGCATGAGTTGCATATGGAGAAAGAAAGAGGAACATAGGGAGGTTTTTATATGAAATAGCTAATATCGCTTAACCCCGTCTCCTACTGTCTATCTCTATTTTACTCAGTTTCAGTCTCTGTGGGTCCATCTCAGTTCCCACTCTCACCATCCACCTCATCCTCTTCTTGCTTGCCACAGTAGATTGAAGATTACTCCTCTTAAAGACAAAGCCTTAAGTGGTTGCACATTTGAACCATTTAGCAATTTGGTCTAATGGTTTCAGGATGAGCTATTTTAGCTGAAACGCAGGGACGAAGGGATAGAGGAATGGAAGGGGTGTAAAGTACGATGAAACACTGGTTCTGATTGGCTGGATTTCCTCATCCAGGAAGGGGGTCACTGCGGTGTCAACGCTAAGAGGGATGAGCTCAAACAGAGATAGGATGATTACAACTGAACAATTAGAAGTTGGCAGATGGAGAAAAAATATACCAAGACATGTTAGCAAAGAAAGGAGGAGAATTGTATAAGGCTGTTTTAGACTCATAAAGTTCTAGTGTTAAGAGCAAGGTCATGGCTTCACTGATACAGTGGGCCTTTTCTTGGTGGATTAGGACACACAGACTGGTGAGTCAATTCACCCAAAATCCTCACCACTGCATTAAACTTTGTGTTACAAATTCCATGAGTCTAGATGACAGACAAGCACAATAGCTCACCAAGGACATGTAGTTTCATCTGTTTGTGTGTGTGTGTGTGTGTGTGTGTGTGTGCTGAAGCTTCAGAGGAAGAGCTCCTTTGCATCTTTGGCCTGTAATTAGTCACTGTTGAATGAAGCGATGGTTCTAACACTCCTCACTGACAGCAGAGTAAAGGCAGAGTGTGCCTCTTGTTTTCGGAGAATGTCACTTATGTCTGCACACACACTGATGATAAGGAAGAGGTGTTTATACCCATCAGAGCTGTATTTAATACAGTCAGACATCACACATACCATGAGACATGTACTTGTGCACACACACACAAATAAAGAATTCTTGGGCCACCTGCAACACAGGACGTCCAAACTACTATCAGCTGCCCTACATTAACAAACCATGGCACAAAAGCAGTGATGAGTCAGCTACTCTAAACACACTTGAAATTCTCCCCAAGACTGGATTATTGCAGACCTACAGGACAAATAGGGAGGAGAGGAAGATGGGGAGGTGGATAGGGATAAAGAACACAAGGGAGGAGAGGGGACAAGGATAGGAAATGATGGGAGGAAAGAGGTGGGTTAAGAGAAAGGAGAGGGAGGGAAGGCAAAAGAGATATATGGGGATAGGGAGGAAGAGCAGAAGAGAGGGAGGGACGAAGGACAAATCTTTGAAGGTAGAAAAGCAGCAGCAGCAACAGCAGCTGCCAGAGAGGCTGCACTTATCCTTCAACCTCTAATCTGAGAGTTATCATCAGGACACAGTCATCATCAAGAGGTACAAAGACCCCCTCTTGGTCTAATTATCTCTCTCTTGCTTCATAACAAAATACTATTGTGTTTGAAAGCACACAGACTCTTTCATGTGAAGACATAAACACACTATGGTGATGCACACAATACACACATACTGCTGTCAGGCAGAGCGAATAACAGAGTAACACTGGACTTATTTCGTAGGCTGTTGTTCATCCCCTAACACCATAGCACCATTTCTTATACATGCAATGCTGAGACAGCGCAGACGGCAAGAGCAGCAAAGGCCAACTCCGCCAACAATCCATCTCCTGTCCTTTCGAATGTCTGTCGGCTGATGAAAAAAGGGAGATGACATATTTGGCCATGGCAATGGGACAAATCCCAAGGTGATCCAAAAAAGCCCAACATAAATGTCTCCATGGAAATCTTAAACTTGATGAAAACGTTTTCTGTCTAGACTCATGAAATTCACAAAGGAACAAGACTCCCAAACCCCCACCCCCCCACCCCCACCTTGAGAATTAGCGGCCCACACCATTTAAAGGAACGTAATAGGAGAGAAGGAGACATGTTGGAGGAAAAGCTGTTCTAATATGACCCACAGTATTGCTTATCATAATTAACCCCTAATATTATCTTCAAAACACTCTTTCGACAAGGCTTTCACCGAGAGAGATGCATGATTCATTATACAATGATAATGAATTGGCAAAGACCACCACTTGTGATACTGCAACAACAGCTTGAGCAGGAAATCTGTCTCTGAACCATAGTTGGTCCGTAGTCTGTGTAGTAGCATTACCTAAACCTCTATGCACTGGAAGAATGTACCCCTGCTTCTTGGTTACAATCCACACCACACATTTACCCCTCGGACCAAGACTCTCAAGAAAACAGCTTGTGATATCAGAAGCCATGTTATTGCATGAGCCTGCCGACTCAGTATTATCACTAACAACTTCATATGGAAAACCTTGTGGCCTTACATCAATTATAGGCTCATTTTCAGATATGCGTGCAAGCCTGATAAGCAAAGAAAAAATGTTCCCCCTAACATCAGCCGATGTAACCAGGGCCTGTATTTATCATGGTGTCATGGCTTTGGCATGTTTTCATACAGCAACTTAAAGCAAACTTGCTCACTTATTTTACCCTTATTTATGTATGCTGACTGGGCCCACATGTGCTGCTTTTGCAACAGTTACTAGCAGTAGTAGCAGCGTAGGGCAGCTGATGTGTGACCAGCTTACATTTCAGGTCCAGGTGAAGGCAGTGCATGGGGTGACAGGTGATCTGAGATGGGTATACTACATTTCTTAGAAACTTTATGAACATGGAGGCTGAACTTTTAATTATGAGACAGAGTAGGCCGGTGGAAGCTAATCTCTAGTGGCTATTAGTGTCGGGAACCAGTCCTTTCATCTGCAAGCCTTGTATATGCTGTGAGGGGAAGAGAGTGGTGCTAGGACTGCCTGTGTTTACTGCCTGTTTATCTAAGTGGGCATGTGGGGGGCTGGGGGGCCACGGCAGGTCAAACCACACACAGCGAGAGGAGTCCAGGACCCCCGGAGGACCACTAAAAGTGATGAGATTTTACAACTACTGCTTGGCCTATGACTACTACTGCTGATGCACACACACACGTTTGTGGTAACAGACTGACATACACACACCCCTGACTCAGAGTGATGAGAGTTTATTACTACTGTGTTGAGACTAAGTGCTCCTGGGGCAGGAAGACGAGTTGAGGGTTCCAGTGGACCTTAAGGCCCCCAAGGCAATGAGAGGGAAACACAGCTTTGAGAAGGCCAAGCATGTATATACTAGATTGTTACTTTAAATCTGCTGTATTTACATTATACATTGTGACTGAAGTACACCAATAGAATTTAAAGTTAACACTACATTAACAGTGTAGGCCTACCTGCATTTATATATCTAATTATAGACAAAATCCAATACAAAAAATCGAAACATTTGAGAATACTTTGCTTGCAGTGTGTTGCAAAGGAATTCCAGAAAGCAGTGACCTTTACCACAAAAATCAAACCATGAGTGAATTTAACGCTGTTACACCACAGTGAGCAAATACATGGGAGAAGTTTCTTCCACAGCAGATGGTCATACTGCTACCACCTGTGTGATCTCGATCTTTAGTACCAGTGCCTGCACAGAGGACTGCTTTGTGCCTACCAAAGAGTCAGCATAGGGGATACTGAGAAAGCCACTAGCAACTAGCAAATCAAAGGCAAGCAGTCTGGTTTGTTTTCTCACGGTACAGGGCCTGAGTGAAAAAAACGACTAAATAAAATAAACCTTTAATTTGACTGAAATTGGAGGCAACAAGCGCTGCTGTAAGAAAAAGGCTGTGAAGTGTGATTTCTTGCGGTTTAGGTTAATCCTGATTGAGGAGCCCCTGAGTTGAAATGTCAGCAATATGAGACTAAAACAAAAATAATTACATCCAGGGTTAATGAACACAACTGCCTGAGGCACAGAGAACTACAGAGGACAGGGAGGGGGTGGAAGAGAGAGAGAAGGTAAAAAAAAATGCCAGAAAGAGAAAGAGAGGACTCGAAAGAACAAGTTGAAGGGGCAATTTTGCCCTCATTTTTCAAATAGAAAGGGTCAAAATCATAGACCCTTATTTGTCTTCATCCGAGCAGCTAAACCACTAAGTCCCTTTGGTAGAATAATAAATTGTAAGTGAGCAGACTGGCATTCTGATACAGGGCCATCCATCTGGGTCGTTGCTATGCCCTGGGTACTGTTTCCCTCAAGGCTAATGACTTCTATGGCTAAAGGATGAAACATGAAGTATACAGCACCATACCTCCCTTTTAACTACTGCCATGCCTCTCAAGTTTACACTGTCTCTCTCCAACCTGCTTTCATCTTTGCTGTTATGTCTACATACACTATCTTAGCTGTGCAGGGAGCTGCCCATTACAATAACACTGGTCAATGATGCTAGGAGGCACCTGCAACTCGCACCACTGCACTATTGTGTATGTGGCTATGTGTGAGTCTAACAAGAAATGAGTGTAATTTGGGATTATATGTCTATACATGTGCTGAGTATACAACCTGATAAAATGAATGAATCAGTATTTCCACATGAATTACTTTTTTTTCCAAAAATAATACCAACAGTACAGTTTTTGCTTAAAGCCCCTACAAGGAACTTTCATTTTGAGTTGATTTTGGCAACCCTGTGGACAAAAGCGGTAGTGTTTTGCCGGAATGAAGCCTACATTTCCCATGAGCTCTAGCGTGTATTGTCGTAAAGACGCTTAACTGGCTCGCGCATGTGTTTGTTTTGGGGATGAATGAAACAACAAGACGGGAAAACTTTGCCCCCGCTCCTATCGGGGATCCCAGCTCACCTCTGCTGCGCCCCAGCTCCACCTCTCTGGCGTAAGCGCCACCGCCGCCAGGGTAAACACAGCAGTCGGCTGGTAAGGCTGAAGGCCTGTTTGGCGAGCACTTCCACGGCTTCTTGGACTGAGTATGGAGCAGTGCATCGCATCTTTATTTCTCGGCACTCGCTGGACCCTGTCGACGCCTGGCTGGTACCTGTCGTCAGCCCGGATGAGGTGTTCCAGCCCAGCGATCCCTGCTCTCCTCATCCCCGTTGGCACGGGGTGAATCTACGCAACCTGCGGCCTCTGTGTGTGGCTCCCCGGACAGCTAACGCCGTGGACCCGCCAGCTCCTGCCAGGATTGGGCTGGTAAATGCTAGATCGCTAGCGAACAAAACGTTTATCCTGAAGGATTTCCTGACTTCCTGAGGACTGGGTTTTCTCTGTGTGACTGAGACATGGCTGACTGTCGGTGAGTCCAGTGCTTTCACAGAACTTTTACCCAATGATTGCTGCTATTTTAACTCCCCGCAGACATCGGGTTGAGGAGGAGGAATAGCGACTATTTATAAGAGTCACTATAAATGTAAGCAGCTAAGTAAGATGACATGTGCCGTCTGATTGCCATAAATCGTTTCGTCCTGGAAGCGACCTGGGGCGGACCTGGAGACAGTTTCCTAAAGGTATGGATATACACTATATATACTCAATGCATGATGCTGTTTAGACTGTATTATATGTATACATGTACTGTGACCAAAGGTCATATTAGTAATGCATGCCCATAAAGCCCATTTTTTTTGGGACAACTAGGCAGACATGTAGCTCAACTGTCAGTTATTACAGTAAGTACTTATCATCTTCTGTATGAGGCCAGGTTTGTATATCCAGTCAAGCTGTGTGCGTGTGTTTACTCCAGGACACTCCGCCTCAGTACGTCTCACCCTCTGCACTCTTAAAGCAGGCCGCCCGGTGCACAGCTGCTTGAGGGGGATGCGTCCAGGCAGAGAGCCCCACAGAAACAACAACAACCCACATCAAAGGAGTTCCATTGGTGGAACATGATTATCAACCTTTATCCTATGAGTCTATGAGTCCTCCCTCCACCAAAGCATCACTCACTGGCATGGGGAGGGAAGGGAGACAAGAGGATGATTTGCTAAATACAAGCTGACCACAAGCTTACTCATGTATTCCTTTTGTTTTTCTTTCTTCTCTTAACTATTTCCCCTTTTCTGTTTAACTCTACAATCAACTGTAAATACTCACGCAAGTGCACTCAGCGTGACACACAGAGACAGCCATACCGATCCATTCAGTCACTTATCTATCCATTGCATCCTCTAGTCACATTACAACTTCTCCGTTTCAAAGTCATTACTCACGGAGTGCCCTGAAGGCTCAATTCCTCCAGCAACTGTTGAATAAATGTCAAAAACAGTGATAGGGTGTAACAGACTGGTGACAATTGCAGGGTGCGTTGTACCTCTCACCCAGCCCAATTGTATCCAATGGTACTTTATACCAGGAATACATTTTGTGTCAGAGTAGATCTTCAATTGTAAATGTTATTTTGGAATAATACCATCTGTGTGGTGCATTATTTCTTCAGAATTACAGTTATTTCTTTAGGTTCCAATGTTTCAGATTAAAAGTATAATGTTACATTAGTCAACATTTGCAACCTGGTCAGTGTCCACTGGCAACTCAACTACCTAAGCCTCTCCGGAAGCCGGGTGAAACCATGATCTGAGTGTTAAGATTGTCTTACTTTCACTGTAAGTCAATGGGCTAATATAATCTTGGTGATGATATGCTTTTGGGAGTCCAGGCCCTGGGCTGGGTGCAGCCAGTCATCTCTTTGAGCTCCAGAGGAGCTGAGTAATAAAGACCAGACAACAGGCTAAAATGATCGGATCTCTTACTCCAAGCCCAAGGGATGGTCAACAAGGATCCACAGTGCATTACCTAACTTTAAAGGATTGTGTTCAACTCGTGTTTTGGTTGCTGTGAGGTCAGGACCCTGAAACAATGTTGGATCAGACAGAAGATAGTATTGCAAAATACTGAGTTCTGCCTCAGCAAAGAATCCAAGACACGGACATGACCCACATGATGTCACATACCTGGCTTAAAGGTTTGTAGAGGGGTTTTAGCCCTTTGTAGCACTTTGGAGCTGTTTTTCTATGAATTGGTGTGATGTGATGCACAGTCTTACTGATGGTGTCACACTATTCCATTCATAAACAGGTGGCGGTGACACACCAATATGTTCTGCAACGTGTCAGCAGGCAGGGAAGAAGATCTGCAAATGTTTTATGAGGAAGGAAATTATCTCAATATGTTTGTTAGTCCTCAAGGATACACACAATGTATTTTGGTGAGTAACACTAAATGTAACCATAACTCTTGTTTGTTTATAAAAAAAAAACTCCACACGGCCCATTTAAGCACCACAACAAGAACAATGAACATAGAGTGACACACACACACCCTCTACAATACAAAACACTAGTTTACCTACAGACCTTCATATTGTACATAAAACTCATATGTACAACGTGCAGGTATACACATTGCACATATTAACATACGTAGTACAACTGAAAGTTATTTACAATATATCTTGAAGTCATGTTTTTTGATGTCTTTCTAGATCGTATGTTTCAGGAGTTCTTCAAGTAAACTAAACATTTTACCAGGGCTGTAGTGTAGTGCTTGAGTCTGGTCTCGGTCTCCAGTCTACTTTCTTGAAGTCTTGGACTTGTCTTGGTCTTTTTTTTTAACGTGGAATTGTCTGGGTCTCGGGCTTAGCTTTTGAAAACTGGTAAAGTTGTTCCTGGCTGCTGATTTGGAATCAGTTGAACAGAATATTGCTTGATTCTAACAACATGATGCATGGGGGAAAAAACAAAAATCTGCCTTCCTTTCTGGTATTGCACCAATTCTGGCTCTGAGCTCAACACTCACCACCACAGTGCATCTGTGTAGTAACATCACTAGCCAGCTACCTCAGCTAATGTTAAACAACAAAAGGTCTGTGAATTACACCATAATTAAATTTGGCTTCATTAACCACAAAGGTGGGCTTGAACAGGACTCAATTTGCTCAGGACTCTATCTTGACTTGGTCTCAACAGCGCTTGTCTTGACTCAGACCTGACTGGACCTGGACGTGGACGTTACTTGGACTTGATTAAGTTGGTCTTGATTACAGCCCTGACTTTTTACTATTAGTCATATTAAATGGCATATTATTTTCCAACTGCTACTAACAGCCAGACAGAAACAAGCTTGGCAGACACTGAACACATCTACTTCACGTAGCTTGTGCAGGAGCAAAAACAACGTATATTTCCAAATAGACATGCAGTACACAAACACGCAGACACACACACACACACACACACACAGACACACACACACACGCATGCACAAACACACATGCACAAACACACACACACGCGCGCACGCGCTAGATTGTAGTGGAATAAAAATGTGCAGTCAGTGCTGTGGATAATGGGCCTGACGTCAGGCAGACCTATAAACTCAGCTCAGGTGTGGGTTTATTTTTCTTGGACCTATCAGATAAGTCATGAAATAAGAATCTCACTGACAGACTCACGGCTAAACAATAAATCGCTACACACACTTTCAAAAATGTTAAGTAGAATTGCTGTTTAAATAAACCCTGGCATCTCCTCCGGCACGCAGGCTATCCTGCCATCTGACACATCTCCCAGTCCCACCACTACCACTGGTGTAACACCCACCACAGGAGCCATGCAGTGTATCATCAGTCCACCTCTATGCAGCAGTGCATGGCTGGTTCTGGGGCAGAGAACATCTGGACAGAGCACGAGAGGAGCTCGTTCATTGTGAGTAAAAAAAAAAAAAAAATTCAAAGGCACATTTAAATGTTTTACTCACTGGCTGTTGAGTCATAACCAATGGACATTATGAGGGTAGGAGTCTGCATCACAAAACTGATTACTTTATGTGCCTTTGGGTAAAATGAGCTAAACATTTTAAAAATGCTTCATTACAGTATATTACAGCTGCATACACCCATTTATAATGCAAGGTCTGGCTCTGACATGCTCTTGGGTGGACCTACACTGTATATGTATCTAACGTCCACATATGAATGCAAAAGATTGTGTGTCACTTTGTCAGACACTGAGAACATGACACTTAAAACATCTGCATACTGACCTGGTAATACACAGATTGCTTTCAAATAGAGATGTTCTGTAAAATCCTACTTGTACTTAATAGACTTAACACAAACTGTAAGCTTCAGTCACCTCTCCAGAGCTACTGTAAACTTCTGGCCTTTTCACATTTAGCATTCACTGATACTGAGGCTGTCCCCTGGTCCTGACCTCTCTCTGGCCCTCTCAGATTTCCTCTCATCCCAACCCACCATAAAGTTAAGGGAGTGTGGACACAATCTTTGGAGCTGCTGGCTCACCCCACGACGACCTGCCTCAAATGCTTTACTACATCTGATTACATCTATTGCTGTCAACCACAAAGGAGCTCCCAGGAAAGGTCTTTGGAGCCCATGATACCTCAGAAGAATCTGCTGTGGTTGGGGTACATCCTACATTATACATCATGTACTATGTACTATGATGATAAATGGAAAACTAACTGCGTTTATATAGCACCTTTCTACTTTACCAGAAAAATCACTTTTTAATTTGTCTCTTATTCCTCCATTTACACACACATTCATACACCAAAAGTGACAGAGCTGCCATAAAAGGTGCTGGCTTGTCCATCAGGAGTAACCTGGGATTCAGTGTCTTGCCCAAGGACATTTTGACATGCGGACAGGAGCTGAGAATTGAACCGCCAACCTTGACCTTCTGACCCTCACCTATGGCCTCATACAATGGGTCCAAGATACATGCAGCGTAAACAAGATTCCTCTGCACAGTGGCTGAGCTCTTTCCACCTGACACTGATTTGGGAATCGCACCAAGCCACTGCTCCTTTGTGTTGAGAGGAGCCAGATGAGGTTGACTGGGCAATAAGAGGGCAGTGTTCAGGACCCGCTGGGAAGAGCTGTAAGAAGGTGTTTGAGTAAAAGATGTCTGTGCTGCTCACCCTGATATCACCATGACCCAGATTTTGATAGGAGGCAAGACAATGGATCAGTGGAACAGATTATCTATTGTATGTTTGTTTTTTGTTTGTTTTTGTTTTGTTTTTTACTTTATTCTAATATAATTTCTAAGGTCATAAATTGTGGATGTAAAGTGTGGTAAGGCATAAAGATGAATAGGTCTGAGAAAAGATCACAAAATTACCTGACACTAGAAAACATTGTTTAGATTGGGAGGAGACTGAGAAAATGGTCTGATTCACAAAGTTCAACCTAAGGACCAAACTTTCAGTCATGTCTGGTTCAGAGTATAATAAAATACTACAGTAATTTCAAGACACTCACTTTGAACTCTGTACTGTGATCTCATGTTGTGATAATTTCACAGTGTAATATTTATGCTTTCTTTTGAAAAAAAAAAGAAAGAAAAGAAACATGCCTTGGTAAACAAAATAATTTTGAAGACATGCTATCATATAAATCAGCCAAAGGCCGAGACAAGACCACATCTGATGAAAGAGATACGCTATGGCCACTTAATGTGGCTAAAGTGACAAAATATATTGGAAAAGAAAAGAACTCTTTTCAATCTTTCATCTCTTATGAGCAACACCAATTTAATTAAATAAAGTTACACAAAAAATGAGCTGTTGTTCACAAAGAACAAATTTATAGAACACTAGCCACAGTTGAAAAACAAAGCCTATCATATTAAATCTAATATTTAAGAGACTTATTGGAGGAGGGAGGTCAGAATAAGAGTTTATAAAGTTACACCTGAATTCAGAGAGAACTGCTGACAACATCCCAAAGCCTCACCCATTTTCGCACATAATTTCTCCTTCTCCCCTACATATTTTTCAGTAATTACTAATATATATCATTAGGTTATATGAAATTTCTATTATAAAGCATCTGTATTGTTAACCAAGTGTAGCAAAATGTTGGCAGTCTACAGGAGTCATTCCCGTAAACCCCATGTTCTGGTTAAAAGCAGCTATTAAGCACTTTGCAGGAACACAATGGGTGGTAAAAGGGTAGTGGGGCATGAGAGGAAATCAGGCAGACTATATCATATGTTACTGTGACTAACAATTTTCTATATTTTTAGAAATTAATAATGACGAACACATATATCAAAACAAAGAATCACAATGTACTTTTTCTAATGTATGGCAGTAACTAAATTAGGCACAGGGAATCAAGAACAGACCACTGAAGGGGGGTGTTGGTGCAGTACTGCAGTTTTCTTTTATCAGACTGGCTCTGTCACCATCAGTCACCCTCACCCTCCATCAGCCTTACACAATTCACTTCAGTTAGGTTTAGCATGACCATAAACAAGCATGGTATTGCCAAAGCACATTACTAAAGGCTAATGACAGAGTATCAAGTAAGAAAAAGAATTTGACCTATCAAGAATAAAATAATAAACACTGTCAATATCATTACAGATTTTTACTTATCACTCCATATATATCAGCCACTCTCTCTCTTTCTATCAGCCCATTCCTCCACATCATTCCCTCTTTCTATCCTGCATGTCAGAAACACAGACACATCTGTGCCCCCCTCAACACCACCAGAGCTGAAGTTTATTTGACTAGAAAATTACCCTCCTCGTGTTTAACATATCTCCAATATTGTCATCACCAAATATTTATTTGTAAAGGAGAGGACCTCTGAATGGCCACATTCCTTCGGCTTCACAGCAGTTACACAGCTTTTTGCCTAAACACACACACATGCACACAAACACATGCACACAGCCAAGGCTAGATTGTGTTTACGAGAGAATTTCACACAACTATCTTGCATATTTATAAAGTGCTTGAGTGTACTCGCCTGGGTGAAAGTCAGCTCCCTTTGGAAAGTGACTGTGGATATTTTCATGATCACTATAACCTTAGAAAATCAAAGCTTCTGGCCCTCTCCCCTTCTCTTGTGTAAAGTACTGCTGAGCTCCCTGCAGATTATGACACTGTGTCTTCATCATTTCCTTAAAGGAAAACTGCTGAATGTCAGTGACAAATTAAGTACAATATTATTATATATCAGAGAAGGACCATATTATTACACAGGGATTAACGGCACAAAAAGATTTAGTCCACTTGCATTCTATGTATCAGCTCAAGCTCTCGTTATCACAACATGATTCCTTTTCTTTGTAAATCAAATCATACACAGAAATATTAACTGGGGCTGTGTCCACAACCAAAGCACAACAATGTATGTGATAAGTGTTGCTGCACTTGGACCTAGGGATAATAAATTAATAAACTGATTTAAAATTGCACCCTTAAATCCATGTTTAATAACCTACATGTCAGTAAGTCTTTATCAAACTCAGGAACTCTTGACCGCTTTTGCATGCCTATACAGACCTGTATGTGACATTTAAACTTGGCCCTATTAAACAACTACTAAATAAAACACCAGAGATTACTTAGAAGATTTGCCTTACTCTGTTTCATCAGGCTGAACAATCAATCCCAAGATAACTGGCTTGATATAGTCACTGTACCCAGGTGGGTGATCTACCATCAACTTGACGGGGGTGCGGGGGTGGGGGGGGGACTTGACATAATGAACAATAGACCACAAGGGGGCAGTGATGTAACAAGGACCTGGAAAAGGTCAGAGAGGCTTCCTCATTAAGAACTGACAGAGAGAGAAGGCAAATGGGAATCTGAGGGTGGAGGTTTAAGGAGGGCGGGGGGTTAGGAAAAAAGGAGAAAAGGAGAGAGAGAAAAAAGATAAGGCAGTGGGACAGTCAAAGTGTCAAAGAAGGGATGAAGAAAAAGAGGAAGGGGAAAAGTGGAGACTAGGGATGGCAAGGGATGTCTGAAAAGAGTTTAGGATGGTTATGGCAGTTATACAAATGTAGCGAGAGCAGGAAATAACACTAAAAATTAAGGCCACTGAGTGTCAAATAAAACCAAGCTGCCTGGAAAGTCACTTTAAAGACCGCTCCGCTAGATCTCACCTGTAAGCTAAAAAGTTTAGGATTCATTTAAATGGTAAGCAGAGTCCACAAGTTTCAAATGACCTTACAAATAACAGCACTCTGACCTTTCCAGTTTTTAAATATAGCCTAACATCCAAGCAAACCAAACCAAAACAATAAAATCTTCATTTAGATAGTGTACTAAAAATATTAAAGCCTGTCTGCCAGCGCTGTCCTTTGAATGGCCGTCCAAAGAAACACAGATGTGCATACACACAAACAGGAACTATTGGCCTCCCAGAGAGCTGTCCCAGTAAAACCACAGGTCCCAGAGGGAGGCGCCCTGGTGTCTCTGGAGTGACCTATTCCTTAAACAGGCCTAGAGATATTACTGCTAGAGCAAGCTGCTGGGTCATGAATGCACTGCGGAAGCGGAGGTCTGTAATATCGCTATCCGTACCACCAAGTTTGTATGACCTCCTGAACAGTCCCACTGCTCAGCAACCGCAACTGTCACGTCTGTGGCCTATCACACACATTGTGTAGGTTTGTCTGGTTTGTTGCCCTTTTACCTCTTAATCTATGTAATAGCTTACACCACTGTAAGCCTCAACTGTCTGGCTACTACACAAAAAGCAACACATAGCAGCACTGAATCAGAATACTTCTGGGAGACCCTAATGGAAAAATTGTCAATGGGAAACTTAAAATCTAATTTCACATTCCACAACAAAGATATTCTTGTTACACTGTTTACTGCCTGCATGCTTTTCTTTCAAACATTCTGCCCTGGTTCATACCATCTCTGCCACAAACACTGTCCAATTTCCAGTGTGTATGTGTGTGATATTCTGCCAGCCCAGATGTGTAAGCCTTGGCCTGTTTGTCTGCCTTAATACCCCATACTGAACTCCCCAATGCTTTGCATGTCTCTGCTTCATACTATTTTTCTCTCTGCCTGCCTGTCTGTCTTAATGGCAGCCTGCAAGGGCAAACCGCAAAGATGAAGAGCCCAGTGACCAGTGCAACATATGTGGCACAGCAGAGACACACACTCATATAAAGCCTAGCATTACTGTAGTACTTGCTACCAAACCGCAACCAATTCCAACCAAACTAGGCGCACACACACACACCACACCCAATGCTGTGTCATCCTGACAAAGCGTGGGCAATAAACAATTCAGTTTAGGACAATCATGCAAACACACAAAATTTCTGTATTTATCCATAAAAGTCTCTGGAATAAAAAATAACCACAAACTGCAAAACGACTGTAACATTAAAATGATTCATAATTTAGTTTCTTAAAAAAAAAAAAAAAAAAGCCAAACCAATGAAATCACTCCTGTAATCCTCTAATTCTTCCCTGTATGTCTTCGCCCAATCCTCATTCAGTAATTGGGTTTTCTGTAACATTTTTGTGTTCTCACTTCAAAAGCTGCCAGTAATTACTCACATGCATTAAAGTGGAGACCACAAACAGCCATCATGCCGCACTCTTTTCAAGTTCCAAATGGTGTTTATTAAGCCTCTGTTTCAAGACCAAATTTTCAGTGTCCATAAAGTGCAGCATTTTAACTCAGTGGCAGCTTGCTGCAGTGGCTTCACATTCGTCACATTTTCTGTGTCCATTGTATCTCACTTAGTGTGCAGACTGCCTCATGTGCAATGATTAATCATGTAACATATAATAGGTATGTCCTTATTTATTCTGTATATCTATTTAAGGGAGTCAGGATGAGGTATTAATACAGCAGCCCCAAAGCAATGCTATCATACAGTACTGAAATCAGAAATATTCACTTCTTGTTCAGACTTCTACTTGATTTCTTACAATGTTAACACAATTGTACATACAGAGGCTGAACATTGTGGTGGTGTTTTGTTGGACTGCATTATACTGACAGGAGTTTTAAATATTTGGTCATCTATTTACATACATGAGAAAACCTTTCAGTTTCGAGTAAAACCAGTGTAAAGCTGTGGTTCACTAAAGCCAGCCAATGGAGTGAGACCATCGAACTCTTGTCTGTCTGTCTGACAACAGTCTCCAGCACCCTGCTGCTCTTTGCTGTTCTTTCCCTTCCTTGGCATGGCTGACCCCATGTTCACACCTGGGATAAGGGCAGGGGGTTCAACAATGCCTCTAAAAAGCCCCTCTTTATCCCTGATACCCCGGTAGCTCTCTGTGAGGCTGCTTTGCGCCCACGCTTTCACCCTACCACCTACTGTGTGGGGACCAGCTGAGTGGATCTGTTGGATGTCATGATAAGGCATCTTCCTTTAAACAAGGTTTGCTCAGATCTGATCCTGGATTACACTAGATTACACTGGATTTAGGCAGACAGAGCAGATCATGGCAACCCTTCATCCTAAAATAAAACATATTCATATTGGCCATCTAAATGTAACAGGCGATTCTAAACGTTAACATAAGTCAATTTGCCCTTCTCTTGTACATGGTCTACCTCTGGCTCCAGGTTCTATTGCTTCCCTAGCTTGCCTGTGGTGACAGAGGAAGCTCCTGTGAAGGTTTCTGATAGCAGAGAAGGACTGGTGGCTGATAAGAGAGGTGTGAACAGCAGTGTAAGCTTGTCACTGCAGGGGGCTGGAATGACAGACCATCCGAGGTTAGAGGGTTACAGAACTGGGCAGTGTTATACCAAGCTGTCATCACAAATATCAATCTATATATGCGAATATGGTTACCTATCTTTTTATTACTACTTTAAGTTTTTTTTTCTTTAACAATGCCAACTATTTGTCTTGAAATTTTGAGATGCATCATGGCCTCCTCTAATTTATTCTTCTTTACGTCTGATTGCTGAGAGCTGTTGTGTCATGTTTTCTTTTTATATTACATTACATTTTGATATTCATATATCATTAAGTCTTAAAAAATAAAGTTTAAAAAAATCTTTGCTGATTCATTTTGGAATTTGTCACTGAGAGCCATGGCTATGACTTCCAGCAAAGTTATATATTTGGTCCTTGTTTGATTAACCTAATTTAAAATAGAAAGTGCATTATTGAAATAATTAGCAAAATTTACTTTTCACATTTTTATTTTAAAGATGACAGAAATGATGATGACAGAATAAATTCGATGATTTATGATTTATAACTGAGTAATAAGTTTAGTTTGAAAAAAACTAAGTGCAAAAAGAAGAGTTTTTAAAATGTAAAACTACTGGATAAATCATGAAATGAGAACACCTATTAATAGCTAGATGAAGGCAATAACGTATGTAAGCATAACCTGATAGAGGGTTGACAGTGCTCTAACAAGCTGAGGTTAAAGCTTAGGTTCAATATTAAAATATGTATCTTGGAATAAAGTGTCACTCTAGGTCTACACCATTACAAGTACTACTAAGAGTTGAGGCAGCACTTCATGCAACTCTACAGTTCTATTAAGCCATAAATCCACCATGTGACTTGGTGATAAGGTTGCTTTGCTGAGCCTCACCCCGTCTGCTTCCTATCACACTGCCGCACTACCCGTCCCCCCCACAATCCCACCTTACAGCCTCCTACACGTTGTGGAAAAGCACGACGGTATGACCTTTGGCACCTTAATCAAGTGCATTAAAGAGCCCCTTAAACAAAACTGATGGACTGGGCAGATTGAGCTGACAGGGCGACTGACTGACTGGCCCAGAGGCTAAGAGGGATCCAGAAGCAGCGGCGCTGAAATGCCATCGCCAACACATTGGAGGTGGCAGAGGTGGTGGGAGAGTGTTGGCCATCACAGGTCTTACAGATTAGCCTGGCTTATTAGTTCACTATAGGGACCTTCCACCCTCTAAGGATTGTCACACGTCGCTTTGCTGCCTTGGCTGTTCAGGCCCTGTCTCATACGAGCAGAGTGTCTGTCTGTCACACACAGATGGAGGTGAAAGGGTGAGAGTGATTCAATGATCCTGTAATGTTGGAGAACTTAACAAGAGCCGCCAAGCTCAGCAACGAAAAGACACACAAACTGGGACACCCACTTGCATCAGAAAATACACACAAACCCACATGCGCCAAAGCACAATGGTTTTGTGCAGACTGTTCTGCTCCAAGATTTTCACCACAACAAAACTTAGCACATGTCTACATGTGCTAATGCTGAGACTAAAGAATTTTCCTTTTGAATTTTAATGATTTGTAACAAGTGGTAAAGCGACGGCATGTGAAAAATATGCAAAGTGCACCAAAAGGACAATGGCGCAGTCACAAAACATGGCAATTAATCAGAGAGAAAATGAGAATTAGATCAATGTGTTGATATAGCTAGGATAAAGGAGCAAAAGCCTATAACTTACACTGAATGAGGGTAATATTTCCTCCTCATGCTCCAGTGAAATAGTGACCAGGGAAGGGGTCAACGCACGGTTAGTCCACCAAATGGATTTCCAACAAATCCACTAGAAGTGGTGTTTGCTTCAAAATCTTTAAACTGTATCACTGACAGAAATATTTGTTGGCACAATTTATGAATAGATAAAAAAACAACATGACTTAACACCAAATTGTGTCACACCAAGCTTCACACAGTTTCAAATTGAGTCAACAGTTGTTGTGAAAAACAAAAGAAGAAGATCAGTTTTTCAGGACTGACAACATGTTCAGCTCACTGTGGATTACATAAAAACTTGTGCTGCACAAAAGCCAAGCAAAATCATAAATACTGATGTAGAATTTGTGTCGATGTTTCCTAAAATCTATTATCCATAGCTCACAGATGTTATTTACCGAGTAAGCACACAGTCATATCCAATTCTCCGTATGAGGTAACAGGCCCCTGTGTATTCTGGCCTACTGCATGCAGAGCACCACACATGTAGACAAGCCATCTATCTCCCTGTGTGGAGAAGCAGACTGGATTTAGTGTCTGCACCTGGACAGAGATCTTCTGCCTGTCCAAAAACCAGGCCTCACAGTGACACTTTAAAACAGAGCAGACTCATTCAGCAGTCAATCAGCAGTCTCCGCTTCCTCCCCTCACGCTATCTGTCACAACCCCCTCTTCTTTGCTTGAACAAACTGCTCCATTATCACTGTAATTATATTCATTGTGACAATGTACTGTCAGCATCTCAACACTCTGTGGATTCACAGGACACTTCCAGGCAGGTGAACATATTTCCTAAAATGAAGGAGTGTAAATGAAGATGAAATCTTTCGTTTAATGAAAAATCAATCACAAGTCAATGATCAAATCAGTTTTACATGATCACAGACACCACATCCACATTCAGATAACCTGTGTTGCAGTGTGATGCTTAGTTAGTAGTTTAAGATTCCCTGCAAAATACCAGCAATGCTTTCCAATCACCCTCTGTGTTTGTAATGGCAAATAAGCACAAACTCACACACAAACACACCAACCCTCAAAACCTCCTCTCCTTTGGGAAAGGCTTGATACTGTAATGACCCTTAACTACTTCCGTGCCGCAAGGGGTTGACAGAGGCTGAAGCTGTGGCTGAAGTTGAGGCTTCATCCTGCGGCGGTGTGTATTTTGTGAGTCATGAAGGCTTGTTAGTGGGATTAAAAACTTATGTGTTCTCTTGTATGTACTAGTGTGTATAGTATGTATGTGTCTAAGCTTAATCTTTCATCATTCTCTTGCAAGACATACTACGCTGTATAGCAAAAGACTTCAACTCATACAGATAGGAGCCTCTGGCTGCTACTGACCAACGGGAGCACAGCAGAAACTCTTACCATCTGTAGCAGTTTAACATACAGCTCAACACATGGGGACACAATACCTACACACTTCCCATTCTTCATGCATACACATAAGCACAAACAGTCAGACAACAGCAGGGAGCTTTAAGTGCACCCCACTGCTTTCATCTCACCTTCAATCAGATAAATTAGCTGCCTGCTGGTCACTGGCCAGTGTGCCTCCTGATTCTAGGGGTTTTACGCCTTTTTCTCCCCCAGCAGGTCAGAAAATGCCAGAAACCCTATCAGGAACATCTTGATACCAGAAGAGCTCCTGCTCAGCCCATACTTCACATCAGTCTAAAATACCACCACACAGACAAATATGATATCTAAACATGTGTACGCCATTTTGACACATACATGAAACCACTGCAAGTGCATACACATTTATACTATAAGAAGCCGTTGTCAGAGGCCTGCCTTTCCCAGGCATACCAGAGAAGAAGGGCCCCAGTGGCGCTGTCAACCACAGAGCTGACAGGAGACTCTAAGGTCCGAGGGCCCGAAGCAAAGTCTGCACCTTGGCTCTGAAACTCCTCACAGAAGCAAGGATGTAGCCCCTAGGCTGGGTGTCAAACCTCCATCCCAGTCCAGACAGCTTGTGCAGTCTGAAAGCTGATTAAGCTAATACACACTGTGGGTACAGACACACATTAGCCACAGCTTTCAAAACACCGGATCATATTTCGTGGTAAAATGTTTTCCTTATTAATTTCAGTAATGAGTGTGTTGCCAGGTTGGTCTCCATCCCTCCCTCTCTGTCTCTGATCTCACAGAGATCTAGATGTCAAAAAGTGTGTTTATGAGTCATGACATAATGACAACCTTTTGGTTTTGGGTAGAGCTCCGTTTTGGCCCTATTATTTCTTTTCCTGTGAAAATAAAAGAAATCCCAGAGAAGCAAAGGGCGTCAGTAACCCCCAAATGCTGATGCTGCTGATAAGGCCAGAGTGCCTGATAAATTTGAAACACAGGTTAGAGTGACGGCACAAGGTTAGAGAAAGGTAAAAAGAGGAGGAAAAACTACAAATCAGCAAGTTAGGTTTTGTGTAAAATCTCTAAGATATATGATGAGAGGGAGAGAGAAAAGAGAAAAAGAGGCAAAGAGAAAAAAAGAGTGTTTAGAGTCAGAGAATGACAAGTGGCCATAAAAGTTTAGTTGAGTTGAAGATGACCAGTTGAGGCCATGCACAGCCTTCAGAAACACTCAAGCTCAGGTTACCAGGAGAGGCTGAGGGGGCAGGATGCTCCCCTCACCCAAGACACCATAACTCTTTCTGGGGCAGAGCCTCTGTCACTAGGGCCTGCCCTGGATGGAACCTTCCAAATCTGTTCACATCGACAGCTTCCATTAACATTCCTGCCCGACCTGGCAGGAGAGTGAATGAAGGTTAAGTGGGGTGAGAATGTGGAGGGTAACAGACTGGGGCAGGTATCAGTTTTAGGGTTTGAGAGAGAGAGGAAAAGCATATGGACAGAGGGTGTAAAAGGGGTAGAAGAAGAGAGAGTCACAGAGCGAGGGAGAAGGGGTGTGATGACCAAAGTAAAGAGCAGAGAGAGTGATGGCGAGGAGGATGGGGGTTGCAGAGAGGCAGGCCAGCACAGGGATTTGGACCTGGTCTGTATACTCATCTCTGAGTGCAGAGGGACACACTAAATCAGTGACAAATAACACCACTTATAGGTTTGCTACGCTGTTGCTAAGATGTCTGTTATTAGCATGTGTGTGTGTGTGTGTGTGTGTGTGTGTGTGTGTGACAGAGAGAGAGAGAAACAGACAGACAAGAGGGCAAAGAGAAAAACAATACACTTATCTATTTACTTAGAACAGAGACAATATAAAACAATTTAATTCCCAAAGTTTGGTCGATTATTGAAAAAAGATTGGAAAATAAATGCTGATAATGAATCCCTATCAATGTCTGCATGCTTTACAGAAACCTCTGTTTATAAATCAGGACATCTGTTACATCTATTCGTGTGAATAGTTTAGAGGGTTATTATACCTGCCTAGCAACACACACCTGTACATCTACTAAAAAAACGTTAATAAAGGCATTATGGCTTTTTTATTTATCATTTCCTGTATTATTCTTAATGTGTTCTCTTGCAGCAGAAGTCACTTTACAAACTCCAGGTCTGCTTCTACCTTAATACTGTGGACAAGGGCTACAAGCTTTAAAAAAAAAAAAAAAAAGCCAAGGCAACCAAAGAAAAAAGCAAAAGAGGTGACTTGCTGATTGACTGCATTGATTTGTATGTCTGCCAGCCTTTCTGTGATGAATGTCCTTAAGCTGTATGTATGCCTAAAAGCATATACAGATGTAGAATGCAATATGCAAAGCTTTAACTTACATTGGGAAATGCAAACGCATGTACAGTACAGCACTTGGCAAAAAATGGCTGAGGAGTACTTTATAGCACCTTTCACCCAGCCAAGAGTAAACATCAGGATACCATAATAAATTCAATACTAGGTAGAATGTTAAAAGGTCATGATGAGAAAGTCAAAAACGTACCTGTGCATACTGAATTTGAGTTTGTCAAGGTTTAGGGTAATTATAATCCAACTGAGATATTTTTCTTACTTATGAACAATCCAACAGTTGTGTAAGAAATGGACTGGTTAATGCAATGCAGGAATTGAAAGAGGGCAGTTTTTTAAAAATGCAAAGCAAGGGCAGTTAAGTAAAATATGTGGGAAAATACTAAATGATGTCATTCATTTCAAACTTGGACATTTTAAAATACACACACACATTTCCTACTTTATGTCTCCCCATAAATCGTACAAATATATTTCGACTGAAGTTTTTGGGACACATTTGGTTACGACAGTGTATTGGCATTATTTACAGCTATATCATTCTCAGGCTCTGCGTGCGCATAGGTGTGTGTGCATGTGTATGTAATGAATTCAAATGAAATTCTGAAAGCATGTGACCTTTCCTCTGCAGACTAAAATAAAGCATTAACAAGCATTTTATGAAAGTCTCACCTCATCCACACTGTACTCCATAAACATCAATCACACAGTCTAATCCTGCAGCTGAGGGTGACAGCTGGCCAGTAACGTTGTTATAAGTAGAAGCTTGTTTAGTTGAACTGCTGATGGCACAAGTGTGAGTTTAGCTTTTAAAAACAGAAGATCAGTTAGAAGACAAGCAGCCTATAAACCCAAGTTATCATCATTTTATTCATGTGGGCATTAATACAACGACTGAAGATGCATAGTCTACACATAGTCATGTCCTAACTTCATCACTGGACAAATATATTCTTTACACGTGAGTTGGTCAGTGGATGATATTTAACCACAAGTTGAAACACAAACACCAACACATGCTCTTGTCATCTTTGTTGTAGTTTGAACATGCAGAGTGTCACAGAGTGCAGCTTTTAATGTTTCATTTCCACTGCCAATCATTCTACTGTATTGAGCTGGTTAAACCTGCTTATACTTAGTCATCCCAGCGTGACTCTTAGTTCTTTTATGGGAAATGACGCCAAAGATGTTCCTGTGTGGTCTGACGGGGACTCTGAAGACAAATGAGAGCTCGGCATACAAAACAAAAAGAATTAGAGAACTCTAAAGACGGAGAACTGCTTCCATATTTCGGGGATAAATATGTGATGATAGAGTGAAGACTCTGAGAAGCCATTCTTCAGTCTGTCTGTCACTGGGACAAATCACAGTGGTTTTGGACGATACATAGAGATACAATTTAAACAACAAGGCTAGGGTGTGTGGCAAACAAAACCTTGCATAATCTATTTTGTCTTTCTCTTCTTTTTCCCTCTAAGAAACAGATGATGCTAAACTGTACTCTTTACTGGTTCCAACAGTGTTTCTGAACACGAGCCAACCTTGAAAAAGAGCCAAAGACCTTGTAATTGGTACTATTGAGAGTCTTCTGTGTGTGTGAATGAGAGTGTGTAAGAATAAGCCAGTTATATGGGAGAATTCAACATTAGTGTGGGTTGTGTCACATTCCATTCTTGACTGAGCCTCACTGAACCACCCCCCAACCCCCCACACCCCCGGTCTGGTTCCTACTGGCTGATTCTGTTAATTACTTTGCCTTTTTATTCTGTGAGACTTGTGAGAAATCTCTCTCACCGCCACCACCATCCCACCCAAACCTACACCACAACCCCATAACCACCATTAGCTTAATTAATTGCGTCTTAACACTGTGTTTCAGTCATAATGCCCACATCAGCATCAAAAGAAATTTCCACGAATATGAGCTGTAACCCCTTCTTACCCCTACATCACATTTCAACTCTTCTTTTCCCCCCAACCCCTTCTTCATCTTTTCATCCTCACCACTGCTGCTTTATGTGGGACTGTACTTAACCCACTAACTTTTAATATTTCCCCTTTTTTTCTTTTGATGAGCTTGCACTGCTGCAGTTCCTTGTGGTAAAGTTTTGCCCACAGTGTGCACACAGACTGATTCGGGCAACCATGCAGCCTGGGAAAATGTGTGTAGAGCGCAGAACAGGAGGGGAGTGGAAGTGGAGGAGTGTAGGGGGAATGGGAGAAGAGATGAGGGAAGGGCATGGTACGAGGGAGGAGGCGCACCGCAGCAGCTGAGCTGTGAAGAAGCTAATGGGCTCTCATCCCCTTCCCACGCCCACCGCGTGTTTTCTGATGGGCACTCAAGCGGCGAGACACATATTGGTTTGGCTACCGGCACAGAACTCCAGCCAGCTTGCTTCAATACTGCCGATTCGGCATCTGTCTGAACTCTGGTTAGCCTGTATGTGACTTTAGGACTGGCAGAGTATGAATCAGTAACCAGCTTCTAATAATGTGAGGGGGTGGTGGTTGATCTCACTCATAGCTGGAACAGCGATAATGAGAGATGAAAGCATGGCTCACAGACAGACAGTGACACTGATAAACTAAGTGGTGTGACGAACAGGGAGCCACCATGAATTATTGTTTGTCTCTGTCAGCAAAGATGGGTAGGCATTAGAGAGGGAAATTCTCTATCACAGGGCAACTGCGAAACCACAGCCTGTCGTATCAGCACATCTGAACAGTTCAGTATGAAGCATCAAAACAGAAAGTATTAAAAACTTCATCAATGACATAAACAGTAAAAAGAGGTTTCTTACATACTATCTCTAAGCCTTCAAGCCGATCAAAAACCTACACAACTGCATGACTAGTTTCATTAATTGTTATGGAACATGTCAGAAATACTGCATAAAAGTGCGTAAAGTATATTCTTTTAACTTGTCACATTGCAGAGTACAAAGTACTACTACCAGTACAACTAAAACTAAGTAAACTAATTCAAATGTGCATAACTTAAGACAGTCTTCTGGCCCTCTGCAGTCAGTCTGGACATTATCCCCTCTAATTTGCGAGAATAAAACCCCAAGCCCCTGATTAGGTGATCCGGGGAAGCCAATTGTTTTGATTGTGCTGTGTGATGTTTGATCTGACGGTGTGGAATGTGGCGACCTTTGATCCAGTGACAACATTCAATTAGATAAGGTTAACTAAATTGACCTCCTCCACCCTTGCTACTCAGCCCAGAACTGGATAAAATGTAAATGCCTTGTATGCCACACAGTGAACCAGGGATTACCACTGTCCACTTTAGCAAACAGTCAGCATGCCCTCTCCCATTCACAGCACATACACAACATTCACTGTGTGTCTGCTATAAAACTAGTGAAAACTACACTAATTACCTTCTCTCTTTTCTTTACTTACTGATGATGAATGAAGAATCTTAAAGGATACAGCTGGCAAAGCACTTTGAGTTTGGGGAAACTGTGTGCTCTTACTCTCTCTGAAGAGCTTAACTTGTAATTACTCATTGTAATAACTCTGCAGTCACATGGGAATTTGAAATGATGGGAGAATATAGGACTTGGGGGGGGGGGACTTGTATTAGGCTCTTCGCTCAATGTCTCACTGACAAACATTAAAAATGAATTGCACCTTAGTGGGAAATGAATCAGGGTGCCCTGGGAATTACATTACGCCCAGTAGCTGACAAGCTAGATGACTATTTTCCAGCTGCTGAGTAACCAAGGGCAAGCATCTCCCCCTACCCCACAATGAGGAAAACAAGAAATGCCGGAAAAGCTATAGAAATGAAATTACTTTAAGTGTCTCAATTTGAGTAGAACATAAACACTCAAAACATTAAATGAGATGCTACTCAAACATCAAAGTGCAGCTAGAGTATGCTGTAGCAAAAGACATATATTGTCACCAATCTAAGCTACATTTTTGACAAGTGAAAGATTTATTAAAATGCTTTGACAATTGGATATAAGGAAAGCCAGGCTTTTAAAAAAATGTTGCAAGGGTCCAGCTCACGTGCCATGAGATGTTTGTTTCAGCTGTTTTGATATTTCAATACGGATGAAAAACTTTTAGCTAACAACCTGAATGAAACCTTAAACTGGATGGGGAAACTTTGAACACATGCATGGCATTTCAAAGTGTACTGCATTAGTGCACAGCCATTAGTTCTTTACAGAGATCATCTTCATGAAATTGATGAGCTAATATTGTTGCCGCTTTCACACAGTGAAAAAAGCTTCTCTCTTTCCCTCTGACCTTCCCTTCCCAGATGACAGCTTTTAGAGGTGAAACAGTGGTGACCCAGAATGACTTCTCTTCAAACTAAAAAGGCTAAATCTTCATGTCTATCTGACTCACTTACACACCACCATGTTGTCTTACACTGACAGCTAGAAAAGCCTGTAGTTGGACCACCGTGTTCCCCTAAGCTGCAGTTAGTACTGGGTTTCTGCAGCTTCAACCCTCAACATCTCTGCTTTATTGCCACCATCTGATAATATGCTGTAAATTAATACATTTTCATTGATTGTTTACATAATGTGTTAATGAATAATAATGAATGCGCTGACACTCCCTGACTCTCCAATTTTCTATTTATATTCCAATGTCTGCTTTGTGTATTCTGTTACTTTACTGTTGCTATGACAAACTTCCCCACAGGGATCATTTCAGTGTCATTTGCTATCATTTATTCTCCAGTCAAAGCAAAAACCCTAAGCTTGGTCCAGTTGGAAGTATGCAACTGAGATAAACTGAATCATTCTCAGGAAGAATGTAAAATGGTCAATGCCAAATGGCCGCATGGGAGCTGTGATATCATGTAAGGGTGGAGGCTAGCCTGAATAGCAGCTTTAGCCACAGTCACACTTCAACCCAACCCCATCTCTAGCCTCAGCCCTTATCCCCTTGTACCCAATCTCTGCCCCTGCCCCTCAGCCTTACACTCCAGCCAGCCTTTAAGCACTGTGAGAGTGGCCTAAGTAGCCCAACACTTCACAGATGAACAGCTCCAGTAATGGGTCATGATTGACCTCAATAACAAGCTCTGAGTGGGTTCCCTTGGGTCTAATCTCCACATTACCTGCTCTGCTTCACACACACTGACTGACGAGACATGATGAGAGCGGCTGCTTGAAGATTAAACAGATTGTTGAGGAAGTTATGAGGTGCTTAAACAAATAAACAAATGGAACAACCTCCTATAGTCTAGTTTCATGCACCTGAATTAAATCTAAAATTCAGTATTGGCTGAACATATAGATATATACAGTACAGGCCAAAAGTTTGGACACACCTTCTCATTCAATGCGTTTTCTTTATTTTCATGACTATTTACATTGTAGATTCTCACTGAAGGCATCAAAACTATGAATGAACACGTGGAGTTATGTACTTAACAAAAAAAGGTGAAATAACTGAAAACATGTTTTATATTCTAGTTTCTTCAAAACAGCCACCCTTTGCTCTGATTACTGCTTTGCACACTCTTGGCATTCTCTCCATGAGCTTCAAGAGGTAGTCACCTGAAATGGTTTCCACTTCACAGGTGTGCCTTATCAGGGTTAATTAGTGGAATTTCTTGCTTTATCAATGGGGTTGGGACCATCAGTTGTGTTGTGCAGAAGTCAGGTTAATACACAGCCGACAGCCCTATTGGACAACTGTTAAAATTCATATTATGGCAAGAACCAATCAGCTAACTAAAGAAAACGAGTGGCCATCATTACTTTAAGAAATGAAGGTCAGTCAGTCCGGAAAATTGCAAAAACTTTAAATGTGTCCCCAAGTGGAGTCGCAAAAACCATCAAGCGCTACAACGAAACTGGCACACATGAGGACCGACCCAGGAAAGGAAGACCAAGAGTCACCTCTGCTTCTGAGGATAAGTTCATCCAAGTCACCAGCCTCAGAAATCGCAAGTTAACAGCAGCTCAGATCAGAGACCAGATGAATGCCACACAGAGTTCTAGCAGCAGACCCATCTCTAGAACAACTGTTAAGAGGAGACTGCGCGAATCAGGCCTTCATGGTCAAATAGCTGCTAGGAAACCACTGCTAAGGAGAGGCAACAAGCAGAAGAGATTTGTTTGGGCCAAGAAACACAAGGAATGGACATTAGACCAGTGGAAATCTGTGCTTTGGTCTGATGAGTCCAAATTTGAGATCTTTGGTTCCAACCGTGTCTTTGTGAGACGAAAAGGTGAACGGATGGATTCCACATGCCTGGTTCCCACTGTGAAGCATGGAGGAGGAGGTGTGATGGTGTGGGGTGTTTTGCTGGTGACACTGTTGGGGATTTATTCAAAATTGAAGGCACACTGAACCAGCATGGCTACCACAGCATCCTGCAGCGACATGCCATCCCATCCGGTTTGCGTTTAGTTGGACGATCATTTATTTTTCAACAGGACAATGACCCCAAACACACCTCCAGGCTGTGTAAGGGCTATTTGACCAAGAAAGAGAGTGATGGAGTGCTGCGGCAGATGACCTGGCCTCCACAGTCACCGGACCTGAACCCAATCGAGATGGTTTGGGGTGAGCTGGACCGCAGAGTGAAGGCAAAGGGGCCAACAAGTGCTAAACACCTCTGGGAACTCCTTCAAGACTGTTGGAAAACCATTTCAGGTGACTACCTCTTGAAGCTCATGGAGAGAATGCCAAGAGTGTGCAAAGCAGTAATCAGAGCAAAGGGTGGCTATTTTGAAGAAACTAGAATATAAAACATGTTTTCAGTTATTTCACCTTTTTTTGTTAAGTACATAACTCCACATGTGTTCATTCATAGTTTTGATGCCTTCAGTGAGAATCTACAATGTAACTAGTCATGAAAATAAAGAAAACGCATTGAATGAGAAGGTGTGTCCAAACTTTTGGCCTGTACTGTATATATATATACAGTATCTCACATAAGTTAGTACACCCCTCCCATTTTTGCAAATATTTCATTATATCTTTTCATGGGACAACACTATAGAAATGACACTTTGATATAACTTAAAGTAGTAAGTGTACAGCTTGTATAGTAGTATAGATTTACCTTCCTCTGAACACAGCCATCAACATCTAAACAGCTGGCAACATAAGTGAGTACACCCCACAGTGAACATGTCCAAACTGTGCCTAAAGTGTCAATATTTTGTGTGCCAACCATTATTATCTAACACTGCCTTAACCCTTTTGGGCATGGAATTCACCAGAGCTCACAGGTTGCTTCAGGAATCCTCTCCCACTCCTCCATGATGACATCATGGAGCAGATGGATGTGAAGACACCTTGCGCTACCCCACCTTCAGCTTGAGGATGCCCCACAGGTGCACAGGTGAGTTTAGGGCCGGATACATACTTGGCCAGTCCATCACCTTTACCTTCAGCTTCTTCAGCAAGTCAGTTGTCATCTACTAGGTGTGTTCTGGGTCATTATCATGTTGGAAAACTGCATTGCAGCTCAGTTTCTGAAGAGGACCGATCATGCTCTGCTTGGAATTCATGTTTCCCTAAATGAACCGAGTTCCCCAGAGCCGGCAGCACTCATGCAGCCCCAAACTAGGGAAACATGAATTCCAAGCAGAGCATGATCGCTCCTCTTCAGCCAGAAACTGCCGCAATGCAGTTTTCCAACATGATAATGACCCAAAACACACCTAGTAGATGACAACTGCCTTGCTGAGGAAGCTGAAGGTAAAGGTGGTGGACTGGCCAAGTATGTATCCAGCCCTAAACTCACCTGTGCACCTGTGGGGCATCCTCAAGCTGAAGGTGGGGTAGCGCAAGGTGTCTTCACATCCATCTGCTCCATGATGTCATCATGGAGGAGTGGGAGAGGATTCCTGAAGCAGCCTGTGAGCTCTGGTGAATTCCATGCCCAAAAGGGTTAAGGCAGTGCTAGATAATAATGGTTGGCACACAAAATATTGACACTTTAGGCACAGTTTGGACATGTTCACTGTGGGGTGTACTCAGTTGCCAGCTGTTTAGATGTTGAGAGGAAGGTAAATCTATACTACTATACAAGCTGTACACTTACTACTTTAAGTTATATCAAAGTGTCATTTCTATAGTGTTGTCCCATGAAAAGATATAATGAAATATTTGCAAAAATGGGAGGGGTGTACTCACTTATGTGAGATGCTGTATACATACATACATACATATATATATATATATATATATATATATATATATATATATATATATATATATACATATATATATGATGTGACCAGCTTTGTAGTTGTTGGGAACTAAATATATATATATATATATATATATAGTTCCCAACAACTACAAAGCTGGTCACATCACTTTCTAACCTAACTAAAGAAACTATATCTTGTGTTTTCTCACAAGGGTGTGAAATAAATGTAATTTTAGTACCATTTTGTCTACTGTAGGTCTATTAGCCAGAGAAAGTTCAGGCCAGCAGCTTAAAGCCATCAAGCTGCTGCCTGAGACAAAGCCAGACTGTTGATTTAACACTCAATGGAGTGAGTGAACACATGCAAAGGAGGGAAAAAGAGCATGATAGATGGACATATGAAAGTACTGCAGGCCTTTGAAAGATTGTAATGGAGGAGGCTACCAAGGGAGATCCCAAAATTCACACCCCATCTACGGTGTCAGTGCAACACATTCAAGGGCTATGGTTTCAGAGAGGAGGCAAAGAGAGCATGTGTGGCAAGTGTTTCTAAGTGTATGCATGCTTGCGCACGTGCATGCATGCATGTGTATGTGTGTTTGTGTGAAATGGTCAGATCAAAGACAGGTGCCGCTTTATTCCCACCTGCTCTCATTAGTCTTTGGGTCTACAGGCCTGGAATACCGAAAGATCGCACCTGTTTCTGACTGCTGTGAACAGGTCTCGTATGATAAACACATACAGAACTGTACATATGTGTCACCATATAGACAAGTCAAGATGCTTACATATCAGGTTAGGTAGATAAATAGACGGACAGATAGACAGATCTCTAGATGAATAGCTAAACAGAAACAATGTATTTTGACACTAATTACCCATGGGAACATACTGTATTACATTTTCCTATAAAAGCTGTAGAGTAATGACATTACAATGTAAATAATGTAAGAGTGGCCTTAATTCTGTATGAACCCTAAAACTAAGAAACATTTTCTTCCCTCTATCTGACTAATATGAACAGTTATTGAGGAGAAAACAGCTTTAATATCTATTAGGGAACTAAATATGTTTAGTATTACCGCGCCCGGGGAATTCTCCAAGGATTAATTCCATGTAGCTTTCATAATTCCCTCCAATATGTTTAAATTAAGATTAAAGATCACTTTGTTCCCCTATTCCCACAGCTCCCATGGTATGGTAAAGAGATCAAAACTGGAGGGCTTTATAGGGAACATCTTTAACATTTGCTCTGCTCTCAGTGTGCTTGATTAAATGTAACATTTTGAGATCCCAGAGTTCTGAGAAAAGCATAAATCATTGTCTCGCAGCTGCTGGCGTGCCTGGGGAAAACACATGCTATCCCTCACTCTCTCTCACTTTTTTGTCTTCTCTATGATCATAAAGCCCACCCGACCCGTTGGTCCCTCCTCCTCTGGTGCAAGTCAGGGTGGTGGAGAGTGGGGGGGGGGGAGAACACCTGCAGGCTGCCGCTCGCCCTGAGGTTCAGCATAAACCCCAGCTCCTCACACGCCCTCTGGCCCTCTACTCCCTCACACAGGCCCCGTCCAGGGCCCCCTTAGTCTTCCCCATCCATCAGCAGTGACAGGCCCAAGACCAAGCCAAGGAGGATAGTTTGTCAGCCAGCCACTGTCCGGGGATCAAAATGATCAAGCTGTCTTTTGAGTAGTGGTGATAATTTACACTCAGTGTAGCACTGCAGGTCATTCTGAATGACATAGCCAAGGATTTCTGGTCCTAGTGATCCTTAAGGCACTGCTCTACTCTGATTAAATTCACAAATAATTTATAGATTTAATACCAGTCAAGGAATACAGGCATCAGTCCCAGTGTGTGCTAGTGAAGGATGACATGTCTCTGGCTCTCAGCTTGGCCCATGTGGAAGACTAACCTGTGCCCTTCTGATCTAGCCTGCCAACCTGGATTGCTGCCTGCTGTGACTTAAAAGCAACTACCTCACCTCCTGAGCTCCTTGAGTCTGACTCCTCATACAGCTGCCTCACTTTCTAAAGTTTTTTGCTCCACTCACTTGTTGTTGTTTTTTTCATGTTATTTAATAATGGCATTGATTTCTCATTATTCATTGTGTCAGAGAGAGCACATGCATGAATCATGTTTGGTTCCTGTAAAAGTAGAGAAAAGGGAAAAGAAAACGGGGAGAATTCTTGGCTATGGTGGTGCTATGCAGCTGCCAAAAATCTTATCGTTGCTGGGTCTATCTGGAACAACCGCTCAATTAGGAGAAATCATCTGGGACTGTCACGTTGTAATGCAAAGGGTTAACGGCAAGATATGAAACTACTATACGCCTTTGGATCCATAAAAGGGGACATTTCAAAGCAAAGCTGCTTAGTTCTTCTGCGTTAAAACCCACGCCTTTAATTGTGTTTAATTTATTAGAATGTTCCAACCTCAACTCTGTTAAATGAAAACACATTTGTCTAGATCTGCAGGAGTTCTACAAGTGTATAGGGACTCCCTCCAACCGCCATCCCAAGCCACCCAACCCAATCTCTTCATTTTCTAAGTAAATTGGAATTTCGTTTTCACTGGTAAACAATTAGACAGAAAACAGATGTCACTGGCCATATTTGAAAGTAACTTATCTCTTTGGTGAATTAACTGTGTATGAAAGCGCGAGAGAGAGATAAAGAGAAAATTAAAACATGTGTCAAAGCTGCCATTAAGATGCTGGACCATGCATTCAGTTATTTATAAACTATTATTACTTCAGTGCCGTGAAAAATAACATTTCCCAACATGTTAAGCTTTTTTTAAAAAAAATATTTCATTCAGACAACTGTGTCATAGAAGGAGGTTAAGAAAAGAGTGCTCTATGAGTGGAGTCTTGCGTGATTGGCTGTTTGTACAGAATTTAGCTGTCTACTAGACCAGATATATTGTATCAGAGGTGACCTCAGAGATTTGAGCCTTCTTGAGCTCTGAAAATGGGAAAATGTAAGACATGGAGGAAATGGCTTCTGGGATGAATTAAAGGATCCATAAGGAAAGTGCTGGCAATTTCCAGAGCCTGTCACATCCTCTAAGACATGAGACAACACAGAGATCACACATACATGACCAGTGGGGAAACACTGAAGGCAAGGCTTCTCTCGACTTATAATCAACTGCAGTCAATCACATACACCCAAACATGAAAATAAGGCGTATGTATGTGAAAGCACTGTGGCATGTGAGTATATATATTCAAACACTTCAGTGACAACACGTTGGTGGCTTAATGTTGATTACCAACATGCTCCCCCTTCCTTAAATAAATATTATGCTTAGAGAATTGGGTGGACAGATCCCACAGCACTGCTGTGCTTTGCGTTGTATCCCTACAAAAACCAGAAGCGACTAATCAAATGAAGAATAGAATATAAAAGTTGATTGTGGCTCATTATATCTTAATGTTTTCAGTATGTCTATGGTGTAAGGAGTTAGCTTTTCTCTTACTCCCCTACCCCAGTCCTACGCTCGATGTATAATGATCACGCTTTAAGAATTTGCTAAATGGAATCAACAGAACCACATGGGACGAATAAAATGTGTTTGATGCCAAGGCCAAGTGCTCCAACAATTCAGAAATGTCATGATCACAAAACGTTGAGCCTCTGAGTTGGTCCTATGGGAGCAAAGGGTGCAGCCCATTTAGAGTGGTGCTACTCCACCTTTCATCTCTGGCTGAATGAGGCGTTGCATCCATCATTCCATTAACACTGCTCTAACAGGCTCCCAGTCACCCTCTGGATGACAGCGGGGACATGGGACATGTGGACTGACCAAAAGCTTTGATGTCAGCCTGACCACCATACAAAACACAGACCTATAAGTAGATACCCCAAAAAAATGCCTGTACGTGCACACACACATACTAACTTTGCCAGCTTTTCCTTCAACAGCATGTTTGACACTACACACACACACACACACACACACACACACACACACACACATACAGAGAGAGAGAGAGAGAGAGAGAGACAGAGAGAGAGGGAGAGGGATAGAGACAGAGAGAAATGTTCCAGTCTGGTGAAATTGTTACTGTCAAGCAATGCTGCTGTCTCTGGCTTTGACTGGATTGACAGGTATACTGCAGATAAAAGAAAGATTTCTGGCAGAAATACTGTGTCTGTGGGTGTGTGTCAGCTTTTCTGCAGCGCTTCGTGTTAAAACAATAAAATGAAAAAACAAGAATGTTAATGTTGAAATTGTTTTTTAACAGTTTGTTATTTGGAAGTTTACCTACCAATGTACTTCCTTTGAATGTCTTGTCAGACTTCTAACAAAGGAACAGACATGTTATGCATGAAGAGCAGAAAGAGTCAGAGACAGAAAGCATGGGTATTCTCCATGTGAGATTAAAAGAAACCAAAAAGGTTAAGAGACAAAAGAGAGATACCTACAGAGTGAGAAAGAAAGAAGGCAAGGCACAAAGAACATTAAACACAGAAGAGTGGAAAAAAAGAGGAGAGTATTGAGGCAGTGATGAGAAGGAGTGCAGGCCTCCACTGCTCCACATCTGCTGGAGATATATCCAGTGCTTCTGGGAGTCAGCCCCCCACCTTCCTTTCACCTTCATCTTCTTTCTCTCTCCCCCTCTTTTTGCTTCCTTTTGGTCTTCTGGTTTGTGTTCAGATCAGGTTTTAATATTCAAAAATATGTACTGTCTTTATGAGCCATTGCTTTGCTGAAATAATATGCTCCCTAAATCAAAGTAATAGTCTAAGGCTGTGCACTAAATAGAATTTACCAGAGTTCCTAAAAATATCTATCTTTGTCTGTGAGGCTGTAAAGGGTGGAACAACCCCTTGTCAGAAATACAAGGTTGCTTTTAAAATCTGCTATTATGTCATTGCAACTTGCGGGAAATTTATTCAGTGACTGTCCTCACATTTATCAAACTGTGAGTTGCCTATGAAATGTAAGCTTTTCCCCTGCCTTACATATTCAATTTATAGCAGTGTCTTGGCACTCTGTTCACTAGCAATGGGACAGTGATTGACTGGGTGACATTCAAACAGCGATGGAACAGAATTCCTGGTTAGGGGTGACCTCCCAAATCCACTGTCTCTAAATCGTACCTATCTTCTTACTTCACTTCACTCTAAGCTACAGCTGTATCTTTTCCTTACAGTCTGAAACCACCTGAGGCCAGCTCTATTTGCATTTCAGCGCTGACATGTTTAAGGCCCAGGGGCCTGATATGATTCAGGTTTGGGGTTTTACGTAAGTCAAGGCCACACGATGAATCTATGCAGCCCTTGTATTAAAAGTGATGTACAGTTGTGACTCTGAAAACAAATCAGAAAATAAATACTGGAGGTGTATTGTCTTACATTGTCACCCCTGGCTACTCCTGTATCTGCTGTTGGGTGGGAGGGTGGTTGTGGGATAACAGCCCAGAGTGTTCTTCAAGAGACTCACCTTTTGTGGGCTTTTAGAGACTTGGGAGCAATTGAAGGCCATGACATAAGAGAGACTGTCAAGCACATGTACTTCCAAAGGTATCAATCTTCCCTGGGAGCCCAGTAGAGCGGCCCAATAGGAGAAGTAGTTGCAGTTGCAGGTGAGGAGGAAAGGTTAGTGATGATATACTAATGTTCATGACCTCATTCACAGAAGGAAGGGGCATTACAGAAGCAAATGTTGCTTGAAAGAACACTGGAGACCATACTGTATAGACAGGGGCATACCTGGCTGCTGCTGTAGACACATGAGATGCACTGGGCTGCAGTCATTAAATATCCAACTTACTAAATCAAGAGCTACAGCACTTAAAGCTTGGGAATCTGAAATGCATTCTTTTGGAGCTACTGAATAATCCCACGCCCCCCTTCTAAACACACATGTATACACCCACACACTCTCACACTGACACCAGAAATATAATCAGTGGTGTAAGGATGCAATCAAAAACTGCAACCTGACATCAGTGCAGCCTTCAACAGCAATCCTCGAGTGGTTAGCTGTTGTTAGTCAGCTCAGCCCAGCGCTGACAGAGACTAACTGCTGTTTAGAGAACTCATGCTGCCTGTAAAGAGACCCCGAGTTGCCAACCCTGCCTCAAGGATACTGGAGTGGAAAACACTTATCGGCTTTACTAAACAAATAACTGAAAGGGGGCATTGCGTGACATTATGGGAGGAAGGAAAATATGACGACCTAAACAAACTGAGACTCTTGCATTAGATCACCAATAATTGAGATGGAATATGGACTACCAGTGCCTGTCACAAATCCAAACACCACAACCACGACCGGAAAATGAGCTAAAGAACTGATATATCAATGCAGGATGGTGATTTCAAAAATATACAGGCTGAGTACGAAATTTTACCAGAGTAATGTACAGTGTTAAATGGAGAGGAGAGGAGAGGTAGAGGAGAGGAAAGGGAAGAGGAAGAGGAAAAGGAGAGGAGAGGAGAGGAGAGGAGAGGAGAGGAGAGGAGAGGACAGGACAGGACAGGACAGGACAGGACAGGACAGGAGAGGACAGCATAGGATACTGTAAGACTTGCAACATTTCAAAAGCTTCTACCTGAGTTCCTGCAATCATCTTCCTGCTGAGGGACCTGAACGGAAAACGCCAGCAGATCAGGAGCCAGCAGAGATTCGGGCTTGCGAATCTCATTGAGCCAGCGGCTCATATGGAGTTCTTTGGTGTCAGATGGGCCCTGAATCAGAGGAACCAGCTTCTCCTTAACCCCCTCTCCTGAACCTTAGAAACAAAGTTAAAGGTTGTTTCATATACTACCAATTCTCCAGTGACCAAAAACATTTAAACTCATTCATATTCACAGATAAAATTTGTGACTTGAGTTAAAGAGGTTTTCAAGCTGAAATGTAGAAAATTAGGTGGTGAAACTAAATACAGATTACTGACTTACGTAGTCTGCAACAGCCATTTTCTGTACCTGTACATTGTGTTTTAGACTAACATGAGGTAACAAAATAATGCACAAAATATTGAAGACACTTTTTAACAGTGCGTCAATCAGCAGTTTGGGTAAAAGAGACAACCAAAAGACACCATATCATGTCAAAACTGCAGGTGATATCTAAGGGGGAAACACTAGAAATAATATTGGAGTGTTGCAGAGACAGACCTGGATAACATAAAACATGACAGACAAAATTAATTGACATAAGGAACAGCTGTCACAAGGAAACACTGACTAACAGTAATATGATGGACATGTTTAGTAAACTGGGGGTTGACAAAAAAGTTACTTCTTATGTGTTCATTATTTTATGTATCCCTTATAGATGTTAATTTTGAAATAAGAAAATTAATTGCACATGCATTCCTTTTTTCACGTCTATATTGACAGCTGCAATAGATCTTATAATCTGCCTGACATCATGTGTGCAGTTTGACCTTATGAACTCTGTGCTATGACACTAGCTCCAATAACATCCTTGCCATCAAAGACATGGCCAGAACCCAATGACAGCGCCCCAAGAGAAAAACAGCAATTGAATCACACAGCTGGAAGGAAGTCAAGATAAAGATTGAGCGGGAGAAAAAGAGGGACAGAGACACAGTCAAGTGTGTTAAAATATAAGTTAAAGAAAGTAAAAGAAGAGTCTAGTCGGTCTCACTCTCTCCCTCCTACACAGGCAGTAAAGTTTTAACAGGGCACAGCTGCACACACCTGGGGTCCTGGCGCACACTTTTACAGCTCCCACGGTTCCCGAGGCACATTTCACCGTCGCACGGCTGCAGAACTTCAGCTCCACGTTTTGGACCGAGCCCTCGAGAGTCGGTGACGGGCCCGGAGACTTCACACCTAATAAAAAAGAAAACAAAGTGAAAATGAAGTGCAGTCCAGCAGGTTTAAACACCGCTGCCGTGGCTTCGTTAAACACTTGATTGGCCTTTAATTGGTCTTGACCCCTTTCTTTCCCTCTCTGTCTCCCCCAAAGTTCTGAGAAACCAGGTGCTCTAATACACAGATATCTCCAACACCAGGCAGAGTGTGTTGCGCCTAACTGGGAACTGGCAGGGATACTGGCAGTGCCTTCTGTTTCCAAGGTTAACCTGTTGGTAAATATGTATGATAAATATGTCAAACAATAACACATTTAAGCTATAAATGTTTGTTAAAACCTAAGTTAATGTCCCCCAAAGCTACAATCTAGTATAGTTTACTATACACTATAATGTATGATACCCCTTTATCAGCACCTGACATCTATGCCTACTAAACACAAGAAGACTGAAAGACTCTGAAAAGACTCAAATCTGACACACACTCACAGACCGTAAGATTTTGCAAAGACCGGTTTTCTTGCAGGGGTAGCTATTTGCAAGACTACAACTAGATTCCTTTTAAGATTATTTCCCATCCTGCTCCTGGTGGCAAATAACACGCCAAAATCCCTTTACGAAATACTGCATCTTACATGTCTGCAAAAACACATAACTCTAGAAACACAAGATAAAAGGTGTCACATGTCGACAGTATTCTTTTCAAATCTGCATCAATATAATCTAGAAAGATGAATTGTATTTACATACAATTTTGGATTTTGTTGCCCCAAGTCCCTACCAGCTTCTATTGGTTAGCTGTACTATTTTAGTGGGAGGAGACCATGGGAATATAAGGAAAAAGTTTGGATTTCAGGATAAAATAAATGTCTGTTGGTGGATCAGATACATGCTGAATTTAGAAAATCCGGCACCAGCATTAGTTTTTCTAAAACCTGTGCCAGTCTGCGGCATTTTTTTTTATTATTTTTTTTACTATTATTTAATGTTTTATTTTTACATCTGTGAGTACAAGCTGAAAAGGTCTGAAAATTTATAAGGGGTACATTTTATCTGTATTTTTATCCCTCTGGATTGAGAAACCTTCCTGTGAAAACATTTACAGTACACTGATGGGATTTTAGTACACTACAGCACAGTCCCAACATCACAGCCATACTGTTTTTAAAAAGTGCCCAGGAAGGATATTAAAAGAGATAAAAACCCTTAAATTGCAAGTGCTTGTTCTAAATGTTTTACAATTGCCCAGTAAATCTACTGAGTTGAATGACTTGAACATTTTAAGTTAAATAACAGGGACTATTAGGAGTATGAGTAATAGGCTAATATAAAGGATATATCTTTCCAAAACAATATCCAATACAGTCACGCTGGTATCCAGCTTAGTGTCAGCTCCAACTCACCTAACACCAGCATTACATCACAGGAGCCTCAAGTGCTCTTCACTCTATGATTATTTCTCTTAATGGCAGCATAGTGTGGAAGAACCTTCTGTCTGCCATCTTTCCAAAATGAAACTGTTTACACTGTGGGAAGGAGTGGGGGGGATTACACACTCGCCATTATGATATGTCAATGTTATTTCTATGGTGAGAGGCTATTTCAAACACATAACAAGAGGAGGAGGGAAAAATAGCTGGATGGCTAAAAGATACTGTAGTGTTTAGGGAGTTTTGCGCCAAACCGCCTGTTGAGAGAGAAGAGGAGGATCCATCCATCACATGCTACATTCTTCCAGTGAGCTGGAACTGTCCGAGGGAGTCACATTAAATTCTTACATCACCTGTTCCAATAAGGCTTTACTTCTCAGAATAATCCCCTCTTACAGTGATAGCACTTCATTTCCTACAAGTGTCCACAGCACTTTCTGACTGAGTTTGCAACTAGTGGGTCTTTTTCTGTCAAAAGCTGTCCCAGTGACTCGAAGATCAACAGGTCAAAGAGGCTGAACGAACAGCAACAAGAAACTCAATAGTTAAATATAAACACAAATACATCAAAACTGATCAAGAACATATGAAGCAGATGGATTGGATCCCAGGGATTTATTGCCTACCGGTGAGTGAGAAGGTTTTGTATTAATAAGGCACAGATGAGTGGTGCTACCAGAGAGGCTATGAAAGCAGGTCATTATTTGGCAACAGTTCCAGAAGCTACCAGAAAAAAAGCTGGTCTGAACATCTAAAAGCTTTCTTTCATCCACTTCCACTTACTCTCAGACTTTCTGTCTTACATTTCTTAGTGTTTAACTCTTCGACAGGTTGAATAAACACCCTACCTATCTTCTTTTGCTATCTGTTTCGTCTTATCACGGCTGTTCATATTTTTTTGGGTAATCCAAAAGCGGGATCTGCAATAAAAATCGCTTGAGTAGGTTGTTTTACACCTAAATTAACACATGGTATTTCTGTTTTAGCTGTTAATCCCAATCAACTCATAGTGCAAAGGTAGTTTTAATGTAAAACAGCAGGCAGTGTGGATACAGACAGGATTCAAGCAGACACACATGCACACAGCACATTTAACCAAGAGAATTACTGGCAATTGCGAAAATCCCTAACCACTGACTTCCCTCCTCTCCCTCTCTCAGACAAATTACCCAGCAACCTCTTCACCTGCTGTCTGAGAGGCCCTCTATCAGCCCAGATGGAAGATGGGGATGTTAATAACCCTCCCTCTGTCTCCCTGCCTGCCACTTAATATATCTGCAGGTCAAACAGAGCAGAGCCGTGTGTCCCTCTGTGGCTTTAGTTACCTGCTTCTTTATCAGCTTCCTCTGTCTACAGGACAGATGTTCTATATGAAGTGTGGCTGTGGTGTATGTGAATTATTTCATCCCAGAAGCAGATTGTAATAATAGAGCTATACTGTCTGTTACATACATAAAAATCAATGTATTTTTCTGTCTTATTTAGGTATGTATTCACACTGTATACTTACTGTAAATAAAAGAAACTATTATCAGAATTAATTGCAGGTTCTGTCCATCTATCAAAGCATTAATGCTGCATTCAAATGCTCCTCAGATGGTCCAGTTTTCCCAGTTGATAAGTCATTCTTCCGACTTTGGTTTGTTAAAGAACTTTAGGTTGTAATGTGGAAATAACATGGATGCAATGAAGATGTGTTGTATTTAATTGCTCAGAGCATTGAAACAACATGTTGAAAAACTACCACATTATTGCTTTACCTGACTAACGCTGAAAAATATCTTTTCTAGGTTATCAATCTAGGTCACTCTACATTGATGGCAACTAACTGTTACAACCTAATAAAAATGAAATGTGAGCAAAAACACTGACAAGCAATATGTGAGTTTAAAAAAAAAAAGAATCTTATAGCAATCGACGAAATACTTTCTTTGGTCCACCATGTTTCTACATGTAACATCAACCCGGCAAGTCATATACCAATAATTTCACTAACTTTTCAAGTTGTTTTCTGATTATTCGGACACCATATGAAGGCAGGGTATGACCACAAGGATAATTTTTTTTTTCTCATTCCCACTTTTGCATGAGTTCGTAGGATTTGAGAACATACAGGTAAAAAGACCAGGCACATTACCACTTGATGTCCTCAGTCTACTCAAAAACAAGCCCACGGTGAAGCACCCTGCTTCGGAGAATAGTTAAAGCAATGTTTTTGATTCTTTTTTTAATCCATTTCTCTTTTTTAGTTCTGTCTTCATCTTACCTTTTAACCAACTTATAATGATTTTTCCAGTAGAAACCAGGAAACAGAGTTGAGTTACCATATTGACCATTTTTAGAGAAGCATGTATGTGCAAGCTCACACACACATATATGCACAAAACACACACATATGTGCACACACAGACCCCCTTGGGTTACTTGATGTGATCCAGTACCAGAGGGAAAGATAGAGAATGACATAGGCACTACATAAAGCTAGGCTGCCCTTCCTGGAAACGATATAGCTTACATACATTTGCCATAAAAGTATTGCACCAGACGTTTGGCTATATTATTGAGTGTGTCTCAGTGAACCTGAAAACACATGACCCATTTACCCTGAAAGAACAGAACATCGTAGAGAATGGATATCCAGATCCAGTGACCATTTGGTCTTTTTCAAAACAGTACTATAGGAAAAATGATTGCAACAGTGATGAGTAGGCCTCCACACAGACTGACTGTTCCCTTGAGTCCTTCATTCTTCTGGAAAAGATGGAGATGTTAAAAGTGCAGACCAATCTGGAACACAACAGGGGCCATTCCTTCTGCTCTATTGACTCTTTGATAAATGGAACTAGGGGTATCACTATCCCATGTTGCCCACGTAGATGTCCTAAAAGGCACGGTGCACCTGCTGGGGTGGTGGTTGTTGCGTGGGGGGGCTCTGGACAATGTTTTGTCCAGCTGTTAGACTATAAAAAAGTGGGGTACACAGGAAGAGGAAAAACACAAGGGTTGGTAGTTTGTCGACTTAACAGTGGTATTCAGTTTGGTTTATGTATGTGAGATGCATTAGTGTGTGTATTACAGCCGTGTGTGTGTGTGTGTGTTTCTGTGTGTGACTGAGCAAATGAGTGGGTGCATGTGTGTGGTGCTGTTACTCTTCAAGCAAGGGCAGGTGCAAAAAGTACATAAACACACAGCTAGAGGCCAGAGGCTACAGCACTCCATCAAACACTGTGAGGGCAACCGTGGGCAGCTGGATTTGCCATCCTGAACACAGAGTGTGGAAAATACGAAGAAAAGCAGAAATATAAAGTCACTAAAGATATACTATGGGATAGAAAGAAAAAGAAAGAAGGAACAGATTAAAAAAAAAGAGAACGCACACACGGCTGGTGCAGTATGGGATGTAAAGGCTGCTTTTTTGCTTTCTGCATAACTCAATAGTTGGCGTGCATACGTATGTCTCAGTATGTCTGTGTGTGCATGTGTGTGTGCAGGACATCTGCAGACTTGCCATGTTTTACACATTCCAACATGTCCTGCTCTCACTGCTTTGAGGAATGGTATGGGAAAGTTGTATGTCCATAATGCTAGACCAGGCGAAGCCACATTTTAAAACGAGAAGCACTGTGTTTTTATTAGCCTACATTCACAAAACACTTCTGTTAATATCTCAGAAATACTAAGCAATTTTTATTTCTAATACTATAGAAACATTTTTGTAGTGAATAAGCCAAGACATTCACATGGGATCGCTGAAATGTTATAAAATGAAGAAGGGGAAGGCAGAAGTCCTCCTCTCTGTGTGAAAAGTTTTTAGTGTATGTTCTTGAACTTTAAAAAGCATCCAGAGGAGCCATTAAAATCTGATACAGAACCTGAAACTATTTCTATTACTAGAGGTGAGGCCTGAGCACTAACAATATCTAGAACAGGTTGATGCATACTACCAGGCCAGGAAAAGCAGATATGGAAAGAGACGGAAGCTATTAAAGCTGTGTTTTGATTCAAGTTATTACACCTTTATCCCATGCAGTCACATTATAGCCATAAGTGAGAGTTCTCCTACTTTCCAGAAAACCATTCCCTGGCTTGTATTTATGTATTAGGGATCAGTTTTATATGTGATGACGATCAGCTGACAAGAGGATGTACACTATCGCCAAACCCTAATGGGCAAGCAGTCAGGCAAAGACGGACAGTAAAGAAAAGAGAACCTAAAGTACTAAAAGCTCCAAGTCTGGCAATGGGCCCACAGCAGCTAGGGGGCTGACAGAAAAAGAGGTAGACAAGTTGGGTAGACCAAAAGCAGCCAGCTGAGCCATTAAGTGCTGATGCAGAAACAATAACTGTCTCTCCTAAGTCAGGAAGGGCTGAAGTAGAAGCAGTAAGTAGGAGCAGGAGGTCTGCTGGCACCTTGCCCAGTACTGACACACAGCAAAAATACAGACACATGCAGAGAGAGTGGGACAGGAAAACAGACAAGGTGAACCAGCAGTGGTTTGTCCTGCAGTTAAAGCTGAGACGAGAGCAGCTTTGGCAGTCGGCAAATACAAGTCTGAAGGGAAGAGTCATCACTTTTAACAAAATCTCATTTTGAGATTAACAGAAAATGACTCTCAGGATAGTAGAGACTTAAAGAAACACAAAGGCAACTTTAGTAAGGCATTAAATGTTTACAATAAGGTACCTGAAGAGAGTTGTGACCGTCAGAATTTGGGGGGATTTTTTTTTTGAGACTCTCTACCAGCGACTGTGAATAATAAATGAAATCAGTAAGTCTGGTGGCCTTAAACTTGGTGTGGCTTATGGTGTTTGCATGAAACAGCAACAACAACTGATTTTAAAGGTCCAGTGTGTAGGATTTAGTGGTATCTAGTGATAAGGGTTGCAGAACTCAAACTTATGCCGTATGCCGGAGAACTACAGTGACCAACGTTAAAATGTGTCTGGCCCTATTGAGAGCCAGTGTTTGGTTTGTCTGTTTTGGGCTATTGTAGAAACAAAATGGCAAACTCCGTGTAAGAGGACCCACTACGTATGCAGATATAAACGTCTGTCAACATGAGCAGTGACAGCTACTACTGTTAAATAAACCACATATACTCAATTGCAGCCCCACTGCCAGGGGTTGGTTATTCTAGTATATAAAGAAACCTCCATCAACAGTCAATTCGTCAGCACCGACATACACAGAGGCAAGATGTTTTAACTAAAGAACCCTCACAATGTAGTTGGGGGGATAGACAGAGAACAGAGTAAGAGGCAAGCAGACAAGTGTCTACACACGCACACACGTACAAGCACATACAAACACAAACGCTTCTCCTTGTGAGGCAGCCCAGCTGAGCGGCTTCCAGCACACTGGGTAGAGGTTAGAGTGGTGGGGTATGCAAGTGGTGCTCACTGCCTGTAACGGTCGAGGTATTAAGACAGTGATGGGGTGTAAGTGCTGGTGGTAGCGGAGGCTGGGGGTCTAATTTCCATGATTACCATTCCCTCCAGGTGCTGCCTGCCTTTCCGTCTGCCCACTAAAGCAGTGACACATGTTCTCCGCACATTCAAACCTTGGTTCTCTCTGCCACCGAATTACCACAATTAAGGAGTCTTCATGCGGAAGCAATTTGGCCAACACTAATGGGCCTAGGCAGTGGGGTTTGGGAGATGGTGGGGGGGTGCAGAGCAAAACCGAGTGAAAGAGTTATAGAACAAGTTAAAAAGATGAGAGAATGAGAGTAAAAAGGGAGAGACAGATGTGTAAAGAGTGATAGAGAAACATGTGCTGTGACATAGAGGATTCCCGCATTGCCACTTGTAAAGAGATGATTAGTCGGTGGTGAGATAGGCCATTAAAACACAGTTCTGGATGAGAGGGCCTGCCTCTCAATCTCCCATATCCCCAGCCTAATGCTGCCCTGACAAATTTGGTTAGCATAAGAAACAGGGGCATTCTGACTTTGAAGTAGCAGCCAGGATGGAATGCCAGTGTGGTTCCACCATGAGAAGGATGCTCGAAACTACAGACCGCAGCTAATGACGCTAAACCAGCCCCTCCGTCACTGAAACGTAACTCTGGATTACTGCTCTCTCCCTTTGTGACTCTCAAGATCTCTGTGACTCTACAACTCACGCTTGCTCTTTTCTCAGGCTCTCTCCCCTTCTCTTCTCTTCTCTTCCCGTATGGAACAGTATTAAAGGGAAACCAAGCAGAGTTCTTGTTTATCAATAATCCACTGAGATCAATATTTATGTCTCAGCTTTGCAGAGGCTGACTATGTCTGTGTGTGGTGGTAGCCAAGACGTGACTGGGGTTTCGGTGCTGCTGAGGCACTTCAATGGGAGTTGCAGTGGAAATTTATGGCCTTGTGACGTGGAGCTATGTGCTCAGTCGGCACTAGTCAGTACCCTTAGATGGGACGGTTGGCTCACAGCAGGGAGCCAGCTCTGCAGACACTACCAGATGACATAAATACAAACAGATTTATTTGGGGCTGTCATTGATTCGGGGCTTAGTAACATTCAGAGCAGTCTACTGTGGGCGCTTTAAAGCCTATTCTACTGACAGTGCATTTTGTTTCATGTCTCACTGATGCTCTTTGCTTTGTTTGTACTTGAACTTTTTAAACATATTAGACAGTTATTAAGCTACTAAATTACTTATCAAATTTACTGTTCTTTTAGTTTTGCTTTTAATCATTATGCCCTGCTGTATGTAATGTATCCCTCATGAATCTTACTCTTTGCACTATTACTTACTTTAGGGTGAAAGTAAAGGCCTTTGTTGAATCAGTCTCTCATTTAATGGTTTTAATGTTTTAGTGATGCACCTGATGCTTTCCTGATACCATAACAGTTTTTTTTTTATTATTATTATTCATTTAAGTGACTAATGCAAATTCAATGCAGAGCCTTCATTATAATATAAAATACAAACAATGTATACTAGGGCCGTAATGGTACATGTATTTGTGTCGAACCGTTCGGTACGCGACTTTCGACCCTGTACCGAATTATTGGGCGCAGGATATTATTTTATTTTATTTTGTTTTATATTAATTCCGTTTTTGCAAGCCGAACCATTTAAAATATCTAGTTCCCCGACGGACATAATTGAGTGACGGACCGAGTCCGACCGTAAATCTCCGCTTTCACTTTGTGCAGCGCATTTCGTATTTTGACAACATGGCAAGTGAGCCTGACCAACCTGAAGACCCACCCGCAAACCTTAAGTCCTCCGTTTGGGAACACTTTGGTTTCAGGGTAAAATACGAAGATGGAAATAAACAAGTGGACAAGAACAGCGGTTGGGTATGTACTTGGAAACACGCCTAACATGCTAATGCATCTAAAGCGACACCAACTGAGTTTGAACGTTAACTGGCACGACTAGAAAAAGCAATCTGGTGCAAACTACGATATCGTCGTCGTTTAAAAAGAAAGAGCGTTTCCCTGACCATCGCGCTAAAGAAATAATCAACGCTGTTGGAGTTGAGTAAAATTGTTTAAGCTGCACTTTAGATATTGAAGCATATTTTGTTTACTGCACTTTAACAAAGTGGGAAAGCTAAGTAAGTTCCTAGTAAAACTGAATCTGAGCAGGCTTTAAAACTGACCAGCTGCATTATACGTTTTATTTTAACTGAGTAAAACTGTTAAAGCAGTAATTTATATTTATATTTTTCATTCAAAAAATGTGTTAAAAAAAACAGCAGGATTTTATTGTGCACTTTTATATTTCTATTTTCATTCAAACAATGTGAAAAAGCAGGATTTTATATATATATTTGTTTCATTCAAAAATTGTGTAAAAAGAGTTAACTGCTGTGGTGGTATGTTTTAATAAGGTTACCAATAAGTAAAAGATATTTAATAGTTGTCTATTTTTTCATTACTGTACCGAAAAAAAAAAACGAACCGTGACTTGTGTACCGAGGTACGTACCGAACCGAGATTTTTGTGTACTGTTACACCCCTAATGTATACCTTACTATAATAGTATTTTTGACTTGCCTTCATATGTCTGCTTAATGCACTGTCTATTGATGACACATTGTAGCAGTCCACAAGTCTTTACCATGGTAACATTTCATTAACTATGGCTGCAGGGGGGTTTTCATATCATATTTCAGTTAACCCTCCACAGGGGAGAGTCGGGAGTCGAGTGTTCCAGCACTTAATGACAAAAGCTTATATCTACTCTACCAAAGCTTGGCCAGCCAACTAAACTGCCCTACTCAACTACCAACAACCAGCCAGGTTTCTAAAAAGCATGATAGATCTTTGAGATCAACTATCAGTTTAAGTGCTACACTGTGCCAATGGTATATTGGATTTAGTGGTAAGTGGAAAGATGCCTCTGAGAAACCATCAATGATTCATATAAGAGAGCAAAAATGAAAAGTTGGACATGAAACTCAGGCTTCCAGATCCTGTACTGGGATCATCCATGTCCTCCAACATGCCTGGAATCACATCTTATTTCCCATGACAGAAAAGTGGGCTACTATTCAAACAAACAGGGGAGAGAAAATCCTTGGCGCACTCTCAGTAGACTTCTGATTTCTTTTAAATATCATCTTTCGCCAGAAGCCAGCGGATGGTGTGAGGAAAAGGGGAATGATAAATGAAGAATCTGGGTGAGAAATGACAAGCTTGATGTCCCCTGATGAGTGTCTGAAGTCACCAACCACGAGGGGGAGATGTGTGTGTACAGATATATACAGACGTGTATGTGTGTGTGTGTGTGTGTGTGTGTGTGTGTGTGTGTGTGTGCGAACAAGTGCAAAGCTGTAGTGTGGTGAAAATTGACTTGAGATGTTGTTTAATAGAGGAGCAGACCTCAGGCACTTTATGTTCCTCTCATCCCATTAAACATATAAATATCCATGTAATCTGATGCCATATTGTGGGACAACACAACACAACAAACTTCTGTTTTGCATTGACTCCACTGGCTTCTCTCATTAGCTCTGGACTGAAGTGAGCAACCGAGAAAGAGCAGAGAGCTTCAGGAAGACAAAAGAGAGGAGGAAGGCCTGAGTCTGGATTGACTTAAAACATCATCACAATCTGCCAGGAGTGGAGCGAGGGCCGTCTGTAGCTCATTGAAGTTTTCATTGACAAGAACCGTCTCAAGTTCCATCCAAGATTTATTTATCGGTTCTCTGATGCTGACACAACGTGTTTTTAATGTCAGAAATAAGGTTGCGTATGGATGAAAAAGCCCTCTTTCTTTCCTTTGCCTCCTGCTTTCTTCCTGCCCTGATGTCAATCCGTGAAGCAGACAAGTAGACAGGCAGAAATTTCTCTCCAACCAATAAGTTACCTCTTCAAAGAAGTATGGATACTTGAGTGAGGGGCCAGGCCATGCTGAAACAGACATCTCAGGGTTTTCATTAAGCTTCCCATCTCTTTACTGACATTTGTGACAACCACAGACCATGAAAAAAGGCCCATGTCCTTCCTTCTTTCACTTTCATTGTGGAACAATGAAAAAGGACTATCAAAATAATCTCCATGAGCTAAGTCTATGGGCCCATTGTATGACAGGGCAAAGCTGCATGTTCCTCTGGCTTGTATTGATTAATGGATGGGAGACATTACGATTATGAGTAAGAAGGCCGCATTAGCCAAAGCCTGCACAGGAAAACAGTGAACAAATGAGTAGAGTATAGCCTCCCCTGCTCGGTTTCATAGCCAGAACTCTGCTACCAACAGCTGCATTATGGGCAAACAAGAGAGAAACACCAAAGAGGGCGAGGAGGAGGGAGAAAAGATAGACGGGTACATTCTGGGACCAGACAACATTAAATGCACCACAGCATACCAGGGATTAGTTTAGGGCAGTGACAGAACATTATGAAAATTGACACTTTTTCCCCTCCAATAACACAGAGCTATTACGGACACGTATTATGCTGCAGCGTCACAGGGGGATTTGCGTCAGACCCATGCTCCTGAAAGCAGTTAGATCACAGGGATGTGAACTGCTGGCCATGACAGGAGCAGCCTTTTTCATGCAGTGCAAAAATGCGTAAAAACTGTTGTTGACATGGTCTTCTAAGAGATTGCGTTTGTTTCCAAGCAATGGGAAATATCAGTGTGAAGTAAAGTATAAATATTTCTCCCTGATGTAACCCTGAGTAGTCTTTAGTCTTTTTTTTCCACTCTTTTCTCTATTTTTCACCGTACTGCCCCATCCCCCCATTGGATGGGGGAACTTGAAAAAACAAAAGACTTGTTTTAACAATGATAATGTTGTGAGTGAGAGCATAAGTCCTGGACTATTATAATCAACATGCTTCTAGTCGCTGTGCAGTGAGAGCATAGGTTTGCTGTATCCAAACATTCTTGCAGTTATTTGCCTTAAATGGGATCGTATGCTGTGAGTTCAGGAGAACATATTGGATTTGCTAAAGATGGAGATGGGCATACATCTGTGCATATGCACCTCTCTTTTCGTGTGTGCGCATGTCTAACCTGACACTCAATTAGGTGCAAAAGCTGGGTTTAATAAAGAGAACCAATGGCCAGTTGTGTTTCTGGGCACTGAGGTCCACCCCACACTCTCAATCTCTTTATTTCCTTCTTTCTGTCACATTTCCTTCAACCTTTATTTTCCCTCTGACTTTCATTTTTCATTCTGCTCATTATATTGTTCACTCTCTCTCTTCCTCTTCCTCTGTTCTTTCCCCCTATATCTGTCACACTAAAGTTATGTCGCAGCTCATATATCACCCAGCAATCATCTAGAGCACGTCTGGTGACCACCACCAACCAACTTCTACCAGACCCCCCTCCTCCTGTCCTTGCCGAGACCACCACAGAGCTCTGTGGCCAGAAAACCAGCTGTGGTAGCTGCATTAAAGCTGAATCCATCAATGGGGGAAATGCCAATTTTATGCTTATTTATATGACCTTGATCTTTTGTCTTTCAAAAGACACTAAAACAGGGAAACAGATTAAAATTATGCTCAAGCACTTCTGCTCTGCAGGGCAAGAGTTTGGATTGTAGAAAGTTATTTGGAATGGGCCTAAGTTTCTGCTCCACTTCCTTTTGCCAACTTGGTTGGAGATCCTGCACTGGTCCCAGAATGGTTCATTTAGGGAGGACAATGTTCAGGACAAGCCCATTAATATGAAAAAAGAGGTCTGTCAACAACTGACCCTGGTTCAAATAAAGGGGGAAAATATTGACTAGCATATGCTTTTCTGTAGCTGTCACTCTGATAAGGCCAAAAAAAAAAAAAAAGTATTTCCCCCAAAACCATTACAGTTCATTGCACAGTCCTTGTGATGGATATCACTGACCAAAAATCAATAAGTCAAATGTTGCTCAGCTTCGACTCACTTCCAGGCAAATAAGACAAGGGGGAAAAAAACAGGCTATGAAGCATTTCTGCTAGTAGCTGTGTTTAAAAGGAAGCGATAGGCATCCAAAAAAAACCCTATATATTATAATGAGCTGTATCAAGTCTTGAGCATCCTGGCCTCTCTGTGTGTCGTCCGGAGGGTTAATGGCAATGTCACATATCAAAGCACACAACCAGACCTCTAATCTCTGTTTAATCTGTGAGTCAAAGAGCAGAGACACAAAAAGCAAACACACAGACATGCATGCATGCAGGCCAATGCAAATTCATGAACATATGACCATGTGATTATTCTCATTATCACATGGTCATGATATAGGTATAGGCAATATTCACAGTACATGGACACGAGATCACTGGGTCACATTTGTCCAGCCAGAGTTGTACCATCTGCAGGTTTAAGAGCTCTCTGTGACTCATCACTATGTACTGAGCTATAAATACACCTGATGAAACTGAAAGACTCAAGTCCATTGACTCAAGTCCAAAGTACATGAATCAAAATCCAATAAAGCTATCATCAGCAGGGGAAAAGATGAAAAAATACTATTAGAAAACCTACAGGTTCTGTGTGTTCATGGCAATTTACAGACGAAGGATTCTAGGATTTTATCAAAATTTAACTACAGTACAGGGGATAAATATGAAAATACAGTAAGAGCAATGACTGTAGATCAACCATTCATTCGGCAATTTACTGGTGTACTGGTGTCCATAACATGTAAACCCATTTTTCTTATATTGTTTATTAAAAAATGTGAATTTCCAAATGTCATTATCAAAGGCACACATATGTTTTGGAGGAGTGGCATGTTTTCTACAACATTCTGGGCTAATCTAATGTCTAAAGAGGCAATGCAAATGTATACTGACTTTTCAGCCACTGAATTTCCAAATGTTTGTTGAGACAATAAACTGAAGAATAAGCAATGAGAAAATGAATACGTGCTCTGAGATTACTCTTTCCCTGTAACAAAATTAGACACACACTCACCATACTCTTATGCACAACATGCAGTACACTCACACACAAATGCATGCAGAGTCAAGTCGTGTGTGGGAGGTCACTGTGGTCAGTATGTCGCAGAATCTGAGGTTAGCAGTGGCTAGAAGCAGTGGTAGGCAGGAATTACTGGCTCTTCTCTCCTACTATTACCACTACTGCCACTATTACCACAAAACTACGGACTATGCTCAGGATTTTCTATGAGTCTGTGGTGGCCAGTGCTATCCTCTATGCTGATGTGTGCTGGGGCAGCAGGCTGAGGGTGGCGGACGCCAACAGACTCAACAAACTGATCCGCAAGGCCAATGACGTTGTGGGAACGGAGTGTGACTCTGATGGTGGTGTCAGAGAGGAGGATGCTGTCTAAGCTACGAACTATCTTAGACAATGCCTCACACCCACTCCACCATGTACTGGTCAGGCACAAGAGTACTTTCAGTGGGAGACTCATACCACCAAGATGTACCACTGAGCGCCACAGGAAATCATTCCTGCCTGTGGCCATCAAACTGTACAACTCCTCCCTCTGAGTGGCCCTGAGACTTTTTCACACACTGCAATAATTTAATCTAACTTGTGCAATAACCCCATTCACTCTGACTGTATGTATTCTGTTTGTGTAAATAATCTTGTTCAGTTTACAATATATATATATATATATATATATATATATTTTTTTTTTTTTTCCGTTTATGTTTGTTAATAATTCCTGTTTATTTAACTATATATTTGTAAATACTATTGTTTAAATTTCTTATATTTTCACGTATCTTTCCCCTCTTGCAAGGAGCACCTGTAACATAAATAATTTCCCCCCAGGGATCAATAAAGTATTTCTGATTCTGATTCTGATTCTGATTCTGAAAAGCATCCTGGAAGTATAAACAAAGAGAACATGTAAGACAGGCTGGCTGCTGACAATCACAGGAGAAGAGGAGAAAGAGAAGAAAGAGGAAGAAAAATGAGGTGGCGTGAGACAACAAATTCAGCAACAAAATGAGATAAGACGGACAGATGGAAAAAGAGAAAAAAGAGAAGGAAAGTTGATAACATAGAATTGCACAGAAACGATGGGAAAAAGGGACAACAGCAAGAAAAAAAGCAAGAAAAAAAGCAAGAAAGGAACAAAGAGTGGGTTTGATAAAGCAAAAAATGGAAGCATGTAAGAGGGAAATACAGCAGGGCAGAGCAGCAAAAAGACCCAGACTTGTACTGCCCAGTGAAGGCAGCTGACAAGGCCGAGGACTTGTGGGCACATACTGTAAGACTGCATGCACTACTGTGTGCACAAACAAGCACACACCTCCCTATGGACCACTTCTCCATTTTCACCAAACAACCAGACCAACTGCTGCAGAGCTCACCAATAAAATACAACACTAGTATGAGCTTCACTGGAATGCAAAAGGAGAACACTGGAATAATGTGTCACCACAGAAAACTCTGCTCATGTCTGAGCCAAGCTCGCTACAGCAGCATTGGAAATCAGCACCGTCCTACAGACAGTTGTGTGACAAACCAAGCCGTCATGCAACAGCCAGTGACTGACAGAGTCTGATTCTCAAGGAAAATAAGATTTTACGGTTTGTTTTCTGATTTCACTCAGTCTTCTCTGGGCTTGCACACCAAACACAGTCTACACTGCATGTGCTGCTTGCTGGGTAGCTGCTGTAGCTGCCACTGAGCAGCACAGTAACTCGAAGTCTTACAAGTCCTAGTGGCCGTGATCCAGTCAGCTGCAATGATTTTAAGTCTCTGACTGTTGCTTTAATCTGAGTCGACCAATTATTTTGAAGAACATTTTACAGTCTGTCAGTACCTTGAGATTAAAAGTGAAGCTTTGTGGAGTTCTCACCCTTGCTGAATTGTGGAATTTCCTTTGGACAGAGAATGAAATCTTATACCCAAATTGCTCCCCCGCGAAGGACACTGACCATCTGTGTTATCAGCAAGACCTCGATATGAAACACCTTCCACTATTGAAAAACCCTGTAACATCAAAAGGATAGAAGGGAGGAGAAATTCCTAAAGGAATGAAAAAAAGCACATGTTCTCAGTGAAAAACTTTTGTTTGCCATGTTCAGTGTTTGGCCTTAGCATATGTGTGTGTGTGTGTGTGTGTGTGTGTGTGTGTGCCCTGTCCTGGCAATGGCCTGATGAGTGCTGGTTGGTGACACAAGAACAAACACACGACCACAAGACTTAAATCCGGATCCAGATCTGAATCTTGTGAGCGTTATAACAGACCCCTGCTTTTACCACAAACAGTTGCAGCCTGTCAGCCGCCAAGTGACACTAGTGGAAAAATGCAGCCACTGCTAAGATTGCAGACACTTTCACCATACACAAGGCCAGATAAGTGGCACCATGTCAGTGGTTTAACAGCACGATCCCCATATTTGTCATTAGATAGATTTGAATAATGTAAAGTAAAGAGGACTGCCTTCAATGAGGTTTTCATCAGGAGTTATAATGCTAAGGTCTTTGTAGAAAATGTACTGGGTTTGCCTTAGTTAAAAAAACAACTGAGAGCCAAGCAGAGCACAGGAGCAGATGAGTGAGTGGGAAGGCAAGTAGCCAACGCAGAACAGCCTGCAAGGTCCTGTCATGAGTGGGCAAAACCATGTTGCCCACAGGAACCAAAACTATCCAGCAAGGTTGCACTGGCTGTGCAGGAAGATGCACTACAGCAAACACAATTCACAAACATAAACTCTGCTTACTTAAATCCACATCTCTTCTTGCATTTCCTCATTTTCCATTTCTCCTCCACACTTAAGCTGTCGCACCAAAGATTGAGAGGGATTGGGACAGCTAACATCTTCCTTAAGGCCTATGAGTGTCACCACAATTTCAAAAGCAGATACAGTACTAGACATCTTTGGTTGTATCATAGGAATTATTGCTGAGTTTTTTTCCCCCACAAAACATATACTTACACAACACATCACCTATTCCCCTTCACTCTCTTGCCTTCTAAACCCAAAATCTTTTCCCCACTGCTCTTTTTCTAACCTGCCAGCACACAGGCCAGATGTGCAAATGTTTCTCCATGTTTCTATTCAAGCCTGTTCCAAGAGAAAGGCAGAGTGAGGGGAGAGGAATATTTGACTTCACTCCACGGGAGACCAGTTTCATAAATTTTGGCTGCTGCACAACGGTGAAAAAGGTAGCCTGGCTGGCTTGGCCGGGGGAGAATGTTGACGGCATACCAAACAACATGATCCTAATGAGTTGGAAAATCCCTGGCCCTCCAGAGGACTGTCCAGATGCTACCGTCATGAGAAACGCTACTGTTTTATTGAATGCAGGCTCCCCTCCCTTTCTTTAACAAGGGGCAAAATTTATTATTTGACCATTAAGGCATCCTAGGCGACATGAAGCGTAAAACTGTTTCAGAGTTAATTTGCCCTTGGCTGCAGGTCCAGTACCCCACACTGGGCACAAGACAAGTTGATCTTTATGCCAAAGTGTCTCATGTAAAGGTGTATATTTGAAGACCTAAAGTTTTGGATATTTGCTTGCACTCCTGGTATAGGAGTTGACTTGTTTTGGTCGAATGACAGTCTGGCACATGGTGTGCTGAGCCCTGAGAAATAACTGTTAAACTTTTCATAAGACAGTCAAATCACTTTAAGCTCAAGCCAGTTCCATATATCTCTCCTGACAATTTACTGGTACTGAGAACCAAGTTTTTTTTAGTGAACTAAACAAACAAAGGACCGTAAATGTACTTTATGAGATTTCAATAAATCAGCTACAATGATGAACGCATTACCATCCAATACAATAGCCTAAAAGAGACCAGATGAACAAAGTGATGTAGTTTCTTCTTTGACTATTCATGACTGAAATACAGCATGAACCGCTAAAGGGCACATTTGTCTTTTGTGTGTGTGTGCAAAGTCACTGAGTTGCCAATGCAAAATTTATATTGCTACCCTACAATCACAAGTGCAAAAGAAAAAAGAAAAAAGAAAAAAGAAAAGAAATGCAACGAGCCTACTGCCATGCAGAGCAATTACAAACACATGCACTAGAAAAACAGCTTTGGCTCCTCTATGATAAACCTGCTCCCTTTCTTTCTCCTCACACACCTAATCACTTGTCTGCTGGATGGAAATCCAATGTGCAACCAAACAACACAGTGTCAGTGGAAAGGTCAGGGGTCATTCAATCTCAGAACCCACTGGCTATTGGTCTGACGATGTCAAGCCTTGGAGAGCAACAGCCAGTATTTCAAGGTTTCGAGATATTCGGGCCAAGACTACCTCTTTCATGTGCCGGTCATTGCTGCTAATCTTTATAGACAGATATCTGCATATGGATGAAGATTAATGTAGGAAAAGCTAACAAAAAGCTAAATTTTCATCAAACGATAGCCAGTGGGTTCCGAGATTGCATTGTGGCCAATGCGTTCTGACTCTTTTGCTCTCCACACAAACTGTTTACTGTTTACTGCTCAAATGTAACTGGTCAGTACTACTCGTACTATGAATGGAAAACAAACGTAAACCAAAACTCTTCCGAGACCAAAACCTTGTAATGCTGCCTACAGGTTCTGCATACATATGTAGATCAGTGGGAGCTGCTGGTCTTTCAAGCAGGGGAAGCTCACTTTAAGTTTACATCATAAAATTTGTCATATTGTAGCAAGGCAGTAAGTTATAAAAGGAAGATTTAAATGAAGCCGTTTTCAACCACACTCATACCATAGAACCACAGCAAAACACACCTCAAAGATTTTCAGATGAGTTTAACAGTGAAAACGAGCTCTATCGCTTATGGAAATAAGGAACTCCAGACAGCACTCTGTCAGAAGACTCCACTCGCAAGTATCCGCATGGGACTGAGCTCGAAATGCTATGATGCCGGTGTGTATTTCCAAAGCTCTGTCAATCACAAAGGGGTTCAGCCTTTTAGACAATTCCTCCAATCATCACGCATACATTGAGCGTCCTCTCCCGCCTACCGCTCCATTAGGTCCCAATGAAGTTAGGCCTCCATGGAAGTGACGATTGTGTCGCATTTATCCAATGACCGTCTCGCTTTGCTGCATGAAAAAACCTGCTCAGCGCTGTCTCATAGGAATGCTTGGAGGCTTCGCGTCCACCATGCTGACACGAGAATGTATGACAGGGAGGTCGTGTTTGACAACTGGTGATAAACAGCTGACGTTTGAACATCATAGTCTTGATGTTAAACACATCCTAGCGCACGTTTAATGCAATGTAAATTCTTATTTTAATATAAATTCAATAGTGCATATTTGACCAGTGAAATGTATGTAGGTATGTTGCAAAGATAAAGGCAAAGTAAACGGGTCACACTCGCTCTTCTGTCTCACTATGGTTCAGCTTCATTGAAAGACAGTCCTTACACCACAACTTCTCTGCAGTAGCTGCTCAGAGATCAACAGAAAAATACTTTTTACTATTCAGGCATCAGAAAATAATGAAACTAAATTATGGTTTAAAAAGAACAGGCAAATTCAGTTAGCTTCAAATGGTCTACTGTAGAGCATGTTGTTTACCTGGAGCTTTGTAGACCTCACGGAGCAAGCTTTCGCTGAGTGTCAACGGGGCTCCATTGACCAGGCTGTGGGTCCAGCTCTGACAGATCGCTTGGAGCAGAAGCGTCTGGGCCCTTGTGGCCTGGACAGTGAAGTGAGGAAGCTCAAAAATACACTCTGTGGTGGGGACCGAATTCCTTTTACTCCTGCAAGAGAGGGACATTAGATGAAGAAAGACAGGGTTAGATAAAGGATAGTACACAGGGAGAAAAAGAGACACAGAGAGAGTCAGGATACAGTGACAATAATATATGAAGGAATGGAGAGTTGCACATAAGCGCCAACATATACTTAATGAAACAGACACCGGTGGAAACAAATGGTTCATGACTTCCATGAATCCATCAATATCACATCACAATATAAAACAGCTCATTGATAGCGCGAGTGGCCAAATAGGTAGGACTACATTCCAACAGCAAATTGAAGAAGTACCAAGTGCAAGCCAAGCTTTCCTTAGTTACTTGGCAGGTAGGTGTAGTTTGCCTCTTTGCCGCCGACCCTTTTCTCCCCTCCGTCAAAACTGTGATGATGATTTATGTGAAGAGACGTACAGCCCAGAAACCTGACCCTGAAAAGAATCTCTACGCATTTAACATTTCATCTGTCTCCAAGAGTGTGGAGGGAGAGAGTTTGTGTGAGTGTGTGTGTATGACAAGCTGATGAGTTGAGCGTTCAGGGGGATGAGGTAACAGCACAGTCGGATGGAGTCCTCTAGGCCCCTGTCCATCAGAACCTCAGTGGACCATGCTCTCATTTATCATCTGACACACACACACACACACACACACACACACACACACATACACACACATTATGTATTTGTTCTTCAATCCCCCCTTTCTAGTATTTGCCTCACTGTCTCCCCTATTCACTCTGTAATCACTCATTTATATCTAAACACACTGAAACACACTTCTCGCACATCTCCAATACCACACACAAAAACATCTTGACACACATACACTGCCCATCAAATCCCTGAATCAGGTCTCTGAGCTCTTTTTCTATCCAGGCTGTGAAGTCATGGCTCCTCAGTTCTTCAGATCTCATCCATGACATCAGCAACAGCAGGAGGAGGGAATCCCCACTAAACGTACACACACACCAACCAAGGAATGACATTATACACAGTGCTGAGAGTGATGGAGCACTTGTCATCATCACAACTACTGATCTGTATCCTTCACATCTCTCTCCCTCTCTCTCTCTCTTCCCCTGTCCTTCCCTCCCTCTGTGTCCCCAGGAACCTCTGTTCACTGGAAAAACACCCAGGGAGCCTGAACTAAACACTGCAAAACAAGCCTGTTTGGTTCCACTCCTGTTTTCCTCTCTTCTGCTCTGAGAGGTTCTTCAGCTGGGTTTTTGAGGACTGGCAGTGCCCCCAGCCTAGATACACATCTACTTTTTGAGGGTGTGTGTGCGTGCACATGTGCTCGCTTGACTACACATTGTAATGGAGGCAAAGCGGCGCTGCTCTTTGTGCAGTGCTTTCGGTGAAAATAGAACCGTGACTAATTCCAGGGATGGCTGCGGCGTGTCAGGAACGAGCATCACAGTTCATTTAATCACACATCCATTTTGGTCTGGTCCCAGTTCAGAGTGTGGGATATGTCACGGGGTCTCTCCCTCCGCTCGGCAGCTCTGCAATCGTTTAACTCCTCTGCTTCCCTCCCTCTCTTTCTCTCCGTGTCTCTTTATCTTTCCCTTTCTTCTGCTCCTGGGTGGTTCTGCAGGGTGACATGAGCTGTTAGCTGCACACAGGCAGGCCCAGAGTTCTTAACTGCCTGCTGTCTCAGAGGGGGACTACTATGAGACAGAAAGAGAGATAGAGTTTGATAAAGAGAGATGTTAAAGTATAGGAAAAACAAAGGCAGTAAGAGAGAGAAACTCCAAACGTGACAGGGTCAATGAGTTTACCTTGACAGTGCGCATATACATTTTGAATTCCCTAGAAACATATGGTGCATTTGGCACCATGGTGAACCAAGCAATGTCATGCTTCTCTACTATTAGAAATCACTACTGCTGTATGCTATACAGCAAGACATCAATCAAACTGATTTTCATGAGTGTTCAAATGTGTGCACGTCTGTGTGTGTGTACACGTAGCAGACTGCTGCTGAACAAAAGAAAGTGAAGGGGACCCAGCAACAACAATGTCCCCACATGCAGAGCAAATGTGCCTGCAAAGCCACTTCAATGAGAGGACTGGCAAGGGATGAAAGTTTGTTGGCTTATTCCAGTGTTTATAGCGTTTCAGGGGAGCTGTCATGTGCATGTGGTCGTCTAAAACTTTAATTATGCACCTGTTTTTATTATATTATGCCCAATTCTTTGCAAACAGCAACTTGGATCTTGGAGCTAAATGAGAAGCAGAAACTCTCATTAGGGTGTTTTGGGAATGCTGGATGTGAGGACAGCCAGACACTCATCGGATTTCATTAAGTAGCTGGCACAGACAGTGTTTCTTGCTGCAACATGGTAAACAGCTTTCTGGCAGGCAGTTCTTTCACTGTTACCACAGGCTTTGAAGGAAACAAAAGTCTCAAAGAGGTAGAAATGGAAGAACTAATAATACCTGTGTCATTAATAGCAGTAAGAAATGACTACACTACAACATACATCTTAAAATGTGAAATATGGGCAACTAACAAAATGCAATCTACTGGTTTAGTACAGTATCCATACTAGAAATGGACTCTGTAGCCTGGGGAGCAAAAGTCATTAAAGCATACTTCTACGCTTATAATGTGGAGACCCACCACCAAAACCCATTTTGGATCCTGACTCATAATTTAAGAAATCAGGTCCTTGGCTTGAACTTCAGTGCATACTGAATAGGCTGTCTCTGACCTCACAGTAGTCCTTTAAGTCAATAACTTTTTTATTAAAACACAGAGGCCACCAGGAATATGTTAAAAGGAAATCAAAATTAGTCAGGAGCTATGAAAAATTAGGTGTTTCAATTTCAGCCAATGAAATATGCTTTCCTCTGGTGTATTTCAACAACATTAGGCCTCATTTCCCGACCTGTCCTCCGTCGGTGCCGTGACTGAGTGACAAAGAACTGGACCAGGGCTAGAACAGGCCAGTTGGCGGACTTGCTGACTCCTTGGCTGGGTAACTGGCTGACTGGCTGGCACAAGGTCTTTCTGTCCAGTGTCCCTGTCAAAATCAGGCCCAACAGGGCATGGTGTTGTGCAGAGGGCGTGAGTCAGAGTCATGAGCACTGTACCAGCTGTGGTGCTCTTTGCCTTGACTGTTTCCTCTGTGTACATGCTCAAATGTGGACATAAAGCAGGGACAGCAAATTATTTTTAGTCATTAAAATGAATGAGTGAAATTGAAAAGGAAGTTGACTTAACAGAGGACCCTCACAAAACATTTTTTGTTCGTTCCAAACAAGGCTGAGAGCCATCTGGTGACCCATTATGCCATTACGAGCATAAGGTATCACTAGCTAAGCCTAACCTCTCATTTAATCAGCCTCTAGGTAACCCGTGTCTATAACAAACCTTTTTCACAGTATAATAACTGAGATCCATTCGGACCATTGGTTCTCAGGCTAATCAGCTTCCTGGTCTGGTCTGACTGTGGTCACAACTATATTTAGACAAATACAGCTGGGGCTCTAGCTAACGGGCTGTGATTGCTGGTTTACAGAGGCCACACACAAGCACAAAAATGCAAAAAGGCACACAAGCACAAAAATGCACATACCTGTACAGACACAAATAGATTACTCTTTGCCAATATGCACATATACTTAGATGCCAGCACAAATGCTGTCACAGAAGCACACGTGTATACACACCTGTACATGCATGCATACAAACCAGTAACAGCAGGTCGGTAAGCCAGAGCACGATCGGCAGCAGTAATGAGGCCACAGCTGACAAGGGGCCTGCTGCTCTAACAACCTCTAAATGCAACAATTATAAAACTAGCTGCCAATACGAAAGTCAGAGAGGTTTGTGCGTGCGTGCGTGCGTGCGTGCGTGCGTGCGTGCGTGCGTGCAAGCATCTGCAACAGTGACAGAATGCTTGTTCTGTAAGCTGAGCAAAAAGGGAAGAGGTATAAAGAGAAACAGAATCAAACCCTGAAGAGAACACGAACATAAATGAAGGGAAAACAGCAAGCATAGGCAAGAGAAGGACAGAGACCGCAAACTTGCAGGTCATATGTTATTCTCCAGGTAAAATAATACCTAACATGGGGAGTCTCATTAAAAAAGCCATTTGGAAAAGCTCCAGTACAAACTCAGGAATAGCAGAACTGGTAGGTTGTTGCTTTGTACTTTTACAGACGAAAATAAATGTAGCCTAATTAAAGACGGCTGGTTGGGGTATGTGTCTGTGTGTATACACAATTAGGTGAGTGTGTGTGTTGCGTACATGTAGATGGGCAGTAATGTGTTGAAATCTGGATATGATGGCATTAGTGCAGATGTTCTGACAGAGGACACTACTGAGAAAGCAAGCATGAAGCAAACTAGAAAGCCTAAATTGCAGGGCCAAATGTGGTCAGCAAATTCTTTTTTTCTTTTCTTTTTTTTTTTAAAGATCCACATCTTGCCGTGATTGAAGGAATATCGCCAAGAGCAGCTGGCCCTAATGGTTTACACAGTGTCCCAGAATACAAGCTTGGAACCTGTGCACAGTTTCCAGAAGGTTCATTTTTGTTATTACTCATATCCTGTACAGTACCGAAAATCAGTTTCCTCACTCTTTCCAAAATACAGTGACACAGACAGCTATGGGGGCTGGGAGGTCGGCAAGAGATGTGGAGCAAGGTGTCTGGACTGTCAATGGATCGCAGAGAGAGAGGGAGGCACACTCACACAAACACACATTCTCTGACACAGGTGGAATTTGTCTGTAATGGGAGCTTAATGGGAAATTCCAAATGAACTGGAACATGACACCAATAAACTGTTTAAAGTTAAAACTTAGTGGAAGTACTCGGAGATAACATAGACTAGATCCAAGAAACTAAAAGAAACAAAAAGTCAACAAGATAGTCAGTCAATTTTGACTGGCCGAACAATGTGCTACTTTCTCTTGACTTAAACTTATCTGTGTCCACAGCAACGCCAATGTAATCCATTATGGGCTGACATATTTGTCTGATAGATACAACAGATAGCCACCGTCTTGGGACCAGAGATAAGTTATCTGAAGTTTCTACAAATCATTCACTGTCACACCCTACCTTAATTATCAGTACAAACATTCCCCAACTCAAACATGTTAACCAAATCCCCTACTGCTCTTGTTTTCCAATTTCAAGAGCTTTGTTGGAGGGAATCAGACTGAAAATGGAGGGAAGGCAAGACTGACAGCTTTTAACGTCTTTTTTTCTTCCTTTCTCTCTTTGTGGTGCAGATTGATTTGAAGTATTGCAGAATTCTCCATCTTGCCAAGCCAAGGTCACTGACCCCTCTTGAAAATAACCAGAGTGAGTTATGGGCTGCTCTCAAGTCCCCTCTTTTATCTTACTACAAAAGACTCACTACAGTGTCTCGCAAAGTCTCCAAATGAACATTATAAATCATTCAAGCACTTCACACAGAACAACAACACCTAAGTGGTCAACTTGGGGGGTGGGAAACTTTTCGCACCTGGATGTCAATTTGGTTAAAGGGCTGGCATTTGAAAAATAAGAAAAAAAATACTGCCATAGAAAAGCCAAGCAAGCATGTGTCAAGTCAAGGGAAAAAAACATAAGAAAAATAATGAAGAAGAAAAAAATAATTTAAAAAAAATAATAACATGGCACCTCTAACTCATTTATTACACTGTTTGTCTTTCTTTTCAATTTCACATAATGTTCTTTCATGTCATTTGTTTCATTGACTGCAAATGGACTATGTCAATGGCTTGATGGGAAATGTAACTAGAGCTGCAGCTGAGTCTCTGACAGGAAATTTAGCAAATGCTGTTTTCAGCAGCAGCCATAAATGACTCTTGGCCATAATTATTACTCGTCTCAAGAGTCTTTTGAATCCAGCTTTGAAAATGCCACTTAAGCACGTAAAGAAGATAATGTGATCAACAATAAGAATTTTCCAAATTTGGTTCAAGTTATATTAAAGCTGACTTTTCAGCACACAGTGAGATTACGCATGACCATTAACAAGCAACAGTATTTTCTGTAAAAGCATCACATTAACTGGCAGCCATCTTTTATAGATGCAATATATTCTAATTAGGCTCACATCACACCTTAGGACTCCTATTACTGTGTTAATATTTTTACCTTCAGGTACTGTATAAACTTCCCACTGTATATTCATCACTGTGTTTTTCTTTATGTAATGTAATTTAGTCAAGTGAGGATGTTTCGCTGTGATTCTGCTGGTGCAATTACATGATTACATTTTCATTGTATCTCTCAACCACAATCAATGTTGACATCCATTCTCTAACCTCACCAAACTCTTTAAGTGTCTGTGTTGGATCTGGGTATGAGTTAGGAGGAGGCAGGGACTGCATTTGCGGCCACAGCTCAGAGTTTTGTGGTTCCCCAGGGTCAAAGGTGTTCCATGTGTGCATTTCTCAATCATCAGTCCTGAACAGCCCAAACTCTTCATAGAAAGAAACACTCCACACTCCTCCCTCTCTCCCTCTCTCTCTCCCTCTCTCCCTCTCTCTCTCTCTCTCTCACACACACACACACACACACACACACACGCACAGCCCTCCCCTTCCTCCCATCTGGAGCACCCCTGACCCAAAACACACACATATGCTCACAACCTCACACACACACACACACACACACACACGATTACAAACACACACACTGAGATTCATTCTCAGGAGAGGGCTTCATTACACAGGGATTACTAAAAGAAATGTTTTAATCAAGTCGTGCAGACAGCTGCAGACCGCAAGGCGAGAAAATGGCAATGACGTGGTTCATCAGGCGTTAAAGGAAAACACATCAAGAGGCCTGTGTATGTGTATGTATAATGGTGTGTCTGTGTGTGCATGTAGCTTCCTCTCTCTGTCCAACATGTCCAGCTGTGGAGGACATGCGGCTCCTTATAAGGACACACAGAGATAGGAGACCTCTGTCCAGAGAGTACAGACCTAATATCACATATACTTTCAGATTCTGCTGCTGACTTTTGTACGACCCGTTGTCAAAACAACAAATGCAGCAGTCAACGGAAGCACCGGCTGTCCATTATTTTGATCCAAAGTAGTTGTCCTCAATATTAGTCTCCCAAGGCCTTTGACCTTCACGCAGATGGTCACTGAAAATAAGAATTAATGATTTTCCCTGAGCCTGATTAAAAAAGCTGTGATTATTTTTTCCTGTACCGCCTTGTTCCTTATTGACCAATTGCAGTTTTTTTCCTTAAGCAGGAAAAAATTGAATGGGCTTGAATCTGGGAAGCGGCGGAGCAGCACTGAGGCCTGATGGGGAGGAGAGGACAGTGGAATGCACACCACAGTAGATGATAATCCACTCAGAGCTGATAATCCATCTACCCTTCCCTATTTCCCACTGTTTTCCCTCCCTCAAGCTTCAGTTCCTCAGATGACTAATTCAGGCATTAATAGAGTCTTTCAGTCAACTGAACATCTACAGCTGCTCCTGAATTCACTATCTTGGCTCTGGCCTATACATCCATATACATCTCATGGCATAGTTAAAATTCAATAGATATTCTTGGATAGCAACACTACTGCCTCTTGACAACATTATAGCCTATAATATACACTTTAGGGCCAAGTTAAAACCCATGTTGATTTAAGCTACCAAATGACACTTACAATCATAAGGGCAAGTACGCAGCTTCTAAAGCAAAGTGACTTGTCTGTAGCACTGAGCGTTTGACACAAAGGAATGGAAGCTTCCATCAGAACTGAGACGTCAATCACTGAGAGCACCAGCCTCACACTCGCTGATGCTATTTCCTTAAGACGAGGCTCCTCAATACGTCCATTGATCTCTGTCAGCCATGAAACCAAATAAAACTGTCTGACACCAGATGTAGAGGAGGAAAAAAATCCTTACCACAAAGTTGGCAAAAATACTTTATAGACTGTGCCACACGAAATATGATGTTTTACCTTGCAGCTCACAATCCCTTGCACTCCTGTGCTTCAGAGTGAAAAGTGGAACAATATTACATCATATGCCATTCCAGGCTTTTAATACACACCTGTTAATACATAAAGCCTACTTGTTGCAGTGTGTGCTTAACATCCTTTCAGCTTCATCATGTGAAAACTTGTTCTTTCTGAAAACATTCCTATGTTTCTTCAAGAACAGAGAAGGGCCTAGTTCTTGCCCTGCGTTGTTCAACTAAATGAATTCCCTGCTGCTCTTATGGCCTCCGAACCACAACTCAAAGCTGAGCATGACCACAGCAACCACACGTTGATTTAAGGTCATTCAATTATCCTTCACCATCACAGAGCACAGTAACGTTAACCCAGCCTACACAGACCTCTCACTTAAGACCTTGATGAGTAATACAAGCGATTACTCCATTATAAAATCAACACTAATCAAAGTTTGGTTGAGGGGCACAACGGTTGACGCAGAAGCTGTGTGTGTGTGACATCATTCACAAGATCTCTGTCGTAAGTCAAATAAATGCATACTCAGTGCACAGAAATGGACTTTTCCATCCAACAGCCACTCCCAAATCAGTTTTCATCAGCCAAAATGATTATTCCAATTCAACTTGTTAATGATATTGCCTGCCAAAATGGCTAGTAGACAAATGTAACAGCCGCAGTCAATGTTCTCACCAGTGAGTGCTGTTCATGTACATTTGCTAAATTTGACTTGGATCTCCATGGCTCACTACTGAAGGACACAGAAAGCATTTGTCCTCCTGTTCTTGGCTGTGCTTGGAGACATAGACCAGGAGCAGCTTGCTATGACTAACTATGAACAGGAGTAATGAGGCATTACAATCACACCAGAAGCCTCATGCCTCAGATGCCTCAAGCAGCCTTCATAAATCACAACATGAGCTAATCTAAAGTCTAGACTACTGGTCCAGACATAGTAATGGACTTCTCAACTTCACATAAAAAAAATCCTACAGGTAGTGCTAAAAACTGAACTAGCCATTGATAATGCTAATAGAGTTAGATCAATAATTAGATATCAAGGGAGAGCCAACATTCTTTTCTATTCAGAAACACTTGTAAGGCAAGTCCGCTTTCTGTGGCTATATAACATGCACCTGTAATACCACATGCTTAAAGAAATTATCCCCTCAGAAATAGCTGAGCGAGGAACAGGGGCTGCTAAAAACGCCACATAAAAGCTGGCATGGGGCTGAATTATGACCTGCAATGCGACGAGTCACACTAGGCTGCTGCTGGTTTGTTGGTTGGTTGGTGGGCCCCGGCCTTGGCCTGCCTCCATATGCTGTTGCCGTCAGGTGGCCCTGCATAAGCAATATTATATGGTGTGAGCAAAAGTGTGTGCGTGCAAGTGTGTTCATGTGTCTGAGAGTGAGGTTAGGTTTTTGGGAGATCGATGCAGGTGGCACTTCTAACATCCATTCCCTACTGCCACCTCCTTCTGGCTTTTTTAAATTTTTTTTTTTTTTTTTGCAGGCACCGATATTATCTGGGATAACAGGTTTAACAGCCAGACCAATTGAAACTCTCTGTAGAGTCCCTGTGAGGTTGGCGGCCACATACATTGCCTTTCATTAGGGATAAGTACAGCCTGATGCCTCTCAGCTGCACTTTAATTCACTGGGAGTGAAAGTTCATTTCAGAGGATTTTGGCTTTTTGCTATCCAAATGACTGCCCTGTTAATACATGGTAGTGTACCAAGAGGGGAAACTGCGACTTTAATACTTTTCAATAACTCTGCTCAAAATCTTAGCTATGTCAGTGCAATTTTACACAGAAATTTTTAAGATTTCATTTGATTTATTCCTGTTATTATTGTTTAATATCAAACAATATAAAAATTGTAGCTTAAGTTGTTTTTCTTTGCGTGACAAAAGGTTTTACACAAGAATTCTCACAAATAATTTCAGATACAATATGGCTGATAATAATAATAATAATAATAATAATTAATTCATATTGCAGATGAGGTTATTCATAAAATATAAGAAGTATGCCATTTGTTGTTTACAAAAATGACTGACAAAACGTGATGGTCATTATAAAATACAATATTAAGCAATTATAAAATCTAACTAGAGAAGCAATTTCTGAAGAAATTGCAGGTGTGAATGCTGCGAGCTGAAGCCACACTGCAATGCTGTCTTGAATACAATGAAGTTTGAATGATTTGAATATTTGAAAGTTTGTTGAAAAGCTGACTCCACACTGAATAGCTGCCTTTAATAAAATAAAGTTTGAATGATTAGAATATGTGAATGTTTTACTGAGATTTAAGAAATCCAATATGGCCGCCGCCTAGTGACGCCACAATATGCAAATTAGATGAGTTAATTTACTCCCATCAGATTCCTCTTCCTTTATTTTGAGGATGAGATGATAAAAACAGCACAAAACAAAAGAAATCTGCTGTGCAAATATGTTCAAAATGCTGTTTTACTGAGATTTATGAAATCCAATATGGCCGCCGCCTAGTGACGCCACAATATGCAAATTAGATGAGTTAATTTACTCCCATCACAAACTTTGGGTCATGATGAATAGTTTTCTCATTTACAGTATGCCTTTATCTCTCACCACTTTCAAGCGAAAGCCTTTTGAAATGTTGAAATGAATATTTTCCTCAAATAACTCTGGCAACTAAAGGGTTAAAATGGAGATTCTGCCCCTGTCATGTCTGCAGGTAAGATGTAGACACACACACACACATCATGTTTCTGTGAGTTTGTGTGGCACAGCGGTTGCCATGGTAATAAACTAGGTGCACCTGGCAGAAGAGCAGAGAGAGACAGACAGAACACAGAGAAGAGAGCTCTGTCAGAGGAGATTTAACTCCTCGAACAAGTTCTTCCCATACCCAAACCGCTGGTCCAATCAAGAAAATAAAGTGATGGTGAGAGAGATAAACTTCTTGTGAACGCACGTGTCATGTTTTATATTTCTAGAGTCCAAAATGGGGTCACAGGAGCGAGTTACAAATGTGTTGCACCTCAGCTGTTTTCCAGAAATTTGTCCTCTCAGTTTACATTGGAGTGAATGAGAAAAAAATCGGCGCTCCCTTCGCTTTGGAGCCACTCAGCAAAAATGTGTACGTGTGAGAGATTCCATGTCAACATTTCTGTGACCAGGACACATTTTCCTATGTTTTGTGGTATAAATTGTGTATGTACAGTGAAAATTGTGGCCGTATGAGCGAGTTGAAGAGAAAATTCAAGTATGAGTAGAGGGCTGTGTGTGCGTGTCTGTGTGCAGCCGTTGTCATGGCGATTCCTGACTTGCCTGCACTTGAGGGGCACACAGAGAGCTCACGAGAGAGCAGATCAGCAAAGGCTGTTTTTAATGGGTTTGAACTCCTCAAACAAGTTCTTCCCATACCCAAACCGTTGGTCCCATCATGAAAATAAAGTGATGGTGAGAGAGAGCCACTTCTTGTGAACGCACGTGTCATGTTTTATATTTCTAGAGTCCAAAATGGGGTCACCAGAGCAAGTTACAAATGTGTTGCCCCTCAGCTGTTTCCAGAAATTTCTCCTCTCAGATTACATGGGAGTGAATGAGAAAAAAAAAATCGGCGCTCCCTTCGCTTTGGAGCCCCTCAGCAAAAATGTGTACATGTGACAGATTCCATGTCAACATTTCTGTGACCAGGACAAATTTTCCTACGTTTTGTGGTATAAATTGTGTATGTACAGTGAAAATTGTGGCCGTATGAGCGAGTTGAAGAGAAAATTTCTTGATGAGTTTACAGCTGCTCTCCACTCTAGTGATGACATCACCCACTCTAGCTCACGCAATACACACCCATTATAAAGTCTGAGAAGGGCTGAAAACTTCATGTATTTTAAACTGACTTTGTAGAAAAACTAAGAGATATTGAAAATTTGAATTAGTTCCTGGAAGTCGACGGCAGCGTCAACGTTTGAGAGTTGGAACGGAGTTTCTACGTCAATGTATGAATTCGTGATGTGTGGGTGAAGATGAGTGAGTTTGAAGGATTTTCTCATTGACTTCCATTTAAACAAAGTTTTCGCTCCATCCGCTTTAATAGAAGTCGGAATTTTAACGTTGAATTCCCGGGAAAATATGAACATTATGGAAAAATCTGAAAGTTTCCGATAATGTCCTAATGAAGCCGAATCAGAAGAAGTTTGAATGGTTTGAATCGGTTGAAGTATGTTGAAGATAACTGATGTTGAAAAACGCGGCGGAAGAATAATAAGAAAAATAAAGAATTTTGGTAGTAGAAGAACATAGGTTGTGAATACTTGCAGCGTTCACACCCAATAATAAGAAGAAGAAAAATAAAGAATTTTGGTAGTAGAAGAACATTGGTTGTGAATGCTTGCAGCGTTCACACCCAATGAATAAAGTTTTTGCCAGCATTGGTCTGTTTGTTTGTCTGTAAAATAGTTATGAACAGATTTTGATGAAATTTTCAGGAAAGGTGGATAATGGGACAAGGAACAGATGATAAAATTTTGGTGGTGATCGGTTGAAGCAAAGTGGATAAAATAATAAATAAAGTCTATCGTCTGACAGCCTCAGCAACAATTCCAATTTCGAAAGACGATGAAAATAGCGCCATCTGGTGGCCGGACAGCACAACTTGTTCTACTTGCTAAATATTGTTGTAATTCTAAAGTTGAAATTAATGTTCTGTCTGAAAAATACAAAAAAACATATTATATTCCGTGTTGGTACAAAATAGGTAAAACGATAGCAATATCTATCGTGATAGACACGTGATCGGTATCAATAGAAAATACGTTCGATAAAACGTCTAATAAAACAGGAAGAAAATCCCGGTCCTGAACCGCAAGGCATTCTGGGGATGCAGTTCCAGCAAAGGCTTCAGCCTCTCCCGGCGCTCCCGGCCCAGCTAAGCAAGTTTAGTTGCATGAACAAACTCACTCACTCCCTGCTGGTAACGTATGTAACGTTCCAATAACCGGTTGAGTGAGACGCACACTGGCAGTTTCATGTTGGGTTGTACCTTCGTGCCTCGTGTCTACAACTCACAATAAAGCAGTGAAAGGAGAAAATGAGTGTGACAGAGCGAGAGGAAATTGTCGATAAATGAGGAAAGGTCAGTTTGCCAGTTTGGCAGTACTTCGGATTTTATAAATCCGACAAAAGTCAGACCATTGTTGTTTGCAAACTGTGCATGGTCGCCGTCCCTGTCAAGACTGGGAATACAACGAACCTTTTTTATCACCTCAGCCGCTCTCACCTGTTGGGAGTACAGCAGTATCAAACCGCCATCAACTGCTGGTACAAGTGAAACACCACAGAAGCGGCAGCAGACTACCATGGAGAGGTACTCGGCAGCAGTGCCTTATGACAAAACTTCCAAACGTTACAAAGAAATAACGGAGGCAGTTGCTTAACACTTAGCTAAGGACATGCTACTGCAAAGCACAGTTGAGAAGCCTGGGTACTAGAATCTTATCCAAGTTCTTGGCCACCGATATATTCTACCTGGCCGAAAGCACTTTTCCAAGACGGCTATTCCTCACCTTTACCTGATGTGCAGGGAATCTGTAGAAAAGGAGATGATGACAGCAAAGTATTTTGCCGGACATGTGGTCAAGCCGTACTTGTGAACCGCTTGACTACTCATGTCATCAACCATGACTGGGTTTTGAAAACACATATTTTCCCGAAGACCACACAGGGGAGATAATAGCAGATGGCTTGAAGGAGGCTCTGTTGTCCTGGAGTCTGACTGAGGAAAAAATAGTGCTTCACTTAACAACTGGACATGGCTGCAGTGCTTCGGCCATCGTTTGCATGCAGCAATTGGTGAGTACTATGTTAATAACAATAATGTATAGCACCTTTCATACAAGAAATGCAACTGAAAGCACTTAACAACAGAGTTACATGCACCAAGTGCTTCACGATGAATAAAAACATGTTAAAAATCTTTCTTTCTGTATCACTGTTTATTTCCTAACTTTTGGAATTGATGGTAACTAGTATTATCTTTTGAAAATTAATGACTATGATTTAATGTTAATGTTTAACTTTATTAGCCAATCAACTTTACTTTTTACTTACACTGGTGTTGTTGTATTTCTGCAGGTGCTGCATGGAAGGATAAAAGAGTGGAAAGAGCTGTTGGTGTGTGCAAGAAAGTGGTCTCTGCCTTCTCCTACTCATGGAAGAAAAAGAGCGAGCTCTCTAAAGCTCAGGAACGCCTCCATCTCCCAAAACACCAGCTGGTCACAGAGTCATTAACCAGGTGGGGCTCAAGACAGAAGGTGGTGTCAAGGGTCCTAGAACAACAAAAGGCAATCACTGAAGTTTTGTCTGCAGACAAAAACGGCAGGCACCTGATCCCAACGTGGCAGGACATTGACGTTCTCGAGTCACTTAACTCCTCTTCTGGAGTTTACAGACCCCCTTTCTGGGGAGTAATATGTGACGGTCTCCTTCGTGAAGCCAGTGCTCCACCTGTTCCGCACAAATTTGCTAAAAAATAAATGAACAGGACACCCAACTCATCAAAGACCTGAAGACCAAGATAATGACCTATCTTGATGAGAAATATGCCGACTCTGCAACAGATGATCTCCTTGACATGGCTGCCTTGGTGGACCCTAGGTTCAAGGCACAATACATCAGACCGGAGAAGGTAGTGGACATTAAAGAAAGAGCAGTGTCTGAGATGATGGATGAAGACCCAGGCCAATCACAGGCAGGGGCTCCAGAGGGAACAGCAGACCAGGGTGCAGAAGGAGGAGCTGCCGCTGAACCACCTCTGCCACTGGGTGTGAAGAAGCACCGGAAATCATTAGGCAGTTTCTTCAAAAAACAAAGTCAAGAAGATGAAGATGATGCCTCACCTCTCACTGGTGGGCAAAACATTGAAAGTGAGCTGGAAAGCTACATGATGTGCCTTGATGCAGACAGTGAGTCTGACCCCCTGGAGTGGTGGAGGTTACATGAGCGCAACTTTCCAAGAGTGTCCCAACTTGCCAAAAATACTTGTGCATATAAGCCACTAGCACCCCTTCTGAAAGAATTTTTGGCACTGGGGGTAATATTATCACCTGTACCAGGGCAGTCTTAAAGCCTGAGATGGTGAACATGTTTGTTTTCCTTGCTCAAAATCTGCAGTGAAGCCAAGGTTGAACAGTGTTTGCTTGAGTTATTTTTTTATGTACATGCTGGTTTGATATTGCCATAATAACTGGACTGCGTAAAAGGTTTGTGTCATGTCAGATGTTCAGACAATGACTACCTCAAGTTTATTCCAATTTCTATGTTTACAAAATACTTTGCACTGTGCACAAGATAATTTGTTAGAATTTATTTGTGTATATTATTACATGTACCTGTATGACCTTAAAGCCTGAGAAGGTGAAACAGTTTACCTGGCCAAAAACTGGAGTGAAACCATGCTTGAGTTGTTTTTGAGTTATTTTTATATTTTTATGCTGGTTCTGACTGTTTGTGACAGGTCAAATATGTTAATCTCTGTTAATTTCTTTTTTTACAAAGTACTTTGCACATTTTTTTAAAGAAGTTTAAGCATTTATTTAATGTTTACATTTGCCCATTAACCAGTACATTTATTTATTTGACTGTTTTTCATGGTTAAGTTGACCTCTTTTTCCCCTATGTTCATTTGTTCATTACTGAGGAAAGGTTACATTTAAAATAAAAGTGTTTAAATTTAACATTTTTGTCTCCTGGTCCTAAAATTCAATAACTATCAATATCGACTGATATGAAACACTTATATCGCGATACATTTTTCAGCCATATCGCCCAGCCCTAGTACAAAATAAAAACAAAATAAACACACCACAGTGTCTCCATAGTGAAGACATATATAACGTAATAATGATAGTGATGCAAATAACCTTAATTGTGATGTAGGCTGCAAAATCTGATGCAGAGGGGGAGGGAATATCACCTACTTGGAGGAGGTCTGCACTCTCTGAGTGCTTTTCTAGTTTTAGATCAGCTCATTTTAGGCTTTTTAAATTGTTCTCTCTTCTAAATGTGTTACAAATCCTCAAATTAAATATTCCGCAATCTATTCAAATGTAATCAGTTGTTATATTAGTGTTCATTATTATTATTTGGCACACTATTTTCCCAGGTCAAGAAAGTTCATGAGCTCCCCTGTTCACCTAAACTAACCTTACCAGATGACACATGCATCTGACTATTTCAATTTGGTTATTTATGTTTTTCCTTGCCTGCATCAAGGTGGACCATTATTGAGCTCTGTCTTGTAACATTTCCTCATATACGGAATCAGAAAAAGGAGCTACATGGGAAATATTTCATATTTGTCTGTTGTGGGCTAGATATGTTTCAGATGCGCACATTCACATGTGTGCAGACATGAATAGCTGAATTTTATAATAATAACGGAAAACAGCTACAAGTTAGAGGGAATAGTGATAAAGTGCTAAAACTTGGCATTGATCCACAGCCTCAGATGGATGCGCTCAAGCGTGCCGTACGCACAAGCTCAGTTGGTAGGTGATACTATATTTTCACATTTTTAACAATGCAATTTAAAAGTTTTGATTTTTATTGATAACCTACATTTACCAACAACATAAAGACTACATTTAGCACCAAAAAAATGTAAAAAATAAATAAAATAATAATAGTAATAAAAATAAATAAATTAATAAGTAAATAAAAAAAACGAATATCTAATACCAAATTTTCATAACAAATACCTACCATAGAAATGAATATTCGAATATCCGAATATTTGGGTACAGCCCTAATAGTCTATTGTTTTTCTTTTGAAACAGAACCTTGCTACAAAGGGAGATATTAGAAAAACATAGCTCAAGTATCAAAAGCAAACTTTCATGCTAAAAAACTGCTTTTCACATTAAAAAGAAACAAAAGATCAGTCTTTTCTCTGTATTTTCTACACAAAACCTTTAACCTGAGTGAAACTGAATCAACAGAAGTTCAGCCTGACTTGAATATTTACAGCTATGTCAGATAATGACAAGAGACATAAGATCAATTTTGTTATTTTTAATTTGTGTAATTGTGATCAAATTGTATAACATGAAACCAATTAGCTTTTGCTGCATGGCTTGAAAAAAAAAAAAAAAAACGGGCGAACCGGAGCACCCAGAGAAAACCCGTACCACGTAGGTAGACCACACACAAACTCACAAAGGCTCAGGACTGGGAATCGAACCCTCAACTGTGAGATTGTGCTGCTGACTACCAAGGTGGTCCTAAGAGCTCTGCACCAGCTCCACTACTTCCTGAAAGGAAGTAGGCATGAGTATTTCCTGTCCTATACTACTGGATTAAGTGATTAATCAGGTGTGCGGTACACCCAGCACACAGCTGATTAATCACTTAATCCAATAGTATAGGACAGGAAATACTCATGCTGGTGCACAGAGCCCATTGCATTCATGTTGGAGGAAAAAGGCCTCACGCCAATTTTTTCCTCCAGCATGAATCCTGTCACCTAAATGGGAGTGACTCTGGCCCGGGTCGAAGTGAAGGGCTTAGAGATAGCTTGGCCCAGACTGGAAAAGAGTCTGCAGATGGCACTTTGTTGCTTCGGTGGCTTCATCAGATGATGTTTGAAGGTGCTGGCTATGTGATCGATTTCTTGTTCTCCTCGGTTCATTCTCAGAAGAACAAGCTCAGCACAGCCCCAGGATTTACACAAATCCTTGAAAACAGCCTTGTTGAGTCTTTCAAAAGTTGCTGGGGAGATTTCAAAATCAGCTCCCTCAACCTCTGCCCATATCCTACTGGAAAGGTGGTCAGTGATGACATAGAGGTCTTCAGATCTGACGTGGATCTTAGCCTTTTTACAGACTCTGGTAACAAGCTTGTTAACAAGTAATCTGACAGAGAGTCTGTTTATCTCTGAATCCTGGTCTGGTGGTAAGTGGAGCACCGGTTCAGCACCTGTCTCAGGTACTGTGACTGTGAGTGCTGGTGAGGTTGGCTCGGTGGCATTTAAAGCCGTCATGACATTGTCACAATGGATGCCAGTCTGATATGTCAGCCACCACCTCAGCAGTACCTGGAAACGCCACACTGTGCTGCAAGTAGCCCTCCTGATGATGGCCTGTGTATTTCTGAATGGTCCAAGCTGACAAAATGACTCTGGAGTCATCCCGTCGATGGTGTATTCAGAAAGGAGTCTCCTCAGTGCCTCTGTAAAGACCAGGTCTCTACCCTCTGCGATATGTTGCAGTTTTTCTAACTGCCTCTCTTCATCAGCTGGGTGTTTCTCACCACCCTCTGGTCGAAGCAGTTCAGATACAGAGTCAGCAAAGGATTGCAGTGATTCTCTGCTTTTCACTTTGCTGTTTGGCGAGAAAATTTTCTTCAGATTTCTCGCAGCACGATGTATCAACTGTTTGGCATACTGTTTAGCCAACAGAAGAGTTATCTTGGGTTTATCTGCCCTGACTGCTGCACCAGCAGACTCGCTGATGTCACTCACGACACTATCACTCTCCTGGTAGGTGTCACGCAGCAAGACATCACGCTCAGCGTCAGAGGCATCATCCAGTAAAATGTCTAGGATATCTCCCAGCTCCTTAGACACTATTTTCTGGACCTGAGATTTTCTACTTTCTGAGCTGTCCGCCGATTGCTTTGAGTCAGCCTCAGAACTTCCTACCTGCACAGGTAATGAACTGCAGCTCTCATCATGATCATCATCATCCTCTATGTCCACAAGCTCTAGATCTCCAGGTGAAGATTTTAGACACAGGCAAGCAAATGATGTAGTTTTGCTGATGAATGACTGTATCATGGATCGAGCGTGCTCAACCATGTCATTAAGTCTATAGGAGAGAGTCACGTGAGACATAAACCGACTCTCTGCATCTCTGCTCGTCGTGATGGCGGAGTTGACGCTTTTAGATACCTCCTCGGACATGATTTTAATCAAGCTCTGTGAGCTGATGTCAGGGTCTGCAGTGTCTATTCCCAGAGCTTGAGCAAAAGCTTCTGGGACTGCGTTGCCCATCGTGGACGCAACATGATTCTCAGGTATCTTTGTATTAGCTGTCAAATTGGCAGAATGGGAGTCTATAAGATATGCCACCATATCTAACAGTAGCTCCGCCAGCCTAACTGTGATGGCATTATCTGGTCTACCATCCCTAATCACTAGAAGCTGCTGCAAAAATCTATCCACAAAAGGACGAAATTGGTCCACTCCAAACTGGGATGCTTCTGCCATTTTATCTAAAACGACGATGACGGTCTAGAACAGCACATGCAATGCGATGCGCGTCTTACAAAATTCAGACCTGTGCCCCTTTTTACTAAGTCGCAGGGAGTGTAATGTGTCACAAAGGCATATTTCAGAAAGACATTCTAAAAGGTGATGACATCACCAAGCAAATCTGCTTAACTCCTCCCCCTAAACAAATGACTGCAGCTTAGCAACCGTTGCTAAGCACCGGCAGCACACTCACACTCACAGGTGGAGATTCACACCAGCTGGCTCCTGCCGATCAAACATCCCAGAGACTGTCATTCTGCTGCAACTAAAAATGAGGAGTTTTTGTCTTCTGTTCTGACAGTGAAACATGTTCAAAAAATGCTCACTGTGATAATTAACTGTACAAGTGGTTCTGGCTTTTGGATGACAACAACAGAGCACCAGCAGCATACAAGTTACATAGCTAACACGCTAGCTTGGCACAAGTTATAGCTCATTAATTGTTTCTCATGGATGATATTAATGGAAAAATGTTCTTAACATTTCTTGCTGCTTTTTTTTACCTGCTCTCTCCGTTTGACTCTGGTGACGGCCTTTTGTAGCGTCAATTCTGGGTCCATTTGCAACCGTTCAGATAGGCATTTGTCCCGCAGACTCAGCACAAGTCTGTCCCTCACCATCTCATCACGTAGAGCCCTGTAACCGCAGAGCTCCGCCAGGCAGTGCAGCGCCGTAATAAAACTGTTGGCCGTCTCGCCCGTTTCTTGAAGCCGCTGATTAAACTTTACTGTCTCAAAGATCACATTCCTGCCATTCTCTTCTGCTTGCGTCTCCAATCCAGAAGCAACGCGGAATCTGTCGAAGCGTTTAATCCATTTAGGCCAGTCTTCAGCCTTCAAGGTGAACTTTACCGGCGGGGAGACTTGAAAGTCCGTGGAAAGCGAATACAATGATTTGCTTCTAAACACCTTATACATGTTGTAAAATTGTTACAGAAAACACGTGAAAAGTTTGGGGATTGTGCATTACCGATTTGTGGAGTTATAGCCTTAAACTGTTTGTCATCCTCTCAATTTTTCGATAATGTCCTGATGAAGCTGAATCAGAAGAAGTTTGAATGGTTTGAATCGGTTGAAGTATGTTGAAGATAACTGATGTTGAAAAACGTGGCGGAAGAATAATAATAAGGCTTGCAGCATTCACACCCAATAATCTGATTTTTTTTACTGTTTACAAAAATAGTGGAGTACCTGTTTTTACTTGTCAAGACTTTTTATAGAATTTAGAATTTAAACCTACGCATACATAAACATACACAAGAAAGATAGATGTAGGTAAATATTAAATTTAGGTGGGGTTTTTTTCTAGTGGAAATGACCCCTGTCCAGTGCAGATAAACATCTTTGTGGTGGTTTTAGCAATATAAGTCTTTCCACCACTTTGGTCCAGACTGACATGTCTCAACAAATAGTAGAGTGATTGCCATGAAATTTTACAGATATTCATGATTTCCATAGGATGAATCCTAATGACTTTGATGCTGTCTTAAAAGAAACCTTATCTCGTTATCTCAACTGGCATCTTCTATGTTACTCTAACTCCAGAGCCCAACCAAAGACCGTAGTGACCATAGTGACAGTGATCAAGTGGTTGTTAGCTTACTGTTTAACAACAGCTAACACTCGCTGTCAGTTATATATTAGCCACTGTGATGCCTTGTCTTGTCACAGGGTGGTGTCAGTCTAGAGAATCAACTTTATCATAGTGACAACAACCAAATGACACATTTCAGTTGGTTGTGCAGTTTCCAAGTTTGTTCCCACATCTCCACACAAACATAAAATGGCCAGGTGGTTAAAACATTACAACTGAGCCGAGGTGCCCTCACCAGGGCGTTTTGGGACAACATATCAGGTTGGCAGCTCCATAACTGGATGATCTAAAAAAAAAAATATAATATGTGGAACCACAAGGTCAAAGTCAATTTATTCTAAAGCAATTGTTCTGCCTTAAAAATTAATTTTGCCTTAAAACTGAGAAAGACATTTTTGTCTAATTGGATAAATTCAAGGTCTCATACACAATACCAAAAGCCCAGTGAAAGCCAGAGCTGGCAAGGAGAGGACGTAAAGGCAGTGTACTTTCCCCAGTGAAAGCCCCTTGCTGCCTACTGTGAGAAGACGGAGCCTTTGTGGTGAGACTGAAGGAAACATGAGCTACAGAATGCACTGCGGGCCAACTCATCAGGAGACATGCTGGATCTATACAGATGCCCGTGCCTCTTCAAATCCCTCATGATCACCTGGCAGTTATGCACGCTTGCTTAAGCATGAGCTGGCTGCACAATGACTAACTTATTTGTATGTTCATGCGCCTGTGGGAGTAAGAGAGAGAGAGAGAGAACAGAAGAGAGGGATGCAAAATATGTGCATATGACATCACCTTCTGTACTTCCTTAATCCAGGCTACCCTTCTCTCCCGTCAGTCATCATTTACATTTAATCCAGAGTTCAGAGGGAGACAAATATAAAGCTACCTTTTACGCTGGTAATGGAAAAGCTGATCCAATAATATGCATAACACAACTGCTGAGGATTGACAAAGACACTGGAGACTGCTCCTTTCTCTCTCTCCTTTTCCTTTTACTCTCTCACTGTCTCTGTGTCTCTCTCCCGCACCGTCACTAAGGTCTCATGCTTCCCACTTTCTTTCATATTTCCTTAAACTTCAAAAGCTTGTACAGCTCTGCTCAGTGTCTGCTCAGAGAACAGAACATCTTGGAAAGGGGTGTTGTTAGAGTTACATCAGCCGCTGAGGAGCAGTCCCAAAATAAACATCAATACAGTCAAATTAAATGCTACCATCTGGTGGAGTGCATCTTTTGGCTTCCCCATTGACCCAATGTGTCACTCCACTTTCACCTTTAGTAGAGGAAGTGTCTGTCACCTACATACTGTGATCACATGTATTAATACAGTTGTGTTGATACAAATGGTGTGAGTTCCACTCTGGAATCCCACTGCACACTGAGAATAAAGTCAACTGAAATCAAGATGTCCTCTCAGCCTTTTAATTCACTGTTCATTTATTCCAGGCCATTTCTATTTTTTTCACACAGGCTCACAGAGAGACAACTAAGCAAAACTATGAAAGTTAAACTCAGCAGAGAACTGTAGCACAATGGGAAACCAATCAATTACTCACATACTACCTTAGCCAGCTGTCACTCAGCACTCTCTATTTCTCTCCTCTCCTCTTCTAAACACTGTCTACTTTTCTGTCAAACCTGCTCACCATCATTTTTCAAGAAGCAAACTGTCAGGTTGTGTTAATTGGACTTTGACTGTAAAGACACACAGGCCAGGAAGCCAGAGGACAACCATACCTCCCGCTTAGACGGAAGGGTCAAATATGAGTCACTTCAAGGCTTTAAATGGCAGGTTCAAAACTCATAACCCTGCACAAATCACCCAGTTCCATTATCATCTACAGGAAAGAGACTGACAGTAAAACAAACAGGCAAGTGTTAGAAAATGCGAGAAGTGCTTCTAACCTGTCCAAGTGTCGGAAACATCAAGCTAAATTTAAAATGGGGATGAGACAAATGAGATGAAGTGGAAACAATCCTGTTAAAAGCAGCAGAATTATCTTTGGTATTGCGTGTTCACCTATTTGGAGGTATGATCGCAATCCCATCACATAGTCTAGATAGACCAGTAGATGTTCATGAAGATAAGGACTCCTGGTGCACACTGTTACTGGACATGTACATACTGCAATCCATCAAAGGCTTGCTTACAACAAAGAATAACAGAGCACTTTCTTAACGTGTCAAAGAGACTCTGTGAGAGGTTGTCAGTGTTATTTCCAAGGGCTGGTCCAGGCTAAAAGAAAAGCCACGGGAGGGCATTGATCTGGAAGGCCCTCTGGAGATGAGAAACATCTAGTGATTGTCAGAAAGAAAAATAACATCCGTTTGACATCTGAATCCACTATTTGAGGCAGGCAGGGCAGAAACAGAGGGGGCTAGAGATCAAACAAGCAGCTAGCAGTCTCTTATTGGGAGCAGAGAGCACAGGGAATCAGGTTCTGTCTCCAGACACACACACACACACACACACACACACACACACACACACACACACACACACACACACCATTGAATTAGGGCCTTGTGGTTCCCTCTGTGGCTAGCTAACCACTGTACAGTACAGTAGATACAATTTTTGCCTGGAGAAGGAGTCAGGAAAAGTCAAAACCATCTGCAGCTCTTTGACATGTTTAAATCTAAACTAATGGGAGGAAATCGATTCCCAAGCTAGTGCTCTTGCACAGGTTTCCTGCTTTAACAGGCACTTTGACTGCAAGGTGTGAGAGAGAGGGCACAGGGTGTGTGTGTGTGTGTGTGTGTGTGTGTGTGTGTGTGTGTGTGTGTGTGCATGTGTGCATGCTTGCTTGCTTGCATCAGGAATTTTCCAGATGATGATTACTTGTGAACTTAAAGTGATAAAGTAAATAATGGAGACAGTTATATTTCCAACACATCTCTGTATTTCAAAGACTGAAAAATTAATTTATTTGTCTCTATCAACCAGACATGCTAGAAACTGAAAAGCATTACTTGGGCCATATGCACAGGAAAGTGGCTTGGTAGAAAGAGGAGCAAAGAAGGGTGCTGAAGGTGGACAAGATGTTTTTGCTCTACCGACTGCTTTCCTAATGACCATGACCATGACCATGACAGAGAGACAGTTCATCCGGTCACCAGCTTTTTGGAAAGCGCCTGCCCTTTTCCAGTTTCCAGTGATGGTCTCTAAGATGGTTCTGTGTAACAAACCATCTGGTGCATCAGGTTATTCCTAAATAAAAAATGACCCCAAAAGGCTATTTCATACAAATGTAGACATATTTATATGGATAATGGCAAAAGTGCAAGGGCAGATAAAGTTTATTACAGTATTATCAATGATGAGAGTAAATCCACACTCCATGATGTTAAACACCACACACACACAGATCCATACTGTAAACCTACTCTGAGACTGTTCATTCTCTAAAAAGTTTCTGTTTCTCTCTGTCCTTTATGCGTCTAACCAAGCTTTTGCCTTATCCCTCTTCCCTGTAGTTCCATAAAACTGCCAATTTACACTTTTTTCTTCATCCTTTCTTCCTCTACTCATATTTCACCCTCTCGTCTGTTCTCCCCTTTTTGTCTTGTTTCTCTTCTCTCCATTCTATCTTCAACTTGCTGTCTACAATCTCCACACTGGGATGTTTATTTACGTAGTTCCAGGTCTTTTCCTTATCTCCTTGTTCTCTTCCACCCTCTCTGTATTTTGATAGCTTCAACATTTAAAGACTATAGATTCATTTCTTGTCGATCTCTTTCAAATCTCCTATTTCTACAACCATTCCACCTCCAAACTCTGAGCCTTATTACTCCTCTTTCCCTCCTTGTCCTCTCTTCAACTCCTACCCTCTCTGGGGGACATCCCCAATGAGTCATCCTCTGTCTGGTACAAGGACAGGGATATAGCAATATGTTTTTTCATCTCCATAGACAGCGTTGTCTTATTTTCCTCTCCTTGTGTTTCAAACCATCTGAGAAATTGTTGCAGTTGTTACCCGATGACTCCGTTTTTCTGTTTTCCCCACCGACCACTGAAGAAGTGGCTCATCCATCACTTTAAATACCCTCTGATGCACTGCCCGCAAAAGGCTGCAATCCTCTTCATAAAGTACAATACATGGGCCTAACAACACACATCACACACTCACATACACACACTTTGTACACACAGGCCAAGCATGCATATAAACACTTGCCAAGGACGCATACACACAGGAGGTCAACACCCAAACCTTTCCCAAATAAAAAAAAAAAGTTTTATGTTATGTTTGCCTCACTCACTTTGGTATGCATCTTTACTGGGTTGAATTGAAGAGGGATTGTTACCTATAATGCCATCCACAGCTGCTTGTAGAATGTAAAACATCTTTCTATTTATTGTAGCTGACTAAGTCTCTTGCGTCAACAGACAATGGCCAGTGCATTACATACAGTGTCTACTTTGAGGAATGTGCATAAGCACATTGTGCTGCCAGTAATTACCTCAATCAATATGTTCAATTGTACAACACTACACCTGTCTCTAGCAAAACAGGCACAGTACTTCAGTACCCAGCCTGAAGTAGTAGTTTTCTGCATACCACACCTGTAAGCTACTGACAGCAATACTGTATAGTGAAATTCTTTTTGGTGGCTGTCTCAGGATGTGTCCACAGCACAACATGTTGGGATGTTTTTACTTGAACCAAACACACAGAAACCATTTCCTCTGGAAGACTGAAATTATGTTTTCTGTTGTATCAGCACCGTTATTTACCTGTGATGCATACATGCCATTGAACATTCCCACTTCAGTGATCAGCATAAAGAACATACAGAGTAGACTCCACACTATCCAAAACCAGCACTAAATGTTGCCTACTACAAAAAGGTTGGCAGAAAGACAAAATATTTGGAGATACTGATACCGCTTTTCCAGCACACTGGCTCTGGTTTTTAACCGGTTCTCTTTAGGAGTCTTGGAACCTTGGTTCTATCTAGTTGACCAGCCTGCAGTTCCACCAGCAAAATCGTAGATTACGCTGTTTACCTGTGAACCTTTGTTCTGTTTTTACAGATATTTGTTTTTACCAAAAACACAAGCACGGACCAACTGTTACTGAGACTACTGCACATGGTGGAAAAGGGGTATGACTCACTTGCTTAGGGATTAAAGTTTCAGACTCAATCAAGCAGGAACCAAGTATGAACAAAGCAATGATTTAGACAAAGTAAACCATTTTGCATAATGTAAGTGTCAAATTCATGTGGGGCAGGATTTGGCTTAACTTTTTGCCATCACTTCAGTCCCAGTGACTTTAAAGGGGCAAATATGACATTGTAAAGCCTATAAACCCGAGGTAGACATGATAGTAATAGCCAAACCATGGCAGTTTGCCAAATGAAATAATCAGCAGTGACAAATTAGTAATATAAGTTTACAGGGGGAACTCTATCTGCTTCTGTGCTCAATCAAATTTCCATCCATATTACAAGTGCTCACCAGTATGCAGGCATCTGGATCAGCTTCCCATAGAGTGCAGTGCTGAAGGAAGGGATGATGGGGATGAGAGGCAGGAAACCCCCTGTGCTGTCCTGGCATGTCAAGCCTGCCTGGAACCCAAACACCTGGAAAGAGACAGCAAGAAAGGGAGAGAGTGTAAGATATGGTGGAAGGGAGAGAAGAGAAGGAAAGACGGGGGAGAAAAAAAGCAGACATGGAAATGCATATTCAGCAATGTATATATCAAACCATTTACTGGATCCACAGAAAAAACATGTCAGCTCTCATTGAGTTCACACAGCTTCTGAAAAGACAACACAGCAGTGAAGAGCCGGTGCCGTTGTTCTCTCATCTCAATCACCACTGAGCTGTTTTGACCCTATCTGTCTTCAGCAGATCGGCCGTAGCCCAAAGCTGCGCTCTTATAATGACAAAAAAAGACAAAATCATCTTATCGTCTTTGTTTACTGTAGACCTGTCAGCAAGTCTATCCAGTACTCTGGGAGGCCCTGATAAAAATATCCTTATGTTGAACTCTCAAAAAAAGTATACATATTGCACATTAGACCACTACAAACATGTTTCTTCTCCTGTAACAGTTTTTTAAAACACAGTTGATTACATAGCAGAAGTGATGTGACCACTGCAGTGTGATTTAATGAGGACACACACTGCTGAGGCTGAAAAGTTTGTGGGTGGTTTGTGCAGTTCACCAACACAGATTTGTTTACCAACAAACATGTACACTCTGAACTGAAGTTTCCATAACAACTTTAAGGTTTTCTGCAAACAAGTGGACATACATATAGTAAGAGAGATGCAATAGCAAGACTATTCACCCAATTAACCGCAGTCACATCATCTTTTACATGAACAAATCGATCAGGTCCATGGCAAGATCACACCCAGATTGGTGCCTAACATTCATGTATTTTTCTAGGGAAGAGATTTTTAGACTCACTCACCTCAACGCGGTTTCTTTTAGTGACAATGTAGCTCGTAATCTAACCTTCTAATTACTTAAGCTCCTGGTAGTCACATTGTTGGATACATACTGTACTGCAACCTCAATGTTTACATACGGTTAATGGTGAACATGGTGGATGAAGTCCTGTTTAATATTTGAGGCAGTGGATGATGGCTGGGCCCAGCTGTCCCACATGCAGCTGCTGTGTATGCACTGGGCAAGATTCATTCAATTCCTGCAAGTGGAGGTCTACCAAGCCACTTTCCTGTGCAGATGGCCCAGAGCAGACAGACAAAACTTTGGATGAAACTAAAATGATAATTCATTTATAATAGGACAACTGGCCTATGGATGTAATATTACACACCAGAGTAGTATATCTAGTTGAATTGTGTGATTGCCAGATACAGATGTAGACCTGTGGCCTCCTTGCTGAGCAAGGCTGACGTTGAGTTCATGTCTATATCCATGGAAAAGTGAAACAATGGCTAACCACTACCCTCAAGACAGACACCTTAGCTTTGTCAGCCAGTGTCAATAAAAGACAGATTAAGATAAGCCTTAGTTTATACCCGTTTCAAATCACTTCCTGAAGTGGGTGAATTGTGGCCAGACTGACCTCCACCCTGTCATGATCCCACTGCCAAAATCCAGAGGCAGAATTAGTACCTTGGCAGATACAGAGGCTGATTGGCTGATTGGTCAGAAGGATCCTTGGCCACTGACCAGTTGACTGTTAACCCTGCAGTGACCCTGTGATAAGGACTACCAACATGATGTCCAGCAAACATCCTGCCTTAAAAAAACACACCCAGGCCATACCAGGCCAGACTGGGCCACCCCAGGTTACTAAAGATCTGTTGTCCAGGCTTCCTAAAAGGTGAATTTGCTAAATTCTCCATAATTCTATACGCACTCCACGGAACATCCGGGCCTTCAAGTAAACTATGAATACAGAGATTAAAACCTTTTTTTTCTAGTTGGTTTATGGGTTAATTTATACAATGAAGTGTTAGACAAAAGTGCAGTTTACTCTAGACACTACCACTGTCAGATATGATATTACCTTAACCTGTATATAAATAAATAACTGATCACATTGTGTGTAGGTAAAAAAATAATGTAACAGCTACATACACAAAACGCCAAGACAGATTCAGAGGAAGATCAATGATTATTTCTAAATGTTTTGCTATAACTACGTGCATTCTACAAAGAGGTATTACATAGTATATATACATAATAGTACAGCATTTCAACTTTTAAATGGTCTAACAACAAATGGTGTGAATAGTATGTTTAAACAGCTTTCTCAGCAGATTGTTCAGATTTTTCTAAGCTGTCTCTTGACCATTCTTAGGAACTGCCACAATTTTCAGATAGCACAAACTTTACATACTAAATAATTGCTCATAAAATTGGCCTTATCATATAAAGCAATCTGATAAAAGCACAGCTGACAAAGATTTTGCCTTTCGCCTTGTGATTTTACACTTGTTCTCTGAGAAACCATAGCGTTTTGTCATAGGCCCCAGTCTGATGTTTTTGGCAATTGTAACTGTAATTAACAATGAATTCTACCTATTTAACATCAAACTCAAAACTATACAGTCAACACAGTAACAGGGGATGTCACAGCTACACAATACAAGCCTGTAGCATCCCATCAATCTGCTTGTTTAAAACCATGAAGTAGACCAGAGTTGGACTGGAGCTCATCAGAAGGCTCAGCACTGAGATCTTTATGACCAGGTGAAAAGGGGTCATCAAGGTCATTAGGGTTATTTCAGAGTGGAGTTAAGACTGTGGCCATGAGGCTGGCCTACTGACTTATGACTGAAGTGCATGAAAACGGAACTCTATGAATTACTATATTTTGTGTAAACTGAAGATATGACGGATAAAGAGATAAATGTAAAATAAAAGAAGGTAAATAAAATAAAAACATATACAAACCTGTGCTAAATAAAAATGGCAAAGGACAGGAAAAAAATGGCACAAGGATAAATTGTAGTTTTCTGTATTATGTAAGAGTATGAGAGTGTGGTTTTGCACCCAGTCTACCACAACCGTTAGTACATTATCAAATACCCGGTATAGAAGAAGGCATACTTTATTAATCCCTTGAGGGGAAATACAATTTTTTGTTTTAGTGTAGTTTGGACTTAAACATCAAATAACTTCTAACTTGAGAACCAAATCAACAAATGCTCAACTAACCTGAGATGTGATGCTTTAACTGTGGCCTAGATAGCCTAAGTGGATCTGACAGACCTTTGTGAAAAGTCAGGTGTATATGTAGGATACAGTTCTAACATCGAACCAACTGTTTTAGCAGAACAGTAAAGAACTGTTTTATACTGTATCTACAGAAAGGCCAGCTGGATTTTAATATTGTTGTGCTCACCTTGAGGTAGAAGTGTGAATAGCAGTGATGTAGCAGGTTGTCAGAAGGTTGGCTGAGACTGCTGACAGTGCTGACCAGCTCTGGAGCATACATGGGCACAGAGTGTTCGACATTCACCCTTTCCACCTGGAACTGCACAGAAGGTAGTGGGCGCACTGGCTGAAACACTGGCATGTTGACTGGCCCAGGTGCAGTCTGGAAGATTGAAAATATCAAAGGAGGGAAAGGGATTAAAAGGGAGGATACATATGTATCAGTCTCCCTCATATTTAACTAGGTAAACTCTCTGACAAGATCTAAAAATTAAATTCAGTCACAATATTTGACATAAATACTGCATGATTTTTATAAGGATGGGTATAATGGCTAGATCTGATGTCTGAATTGTATTGTTTTACTATAGACCTTCTGTATAATCAGCAAATAGTCACTAAAATACAATACAAGATTTTTTCCCCCTCACCACAAGACTGAAGAATGTTGTTATCATTCTTGAGATATATAACATATTTAAATATTTATAGAAAAAAAAATCAAACCTTTTTAGCCAGATATTTATCAGCTTGAAGGTGCACTAAGCACATATGATTTGTTCTTCACCATAAGTATCTTGGCAAACAGTATTTGTCAAAACGCAAGCAACCTATCAATGTGTGGCCTGTTCAGATAAGTAGAAGCTTCAATGTCAGTAGATGCAATGTGTGCTGTACAATCTACAGACTTTTAGCAATGTGTCTGATCATTTTGTGTGCACATCATTCTCTCTCCATTACAGTTTGTATATTTGATTTTTATACTTTAATTTTATGTAATGCAATCACCCATGGCAAATTAATAACCATTAAAAAAAGAGTTTCTAAAAGAAGGTACAAAAAAGATACAAGATACAAGGACATTATTTGGAACTATGTAGGTCTGTATGCAGTACCTTGCATCCCATGATGACAGGCATTAGTGTGTGAAGGAGGTTGAACTCCGCCATGGAGACGGTCACTGAGACTTGGAGCAGACTGAGACACGTGAGTCTGGTTGGGATGAATTCCTCCAAGTTTGATATCTCTTCTGGAGTAGATGGACCATGGCTCTCTTCAACCATTTCTACAGAGACAATGACACAACCGAAAGAAACCTGTTAGCTTTGGAAAAAATAGCGTAACATATTGCAGAGGTGCAGTAAAGGGAGTGGGTGCAGTGTAAAATTAAACATTTTATTAGAAAAACAACTGATTTCCTTTGTTTTACACAAGTGAATCTAACCGCGAGAATGGGACCTTTGGTGCAATATTTGAAATAAAGTGAGGGAGTGGGAAAGGCCAAAGCCATTTGGATTTGAGAACTAAAGATTGTTTTACAGAGAAAGAGGTTAACTGTAAAGCACACCAGTTTCTTTGAGTGGGCGCCTCTCCTCTGCGCCTGCAGCATTAAAACAATAAAAAGGCCTTTTCCAACAAAAACCACCACCTCATGCACTAAATAAAATAAACATGCACTAAAAAAGTACTGGCATCTTCAAGTGATATTCATTACAGTGGCTGTTTCCCAGTAGCTTTGTTTTTGAACTATCTCATAAAACCACTCATTCAATCAATAACCAGAAACATCCGGAAAGGCAGAAAATGAAGTGAACCAAGACAACATGGAAAAGAGGCTAGCAAGGTCAGCGCTCACCAAAGTGAGGAGTGACCAGAGCAATGAACCACTAAACTGTGTCCAGGGCCTGAGGTGGACCAAAACTTGAACGCTTTGTTACAGAACGGCCTTGGCTCTAGTCCCAGGACATGGGCTTGTTTTAGTTCAGTAAAGGTTCTGTTGGGCTACATTCCCAGCTCCAAGGTGGGCTCAGAACCTGATCCCAAAGCTGTTTTGCTCTTTGGCCTACCGCCACAGCCCGCATCAGGTTCATCTGGCACTGCCATGTCCAATCTAATCATATGCCAGGTCTCAAGTCAATATCCACAGTCAACATTCAAACTACAAAAGACATGCGGCTCACGTGGCACACAGAGCCATGATTGCACACACTTAAACAGTTTCTATTTAAAGCACACAGAAAAAAAATATATGATAAAAAGACAAGAAGTGTGCAAGCCAATATACACACACTGGCACTGTGGCACACACATATTGCTGACACACCCCTATTTTCCTGTCCCACTTAACAAATCCAGCTCTAAAAGTTTTGCTAATTTGTTCCATCTATTGTTCTCCGGCAATATATAAAAAAAACATTCACCACATTCAACACACAAATGAACACACCAAGTAATTTGCAAGTTGGAACCTTCTGGTCTAAATAGGGCAAGATTTTATTAAATACACAGACACCGGCCAATTTGGCCTCCATTTACAACTAGTTTTTGGGAGGAAAGTGATTCTGAGGAGGAGTGCATGAGGAGGAGTAGAGAAGAAGAGGACAAGATGCATAGAAGTCTTTGACCTTCTGATCTACTTCCCTCCTGGCAAGCGAGGAGAGGAGAGGAGAGGAGAGGAGAGGAGAGGAGAGGAGAGGATGATTTAAGGGAACACATAAGGCATGTGTTATTTTATCACTCTATCTGTAAAAGCTACCTTGGTGAAAAAAGTTTCCTCTTTTATCTACTCTCAATTTCTCAATCCCCCCCAGGGGTCTAATTATACTGACCCTTTTCCAGAAAATGCCAGAGAGAGCACAGACACATATAGAAACAGGAAGAAACAGACTGACCTGACCAGCTTTAGTCAAAAGCTCTGTAGTAATTACCCCATCATCTATTATCTATCGCAGATGCTGAAACAGCCGAAACCTACGGATGTTATCGTTTCGAAAAAATGAGAGTTATTGCTACAGATATTACACACAGACACACATTCCATGTTCTTTCACAACATCCCAGGGATGAGCTCATCAATAGCTGTGCAGGGACGATCACTAACAAAGGTGTTTGGCTTATCCTCCCTCATGTGGTCCAAAAGGTCACTGCTTTCATGTACAGCTGTGTGTTGAAAGATGGGTTGTGCAAGGAAATAACAATGTGATGAGGATACTGTAAAGTGCAAACCACTGCAGTTTCTGATCATTGGCAGAACAGAATAGAGAAGAACAGAACACACTAGAAGAGAAGAGAACAAAATAGAAGAAAAGAGAAGAAAAAGATAAGAGAGGTGTTGCAAAAAGTGTTAGTCGAGAGTAGGGAGTACAGTGAGCTATTAGTTGTTAGCTGACTTTTAGTTGGTAAAGTCAGCCCAATAAAACAGATGGAGCAACTGTTAGCATGAGACATCTGACCTCTCTGTGGTTTGCAGTAGGGTTCGTACTCATGGTCCATGGCACAGGTGACCATCTTGAGGATGCGGTGGACAGCGCTGCTGTGCAGCCTGACATCCAGAGGTCCTAACACCAGCCGCTTGATGGATGTCTCTTGAAGAGTGGGCACAGCTTCCTCCATACTCACCACCGAGTCCTGAGAGCCTACTGACAGAAACAAACATGCATAACATACTTAGATTATAAATAGCAGTGTTTCCCCTACCATTATATTGGGGGGGGCGCAATGCCCCCCCCAACAGCAACCCCCACCCCCCCTTGAAGGTCAAGTTAATTTTATTCAGTTTTCTTTTCTTTTTTTTCTTTTTTTTTTAAAGATATTTTTTCGGGCACTTTTGTGCCTTCAATTGATAGGACAGGTGAGCGTGAAGGGGGGAGAGAGAGAGAGAGGAAGTGACATGCAGCAAAGGGCCACAGGCTTGAGTCGAACTGGGGCCGCTGCGGCAACAGCCTTGTACATGGGGTGCCTGCTCTACCACTAAGCCACCAACGCCCCTCAATTTTATTTTCTATATGGCACCAGATCACAGCAGAAGTCATTTAAGGTTACCTTTCCTATAGAACAGGTCTATACCTTGTCCTTTTGTTAAACAAACGAAACAGCCTTATGTTATTTATCTTATTTACACAATGGCATGTCATTTCTGTCCCTCTCTGGTATGTGCTATTTCAAACTTGAAGATTATTCTTTCAGTCATTCAGCAAGTTTAACACATTTTCCAAACTCTAATTTAAAAGTCTAAGTACAGTAGACATGTCACCTTCAGTATTTAATGTAAAGACTTGTGTGTTTTTGGCATTAATAGTTAGCCCAGCAACATATTTTCCCCATATACACTTCTTAATTATGTACAAGTATAGGATCTCTTCATCTCTTGGGTAAAAACACAGCAATGATGGCAGGGCTGTAATGCAGCAGCAGAGAGCAGCTCACATAGCCGTGACCCACTGGAATGATGAATATTCCAAATGTCCACTTCTCTCACACAGCTGTCCCTTCATTCATCGTAGGCCCCTGTTCCAGAGGTCCACTTAAAAGACTCAGCTCCCCGGCAATAAAACGAGAGAAATTAAAAATAAAAGAAGGGGGTGGATGAATGGCAGTGAGGGAGGAAGAGGACAAAGGGTCACAACTCTCTTTATTCCCATTACATTCCACAACTGCACTGAACATTCTTACAGCTCAGAAAGTCAACACTGTGAATTTTAACTTTTTTCGCTTAAAGGTTGGGGGATGGGGTGAAACTACCACTGAATTTTGGGGATTTATAAAGGGCAATGGGCAATGCCACTTCCCCTTCCCTTCCTCAGTGAGATTTGGCTGCAGTGGATTAGGCCTAATATCAACCATATGGCTGCAGTTAGAACGGTCAGTGAAATGATGAGGAGGCTGAAATTAGCCAGGATTTAGAAGATTTAAAAGTGTCTCCATTTCCCAACATTTTAAAAAAAGTTTTTAATCTGCAGCGTTACTCTAATAGGAAGTCAATGGTGAATGTGACCTGGGTCGGTTAGTATTTCGGTTGACTCAGAGTTTATGTTAGTCCCATGGCAATGGAAACTAATTTGTTTGGTTGACACTGGATCTGGTCCGCGTCCGAGAAGAAGAGAAACACTGACAGAAGAGAAGCATTCCAATTGGCAAGGGTAACCACAGCCCTCCCGCAGGAAAAGAGACTGACACTTATCCTGCTGTCAGAAATGACTCTGACAGCTCAGGATGACAGTATCAATGTTTTTTTTTAATTTAGATTATTATCTGTAGCTGACAGCAGGAGGGAACAATAGCCTAGTCAGAAAGAGTTAGAGGAAGCCAGAAGTAAAATGAAAGAGTAAAAGAGAGAGGCAAGTGAAACAACATAGGTGACACTAGACTCCTAATAAATCAAATGATCTGTACAGGTCATTGAATTGTTTCAACCAGATCTTTGTTTCTTGTGCTATTTAAAAAAAGGCAACTGTGCACAATGATCATAATTATATAATCATACATTTGTCTTAATCATCACTGTAAATGGTCTTTTTCACTCAATGGAGCGTGATCATATATCATACCATGAACAGCATTCAGTGACACATGGGCAATACCCTCGTATACTTTTGCCATTAGACAGTGAGGGGTTGCACTTCATCTTGATCTAATCTGAATTTTTTTTAAGTGTTGAGCGTGTTAGAGGTTTTTTTGTGTGTGTGTGTGTGTGTGGGGGGGGGGGGGGGGATCTTAACACTTGTGAACGTCAGTCAGGTGTCACATACAGCTTCCCAGCATCACTGAAATAAAATGCTCAGCAATCACAGACTAAAGCACAGAGACATTTGTGAGCCAAATATAACATTTCAAATTGAAGGGAGAACGCTTTATCTCTTAATGGGAACTTCAGATCTTTCAGACCTGAATAAACAATCTTGAGTGCTGCAGCTGAGGAATGAGAAATCCTGTCTGTCTTAAAGCTTCTGCCAGGAGAGTGACACCTAATTAGCCAAGAGGACCCTATTCACTTTCTCAAGAGCTTACAGGTAAAGAGACAGGGGAAACAGTGTTTCAACAAGCAGCATGGAGAAAGAAACTCAAATATGTGTCAGCGCAGACTAAACACTTCTGACAGTTGCCCTCCAGGTAAGTTTGGGGTGAGAACGAGGACAGGAAGGGTCAAGGACCAGGTGGCTGTGACTCAAACAAGACAAGCTCTTTCTTCAGGTCTCCAGGGGGCTTGTTTGACAGAGAGAAGAGAAGAGAAGAAAAAGAGAAAGAAAAAAAAGATGGAAAGACAGAGAGTATAAGGCAGATGGGAAGAAAGAGCGAACAAGGTGGAGAAAAGGAGAACATGACAGATATAAAAAAGAGAGAGGAGGTGGTAAGGTGAGCAAACAAGCTCTGTGAGGAGGAGTGAGTTAGACAATACCTTTGCCGCTGCTGCTCTCCATTGTGTAGAGATAATCCATGTAAAAAGCACCAAAGCGCTGCATGCCTGCTATCTCTGTATAGGTCTCCTGTCAAACAAAAGTAGAGTTAGGTAAACATAGCAGTAAGGGAGCAAACAAGCTGATAGCATTTAAGAGTGGCAGTGACTGGGGTCACGGTGGACATGGCAAAGGGGGTCAAATGAGAAATTTCAAAAAGAGTAATTGAAGGATTGATCTGCTTAGTGGGATATCACTTTTTACCAGCCAACAATATCACTAATATTTGGAAGTATTTCAAGAATTCCAAGTGTCTCTTATCTGGAGTGAAATTAAAGCTAACTGAATTTTTCAATTAACTTTTTAGAATGGAAATTCAGATAGAGAAGAGAGCACAAAGAAGAAGACACTTAACTAATCGTTATTATACTCTACAGTACATAGGGAAGTAATCTAGTGCATATCAAGTCTGTTCTTTATTGAGTAATAAGCTACTGATAAATGGAAGTGAAAGTTTCCTCATTCAAGTGGTGCTTGGATATACGCCACTGGAAATACGTACCTTATCTACTACAAGATAGGACTTTTTCATGACAAATCAAAACTGTCTGACTGGGATTATGGCTGACTTTCAGTATGAAATTGTGAAATATTATTTGGAAATATTCATTAAGATAGCAAGGTGCAGCTTTTAAAAACATGAATGCAATGTAATGTACTAGTGAGCATGTACATGTTTGGAAAAAAACAATACATGATGGTTATTAGGGCACTTTGTAACTGTCGGTTACCTAACACAAAAATAGTGTGTAACTTTCATTACATACAACACTAGCGAAGAGGTAGGGATCATCCTGGACAGGTCACCAGTTTATTACAGGACCAACACATACAGACAAACCTACTCAGATGAACCTAGATATAGGTGAAAGAACTGGGATATATCACATGTTTGAGCTACCTGGTTGTATTGTTTTACTATAACTCGTCATCATTTATTAGTCTGCAGGTTAAGAGCTATTGCACCTGTCCTTGACAATATTTGAAAGTTATATTTCTACTGCACATCAAACCACTAGTGAAAAAAGAGAATGAGTGAGCAAGCAAGAAACAGAGAGAAAGAAGGAGGGAGGCCCCTCTCGCACACACATTTAACACCCCCACCCCAGACTTACTCACTAGCTCTCTAAACAAAGATTTCAATAGAGCCTTATCAGTCAGGCAGGTTAATGAGTAATATTTATTAGGGGACCTCTAATGGCTCTGGCATGCTTTTGGATCAAAGCCATTGGCTGGTTTCAAAACTGCTAATGAATTAACACTAAAACCTTTGACTCTTTAAGACTTTAAAGTATGGATAGATGGATGGATGTCCAAACAATTGCTTCATTGAGGGTCATGAACATTTCTGAGCAGAGTCAACACTAGAGCTGTGATGGCTGATGAAGGGAGCTGAGACTTATCAGGAATAATGGCTTTAACACTACTGCTTAGATAGCGGGAACATTCCTCTACTGCAGCCAGCAGCTGGGTGACTGACAGAAATAATCTCAGTGGCAGTGATTTAAACTAAAATGATGTATTTTCAGCAGAGAAATTAGTGAGAGTTAAAAAGGACAAAATATTATATTAACCTAGTACTACCAATATGATAATAGTTGTCATTACAGCTATTCTAGATGAAACCTGAAGCAAGACTGGATGTAATTATATCAGATTGTTTATTGAACCCAGATTAAGTATTGTATTAGTGAAGTGTGCATCAGTGTACATGCTTTAACAAGTTGCTTAAGCCATAACCACACTAATATGTGTTAGGGAACATCTTTTGTTCTTTAGGTTGGCTGTGACGTGCCTCAGTGAACCCTTTATGTTTCTGAAAAGAAGGAAACGTGTCTTAATAAAATTTCTATGCATCATTTGTTTGTTCTCTAAACAGCTTGATGACCTCAGCACTACAGATGTTTTGTTTAGTGAGAACTGTGTCAATGGCAGGTGCTGTTGAAGTAAACAGCAATGGTGAGTTCATTTTGTTTTGTATTGCTGTTGGTTAAATAAGTGCACTGGTCTGTCAGCCCAGCTGTGAGGTGTGTGTTAAGTTGGTTGTCAGCCTGGTTTGGAACTGACTGCTTAATTTTTGCCATATGGTTTGCTATCAGTTTTGTGGTTGTCCTTTGAGGGCTAAGCGGTTAGTCTTCTGAAGTAAAAGCTTGATTGCCAGTGTAGTGTATATGTCACAATCAACCTGTAATAATGGTTGGACTCACTTTAAACAGACTGTTTTACTGTTGAAGCTGTGTAGCTGCTCTCAAGTAAATACTCTCTGGGGACCTCTATCTGAAATGCATGGTCTGCTATTGCATTTTGGCCATCCATCCAAGCAAAGTCAGCCCTTTTTTAAACACCAAAAACAGATTTTTTTTCCCCAAATAAAATTTCCAGAATAAACATGTTTGGGAACATTTTTTCATTATTTTTTTTAACCTTGTGATTAGCAGCATCCAGGATGAACTCAGCCCTGACTCCGTTGTTCTCTGGACTGCGGTAGTCAAAGAGAGAGTTGGTAAGGTAGGTCATTCCTTTACTGCTTAGGCTGTCCCCACAGCTGAAGAACACTGCGTCCTGTGGAGACAAAAAGAAAAGAAAAGAGAGAAATGAGTTGAGGTATGAAGGAGAGCCTGCACAGACAATGTAAGGCATACTTAAATTTCCCCTCCCGACACATTTTTAGGTATGTAAAAAACACTGCTCTGATAAATATTTTGTGTGACATGGTTATGCTTACTGAGTGGAAGGAACTTATTACTTACTAATATTTTTACTTGTCACAAAAATACAATCCAACCCTCAGTAGATAAAAGAACATCTTATGCAGAAGTATTTCAAACAATTTAAAGGGCCAGTGTGTAAAATGGGTTGAAAACAGTGACATCAGTGGTCAAATTCTAGATTGCAGGGCTCACTCGCTCACCCCTCCCGTCGGGTAAATGACGGCGGCCTCATAGGGACAAAAAGCCTTGCGCACGAGTTTTTCAGGAGTAGGTCTATCTAGCGACGAGGTGAATATTTATTTAGAAATCTAAACCATGTTACGATATTGTAATGAAGCCCTCACGAGCAGGAGACCAGAGGAGCTTTCGGGAAAAAGGCCAGTTTATTTGAGCACTCAAAAAACTCTGGTAACACTCCAGGGGGTAAAACACTCCATCCCAAATTCTGACTCTTCTGGCGTAACAGACACACTTCATACACACATACTCGTTTACCATACTGAGTGGGGACCCCCTCCCCCCTCTGCTCCACCGATCTCCAGCCCGCACACTGACTGACAGCGTAGCCGGTAAACAGAGCTCAGCTGTTTATTTAGCCTAGCAATATCTCCGGAGCTGCAATGGACGACTTTGAACACGATTTTGAAGAGTTTCTTGTAGCGGACACAGACCCAGAGCCATACCTGTTTGAGCCAGAGCATACAGATGAGGAACTCCATGTGTTTGATGCTGAGCGGGCGAGAAGAGAGGCTGAATGCACAGAATGGGATTCGGTGCTACTGCTACCATCGCTGGGGAGATATATCATCAGGAGGAAAAGCGCCGCAGAGAGTGCATCACAAGGAGTGAAGCTGCGTCTTCTTTTCCTCGCAGATGACGGTTCGGGTTCATTCTCTCCTGTTGCGTGGTAAGTGTGCTCCATTCGCAAACTTTATAACTAAAAAAACTTTTCACTACTCTCTATCGACGAACTACTAACACTCTCTGCTGTTTCCTCCTCCTTCTTCCTTCCTTCCGCTGTCTTCATTGGTTCATTTATACACACGAAACGCGTTCTCTGGCTGGCTGGATTGTCCGCTCAGTCTGCCGCACAAGATGGCGACCTCTCTAAAGCAAGGCCCTTGCTATATATATATATATATATATATATATATATATATAAAAATAAAAGCAGAATTATAAGGCTACGAAAACCAAACAAATTTTATTTTATAGCAGTTATACACTTGTATAAACATATTAATGGGTAGAATATTCAGATTCAGATTCAGATTGACAATAAACCATGCCAAATATTACACACTGGCCTTTTAATATAAATAAATTGCTCTCCCTTATTAAATGAAATATACCATATGTGAAAGCACAATTAAAAAAATGCCTTAGAAATATAACCATTAAAACACACAGTTAATACATGGTTGACGAAATACATTGACTTCAATTGAGCCCTAGACGTTGCACTGTACATGAGCGGATGATGAGACTGCTGCTGACACAGTGATGTACTTGTGGCAAACACAGAACATTATGGTGAATTACAGAAAGACAGCTGGATTTTGCTCTTCCATAAACAAACCAGACCACATCTCTACCTCCTTCTGAAAGCTCTTGGGAGCAATGGAGGCTGTGGAGACATGGTTTAGGTGAAAGTGATCTCTGTTCTGGGCTTTTAAATTCTCTTTCTTTATCTTTCTCACTCAAGTTTTCCGCTTTTTTTCATTTTTCCTTGAGGTTTTTAGGCTGTCTTTACCTCCTCACGTCGGTTCATGTTTTCTTCAAAATCCCGGACTCCCATGATGCCTTTCAGGCAGAGCGCCCGGCAACCCACAAAGCCAATCTGACAATCGAAGAAGGGCTCCCCCATCATCAGCACCTGGAATAAAAACCAGAGGAAGAGACTTTAACCAGTTTTTATAGTCCAGATTTATTCACCTCTACATGAAGAAGAATGTGGGAACTGGATAAACTCCGGAGTCCTTTCCTCTAGTGAAGTAAAATAAGGAATACAAAGACCTGTACAGTTAAGAAAAACATTGATTTAAAATGAATATTGATATATTTATACTAATCATGAATATATGTATGTACTATATAAGTTAAGACCAAACAGAAGGGGAAATGCTAGCGTCAGACTCCTTTCCTTTTCAAAGAGAACACCCAGGATGTAAAATGTCTTAAATCAGTCAACAGAAGCCCAGTAAATCCATAACAGTGCAATCACTCACAGAAATTAATTTGACTGAATTACCTTTTAAATCGCAATAAAACATAACATTTGAAATTAATGACAGTTTGAGGCTCAATTTATTGTGGATTATCACAAATGGGGTTCTCCACTAGGACCAGTTTGAGGCTAATTTGGTTTGTGGTGCTGTTGAGGTTGTGGGCTCATTTCATTGTGATCAAAAGAGCAGGGGTTAGACAACTTCCATTTTCCCTTGAGAGTGGTGAGTGCACGTGTGAGTGTGTGGTAGCAGTCCAGCAGACCCTGTAACCAGTAAGGTGTGGTTGTCTCTCACTCACCGTGCCTTTGCTTCACCCAGCAGACAACTAAACAGAGAGCAATCCAATAAAACTTTACGTTTCACCACACAATAATTACAAGGCCTAGTTTTCCCTGTTTTACTAGCCATCCCTTTGCCTTTCAGCGCTCTCACTTCTGGTCCCAGTTCAGACTGCTCTCTCTCTCTCTCTCTCTCTCTTCCAGCAAAAGCATAAATTACAGAAATTGGAACTGGAAATCTCTTAGAATTCTCACATCTGGTAAAAAGCTTAGGAGCAGAAAACTCCTTTCCTACTGTGACCAGGTAATCAGAGAAAAAGGTTTAAAAATATTTTCTACACCAAGGGGGAAACGCGGAAATGATCAGACTTGGACCTGACTCAGACACGGATTCCACTGTGTTCACAACAGGCCACGGATTAGTGACCTGGAGAGGCTTTATAAATGTACTTAAGGAGGGAATTAAGAGCAACCTCTGTCCAAGTGTGAATAAGGAGACACTACTAATAATAACGGGGGATCACAAGGGAGGGCAGGGATCTTTATAGGTCTGCCCAGTGGTCTGGTCATAAAGGGTAGTAAGGTTGTAGATGGGTACAATTGGTAGAAGGCAGATATCAGCAGAAAAATCAATCACTGTAGTTGAAAAAGAGTAATGGTTGGGGCTGATCTTTTTACATAATAACATTCCTCATCATAAATATTGTTTATAATCTAGAGATGGACAATATGATTGAAAATCACACATTTCATTTCTCTTTTTTTATTCTGACACTTGGACTGGACTTGGGTTTTTTGGTCAGTTAGTTAAACAAAAGTTAAAAGAAATCTGTCATTGGTTCTTATAGCTGTTCTCTACTTATGGTATGTAATGTGGACAATTTATCAATTAAAAAGTGCAATATGATTAAATCTGCAAAAGACAGTAAAAACATAATCATAATTGAAATATTTCTTGAGGCAACAGGGTATAAATTAAGCTCTGGCATCTTACCTCAATAGTGATTCCCTCTTGCTCCAGGCATAGGACCTCTCTGGACTTGACCTTCTGAGGACTATAGTAGCTGCTCTCTGACTGGGTTTCTGTAAGCTGAGAAAAAAGACAGAAGGACAGAAACCATTTAATATTCATAACAAATGTGGGAGATAAAAAGACTCAAATAATTAGTTAAAATCAAATAAATACATTATTCAGCAAATTTAGCAACTTGTGCCTGGGTTAAACAAGAAAACCATCAAATTTTAACAATTTTATTTGAATCCGTGACAAAAAAGACTGAAAGACTGAAATGCTTCAACTCAGTGTCACTAAGAAATACATCAAAGCAACATCAAAAGAACATAAAATCTGAAGCCTTTACAGAGTTTCATTTTGTGTTACAGTTAAGGCTTTGTGACATCCAAAAAGTAGATTAGGTATTTAAAAACCAGCAAAACAGATCAAAACTGATTAAACAAGCCTGCAGTGCTCAAATAAAAGTGAGTAAAATCTCCACAAAGAAGAGGTTTTGCCACCTCAAAATATGGGGAGATGACAAGGGAAAGTAAAGTTTTGTTGACAGAGTAAGTAACGTATACGGTAATAATATGGATGTCACAAAAATCCAACACTAAAAACTGGAAACCATATGTCTCATTGTGCGTGTGTGACCATGTGTACCCACAATTCACTGCTGAAACAGATACATGATTTGAAAAATAAACAAAGGCTATGCATGTCTTTGGATGTGGAGGGCAACGGGGCCCTGGAAAATAATGCTTAAAACCAGAAACAATAACATCCAAACAAGGACAGATGACATTTTTTTAGATCAGAGACTGGATGCCAGCCTCAGGACTTTTTGGTTGTTTTCTCTTCCAAGTTTGGACCCAGGCCAAAGACATTCATCAAACCACATGACAGCCGCTTCTCTCTGATGCTTGGGGAGGCCCGCTCTGGCTTTATTGGGGATGACAATCAGAACATGACTAAAACACTTGGGATATTTAGGGGTAAACTGAAAATGTCCAAGTGATTGTTCACTCAGGTGGACTGATAAAAGAAGGGGGATTGTTTATTAGTGCATTAATTCTGTGTGTAGAGATAGTGTGGAGGCAGAGAGAGAATGAGGGTGTGTCTGGTCAAAACCAGTTGGTTGAAATGAGAGGGGTACAGAGCTATGATGCTTTTGAGGTTGGCCAGTCTAAAAAACTTTGGGTGTAGAGGAGAGCTGTGCAGGCCCTAACCCATTCAACTTTTAACACAGGAAGCAGGTGCAGAGCAAGGAGCAGCTGTGCCTTATTATCCCTACTGATGGAGCAGACTCTCTCACCCTCTCTCCCTTCTGATGGTTTAATCACGTGCAGGGACCACTCCACCCCAACCCGCAGGTCCCTGGGAGCAGCGGTGAGCAAGGATGTTAAATTATCTGAGTAAAAAATTGCTCTGTCTGACAACGTTAGTGCATAGTAGCACTGATACTGTAGAGCTTCCAATCAGACACAAACATGATGACAGTTAAAACAATAAGAAGATTTGCCAATTTGGCATTTGTTGTGCTGAATGGACTGGCAGGATTTTTGACAGTACCTAGGCCTGAAACAACAGATCAGACAGATCACAGAGAAGCAGCATTGGAGCACCAACACAACTGCTTTACACAGCCAGTAAAACACCGAGCTACTGCTGCCACTACCGTCCCAGCTACCTCTCCTTTATTATATTTTGGCCCATTAAAAGCTTTGGGAGTCCAAAACAAATCAAATGATTCTTTATGAGGCATCTTGGAAATGTTAAAATGTTGGATGTGAATATTGGGGTACTTTGTCTTTATGTCCATTTCTCAGAAATGTAACACGGTAGAGAGGATCTGATGGAAAAGCTGAATAAGACTTTGCTATTGTTGAAATAAATGAAAATACCAAAACAAAAGAATGGCATGAAGTCTGGCATGCAATGAGAGTTTGGCAGGTGTGCAAATGTTAAAGAAGGGAACAAATGGTAAGTGCTGAAGTATGCATTATGTGTGTAAAAGTCATTACATTATACTGCCAATTTTTCTGATCAAACAGATCTGGGGAGTAATGGGTCAGCAATCTAAAAATACCTCTCTGATTTCATGTTCATGTCAAGCTCAGGTTCAGGCAGTGGCTGTTCAAAGACATGAAATTCCCTCAAACTAAATACTTCCTTGAAGAAAAGAGACGAGAACGTTTAAAAAACCATCCTTTCAGCTGTCTGCAATTACTCCAGACGAGAGGCAATTAATTGATTAAAAGAACTCAAACAATACAGGAACAATTTAAACATTATTAGAAAAGCACCATGGTCTGTTTGGCCTGAGACATACCTCCCCTTCACTAATCACACACACTGTTAAGCACACACACACACACACACACACACACACACACACGAGCAGTAATGCGATCTGAAGTGCCTGAACCTGAGGGGAAACGCAGATGAATTCCAACTATTCTGAGTGAGCAGGCAGGATTAAAGTTTGGGATCCATTTCTGAATAGTCATCATACCACGTATAATGTTTAAAACATTAACGTGACCCGAGACACCAGTTAGCGGTTACACTACCCTCCCCTATACCACACACATAGAAAAAGAGGATTGTAACTTCCTGAAGATCAAGCTGTTCTTTAAGACCAAAACTGAAAATCACCACAAAATATAACATGTAGGGGTGGGGTCGGCAGAATGAATAAACATTAACGGCAGCGAGGAAAAAAACTGTAATTGTTAACACAACAAAAACTTAAATTAGGAAATTCTATATCAGGGGTCATCAGCTACATATATTCAAGAACTAGATAAGTATTTTGATGTATATTTTAATCAACAGTTGTTCAATAATATAGTACATGTATTTTGATAATGATGAAAATGTTAAATGAGAGTTATGAGTTTGTCCCCATTCCTGCATGAAGATATGATGCAAGCAGATTTCCATTTATAAAAAATGGTGATTGGTTTCAGCTTCACATATCCAATAGGGCTGCCACGATTAATCGACTAATCGATGACTAATCGACTGTTAAAATAATCTGTGACTATTTTAGTAGTCGACTAATCGGTTTGAGTCATTTTTCATAGAAAAGTACTATAAAAGTACCCCAAAATACTCTTACTGCAGCTTCTTACGTTCAGATATTGGCAGCTTTACAAACTCTCCCATAACGGTGAACTAAAACCCTTTGGCGTGAGTATGAAACAAGACATTAGATGACGTAATTTTGGGGTTTGGGTGAGACAGACCGACATTTTTCAACATTTTAACACATTTTTCGATGAAATGATTCGTCGACTAATCGAAGAAATAATCGACAGATTAGTCGACAATGAAAATAATCGTTAGTTGCAGCCCTAATATCCAATGTGCACCACGCAACCAGCAAAAATATACCACCCGAGCCCAAACCCGACCAGAACTGCAATCTGCCAACTTAATGCATTATAGTAGCATAATTGTCAGGACTGAGAACTGAGATATGGGACAGAGACACAGACTGAGCATCGCAGCAGGTCTGTTTAAGAGGTACAGTAGGTAAAGATATTGCACACACTAATATATTATATTTTATTATACAATTCTTAATATTATATTTATGATAGTTTTTTTTGGATATGACAATGTATTTTTGTTGCCACTGTATACAATATATTTGAAATCAATTTTATCATCTCTAAAGCACATCTTAACCCTTAATCTATCACCATTAGTGTGATGCAGAGTACTTGTAAGCACTTCACTTACTCATGTTGATCATTTCATTTTGATATATGACATATGACATCAATTGTGTTTTTCGTTTTCCCCAGTGAAGTGATACAACTCTACACAGGGAAAAAAACTGTCGTTAACCCAATGCATGCTGGCCTAGATTCCAGCCCCCATGACATTTAATAATAATTTGGAAATGAAATCACTTTTGATGTACATGTTTTTTAAAGAGATGATTTACCTTGAAGGTAACAGAAGCTTTAGTGCAGTAGAAGCCTATGGAAACAGTGGGGTCCTTGGGTGTGTGTTGTTGTGGGTTGGTGGGGATGCCTCCTGTCTCTCTCTGCTGGTAGAGTCCTTCCTCAAATTCCTCCTCTGCGCCTACAATGGCTGGGACAAAGGACCAAGCCCAGGACACCCATCCCTGGTCTCCCTCTTCAGGACTCCCTGACTGCATGTAGAGGTCTGGGCTGGGGTACTGGCTGGTACCCTGGCTTTCCATATCTACATCCATCCCTGAGGAGGAAAAAAGGCATTATTAATTATAATGCAAAGATAAGCAGATGATTTTACTGTACTCAAAAAAAGTGTTATGATTCACACTTCCAAACCTACAAAGATCTGGTTCACATAAAGTAGACTTAAACAAAAGCATAACTATCCTAAAAGAGAATCCTTAAAAAACAGGGGGTCACTGTCTTGTGCAAAAAATAAGGTGTTATATTTGAACACAATTGTGTTGCCAAATTTATGTTGCATTAAAATTAGCGTTCTGGTGAAAAATGCTTAATTCCCCCCGAGTATGCTTTTACTTCAACAGATAAATCAATTTAAAGAGGGAAGTTCTGAGAACAAACTGGTCAAACAGAGAGAAAACTGTTGATAATGAAAGTGTTTGTGTCCTATGCAGCACACTAAATTAATTTGTCCATGCCCCCAGGGTAGTTGAATACAAGCAAGATGTTCCAGCTGTCAACTGAACACAGAAAAACAGCACAGACTAGGCAGTTTCACAGTAGTTGCTGCCAATGCTCCAGCATGCAGGTGTGTGAATATTTGTGTGCTGCATGAACTCACTGCTGCATGAACAAGAGAGGGAGTAAGAGTGAGAGAGAGAGAAAGCCCGTTCCAGTGAAGGCCAGAGGGCACAGTCTGTCAGCCAGCATCCTGACAGAAGAGAGCCTTGACTGGGCCCAGTAGATCACTGTGGTCAGGGCTGTCTAAGCTGGATCCGACGGCACAGGCCACATCCACAAACGCATGCAGAGGGGGTTGGGTCACATATTTGTTTAGAAGCCAACAGACTGAAATGGAGGCCATGATGGAGGCTATGAGCCATCAGCACAACCCCAGCTTGGCGAGAGGCTCAGGTAAAGGCCAGGGAGGGGCGACTGTGACGGTTTATCGACACCTAGACAGAGCAAGGAGTCAACGAGGGGTTGACTGGAACTCTGGCTACTGTAGGGGACAGGCCTTACACCAGGTGAAAAGGGCAATGTAGAAAGTAATGAGAGAAAGCAGAATGAGGCTGCTTGGAGGTAGGACTGACCAGACATACCTATGGGCAGAGGGCAAAATATGGGACAAAGCCTAGACAAAATGGAAAACGAAAGGGTTGAAGATAAACAGAAGCTAAAGACTCAACAGGCCAGTCATGTGTCGGCAACAAAAAACAACTGTACTGGCATGTTGGTGGTGTGCATAACAAAAGACAATCACAAGTGTGGTGAAGTCCATTCACTATCAACTGTCCCATTTTTCAGCAAACTATTTTGGGGTTCACTGGTTCCCCAAACCACCATGTACCACCCCGGTCCCTGATGCCGACCTCTGAACTCGTTCCATCGTTTTTTTGTTTCCATACACGTCGAGAGAGAGGAAACTGATGTCAATACACAAGAATGTGTAATCCCATTCCTCGCGGCCTCACGTCCTCTGTGAGAAAACAATATTGTCCGTGAGGTCACAGCTTAGGAATCCCAGAGGCTAAGGCGGTGAAAATTATGACATATTTTAATTAAATCTTTCACTTTGCGAATTGGCAGTTGGAAATCCCATGTTATGGCTTTTTATCTCTCTCCCTTCCCCCCCAATCTCCCTGTTGGATTCTATCTTTCATTTCTCTTTTTTTCCTTTTTGTTTTCACTCCATGGAAGCCTTTGAGGTGTCAGTTCAACAAGTTAAGCTCTTTCGCTTCACGTCACAGCCCGACGAAGCCTACATTTGAATTGCAAGGCAATCAAAATAAAAGCACAATTACCAATCAAGTGATCAAAACAGACCGGCTTATGGAGACTTTGAAGTATTAATCCAAAGAAATGAGTGAAAAATTCCCAGAGAGTGATGTGGGCTGGCCAAAATGTATGCTGCTGTGGAGTATAGCACTATGACCACACAGGTGTGAAATACATCCAACACTATTCTCTGCTTCACCATGAGAGCAATCAAAGCTTGACTGGATCTTTTTGAACAACCCACAATATCAGCGTCGCACCACATAAGCATGCACATGTCCATGTCCATAAGCAGAGCTCAGAAGCACTGTGTAATAGGATGTGTCAGGGTCATGGTTGGTTTCCATGAGTCCAAGGCCTCCAGGCAGCGGTGTATGTCTAAGCTAGCAAGGGACTGGGTGTGTAAGTGAGTGAACAGCTGAGTGACACTGAGACAGTGAGAGGCGAAGAGGGAGAGAAGGTAGTGCCCTTGCAGGCCAGCAGATGTCCCTCCATGTTTATAGAGGAAGAGGTGGACTGGTTACCTGACCACTGAGTAAAGGCTACTTTTCTTTCTTATATATCTGCTCGCACGCACAAACACACACACCTTTCATTTTTTCCAGTTACAAATTATCAGATCTAGCAGATCTGTCCATTCATCACTTTCTTACAGGTAATACAGTACACACACAAACACACTTTGGTGCACGGGCCTTCCTACTTTGATATAAATGAAGGGAACACATATCAACATGTGTGTCGCATATTGTTTCAATTTAACACTTTCAGCGTGACATTAACATCAAAATGTTTTAAAATCCATTTTAGCAGTCATGGCAGGAGAGTATAAAACGGTTTGCAAGACAAAAAGCCGTTTCATCCGTGGCCACAGACTTCTAAACTCAATGGCCTTTACGTCTTCACACCAATATTAAAAAGTGAAAAGATGATTAAAAAGAGGCCCTGTCACGTCACTGGGCTAGCATAAGGGAGCCACATGAGGTTTATAACGGGCTGATAGCCTGTGGCCTCTGGCTGATATGTGTGTGACGGTCCATTCCATTCGATAGGCCTTTAAGGCCTTTGAGGCTATCCTACAAAGGAAACACTCAGTCCTATAACACACACACACACAGAGCGCAAAACACCTACGTACGCCATTGAACAAACAGAAAACAACTAAGAGACACACACACACACACACACACACACACACACACACACTTCAGCAGCCACAGTTCTCGGTTCATAATTCTTCACATACTTGTTGAAACCATACAGCTTTCTCGTGCCGTGACCAGCTGGTCCATTCAAGCATGTTAGTCATCTATGTTTCCAACCGCTGAAATTTTTACAGTGTTTCACAGACTTCATTGAATTTCAGACAGTAGGAAAACTAGCCGTCTAATTCTGACTGAAAGGTTGCTTTGGTTAGTGACACACAAGTATCCTGCGCCATTCACCTATTAGGACCATTAATTAATGAGACATTGGCTCTTACCTAAAAGGGAGAGAATCAAATAAACAACATGCAGCCACAGTGAATCATGGGCACAAAAACACATTACAAGGCTTTTTCCACTTTGTTAATTGGCAAAAAGAAAAACACCTTCACATGGGGGAAAAATTAATATTCAAGAGCAAGCATGAGTAAAAAACACACACACACACACACACACACACACACAGGAACTCGCACAAAAATGCACACAGAGGGCTTGGGATCCAGCAAAGACTCACCACAAGCAGCCTAAGGGAAATCAAATGAATGTGATGAAGTACTATGTAAAATACCGGGATCATGTTTCAGCAATCATGTGACAGTAATTGTTTCCAACAAACTACAACACACTTAAAATAAATATGCATGTAAGCCAAATCAGTCATTGTGAGCGTCGACATACATTAATGTTGCAGAACTCCAAACATATCAATGGTAAAGACTGTCTGTACTGGTTAAGAAAAATACATTGTATTTTCTTATTACAGATAATAAATAAATTCAGCTGTAATTAGGCTATTATTATTTCTTAAATGTGTGATGAATATACTAAAGCTATGCTCCTGAAATATACACCTTCTACAGTACATACACGCACAGCAACCCCCCCCCCCCCCAAAAAAAAAAAAAAAAACTCTTCACTCTGTCGATTACTTCCAGCATAACAAGATCTGGGGCCGCTCAGGTTCCAAGAGCTGGTCCCCTCTTGTATATTTTTGTGATGGGATACTAATTCATTCTCAGAGGCTCTGCATAGCAGTAGCATGACACCGACTCTTACATCTGGCATTGGACACTGAACTGGAAGCTGCGCCAACTTGCAGTAAAAGTTCCAGGCCAACAGGCAGAGAGCGAGTTAGAGGGAGTGAGGGAATGGGCTGTATTGTGTTGGGCTGCCTGCTTCCCCTCTGCCCACCACTTCCCCTGCACCATAATTTGCTCCCGGTGCTGCAGAGGCTGATTTAGCCCAGCGGGACCTGGGACTTGATCCTGTTCTATTTGGCTGAGATGAGGATGAGCAGTTGGGGAGAGATGAGATGGGCGCTCAGGGAATGAGGTGGGGTTTTTTTGAGGGGGTGGCTGCAGCTATTAAAAGTATAAAGTCTATGTATATTCGTGAGATTGTGTGTGTGTGTGTGTGTGTGTGTGTGTATGTGTGTCTGTACTTGGTATGCAAGAAACTGCCTGCATGTGTGTTTTGCTCGGCTTCTGGATGTAGGGAGTGTGATTTCATGTGGTGCTCCAATCAGAAAGACAGAGATGGGCCTGTGTTTGATTCATCCCTGTGTCTACCCTTCATCCTCCTCTCTCCTGCCTCTATCCACATGGAGGGGATCAGGCCTGACGACAACGGTCTGTGTTGAGTTACACGCTCCAGCTTTTGTTTGTGGAAAAAGCAGGAGGAGCGCACACCATGGTCAAAGTGATGTTAAATGTCCCGTTTAGGAACAACAGCAGCATATGGACAGACATTGCCCCTGAACAGAACAAGGCAACATGTAGAGCGTCATGAGATGAAAACGCTGTCTAAGGAAAAGCTTCAAAGCCTCGTGCATGGTCTGATGGCTCATTAACCACTTCAGAGCTTTCAACCACATTTTGTCTGAGAAATATGACTGCTGCAGGAACTACACTGACACACATGCTACATCGCTGTGAGACCTCAATATATCATTTCCAAATTAATTTGATAGAACAGAATAATGGCTGTAGGAAAATTTGACTTTCTTGCTTTTGATTTGCATTGTGCATCCTTTAATTGGTACATGGGTAGAAATGTGCAGCTACAGCACAGCAGTTTCAACAAATGTGAGGGCCCTCAGCTGTGAAAAGAGGACTGCCTCATTCTACTATTCTGTCGGTACACAACTATGAAGAGCAAAAATTGCAGCCTAATTGACCTTACTTAATGTACTTACTAATGCAAGTTCTAGCAACTGCTAGTCATCAAGTGTCAAACTGTACTGAAACATGTTTTAAAGAAACACTGTTCAGATCTTCTGAAAACATTCCAGATCAAATAAAGCAACCAAGAGGTTTTTTTTCCCCAAGATAACAACAAATCAGGAACAAACTAGAATTACCACCTCACAGTTGTATGCCTCCACCCACCAGTCAAGTTACAGTTTACGTCCATTACTGTCCAGACTCATATAATATATGTAGTAAAGACTTGAAATGAATTTAATAAAGGTATTAAGTGTATCTTTTGGCAAAACACACATCTTCAACCCGGCAGAACAGAAGATCATTACAATTAGCACAGTTTAAAGTCGGCAACAAGATTAGTGTCATCAATTTAGCATTCGACCAAATCCCCATCTGTTGTTGAGTTATGAGATGTTGAATAATAGAGTGTCGAAGTCACGCCCCTTCTGGCAGAGCTCATGGGACCTTAGATCGGAAAAAATATGAATGGCAGTGAATGGGGAGAGCAATATTATCTTTTGTTCCCGTTTGAGTTGCGACATGAAATCTAAATATATTGTTAATGAATTTAAAACATACATTTTAAAGTCAAGAAAGTCATACTTTGTGGTAAAACTGTTGAGATATAAGCTTTTTAATTAGAAAACTCAAGAGTACACAGGAGAAGGTCGCGTATGTGGCGTCATAGCTTTTGCTTGCTTCCTGCAGCTTGGTCTCCCCGCTGAAATTCCACTGTTTGATGATTAATTGATTTATGATTGAAGATGTCTGTGTGTTTTGTGCCAGGTTGCAGTCACTCCAAGCTGCAGGAAGCGAGCGAAAGCTATGACGTCACATACGCGACGGCCTCTTGTGTAGTTTTTCTAATTAGGTTTTTTTCAAAAGCTTATATCTCAACAGTTTTACCACAAAGTATGACTTTCTTGACCTTAAAATTTACATTTTAAATTCATTAACGACATATTTAGATTTCATGTCACAACTCAAATGGGACCAAAAGATAATATTTCTCTCCTCATTCACTGCCATTCATATTTTTTCCGATCTAAGGTCCCATGAGCTTCACCGGAAGGGGCGTGACTTCGGTACTCTATGGTCAGAAAAGTGTTTCTGCAGAACATTATGATGTCACAGTGAAGTTGACCTTTGACATGTGGATATAAAATGTCACCCCTTCATCACTTTATTCTATTAGACATTTGTGTAATAATAATTAGCATATGAATTCTTGAGTTACAGCCAAATGTGTTTTGTGAGGTGTGAGGTGACCTTGACCTTTGATCCCCTGAATTTAATTAGTTCATCCTTACGTCCAGGTGGATATTTGCACCAAATCTGAAAAGACTCACTCAAGGTGTTCTTGAGATATCAGGTTCACATAAATGAGATGGATGGACAACCGGAAAACATAACACCTAAGGCCACAGCTGTCCATTAAAGGCACTGTACGTAAGAATGTGGCCAAAACGGTTACTGCACTCAAATTCAAAATACTGCCGCAAGTCGTGTCCGCCCCCCCTCCCCTACAGATTTGAGGTTGCTGGACAGCAGCACGCTGGCGACTGATTCGTTTGCCCACGGGCGGCTGCCATGGCAGGGCCGCGTCGCGGCGTCCTTGATCTTCGGTTTTCCAGCTGACCGTTCAAGCAAGTCCAGCTTCTCTGCTGCTAACGCTGATGCCGGGATACAGCTGAGGAGAAGCCGGCTGCTAATGCTATGTACCGGGACACTGCTAATGCTGCTTGCCATGCTGCTGTAGCTCAGTCGTAACTGTAACTGATGCTGAGACTCTACTGACTGTGTGACTGGTAGACGGCAGTGGGTGGCGCAACAGGCCAAAACACAAATTCAAAACATAAACATGATTTGCGGACCGTAAAAAAGAAAATTTTAAATGCGAATATTCTGGCTGTACTCTTGTTGTTGGTGAGATCAGTATGTTATATGAACATTATTACTTAGTCTCTGTGACATATTAGGATGATTTTATGACTATTTGCTTTAGCTTTCTGACATAGAGCTCCTTTAAGTGGAGGCATAAAAACAGACAAAAAAATCAGAGAAAGAATTCTCAATAACTTCTCTAAGAGACCTCACTCACCAGGTAAAATTGCTCCAGCCTCCCTGACATGAACACTGCCCTCTTCCCCATCGCCCTCTTTGTGTCCTCCGATCTCTCCATAGTAGAGGGCAATAATCAGCTCTAAAATGCGGATAAACATGGGCAGCTGCTGATCAGTAATGGACAACTTCAGGCTCTCCACCATGGTCTGGATCTGAGAAAACATGGAGAAAAAAAGCATGAGAGATTGTTTAAATTTTGAAATATGATTTGCTAAATTACATGTTTATATGTGAAATGGGCTACAGGCCCAACCACTTCTCGTGGGCTCCCGCTTAATGTGAATAGGAATGTTTAATAAAAAAAAAGGGGGAGAGCTGCCCCAGGCCTTGTAGGAACTAGTATGGATTCCCCTTTGGCCAACTGTTGGATGCTGAGAGTTGCATGTGGAAGAGGCAATTTCTGCTTCTGTGAAAACAAAGTTATATGATGACCTACAGCTACAAACCACAAATTACAGTCTAAAAACAAGTAGACATAGTGCATAGAGTAACAAAAAGGAAGTAGATACATTCCATAATATAAAAACAATGGCAGGATAAAAGTAGTCAGGTCCAAATGGAAAGAAATGTACGTACACAAGACATGCAATGTGAGTCAGTGTATTTACTGTAATTATCTACAGCAGCTGCAGAACTTTTCATTTAAGGAGAGGGGTTTGTATTGTACATTTTGTATTATACAGTGTTAATAGTCAGAAATAACAGAAGAGGCACCAGAATACAGTCAAAAGTGGTATTAGTAATGCAAATGCTTAACATGCTGTAACAGATACAACTACTCTAAATTAAGCAAATCTTTTATGTGTGATTCTGTCGATGGCACAACATGAAAACTTTATTGGCAGTTACTAAACCACACAGCTTGTTACTGACTATTTGTAGATTGGAAGGAGTCAGTTCTGCTTTAATTCAGCCTGTTGAGAAAATTTGTTTAACAGATAAATGGGCCTGAATTAAATGTACCATGCTGTAGCTTTAAAGTGGAGAGATGACAAACTCAATACAGACAAACATAAACCAAAGACAGCCGCAATCAATTTTCTGGTTGGACTGTACAAGAGATTAGAAAATCCCATTTTAACATAGGGTTTTAGAGGTCAAAAATGTATCAGCAAAAGCAACTAGATACCACTTTTTCCATTGGAAATAGTTAACTTCTGACAACATAAACAAATCTCTACCACATTAGAGAACAAGACAGCTAAGACTGTGATTTTCAACAAACATCTTCCACTTTTCTACTGAAAATGAGTAGAAAAATGATGGTGACTGCCTGTAATCATTACTTGATGAGAGGACTACTTTTTGATAAACAAAACAATTACAACTGTTTTGAAATTAAGCTAATTTAAGATTGATTCTCAACATCAGTGGCATAGTCCAAAAGCTATTCCTTCATGACATGAGATAGTTATCTGGACCGATTGTTCTCAATTATATAAACATGGTTGACTAGTTCTTGAATAAACATTGATTAAATTGGCCAAGATAGGAATAGCACATTCGTCAAACCTACCACAATGAAACAACGTGGCATTTTTCAGGCCAAAATTAGCTGAGATGCTGATAAAAGTCAAATCTCTTTAGAGACCACCTGAGTCAAAATAAAAAAAAATACTCAAAGTACTACAGTGACACATTGTGTCTTGCAAAAACAAACAGCTGTCTTCCATACATATTCAGAACAATGGACTGAAATGAGTCACTATCCTGTTATTGATCTGAGAACAGCTAACCTAACAAAAGTAAGTCACATGTTCCTCTAACTTTAAACTGGTACGACAAATTTAAACTTTTTCATCACTGAAATGTATCATATGTTTGGGTGATACCAAAATTACATTAATACAAGACCCATTTCTAGATCTTGAGATTTGGGAAGATAATGACGATTACTGAGTTAGTGCTAAAATTTGGAGCTGCTCACTTTGATGACAGATGGGATCTTGGAATTGATGTTGTCATAGGTAAAATGGAGACGTGTCCTGAAGGAGCATTTGTACAGCAGGGGGTCTTGGTAAAACTCGATCTTGCCACTGGCATTCCGCTTGTCCAAGCACACAGTACAGTCAGCAAAGTTGATCACTTTCCTTAGGACCAACTCCGGAGCTTCACAGAGAAAAAAGAAAACAAAAATTAACGTACATGATTTTGCATGTAACACATAATAGGTTGACCCACTACATTTGACACAAAAATCAAACATTTCAACATACATGCTTTAGACATGTATGCACACTGAGAAATGCCCACCCACAAAGAGGTATCATTAAACACAAACCAAGGCAACTACAGACACACTAACAGAGAGCAGGCCCTGACAGTAAATCCTCATTATCTGTGATCTAGGGAATCTGGGGAGATGACACTAAGACATCACAGAACTGCCGTGTACTGACAATTACAAGAGGTACAACCAAGTGGTTTGTGCTTGTGTGCGTGTGTGCGTGCGTGCGTGCGTGCGTGCGTGCGTGCGTGCGTGCGTGCGTGCGTGCATGCGTGTGTGTGTGAGAGAGAGAGTTAGATGATCACACATCATCAGATTCTCAGTTGTCACTGACTCACTCACCCCTGACGGACTGATAACAGGACTCATCATTCCCAGAATTATTTCATTCTCTAAACAGTGCCAGTAACTACTGTTGTAACCACTACTTGCTGCACATGTTGGAATGGCCTCCCTTAACAAGAAATTCCACAGCGATAACACTGACTGAAAATGACTACTTCTCTGTTGATACGCTTTTGTGACTTGAAAGAACCAGTTTGTTCTTCAGGGTTATGATGACAGGTCAGGTTTAAAATAAATGGAATTCTCTGGCACAAACCTGAGAACCCCAGAAATGAGTACTGCGCCAGAGCTTCAAAGTGTAATTACTAGGAATCCTTTAGCAAGGAAGATTATAAAAGTTAATTGTTGTTGTTGTGAAACATCTGCAAGATTCAGGAAAAGCCTAGCATGCCAGGTTTGTGCCACACAAAACTCCCTGTTAGATCTGCATCATTGAAGAACAGACAAATTGAAGACAAATCAATGTTTGTCATCAAAGAGTTCCATGGAGTCTGTGGTTGACTATGTTATATATTTGCAGCTCTAGTCAGAGCCATCCATCAAACACTACTCTACTGGAGACTGGGTAAAAGTAATAGACTAGCAGATCAACAAGTCACTGTCCACCTCTGACAAACATTATGCAACAATAGGGCAGGTAATGTCAAAGATAAAAAGGACTGGTCAACAAGATTATTTTGATCTTGCTCTTGTCAAGTGTTCCAATCACAGACTGTATGAAAAGATGGGCAACATGACAGCTCCCAAACATCCCAACCGCCCTCTGGTGGCTCGCTGCAGCATAGGTCATAAACCTTGCCTTAACTATGTTCGCGAATGGGACGTAGGCCAAACTAAACATTTAAAGTACACATCAAATTAATTTTTCCAAAGATGGTTCCTGTCATTTTAGATAGTTCTTATCCTGCTGATGCATGTTCAAGTGTCCATTTTTCTGATAAATTGGTTTTAATTAGTTATTTAATGCTATAAAAGGAGGATGTGATGTCATGACTGACAACTGTATGTGTCATTCAAGGTGCTTGAGTTCTGAGTTGGCCGGGTATATGGGCAGGAATTCATATCCCTGGATCCACTCTCCAAAAACTACAGCCTGGACTCTGGCTCCAAATGTCTTCACCAGCGCAAAATGGCAGCACTCATATCCTGGATATTTTGGCTTCATTTTTGTTAAGTGGGAGGAAGTGCAGATGCACCATCCATCTTTATATACAGTCTATGGTTCCAATATGAATGTGCATTCTTGGTTTGATATCCTCATTCTTCCCTACAAGTAATTAGTGTCTCTACCAAGGAATTAAAACCCCAAAAATAAACAAAACACATGAACCATTTAGCCATCAAAGCAAAGTCCCACAAGGACTGCACTTCCTACTTTTCTATTTACAGTGGCATGTTCAGGTTTAAAATCCCCTACCTCATTCATCTTTTGTGGTTTTAAATGTGAGCTCTTGTCAGTGTCAAAGCCTTGCAGACTCTGCATTGGACTTCCACATGCTCCAATCAGACAAGGGAGTCTGAATATGAGACTACTCTGGCAGCTGACATTGGGCATTTACACAAAGAGCCATGTTTAAACTTGTCTAATATGTCTGTTTGACCTCAGTTTGAACTAACTAAATTAAACACTTACTGTAGTATATAGGTTCTTGTCTCAGTGGATTTACTAGTTAATCCCACTACCAAGGAATGTAAGCAGCCATTGCTCACCAGTGATGTCCATGAAGGCCCTCTCCCATATATCGTCCACAGTGTAGCACTCTGCTGAGGTAATGTTGACTGACAGCACAATGTCATCTTCCACGTACTTGAGGATCAGGTTGTTCACTACAATGTTCACGTTGTTCACCACACGCCTAATCAGGCTCTGCACGTAACCTACAAACACATATATGAGAAAAATCTTAAACTGCACAGTAAGTCCACATAAAAACATAAATAAAAAGCTTACCTAATAACAAACACACATGCATACAGGGGGACATAGCAGCTACATAAGCACATATATTCTAGCATATCAGGACACACTACCTTATTGCTGAGATACCTTAAAAGAGTAAAATCCAGGGCCACATTCCCTTAAAGTCAAGGCTCAATACCACTGACCCCCCCCCCCCCCCCCCATCCTCATTGGCTCGTAAATAAGAGGAGGTCCTGACGTGTTATTTTTCGCCTCAGTCTATCCCTTGGACATGTAAAGTGAAAGAAGCTAAATATCCATAAGAAAACATTTTTACTCCTCACCCTGTCTGAGCAGCGCTACAAATCCTAGGTGAATTTATGAATCTCTGAAGAGCTCTCCTCTCAAATGCTAAGTCCTGTTTAACCAAAAACTATGCACATGCTGCCTTAAACATATCCCTCCCAAGCCTGTTAAACCACTGAGGAGCCTCAATGTTCACTTAAACATAAGCATGATTCATTGGATTAGCATACACATGCCTTTACACATACAAAATACAGAACTTTATACATATTTATAAAAGATATGGTCTTAGGAATGCCTGAATTGGAAAATAAGAGACACATTCTGCCAATAATGTGAAGAAAAAAAACAACCAAATGGGCTACCTGTATGAAAACACTCCGTACACATTAATTTTATAATGTGGTGGTTGGACAAGTTCATGTCATCACTTAATTTCAAAATGTTGATGTATTATGGGATATGAATAGAATGAGTGAGAGGAACTTTGACATTTTGTGGTGATGGAGAGCAAGGGCTACAGAAATCAATTTTGTACAAATGAAAAAGAAACAGGAATACAGAGATAGATTTTTTTGTTCAGGGTAAGAAGTGGGGGCCAGCGGCTTTGTGGTGAACAGGCGGAGGGATGTAGCAACCAAGAGCGAGCAGGAGAGAAAGAGCAGTCCGATAGATTGGGTTTCAGCAGAGCTGGGGGAGCCATCCTGCAGTGTTACTGGTACCTCCTAATGGCCACAGTAACGCCCAGAAACAGAAGCTTTGCAGGAAAAACATACATGCTAAGGTCATTACTCAACGAAGTAAGAAAGAACTTAAAATATTACAGACAGGGGAGTTTCTACCATAAAATATGAAAATATACAGTAATAAATCCTCCTAACCACAGGACCAATGGCATTATTCATTCCTCCCATGTACTGTTAAACACAGTCACTACAAGTTAAAACATATAAACCTTTAATGCTTTTCCCTTATTTTCCAAACCAAATGTTTGTCTTCCTGTATCTACATGCCTGGCCCAGGGCAGAACAGAACCGATAATTAGGCAGAACTAAATGGTGCTGTTGATGAAAATATTTATATGAATTGGTTAACTGTTCTGCCACTTGTACACAGGCCCGACTACGCATTAGCATAATCCAATTGACAAAATTCTCATGAGTTTGCTGCCTGACCAAACAGAGTGGCAGGAAGAGAGGATGACATAATATAAACTCAACTCATAAACGCAATGTGTGTTCGTGACATTTGTGCGTGGCCTTGCATGCATGCATGTGCTTGTCTGCGTTTGAGTGTGCGCCTGGCTGCTTTCTTGCGTGTATGAATGTGGCTGTGTGTGTGTGCCTGTGGTTCTGGGGTCAGTCAGAAAGCTGCTGTCGCACCTGCAGCCTGGGCAGTAAAACCAGCACTTTACCTCCTGCTATTTCCTTCTCTGGATCTAATTTACCCGTGTCAGAGTGTCTTTCTTGCACTCTCTTACACTTGCTAGACCTCTTCTTGCCTCGCACCAAAAAGTCCAGGGCCCCGATCCGTCTCTCTGCGAGCTATCGCACTGCTCTGAACTTCTGTAAACAATTGACACAGCCAGCACCTGTGCTGCGGCCCACAGGGAAGGAACCCACTTAAAACTGTTCAACCATAAAATGACTGGAAAAACCAGCTCCTTTATGTGATCTCAGAACAGGCCAAGTACTCTCTTCTGTGCAATACAGGAAAGAAACACTATACTGTCCATGCTCACCATTTTTCCTATATATGGAAAGTATTAGCAGCCATCAGCCTTGCCAGTTATTAGCCATGGTGAGAAAGATTGACAAGTCCATCAGACAATAAATGTACTGTGAGTGTGTGTTATTCTTAAATGTAATTAGCAGAGTTAGCAATGTAGCAAAGAGAATACATGGTAGCTACTGTGGGACATAGCACACCCTGTTGAGTATAGTTCACTTTTTCTTTTTTTTTTTTCTTTTTTTTTACATTTTATCTATAAAATAGAAAAAAACAGGAACATAAACATAATGGTACAAGGATCTCACTTCCACCATGGCAAGTTTCCTGCAGGACCATGGATACACTGCAGGCAATTAGGTCGCTACTTGATTATCTTAGCTACTCTATTAGCTCTAGGGCCTCTTATAGTAAAACTGTAGATTCACAGAACCCAACCATGCATGGTACAGCAGGTCTCCAGAACAGAAGAAAGCTCCAGCTGGAGAAAGCTCCAGCCTTTACCAGTATGGGATATTCTCTATCCATAAGTAGCATTTCACAGTAATACCAGAACAGCTGCTGTATTTATTTTCTGAGCAAAGACCCCAGTACCAGGACAGCAGTAGCACTGGACCATGGATTTATCTCAGGAGTGTGTTTGCATTTCAGTCCATGCAAATCTCAATCTCCTCCAATCACACGCATACTTACACAACCATGCATGCACGCCCAGTTCTTGGACACACATAAAGCAACCGAAGCACACTCACATCTGTCATATAAATTTAGGTGTATGCACTAACATAACAGTACATACACATGCATATAACACACACACACTAACATGCACACCTAACTGAGCCTAAGTAAAATGTAAATTCTGTGCTTTTGTGGCAGGATGGGAAACAACACAACCTTCCAAACTGCAGTTGTTACTTTGAGAAATCAAAATTTGCTCTGAGTATTATTATCCAACCAAATAAGAATGGATAGGACTGCAATTTGGAGCCCATATTTTGTGATCCAGCTCAATGTATTTGTTCAAAAGGTAAAAACAGACAAAATGGTCCCTAAATGCTCTTGTGCTCTTGATGGAAAAGGCTGATATAAAACATTGGTGGATAACTACACAAGTCAACTATAGGCATGGAAGAAACTATACTAATTAATATGATGCTTGCAGATGCAGATTAAGATTTTAATCAAAACAATTGTCAAAAATAATGTGACAAAAAGAATTTGCAGAGAAAAACTATCAAACTGCAAAGACTCTTCACACTAACTGTCCTCATGCACATGCGAAATGAACATTCTTGTGGTTCTTTAGGAGAGTTCAGCTTTGATACTGCAAATCTTGAGTATAACTTTGATCCACCCAACTCACAGGTACCAGGCTAATCTTTTATGCTTGCCACTATTAAATCTCTTTGAACTCATACAAAACAAAACACATTTTCAACAGTGTGAAAAGGGCCAAAGCAGGATTCCCCTGGAACGCAGAAATGCGGTTCTCACAAACAGTGGCCGCTGGTCCCCCACAAGCAGCCGTAAACATAATCACTCACAGAATCGCCCAAGGTGGAAGCACTTGGTCTTTGGTCTCTGTGTGGCTACCAATCCCATGGCATATGAATTAACATCACTATTTTCCACCACAGGGAGAACAGGGAGGATAAATTCATTCAGCATGTGAGAGCTTAGGGCCAAATGACTGGATAATTGCTGGTGGCTGCTTTTTAGTGTCAGCCGTGTTTTGTTTTGGTTGTTTTGAAGGGGAGGGGAGCAGACGCAACACAGAGGTTTGTCGACGTAGATGCTGACGAAGAGGTAAGAGTAGCCATTATGCTGCCATGGTCTCACTGTTAACACAGGTCTTTCTTTACACACACACACACACACACACACACACTGCCACTGTCCTACCACCCATCCACACACATCTGCTTGACTGTGTCTATCTTTGCTTTCTGAGACAGAATGATTGAAATACAACCAACTTCAAATTTTGGGAAGCAAGGCTATGGCTTAAAGAATAAGAATGGAGACCAGACAAGGCACATTCCAGTCACCTGTTTTTTACCCCAAATCCAACTCCTACTCCTGTAAAACTGAATTTTTGCCAGTGGCAAGTCCAACCCAAACTTGATATTCTTATTAGTTTTTCTGACATAAGACAGTTTCGACTTAGCATGCAGCAGGCCTGTGTTAAAATAGTAATGCACCTGAAAAATTTTTGTAAGCTGAAATGCTCTAGAAAATAAAGAATTAAACATAACACACATATAGCTTTCCTTTAATGGCTTCCTATTTTTTTTTTGTACTGTCTTGCATATTATATATCTATATAATAACGGTTATTTGCATAGTGGGTGAATAGTTTCCTTGTGGATCAAATATGGTAAGTGAGCTTGAAAAAGCTCTTGACAGCCTCTCTTAAATCTCAGCTAACAGATACTGTACATTAAGGCCCCGATGTGTAGGACTTTCAAATTTTTGCCTTTGGTGACTCTTCAGACCTCTTTAGTGGTGGTATCAAAACAGACGCTGCAGCAGACAGTGGGGTTAGCGATATGCGTTTCAGTATCTTTAAGGATATAGAGCATGGAGAACATTACAAGGTATTTTCTTTGGGCAGAAATGGAAAAGCTACTTAGGATGACAACACCATCTGTATAGTGGACTATCACTTGCCAAAATAAGGTACTCACTAGGCTAATGATTGAATGTGCACTGCCATGAAATGCTGTTATGTGTCCACACTTTCCAAAAACATCCTTTAACTACATTCAAGATTCATGACAGGTTTGTTTTGTATCTTATTCTTAGGTAAACATCCTATGTCTGAGTCATAGCAGGTTAGTTTTACCTCATCTACCTTTTAACCTCTACCTTTTAATTAGAAAGGCTGGGATTACAGCATTCATCTGCTTCCTCACTGTTATTGAGGTGCTGCAACCTTTGACCTCAGAGTTGTCTCTACAGCCTGTAATGGGTTGAAACAAGGTCCACCACTGGGACAGTGTTGGGTGTGCACACAAATTAACAGATACACTAAAAAACAGACAGACACAGACACACACAGACACAGACACACACAGACACACAGACACACACACAGACACACACACACACACACACACACACACACACACACACACACACACACGCGCGCGCCTGGGGGATCTGTTGGAGGCAGGCCCATAGGGAGATGCTGGGGTGTGAGGCACCCTGCTTTAACAGCTGGGGAGAGATATTATCTCATAACATCAGGCCTGGAAATGGATCCTCCCCAGATACAACCAGCCAGGAGTGTAGGTTCATACATTCATGCATACTAGGGCTCTGGGAGTGAGCCTTATGGTTAGGTGTTAGACTATGACCTAGCTCTTAAAGCTCAAGACCCCCATTTCTCTCCTTTATTTTTCTTCATTTTTTCTCTCTAAAAGCCATATCTTTTCATTACTATTTAGTCTCCTCTTTGCCACCTTCTGTCTTACCTTTGACATTTTCTCTGGAAACGTGTTTTTTTCCACAGTGTCCTGTCCTATGTTTGTTGAGTATTTTTATTAGATTACAGAGGCTGTGCATCCTTTTACACTTCTACATACATTTAAACAAGATTCAAATTGTCTGTGCCAGCATAAACGTAAAAGGTTTCTATCTAATGTGAGGTCTGTGATTGTGTCTTTCTAAAATACAGTTACAAACTGATAAAGAAAAAGCCACATACATTTTTAGAAAGCCATTATCCAGACCCAGTCAAACTAGGCCATTATTTGTGAGGCACAGTAAAGTGCTGGAGCAAGGCAGGCATGGAATCCATGGCCCTGTAGGAGGCATGTGGTCAAGTGGCCTTGTTGATAAGAGCCATCATTGTGTGATTTATCACAGACACATCCCCCATGCTCCCCCTGGTTGATTTACACTGGTTAAAAATGCAGTGATACACAGCTCTTCCCAAAAAGAATATTTCTCACAATGTAAACAGGTAATATCTACATTAAAATCTGACAATGACCTCTGCAGACACTGGGCTACAACAAGCCAGTGTTTTTAAATCCAATTATTTGGTCTCTTCAGCATTCTGAAAGGCTAAAAGAAAAAATTTGCCATAGTGTAATAGGTCCTAATCTCAGTCTTACTCTGTGGCCCCATCCTCCCCCACAGAGGCCGCGCCTGCCCTGGTGGTCATACTCTAAGCAGGGAGGTGGAATAGCCTCACTGGCCCCAGGGCCATCACTCACCTGGGGGCAGGTCCGGGTCGCTGGGGGCAGCCTGCTGGAGGCGGCGGGGCTTGGCCACGGCCTTGGAGCTGTCTGAGACACTGCGACTGGTAGAGCTAGAGCCACTCTCGTGGTCATCCTAATGAAAAAACAAACAAGAACACCCCTGAGGATAGGTAGTGAAGGAAACACAGGGTTCTACATAAAGCTCTACAGAACTAGTGCATGGAGATTTACTAAGAATAGTTATTTTCAATAATAACCAGATTATAGTAACACTTCACTTTACTATAGTGTTCAGTAGTAGTATGGGCAAACAATAGAGTGTGGCAGTCCTGGTGTTGGCAAGCTAATCTCTGTATTAATATAATGCTTTGACAACTACGCTTTTCTGTCACCTGTATCTGGTTATTGATAATAATCCAGTTGTTGGTGTGCATGTAAGATGAGTATCTTTTCACTTGCATGGCTGTGTCCATAATGAACAGAGGAGCAATTGGAGGGCATCTACTATACACCACTGTTTCTAGCTCCCCTTTACACCAAACCTTCCCACTAACTTTCCTCCCATCCCAATTTAACAACCATCTCCATGGGCTCTACAAATAAACTCTGGTCCTCAGATGAGGGTGAAGGTCTCTCCTCCACAGCAGCACATGTCATCTGCACTCAGAGACCAGCAGCCTGTTAAGCCAAGGAATGCAAGTACAAGATCTGTGTGTCTGTTTATGTGTGCTTAGGAATGACGATGAAATGGACATCCCCTTCAGAGATGAGCCTGAAGATAAACAAAATCATCCAAGATTTGGGTTGAGGAGCTTATTTATTAGTTTAGCTTGTAGAGTGCCTTAACCCTCTGTAACAGGAGGTGCAATTAAAACACAAGGGAAATGAGGACAAAACAGGACTGACAGCCAATGACTGATCTACTGCTAGGTACAATTTTAACTTAAGCTTAGAAAATCAACAATTGCACTACAAGAGCAATATGCAATATAGCAATATGTTTAAACACTCTCCTAAAGCTTAAAACAGAAAATCAAGGCTCTCATATCTGATGTCATCAAGTAACAAACCCTGGAGAAGCTCCATTAACAATAAAGAGACTGACTTTGTGGACTTGTAAAACTTCTACAAGCAGATTGTCACCTTCTCCAGAGGGTCTTGGTCATCGTGTTTCTAAGTTTTAGTGGTGGTTTGCTGTCTTGTTTCCAAGCTTAGGGTGGACTTGCATGTTCACACCTTTTAATCAACAGTTTATTATCAGAGATTATGGGATGTGTTAAATCTGTTTTTGAATGTAGAGGTCAGAGTTGGAATACAGCCAGCACTACTGTAAAAACCTCTTCAATCATAAATCATCAGTTTGGAGAAATAAGGGAGAAAAAAATCAAAGCACAAAATATGTACTATGACTACTACAGCTAAAGTTCTACTCCTCTAAAACTACTATGTGTAATTCAACAAATACCTCATATTCATATTCACAGTAGACATACGCCTGCAACAAAGGATGGTAAGAAGAAAAGAATCAAATATATTAGAACCATTCCAAAAATAGAGAAATCAGGAAAAAGGTGGAGAGTTGAGTGAGTTAACCCCCAGTATGGCATTGATTAGGGGTTATTGCAGCACTGTAACCTTTTCACAGTCAGACCGGGAGATAAGTTACTTAGACAATACAGACAAAGGACACATGTGTTCAGCATTTAAACAGGAGATCAGCATGGCAGAGTGTCTCAGGAGTCACTCCTTATCCTGACAAATGTAAACACTGAGGGTGTCAAAACCAAATATATTTTGCTACTCTATGCATACATACTTCATTCAAACATACTCAAATGAGCAAAAGAAAGCCCATACCCACATCTTCCAAGCAAGGCACATGTTGTGCATAGTGTATATTTACGTACCCCGCACAATTAACACACATTCCCTGGTTCTGACACTATTTAATGTCAATGAACCCCTTTCTCTCTTTGTGGTTAAGTAATGAAGATTAGGTTTTAAACATACTTTGCATAATTTCAGTTGTGGACAGACTGTCAGAGAAGCAAGCAACCCCCTAGTGCGGTAATGTAAACATGCAATTGCCAAAAGAGACGAGAGAGGCTCTGGCAGAAATATTTACACTTTACTTCAGTAAGGGCCTTTGCGGTTGAGCTGCACTATTCAGGCAGTTTTTTCCCCATCAGTGAGTGGTGGGAATTGGTAAACATGACGGGAAGAACAATAAATACTTCATCAAGGTTCCAAAAAATAGAGATTGGCAAATAATAAGATGTAAATTTTGTTTCTCATTATTCACACTTCATTTGTTAGCTTCTCATCACTTCAAACATTGCATCTGAAATATTTAGAGAGAAAATAAAAAAGGAAAAAGGCTGTTTTTATGATGAGGTAGGCTTATATTGATAAGACATGTTCCCATGTTGAGGTGTTTAGTTTACATCACAATACACTACTTGAGTGCATTAGAATTACAAACAGTCTGACTCCCCAGTAGACTCTCATATCTATACCTAAAGGAATGCCTGGCCCTGCAGGCCAAGAGTACATTGAGTTCAACAACTCAAACTGCCACTAAAGAACAAGACTGCCAAATTTGGAAGTCGTGCAATTAAGCGCTCAATGTCACTGTGGGCAGTGAGCAATTCTCCAGAGGCGAAAAATGCCTTTTCAGAGGGAAGCCCTGGGACAAATGAAGCCTGCCTCAGCTGCTGCCGGGTAAACTGATCCCTCCAATGCCACGGCAGGGCACAGGACAAGGAGGGAGGGATGGAGGGATAGAGAAGGGGGAGACAGAAGGACCAGGAAAAGGAGGGGTTGCTTCCCCTGCAGGCATATCAACTCAGCTGTTGACCAAAGATGATGGTAGCAAAAAAGGAAAAGAGAGACAAGAGACAAAGAGATAAGTGGAAAAAATAACAGAGTGAGAGAAAGTGAGACAGTGAGACACAGAGTAGCTAAAAGACAGAAAGAGAGACTTGGAGCAAATGAAACCAGAACAGAGGCACAGAAAAAAGGAGCAGGTCCTGGCAGTGTGAGTGACAGGCAAGAGGGACCCCCTACTCAGAGGGTAAGTGGGCACCCATGGAGGGTTAGGGCACAGGAAGGCCAGGCCTGACCTCTGTCCCCCTGCAGACGTCTGGCTCAGTAAGGGACTGGGAGGCAGTGTGTTGAGCCTGTCTGGAGGGTCGACCCTCATCTGAGATACTCAACACATTAGGTAAACCCCGCCATCACCTCCAGCTATTAGAAACAGCACCTCTGCAGATACTGTCACAGTTGTCCTCGTACAAACAAACAAGCTATACCTCACAGATACCAGAATCCAATAAAATCTTAACTGCCACTGGCCATGTAATGTGTATGTATATTGTGAACAAGTAAAACTATAAAAAAAATAATACCCTTTATTGTCCGGTAAGTGGACCATTTCAGACTACAGCAAGCTAACATTTGAACAGTTTGATGTGATGACATCTAATAAGACATAATAACTAAATTTGCCCAACTGAATTTTATTTTAATTGAATATGTTTTCCAGGCATCTATTTAAACTGTTTCAAATATAAGTTTAACACACACTTTAAAATAAATTTAGCCTACTGGAAATAATATGTGCATTACTCAGTGTAAAGTGTGTGGGGGGGAAACAGAATAATGGTTTTACTGCAATTGCTTGTCATTTGAGGCTTCCACTGTGACAATTGTTGGCCTAAAGCAAAACAAAATTGCCACAGTTTGTTTTTACTGCCCAATGCACATTTCTTAAAAAATAAAATATGACATTTTATTTTTTCCCTCCACAAATTACAAAGCAATTTTTCAATTTCAGTTGAACACACAGGAAAAAATGTTGGCAGGGATTAGCAGTCGACTACCCTGCATGCCTGCAACTGCCTGATCTTTGAAACCCAAACATTTTTAAAACTGGTCAATTTCACACCGTTTCTGCAGATTAATGGCTGCATGCAGAAGATCATTGCTGGATAAACACAGTTTTTGTTATTGTTGTTTTTCCTCTGCGGGTTGCCGGCGAACTCATGCTGACATCAAAGCAGCAGGCCTGGAGATTGGAGGCCATGCAGTGGAGGCCAAACACGTATTGAGTGAGAAAATAAATGAAGGAAACCCAATAGCTCCTTATCTCAGACCTCCCCCACACCCCCGCCTCCTCCAAATCACTCATATACACACACAAACACAGACACACTCACTGGGCCTGACAAGCAGAGGCCCTGTCCCCCATGTCAGGGCCCACAGAGCTCACTCCCTGGGGAGGATCCAGCAATCAGACCTTCTCCCTCCTTTACAAAACACTCACAGACAACATTTTTTGCCATATAATAAAGAAATAATAGAAAACCTCACTAATACTGGCTGCCAGTGACACTGTGGGTGTGTTTGGTCTCTGGTTGTTTTTCCAGAACAATACTAAAAACAATCCCTGCTGCCATGTTACACACACCCCGCATTCAGCAGAGAGCACACTGGTCTGCTCTTGAAGCAGTGCCTCTGTTCTCAGCGCTACTTGATTTTCTCTCTCCTCGTGTTATCTTGCTCTTGCAACTTTTGTTCCTTCACCTGTCGTTATTCCTTCCTACTTATCATCATCTCCATTTCAACTCTTTGTCATCTTCTATATCTACAATCTATGTCCTTTTATACAGTTGCTTCTTGGTCATTGTCACCCTCTTCATCCTCCTGCTTATTCTAGAACTTCTCATCTCATCCATAACCAGCTAGTCTGAAGCTTGTTTTAACAGTGATGACTCTGGTTCCCATAAGAATGGTTTCCAGCTGGCACCAAGAGGAATGAGACGTGAAGAGTGGCTCACTGTTTCAAACATACAGTCACAGTTTGGGATAGTTCCAGTAACGTCAAATGGTATGCAGCCACTTCTTTTACACTTAAGCTGCTCAGCCCATTGATGACGACCCCACTGGAATGTAAGCTCAAGAGAACAGAGCTCATCGCATTGGACTCAAATTACCTTTTCTTTAACGTCTCTTGGCTTCGAATACATCCATCAGCTCAACTAAAAATTAGCTGCTAATGGGTTTTTAATGAAACTGTAACAAATGCAGAAAGCCATTACACCATGATTAAAGACAGTGGTTTCATTTTCTCCTCAAACGGAGGTAGACTAGAGAAGGCTGCAGCCGGCCAGAACTGCAAGGACAGATTTTCACACACTCTCCAACACATTCAAAAGGCTCATAAATGAGCAAAAGTTTTTAATATTACTACTATATTTATATTACATTATATTTATATATCAATATTACTGTAATGTTACTACTATGTTCTGCATATTATATACAAATACCCACACTGTGAATGAACATTAAATACTTGCATACAACACCACACATAAATGCATGTGCACACAGTCTCATACACAGCTTTAATATAAAGACCCATACTCTAAAAACACAGCAGAGCCATGCAGCTGGAATCCATGGCAGATTGGAGGGATTAGAGCCCGAAATGAGCCCAGATGAATATCACATCGTGTGACATTCTGAATAATTATCTCAATGAAAACAGCTCATTACAAAAATGTGGTCTCTCTCGCTTTCCCCTCCTCTCCTCAAGTAATTAAATCCACTACTGGGAAAGAAAGTCCCTAGTTTCCCTGCAAATACTGCACTAGTGCAATATTACAGTCCTGAAATGAACATAATGTGCTTCAGTATTTCAACTGAACTAGTATATTCCTTAGCCTTGTTTTTTAGAGAAAATAAGAAAATCAGCGTGAGTCAGAATTAGAACAGTGTTAATGGAAGGAGCGCAACTTAAAGGAACTGTACACAACATTCAGAGCATATCTATGACTCAGAATCTGAACTGGGATTGTCTGCACACGGCTCTCAACATCGAGATGGTTGAGACGGTGGCTAGCAGCTAACGGTGCTAACAGCACGAACAACGCTAACAACAGCAACAGTGCTGAGAGACATAATAAAGGGAATCAGAAGGTTGGTGTTAGGCTTCAGCAATGACACTGACACCATTATCAACGATAACCACCCATAACTGCCACATGAGCACAGGACAGTGCAGCAGTAGTTAGCTAGTCAGTGGGATATACACAAAGGAACTTACATGCACTAATATGCATGTGCGGCCAGACCATCTACAACAACAAAGATCACAAAATATCAGATTTCAACACACGCAGAGGGACTATGAAGTGTTTCTATGAAAAATCCAGTAGTACATGGTAAAATGCAACTTACATTATTAGTAAACATCCAATAGTCTTCCTAATGTCAAAAGTAAAGCGATCATGATTGACATATGAAGGTCTTTTTCAGGTCACTTTTTTTTTTGTTGTAACCATACGCCGCACCTACTATGCACATACTGCATATTAACCATCAGATAAACAAAATATCCTTGACGTCAAATAAAGGGGAGACAGTCCCGAATAATAAGCATCGCACCATTGTTTACTTGAAACTCTTGTTATTTTCTTTAAAGTCAATTTAATTGTCTGTAATTAGCTCATACCTATGTAATTACTGCAACCACAACAGAGAATAGACAGACTTGTGGCCTCTCTTCAGAATCATTGTACAAGGTCTGTAATACCATAAGTGCAACTAAGCACATTTCATCCCTGCAAACTGTTACAATAAAGGCACTAGGTTAATTTTCCGAGCATAAGCCTCTTTGTTTCAGGGGCACAAAAATATAACGTGTTCGTTTAAGAAGGGGGGAGCATGGACATGGAAAAGACTCCAATGCATCTGCCAAAAGGAGAATGCACAATTACAAAACTATTTCACTCTAAAGCAGGAGGAATCACAACAACAGCACTGGTGATGTCATGCTAGAAGTCTCTGCCAAGAGTGCCTCCACTGTACCCAAGTCAAACTGGCTATGTTTCATATCTGCCTCCAACATGCCCAGAATAACAACAAAGACAAACAGGGATTCCAGTTGTGGACTAGACCTACAGCCAGCTACAGAGCAACTTCTGACTTCTAAGCATTTCATTTTGATATCCTCAGAGAGCTGCCGCATTATCTTCACCTTAGACGAGGCAACTGGCTGCAGTTGTACATTAGTAAGGGATGGCAAAATATCTGTACACTGTACACAGTAAACCCACCTTAATCATAAAGAGGCCATGAGCTTAGTGCCCTCCTTGAACCTCTTTAACACTGTACAGACATTTTGACAAAGATCTGTTGTACAGCATCTCAGCAACATGGACCAATCAGTGCTATTATTGTCCATTATCAAATGTAAACTGTTTACCTGAATATTAGCTCTACTATGGACCCATTAAATTCTGTAGTATTGGTTTAAACATCAAGACATTTTCTTTAGTTTTATAGGCAAAACCCAAGTATTACCAGCAGAAACCAATCTTGTGTTTACGGTACAGTAGCTTGCCGCTCCAGTTAAAGTGTACATAATTCTCCATTAATCTAGTAAATCTCAAAGCCAGTGTATTCATGCATGAAATCAGTTTCTTTGTTACAAAATAGCTATTTTGCTTGTTATTTCCTCACAACAGTAAGCAGGTCAGCAGTAAGACATTAGAAAGCAGAGAGAGCGCTGAGGTCAGTGCTCTTTCATCCCCGCTAACAATGTTTGTTTTCCACAATTGTTGTTCAAACAAAGGATTTTAAGTCATAGTTACTCCAATCCCAAAACTTGATTAAAAGCCAAGAACAAGGAATTCAGACAAGCCAGTGACTAGTTCTGATGTAGGTGCCGTGATGGAATTTGGAACCAGCCTCAACAGTCTAGATCACTGCTGTCTCCATTTTCCTTTCATTAGACTCCACTGAAATTTTGCCCACTGACCTCCTGATGTTAACATGCCATGTTCCTGCTAGTGACCTGTACTTTTAGTATTATTGCACCTGACACATAACTGTTGTCTCACTGATGAAAAAGAGAAAAAATAAAGGAAAGGATCAGAAAAAATAATGAAAGAGAGCAAACAGTGTGAAACAACGATTAGAGAACAAAAAGCCAAGACAGAAAAGAAGAAAAATAGGAGTGAGACAACAGGAAAGTGGGGGGAAAAATCAAAAGAGAAGGAGACAGAGAGAGAGAATGGGAAAGAGGGAGAAATTGTTCCTGATTTAGATCTGAGAGGCTCTGGTCCTTCAGATGTCTCCATCAGCTAACCACAAGCCCAGGCTGAGCATGTGAGGCATGCTGCTTACGCTGGCACAGCTACCCCCTAATGCTAATAACTGCAATGTGTTAGCTACAATAAAACACTCCACACAGACCCCTGACACACATACAGACACACACGCAAAAAAGCACACACATCTTAGTCGAGTCAACTACGACACACATGGGGGAATTCCCGAACACGGAGACATCTTTTAATCTAACCTGTTAATTTGTAATCCAAATAATTACCAGTAACCAGTTATTTGCTAATTATTTATCATGTAGTTAATCTATTTGTACAAACCATTGTTACTTTCCTACATGGTCTGAAATTAATTAATATCTTTACAAAAGATGAAGAAAATGAGCATCCTATAGAGATATTTCAATTTTCTTTTTATTTTGGCGAGTTGCTGAAAACGAGTGGTCAGGAACTGATTTTAGCATAAACTGCTGTCAAAAACTGAATCATCCCTGATCCAAGCTTTGCCAATCATTTCATACACAATATTAATCACATTATACGAGACATAAGCACCCCTTGAACGATGTAAGCACCAGCCTCCAAGAACAGCGCAAGCAGTGGCTGAGGCTACTCTGACAACTTAATTGCACATGTGAGGTGCAGCTGGAAGGCACAAACTGTAGAGGCCTAAGTGTTCTTGGAGAGTATCAATGTTCTGAAACCAGCAAGATAGAATAAATCAAACGGAGAGAAACGGGAGAGGACTTTCCGTCAATGTTGAGAAATACCAAAGCCATATTGCAGGAGGTTTGAGCACGCAAGCGGAATGCAGCAGGCTTTATGTTTGTATAGCTTTTATACACCAGGTTCTGAAGCAACAGAGGTACTGTCAACATTCATCAGCTCACTTGAGAGATGGAAAACTGTCAACCCTACTTTGGAAAAATTCATTTCAATTTTATCCTGTAACATCTTGGAGCGTAACCCAGTCATTGTCCATGGATCCCAGGTCTCTTATTGTCTTCATCAGTGTAATGAAAGAAGACATTTCTCTTTCCAAACCAACCTGTCTGTAATACCTGCAGTGTACTCATGTCTGCAGTATAATGTGTGTAATGTTAGTAAATTTTCATTTCTGAACACTGCAAAACTGAATTTGGTTGCAATTAGCAAAGGACAAACCCTTTGTTACTGGCCAGGCTGGTTTGGCTTGTTTTATGCCTGGTTCACACTGGACATGCAAGTGCTGTGAATTTTCCATGGAGCACTGCCCACTTGCTTTCAGGGCCCATGTTAACAGATTGGACTGTTCACACTGGGCGCGCCATGACGTGGCACTGAGCACCCTGACGGGCTTGTGATCTGCAGCGACATCAGTTCTAACATCTGGTCTGTTTCTTATGCTAGCCCCAAGTAAATCTGGCAAGAAAACACAGTGACAACCTATTCTGAGCAATATAAAGGATATATTGGTTATGATATAAATTATCTGACTGTGACAGATGATAGAATATGCATCTCATGCTTGCACACATGCTTTGTCAGTTTTGTCTAAACAGAGAGTGAGAATGACGAGGAGAGGCCCCACAAACACATACACATACACACACACACACACACACACACACACACACACACACACACACACACACACACACACACACACACACACACACGCACACACACACACACACACACACACACAAGCAGACAGAAACAGACCTCTACATGTGACTTAAACAGAGCAGAAAGCAGAATCACTTGCTGACCAGTGCAGAGAAATGCGATTCTGGTATGAACAGCAAGGCAACTGCTGTTGGATGACTGCAGTCAACTGCTGGCAACTATGCGATAATTAACAAATCAGGACGCTTCTGGGTCCAGTGTGAACCCGGTGTCACACTGCTGTTAAAGTTTCAGAACTTTCGCAAAGGAAATTATATTAGAAATCCCAGAATGCAAAGCTGGAATAGCAGATTTTAATCTTTAAAGGGAAAGCAATAAATCTCTGCAAGTTATCCAAGAAAACTTAAAAGTAAAACTTCTGTGGCAGTTGCCAAACACATTCAAACATTCAGATTTTCACATCATATTTTTCACTTTTTAGCCATGGTTTAAAATCTCTAGCCTTACTTTTTACTTCAAAACTTTAGATATCAATTTCAGTTTTATGTAATTTGAATATAACTTTGCCTCATACTCCTTGATATCTCTGTGATGCTGTATCTCAATCAACCAGCATCCCAAGATCTCTACTCTGTGTTCTGTTGTCAACTGGAAATTACAAACCGTCAAAAAGTTTTTATGAAAGTTTAGGAGCAAATACAACTCGGTTATAGCATGAATTCTTATCATGTTGGTCATTTTAAACAAGCAATATGGCCAATGTCAAGCCAGCATTACACTCCTTCAAGAACTGCATGTTTATTGTCTTTTCAACTAACCATATGCCCTTTCCACACAACCCCCTTTTCTTCTCTCCCCCACCATGGAGAGTGACATGTTGTGCAATTATTCATATTACATTCTTCTTCTCTTACCCACACATTACAGGCGCCCTGACAAGCCAAGATAAAAGCAAACATGAACAATTCTGTCACATTATGGGGCAAGTGAAACCTAGCTCATGCACTGTACCAACACACAAAGTAGAGAGGAGGAGCTGCTTCTGTATGAGTTAACTATGAGTTAACTTTAGGAACCATTAAGTGTTACATATAAACTGTGTATAGAATTTAGATCTATAAATAGAATTAAATTTAGTGGTGAAAAAAAGATTTACACTCTACCAAATATCTTGCTGCTGACTGGCTCTGCATGCGTGGTTTTACTTGTTAAAATGTCCTTCATTAAATGGCGTCATCATTTCTATAATAAGAGTGAAATTATTCATAGGTCAAAGGGGTGCGTGTCGGCTAAATGGGGCACACACTCACTCTGAGACATAAAACACAGACCACCCACAGTTTGTGGAACATGGAGTCAAACACACCTACCTTTCTCCACTAAGAAATTACACACCCAGGCACCCAGTTACTGTGTTACTCCTTTTTGTCACCTTCTGTCCACCCACAGTGAAAAAATATCCATCTCTATAAATGTGGTTACAGCAATTACTTGATGGGGAAAATAGTGAAAAGTGACCCAAATCTGGTTGCCTTCGTCTGTCCAGCACCCAAAAAATGAAATGAATAAATTAAAGGCCTTCTGTTTAACACTCACACACAACACAATAAAAATGTTTAACATGCTCCCTAATTTTATGCAATCTCTCCTTATAGTGTCTGTTTAGATTTAAGACTCATAAAGCACTTGGTGTTCCTAATGGCAACACAATATCTTCACAGAATTTCTGTCTGAAAAAGGTTAATAAAGCTAACATTAGCCTTAATTGCATGGTAATCGTTTCCCAGACTGCAGTATCACCAGGAGCACCGAGCGCGTAATAAGCTCCATTGAGGGATTGCTGTAGTCCGGATGGCCTGAGAGCAGGGATTAAACTGTGGAGCAGCAGCATCCTGCCCAGAGTGTATTGATCACCACTTGACTCACTGGATGCAGGAAGCCGTTGGGTTTAATTTTTCCCCCGACAGGTTTCCTGTGTCTGAGGACTGTCTGAGGAGCTGAAGAAACCTCATCCCACCAGGAACCCAAAAATGCATCAAACTTCAAAGACAAAGCAGTGTATCGCTGTGGGTTGTGTAGCGTTGGCTGACTCACAGGCAGTGGTGGCTGGATGCAAGGGCTTCTGCTGGAATGACACACTTGTGCATTGCCTTGTGCAGATGCTTTAAATCAGTTTGGAATGCCAAACAGAGACCAGTGCAATGGGCCACTCTATGTAGCGAACAGACAAATACAGCATAGTGAATTACATAACTGTATTATGTCCTAGAATTATGTTTAGTTATAAAACATTTATTTGGCTTGTAGACACACTGCATTATTACGACCTTAACTTTTTTAGTTAGCGTGAAACAGAATTACTGACCACAAAATTGAAGCATCATTAAAACATCGAAGCCTTTTTAAAATTGGACTGAACAATCCTGTCACCAAGTGGGTTGGCCTGAAGCTACCAATGTAAAGTGCATATGACAAAGACAGTGGACACCCTCATCTCTGGTCATAGCCTTCTCGCTACTGCTATCAGATCTAGTCTCACCCAAGCTTCAACTTCCAAGACTGAAAAAATAAACCAACATTAAAGTCCCAAAAACTGCAGTCCCTTGAATGGTTACTTGAGGCCAGGTAAAGAAGCAAGTCAATCCCCATAGACCCGCATGTTAAAATGCCCAACTTTAGAGCAGAAATAAACATGTTAACAGTCTGGTAAAAAAAAATGTTTTGGTCTATAACTCAGCCGTTTACATTTTATTAAGCCTTAAAGTTGCCCATATTTAACGGCAGGACCACTTGAGTGACAGAATGTTTGTGAGACCTCGCTACAGTCTATGAGTCAGATCCACCCCTCACTCCTCCAAAGCTTCAACAGTGCAAATGTGGTCACTTCTGGCTTTAAAAAACAAGATGGCAACGGCCGAAATGCTGAACTCCAGAGGCTAAAACAGGAGTCCACAAACCAATGGGTGACATCATGGTGGCTACCTCCACTATTTCATACAGTCTATGGTCTCACCTGAAATATCTCACACTCTTGCCAATATAAGACTAAATGTTGATATTACTGTTCCAAGCTTATTAAATTTATGCATACCCCATCCATATAGCAATACAAAACAAGAGACAATTGTTAGGGCAAATTTGTACATGGCTCATAAAACAAACAATGGATGTGGGCTTTTGGGATAAGTTTACATAAAGGCCTGATAAACAACCGAACTATAAACAATCTGGAGGTTTCATCTTCAAAGCTATGGAACTTCTGCCATTTTTATGACAAAATACAAACACATATAAAGGGACCTACAGTACACACATAGATCCTTTCATAACCACTCCCAAGACCATATGCTCTGATGTTCAATCTACTTCTCTCTCTCTATAGCTCTCTTTGTCTCTCATCAGGACACTTGCTCTGGCTTCCAACCTGCCTGAGGAATCCACAGTGTGCCAACATTACTCCATCTTTTTATTATTTACAGTCAGAGATGGGTTTTGTTACTGCTACGGGGGGTTGGATTCAAGGAAAATAGATTCTCCAAAGCTCCATGTCTGCACCCCCTGTCTTCTCAGTCCTGAAGACAAGGCCCCGCTGAGCTGATGATCAGACGGATTTATGGTGCAATCTCTGTAAGCCATTTGCTCCCTGCGAGCCGGAGAATCAAAGGCAAGATTTCCGGATGGCATTGGGACAGAGATTATCCAGTTTGTGCTATCTGATTGCAAACTTCCACAGGCTGTTTTCTTTTACTTGTTTAACTTTTTCCTTTGTGTTGTCTGACTTGTGAAAGATGAGTTGCACAGGCAAACAGACTGGGTTTTATTTTGTATACTATAGTGGCTGACAGTGAAGGTACATTTGATTGCATGTTTACTAGATGACACAATGCCTTTTTTTTAAAGTACAGTCCTCCTGTTTTTCAAACTCACTTGAGAACATGTTCACACTCTGTCAACAAGAAATGCACATCCATCTCAATTTAAACCAGAAAGTAAAGCATAACTACAATAGACCACTACAACAAGCTTAACACAGATACAGTCTGGTAACAGTCCATACATCCCAGGTTTCCTATTTAGTGGGTTGTGGATTCAGCCCCTGGGAGGCCAAACCACATGCTCAAGCAGTAGCATCCACAGTATAACTTCACGACGGGGCCACAATGTTTTTAAAACCTATTCGTAATTGACTGTTTGATATTAAAAAGCCATGTATCACATCTATAGATTTACCTTCAGAAGCCGAAGTAGCAATCCTTCGTCTTATAGGTGGTAGATTCAGCAATGGAATAACAACTTAGTGTTTTTAAAGAGTGTTCAAAAAGGGGTTCCCTAATTCACATGTATTACCCATTATTTAGGAGCAATGAGGCCTGGTGGTGTAAAGCCCTAAAAATAGTTTGGAAGGAATCTAACAGAAGAAAGGGCCTAGTTGGACCATATGCCAAACCAACAAGTCTCTGAGGCACCTCCCCAAATCATCTTGAGGCAATGCATCAATCAGAACCTCCACATCAGTGGCAAATGCACTCAGCGGCCATAAAACTCCCAGATCAAGCAGCGAGCTGAGCCAAAACCAGAAAGGCTCTCCTCGGTAAACCCAAGCCCTTATCTTTGTCTCGTAAAAAATAAAGAGTGCCTGAGAGTGTTATGATCCACACTGTAACTGCTGTCCAGCCAGTTCCTCTCTGTCTTTGCTGATCACACCTCATCTTCAACATCTGGAGCAGTTTACCAAGATGTCAAGAAGGAAAGAAAATGTGCCCGTAATTTTGCAACATTACATCAATGTTAGCTGTTAGGTCTTTCGTTAAGGCCTGCCAATTTCTGTTACTGCTACAACTAGCTACAAATACAAGAACAAAACTCTTAAAAACAGCCGCACAATAAATTCTATCTCAAACTTTATCCTTCTCCTCATTATAGGAGGAAGGTTGGAGGCAGTAATGCCTTAAATCAAATGCTCAGTATCACATCACAGACCAGCTCTGATCCACCACATCTGAGTTGAAAAGCTTAAAATGACAACCACTTAATGAAAAAGATTAAATGTACCAAATATAGAAAAACTGCCCAGGATGTGAATAGTTTGGTGTGAAGCTGGTAAAACTGAAGATTGCTGCTAACTCCTTCCATGACATTTCCATGGGGAAAAGAAAAAACTAGATGGAGACCTTATGAGTTCTATTAATAACCCCAGGTTCCATAGGGGCTCTGTATATAGAATGACAGATTTTAAAACCATTGTTTTATCCTGTGCAGCTCTTGACATTTTCAGATTGCTTTTTAATTTAGAACGGGCTCAGATCAAACAGTTCATTCATATCAAGTAACTCAAGAGGGGCCCATTGAGTGTGTCTTTGCACAAGAAGAAAGAAGTTAAAGTTGACTACTACAAAACCCTTTCATCCCCATGACCAATCTCCTGTTACATACATTGAGCTCTTAGGCATAGACCAGGGCTTAGTCTAATTTCACATGGAGATGTCCACACTAATTATTCAGCTCATACATGAACTACAACGATTTACATTTCTGGAAACTGAAACTGAATATAAAATATGAGGGCAGAAATAGCTACATGTACAATAAATCTAAAAACCAAACAAAAGTGGTATTGATTTGAAAACAGAGATGGGTACTAAAGAAAGTATGTACAGTGTCTAATTTTCAAATAATGCAAGCAGCCTTAACACGATCAAGGAAGATTTCTGAGCTTGCTTCAGAGCAGAATGTGACTTTAGGATACAATATAAGGCACATATAAAACCTGATGTATTTTGTTTGTAAATGGCTTCTAGTTTGTAAAATGAATGTCAAAAACAAGTTGACAACATATTTTCTATTACTCTACTTTCTGCACTTCAAGTCCTCATTACAGCTAATTTTAAGCAATTACACTGTCAGCGGGAGCTGTAATCTCCAACTGCCGCTAAACGCCCAAATTTCCACATTTGCTGGAAACTATAATTGTAGCTGCTCTTGGTGCTTTGCAGATGGGCCCTATTGAGCAATCTGAATATCCCTAATATTACCCAGTTCCTCTTGAGGGGAAACACGAACATTAAAAAGGTCCAAATAATTCCGGTCAAATTACACAACCCTTAATGAACTTCAAAAGACATACGGATGTTTTTACAGGCCAGCACTCAGGCTTTAACAGTAATTATGAAAACAAACCATATTAATGATATCATTTATCATTTCCACACTTTGGCCACATGAGGCCTACCACAAAGTTCCTGTCTCTGTTGGACAAAAGAAACACTAGTAATCTACTAAATTTAAAATGTAAGATTTTCCAAACACAGATGAGTTTTTTCAGGTCTTTTAAAAATCATGCAGGCCATCACCCAAATTACTTGAGGGCTTCAGGGAGAACTGTCATGGCCCAGGTTTTGCATACACCTATGCCAAACTCCTTGCATCCCTGCTGGAATCTGATTAAAACTGGACCAGGGCCTGACATGTATATGAACAGGATATCTAACCTCCAGAGAAATATAATCTTGTTTCTGTGAGACTTAAGTGACAAAGTCCTACAGACCTTTTCCTTCACTCAAGGAAACTCTCTGGGGCTGACTAAAAAGGGAAACGGCCACCAGAGATGACATGACAAATATTTATATCTTCTAATATTCTAACAATATTTAAAGTTTAATAAATATTGAATGAAGGTAATACACGTTACCAAACTACAAAAATCTAAAACATATCAGTAAACTGGCTGAATTTTCTTGGCTTAAGAACACAGTAGTCAGCCTCCTGCCTCCCACTCACATAGAAGTGTAGCGGCTCATTTAAATTCCACATGCTAGAAGAACTTCTGCTGTAAATCTGGCTTTGCTCCAAATTATGTCTCATGGGTGTACATACCACTGCATAATTTGTCCAAATGTCATTTGCAATTCCTCCGAAATCTTTTCTTGACTGGAAGTCTCTTAGAAAACATCTGTAACAAATAGTTGTTTTGAGACTACATGCATTACACAAGTACCAGTACTGGTACATGACCTTAAGCTGTGTATGAAGCATAAAAAACAAGTTTAAATTTCCATCGAACTGAAACCTGATCGCATGAGCAGTAGCCACCTGCATAGTATGATATTTACCATTAGTTCTGGGCAGCTCAAGCTCATGTGTTACAAATCTTTTGCCGCAGTCTGTATAATTAGCTGTAATTGACTTCCCTTGAAATGTGTTTCTTCTGGGACATCTGGCCTTGAAACTTCAACCTTCCCATAAAGGCCCAGTGCTGAGCTACACTTTCAGTTTTGAAAACTGTATGGTATGTGTGGCAAAGGTAGGACCAGGTTCTTCTGCAAAAACAAATCTAAGAAAATGGCTTTCATATACCACACCTAAAAAAATGGAAATAGGTATAACTAAACTATATGCAATAGTATAAATATTTCTCTTGGGATTACATTTCTTACTGATAATTTACAGAGACCGACATCTCACTCATTCTTCCAAGGGTGTGGGAATTTTCTTGTACATAAAAAAGTTTCTGGTTGCATTCTGTGTCACTTACCAAAATGCATTGTGGATAGTCATGTGGTCTTACAAACGTATTGAATGCACTTTACTTCCTTTAACACACTTGCAAAACCAAATTGTCATAAATGTTTGAAAACAGCACAGGGGGTTAGGGGCTTACAGTCTTCGTCTCCCCTGCCTTTGTTGACACATTGCTGCATGAGACACATAACAGGGACCCAATCATAAAAAAAGCTCCATAGCAGTATAACAGATCAAAACCCCTGCAGGGTACCTTCAAGCAGCCTAATACAGCAGATGTGTGAAATTATTTCATTTTTAGGGTCCAGGCAGCTAAGCTGCCAGGACACTATTGTAATCCTAGGTATTCTTCTTCTTCTTCTTTTTCTTTCTTCTACTTCTTCTTCCGAGGAAATCATACTTCCCATGGTTGAAAACTCACTAAACTTTGCACAAAGGTACAGTCTCATGCCAGATATCCTCAGCTGTGAACTCAAGCCAATAGTCCTGATGGTGGCGCTACAGCAAACGTCTAAAGTTCAAAACTTTGAAAATTCATAAAAAGTCAACCATACGTGCTACAACTTCACAACTTCCATCAAACTGTAGCCCCAATACTGAAGAAACTTTTGTACACTTAAACCTATTAAAAATTATTAAGTTCATCACTCTGATTTTTTCAGAACCTTAAACCTATCTCCTCCCACAATTTTTGCTCAACATCTCCATGCTGTCTAGATGCAATATGTGTATTTTCAGATTTTTGTCTTAATAACTGAATTTTTTACAGTGGTTTGAAATCTGCAATTACATGCACGGATGGCTGCTTTCCTACACAACAGTGAATGGCTTACTCAATTTGTGAAGCCACTGTTGAGTTGCTACTTGCCAATTAGCTCAGAGCGGTACATGACCGTCTTAGGTTCCAGAGGTTGTAGATTCGAGCCTCAACTGGTGCAGAATCCACATAGTAATGTAATCATCTTCTTGTGCTCCAGCTTATTGCTTAAAATTGCCTGAAAGTGACTGATCACTGTGCAGCATCTTCAAGTCTTTTTTCTGCTAGAAAATCTGCCTTCTCGTGCTTGAAAATAAACCAAACTTTGCACAAAGATCAAGTGTCAATACTTCAGTGTGAAACCATCTGAGGCTTCTCACTTTGCACATAGCTCAACTAGTTAAACATCAGTTTTTCACTTATGAAGCAAATCAATCATTGTTAAAATTAATTACCAACATCTCCATGCTGTCTAGTTGCAATTGTGTATTTTCAGATTTTTGTTTCAATAACTGAATTTTTTACAGTGGTTTGAAATCTGTTTTTCCATGCATGGACGGCTGCTAAACCAGCACGTCTGGCTTGGTCAATTTGTGAAGCTACAGATGAATTGTCACTGACTAATTAGCTCAGTGAGATAGAAATTGATTCTTAGTCTCAGAGGTTGTGAGTTCAAGCCCCACTGATGCAAAAGGCAGATTGTGTTGTTAAATTCCTAAATGTCTTCCAATTCTTCTGCTTGTTGCTCAGAATTGCCTAAAAATGCCCGGGCCCGACCCACCGCTGCGCAGCAGCTATAATTTATTAATGTAATTCTAAATCCTACTAATGAGAAGTACTGGATCCTGCTTTGAGACTAAATTAAAAAAAGAGAGCGATGACATGCTAAAGATGGAGATGGCCAAGGAGTAAATAGCGTTAGTCAAATTCAGTAAAGTCACTCCTTAGTTTTGAGTTCCTTGAATATTTTTGGTCAGTGGTCAATGAAGCTGTCCCTCTGTTTAAGAGACAGATGTGGTGAGTGAGAGTACTGTGCTTTCCTGAAGGGAAATCATATTGGCAAAGTAGAACCAACAATTTTTAAATGACAAAAAGATGGGGAAAACAATAGCTAATATATGTTGTATGATGGAATCCATCTGTATAAAAAAATAAAGGCAGATGCATCTATTGATGAACTAAAAGAGCATTTGCAAATAGTTAATTCTGGCAGTATGGATGACAACACACTTCCATCCCCAAATTCTGAAATGTGCTCCTCATTGCTCATCGTGAACTATCACTACAGCACTCCCTAATGCGCTCTTTTTTCCTAAAAGCTTTTGGAAATGTAGATTTCAATCCAAATACTGTTTTAAAAAGGTACAAAGTCCTAAAGAAGGCAGTTGTTTACTTGCTTCTGGTGTCTTTGCTTTTCTATTTTTTCTTTCAATGCATTTCTCATCAGAGTGATTAAACATGGATAAGAAAGACAAAGATAACGGCTACTAAGCTGTGTCAAATTTTAAAAAAATTAAGCACCACAGTTAAATGTGTGGCTGTAATAAAATAGGCCATAATAAACTCCCAATTTAAAATACCAAGACTCATATTCTTACTTAGATGCTTGTATGAGGGCGCTGTCATCATACCAGACATAAATTAAACCTTTGAATCAGAGTTGCCAGGCCAGACACAATGTGTCACACTGGGCCAAATGAGCACACCCTTGCCTAAGCACCAAACCTACTTAGAGTACTGGGTGGCACGAGCAGTGGGACATCAAAGTTTTTAAGGCCAGAGGGATTCATGTAGTTGAGTTGTGAAACAGCTAGAGTTCAAGTAGTAAAATAAAAATACTTGTGATTTCATTTTTTTTTTTTAAATAAACAACTTACAGTATCTAAACAATACCTAAATTGTTTTGCAGATCACTGATGCAAATGCAAGACCATATAAATGAAACTGTACTTAAAACCGTTAACACACACCAACATAAACTGAAACTGATATGGTAGATTGTAGGTTTTCTTCACATGATTTTACACCAAGTCAGGATGATAATGTGCCTTGGTCGCAGCACAGTATAGAGTTCGCCTGGGTCAGAAAGCTCAACATGTTTTGTTTTTTTGTTATTAAATCTGCATTTGTTTATTTAAGTAAAGGCCATTATGAAGCTTCTTGAAAACACAGTAAGAAAATGTAATGAGAGAGCTTAACTTTGGCATGGGGTGGAATTTCACATAAATAACAGGAAGATCTGGCCAGCCCTGTTTTGGCCCTGAAGTGGAGTAAAGAATAATGTGCTTGTCATACTAGTAAACAACTAACCTGTGCTCCATCCCTCAACTTGAGGATGCACTCCATGGTGTTGATGGTGATGACTACGGGCTCCGAGCCTAGCTTGGTCCAGGGTACATGGATACGCAGCTCATGGATGTGGCCACTCATAAATGTAAAGGGCAGCTTCAGCTCCTATAAATATGCAAAGAAATATAAATATGAAAACAACAGATAGCTATGATACTACAGTTAGAATAATCTGTACTATAGTAGAACATCCACAATGCAGACAACATTGTAAGGACATGTGGTGATAAGACTGCTGAAGCTTAAAGAACATTTGGAACCTCCATCCACCCATTTTCTAAACACCTATTTGAAACTAATATTTCAAGACAAGAGGACGGTAAAAGCAACAGCTACAGATTGCATATTGGTCAGGCTTTTAATTCTGTCAGAATTTCTCCGAAGCAGACGAATCACTGTTCTCCATCTTGAAGTACTCTGTGTGAGAACGAGTCCCATGAAACCAGACTACCTACACACAAGTTTTATACACACAAAACTAATAACCAAACATATTTCTGTGAAAAAGATGTCAGATATTTACAGTCTGTCTTCTTAATAGACTGCACCCCAATGTTTCACTAAGAATTACTCTTTATATTAAGAAGATGATCCCTATTTGCACAGTTCAAAAGAGGTACTGTCCAAATGAAATGCAATAAACGAATGGCAAAGGGAGGACAACTGCCAGGGTTTTGACATAGCATTACATAGCATTACATTTCAAAATCCTAACACAGTTCCCACTGTCAATTGGCTCAAAGCTGCTTCCAATAAGAACTTTCATCACAATCTTTGTAGGGTTAGGTAGTGTTTTGGTCTGCTCTTCAGAAGCAGTCAGAACCCACTCAAGAGAAAAGAAAATTATTTAACTCATGGCAGATTGATCTAATCCAGACATTACAAGTGTAAAAAAGAACACTGTCAAAATAACACCGCAGAGCAAAATATATAGTAATATATATATAGTAAATCTGTCAAACACCTTCAAAATAACAAAATGACAGTGAAGATATTGTGTTTGTTCCTGGCTGAGTAGCATTGCTGCTTTTTTCACTAGTCAAGGCAATTGGCTGTGACTAAATTCACTGTACCTAGGATGTAAACTGAATGGAAAAAAATATGTTGGTGGGGCACATGCTTACCCTTCACACATTTTACACCTTTTAAAACCTTTTACTTTACCTTATCTAAGTGAAGCAACTTGAATTCTGACTTTATTGTAAAGATATTCTGCAATATTAGCATTGTCATGTTTATATGCTCAGCTGGGAATTGAGGGACCAAAACACTAAAATCACTCATTTTCAAAATACTACCAGATGATAACCATTATTAGCCTAACTGTATCTTGTAGCAATATTGCAATATTGATGAACAAAAGCAAAAAACAAAAGTGCAGTGAATCCAAACATCACAACGGAAATAACAGAGCTATGAGCAAACACAACTTAAATCCATAGCTTCAAAAATGAATACATAAAATGTAAAAATATGATTATTAAAATTGGAAAATATATGCAGGAAAGAGATTTGGTAAAGAAAACGGATAGGACTTAAATCCACATTAACATAAAGACAATGGTACTCTAAGAACCTGTATGGCTTTAGCAATATGACCCATAAACTGTAGATATAAAACACTAAGAGCACTAGTCCTAGCTCATAACTATCATCCATCGGAACTGCATGGCATTCCTGCAAACAAAATTACCACATTTTCATTATGTACCATGAAATGAGATAATACAGTATGTGTCATCCCAATAAGCCTCGTCTTGGTCTTGTGAACAAGTTAAAGAAAGCAGAGGATGCATACAACATACAGTACCTGCTCCAGCACATCCAGCTTCAGGTCCAACTTGCTGAGCACCACATCTCCTCCCCAGAGAGACAGCTGCAAGTCAGATGGCTTCAGATTCTTGATGTACTTGTTCACATAGCTCATCAGGAGCGGTGTGACATAGGACTCCAACATCTTGTCCCTATCCTGAACACAACAAAACATTATAATGTCATTCAACACTGTTTTTATTGGTACATTATAATACTAATATTTAATCTTTTGCCATTATATTCCAATATTACATATTTTTTAAACACTCCTGCTTCTGAAGAAAGACCTGATAAGTCATTTTTCACAGCCAATGTATGTTTTTGTCATAGCACAAGAGCACAGGTGAATACTAACATTATTGAAGATACTGCATTCCATTTATGTGTGCTAACTCCAAAACAGCAGTACTGTGCATGCCAGCTTACTGGCAAGGCTTACTGTGACACTTAAATGGAATGCAGCCATAATTAATAATATTGGGAACACCTGTCACAAGTCAAGATATCTATTCGAAAAAGGCCTATTATTGCTCTTCACTACAGGCTCCAAACAGAGACTGCTGTATTTTATTTAACCATATACTTATTTTTTTTTTTACTATATTTCTTTATGTCTGCATTTCATGTCTGGAGCTCTGTCTTTTATTTGATTTTTTTTTAATTGTAAAGCACTTTTGAAGCCAGCTCTTGAAAGGTGCTATACAAATAAACGTATACTACGTATATACTTACTTATCCTAAAATGGAAGGGTCACAGATATTATGTGTGCAAAATTTGCCAAATTGTAAATTAGAGTTTTATCTAGGTAAGCTGAAGATGTAACTATTATTGGTCATGTAACGGTACAGATATTTACACTCAGCAGAAACTGAACGAGAGTTCTGCTCGCGCGGTTTGCAGGACAATGTCTTACTAACTATTTTATTCATTTCGGTGGCACTGCTTTAAGTGGTACAAGTTTAATTCTCGAGTGCCTGAATTAGCCTGTTTCCTAATGAAACATCATTTTTTTATGCATGCAACTAACGTTGCAGCTCAAGACTCCGTTTCCAAACGCATAACACCGTAACTAATATAAGCGGGTGTCTAAAATGAGGCAGTGTCGTAGTGTCGTATTAAGAAATTTAACTTACTGCGGAATAGTTAGCCAGAGAGGCTAGCTATGCTCTCCTGTCATTCTAGCTATACACACAGGAGCAGCATAGCAAACAGGACAAGCTAACTGCTAAGAAGAAGTCACCCCAGCTTCGTTTGACTGACTAAAAAGCGTAGCCACGGATAAATATAGAGGAAACCTACTTACTTATCTCCCGCTTGTATCCTGAAGCTGTTTCCTAAATTTGACGTGGATTATAGCAAATTCATCCTGTTAACTAACGTTAGCCACATCGCTCAATGGCTTCAGCCTAAACGTCATCAGTAAACAGCAACGCGGCTTCCGTATGTTTGGTGTTGCCTTTGTGTATGTCGGAAATATGAGTTTCAAGGTTCAGTGCACAAATGTGAGACAAAAATAGCGACAAGCGAGACACTAGAAATTTTCTGTGGTCTAATACGAATACGTGGGTGTGTGAAATGTGATCAGATGACTGCTTCGGAGATCCATTTACAGCAATCCATGAGAATATCAAGCAAATGAGTGATGCACACTGTCTCTTTCGAAGGCGGTTGCTGCAGCACCTGGTTTCGTCGTGCCAGGTTGTCAAAAAAAAAAAAAATAGCATCACATAGGTGGTGTTTCAAAGTTACTTGAATGACAGGCCTATTTAAGCAACGTCTATTTGTAATCACACCACCGACCTCTTTGTGGGAAGATTTACGAGGAGCACGAGAAGGCACCACTACACGTAATATTCGTCATTTCTCTCGCACGCTCCGGCCCCCTGTATATCAGTGGCGGCTCACCTTTACTGAGACAATAGGGAATAGACTTGAGAATGAGCAGCCACTGAAAGTGTTAGTATGTAGGCAACTTTTTCTTAAAATGTAATTCTTTCTTTCTCTCTTTCTTTCTTTCTTTCTTTCTTTCTTTCAGAAAACTAAAAGAAGACGAAGACATCGTCATGTAACCTACACTGGTTTCATTTCAAGTTCAGAGATAGGCTACCGAGACCGATACCAATGGAAAAGTCAATGAAAGTGAATAATGAAGGCTAAATTAGACTGATCTTTAAATTTCGGTCACACAGGTGACGTGTCTGGTTTCTGAACAGTTTATTGTGGGGCTGATCCAGCACAATCTCACATGAGTATCAGATCTAAATATGAGATGACGTTTCGTTATAATGTTGAGGAGTTGGAGGCTCACTGAAATTTCAGACTAGTGTAAATTAAAATGCGGTGGTAAATTCTATGGGTAGTGAATACTAAACAACAATGAAAACTAAACTCGGGCTATTATTTGTCCCTCGCCGTCTTTTGTTGTTTCAGCACCACGCATGACCTTGAAGTCACTAAAACCTGGTAGCTATATTAGACAAATATAATATCGGAGTGAAAGACAGGGTTGGGCTCTTTACTATAAACCTGGAGACATCAACACTTGATCATAATAGCTCCTTCACCCATGTCAAATATGTCTCTCTTAACTCCTTTTGTTTCTACACTTGTCTGTTGCTGCCTCTCGTTTTCAACAGCCAGACAGTTAGAGCTCATAGATAAGTAAAAACCGGCAAGATCAAATACACATATGCTTGTCTATAGTCTGAAAAACCTTAAAAAAAAGAAAAGTCCCTCTATTATTGTGATTATCTGTCATATCAGAGTCCATTCAAATTGGGATTTCTCAGACTGTGGTGTTAGAGGCACTGTGGCTGATATAAAAAGTGGATGTCTGTCACAGGCCGCTGAGGGTCATATGGAGATCATATGAAGTCAGAGCAGCAGGGCTCAGAGGCCTGTCAGTGCAGCCTCTCCCCTGTCAGTTAGATAAAGCTTCCTGAGTACACAGTCCACACAGGCCGGTCACCGATGAAGTTCACCATGTGACTGTCCACTCTTTGCCAACTGGGTGCGTACTGTCATTATTCTGAAGTCAGCTCAGGCAGAGATGTGCTCCAACGTCACGAAGACAGTACTTGACATCATCTTATCTTTGTAAGTTCTGTGCCAAGACTGACAAGTCACTAGGTTTAATCCAGTGAAATCATCCTATAGGCTATACACAACATACATAAATATTTAGGCTAGACTTGGCATTCGTGTGGTAAAGAAACTAACTCGGTGCCTTTGGATACATTTTATGTTCCGCCTTCAAAGCCAGTGATGAATTAAATAATGAGGACTTATTTTGTTCTGTTGTTGCTCCTTTTAGATAATGTGATCTTTCAGAACAGATAAAAATTTATGGATTTTTCCCCCACAGGACAGTATTTAAGTTAAGGCTGTCAGACAAAGCTGAGTTGAATAATCTTACTAATCAGTTGCCTGTTTCCAGTCGGTCCCAACAAATTAAAATAAAAATGAATTCAGACGAGCTAAGATACATGTACTTGTCTAAAAACCCAGTCTGCGAAAGTTTCGTTCACTTGTTTGAGGACTTGCTGAAATAATGTTGTTCTTCAATTAAATGTTTTCATCATGTGCGTCAGTCACAATTACATCATGAATTCAGTGATACACTATGAGGTAATTAGGCTTCGGGATTATTTTGTTTATTTAAGTTGATTAGAAACTACAAAATTAGTTCACTATAAAATAGGCTAATGCAGATATAAATACAATGTACAGAAGTAACTTTGAATTATGTTCAAATAAATTATTATTATTATTATTATTATTATTATTATTATTATTATTATTATCATCATCATCATCATCATTATTATTAGTAATATTATTACATCTATCTTTTCATTTGAAACGATTTACATCGTTTTTAGTTTTTCATTTTAAGTGACTAATTACGATTTTTCCCCCCGGATGATTATTGAGAAGCTCATTTGTTATTTTGTAAATATGTGCTTGTTGAAGACGTTGCACGTTGTTGCCATTCCACTTAGAAAATAATTAGAAAAGCCTGCAGTGCGTAATAAACTGGGCCTTATGGCCTCTCAGCAGCAATGAACGCCGTTTTAAATCATCTGTTGTTTCTGTAAGCACTTGTTCCAGACCCTATTTTCAAAGCCATTAAATATAAATGCTATTTTTTCAAGCAATTAATTGCGCTGTCAGGTGAAAATCAGGCTTTTAAACGAGTCCTCAGTAGCCAGTAATGGCCGGTGAAATCATGAAACAACAGGCCTGAAGGCCAAGTTACACAGACAGGCAGAGAGATGAGGAGTGAGTCAGAGGGAGAGAATCCTACTTTGTCTTCACCGAATTGTAAAAATATATATGCTCATGTATATTATGGATCATCTTGTTCGGCCGCAGGCCACAGCTCTGATGGTTAATATTCAAGCGCATTTTGATCCGACCAGTGGCCGACCAAAGGTTAGTTGGATGAAATCCAAATTCTGGAAATTGTATCTGTATTTACAGAAATCTATCTAAACCAGAGTGTTTACGCATGGCGTCCAGAGCGCTCACCATTTCCCCGTGAACCTGCTTCCTGTGATAGTCTCTATAATAATTACCTTGTGTGAATAAATGATTTAAACTGTCTGAACCGACCCAAATTTGAATTTGCAGAATCGAGTTGTCTCCTCAACTGAGTGGCATTGAAGTTATTATAAATTATGAACATGCTCAGTAAAAAGGGGCAATATGTCGATGTAGGTCTGACACAGTGTCCAAAAAAATCAACTTTATTTTATTTTTTGTTTGTAATGCAAGCAAATAATTTGTGCCCCTTGGTCATTTCCCCAAACAATAATCTGTGGACAGTGTCGACCACGTCTCATTTCCTTGGATAAATTGCTGTCTTTGCGCTGGTGACTCCTCTCGCCGCTTTGCAAGTCAATTCTGCTATCAGAGGTGATGAAGATAAAGACGTGATGTGGCTGTTAATGCGGCTAATATAATACTAATCAGCCTCTGCAGGCTCCAGATATTGAGGATAATAATGGACCTCAATAATTCTGAGACTTACAAAAACACTAGGCTAATAGGCAGATGGGAGGCAATTCTTCGTAATAATCATCAAACCATATAAATATTATTTTATTGAAAAAAAATCAGATGATTTATTATACATAATCAATTATCATTGAAAAAGACATGATGATTCTGAATTTTAATGCCTCTCCTGTCCTCAAGACTTGTCCTGAAAGACATTTCATGGTGCCCCTGTTAACTGATATCTGCTGGTCTACTATAAAAAGCCCAATATGTCAGCCACACTAAGCTCTCACTGCCCACTGACTGTAAACATATAGACTATTAATTTGATGGCCATGGTAAACGGTTTAATCTAAATATTACTTTGGGGCTTTAACATTGTCTCTCGTGTTTCAGGGCATGGGAATCATGAAATAAAGACAGACCAAATGCAAATGTATCATGGAAATATTTATTTCTAAAATACACTTTAACATACTTTAAACTTATGACTGTTTTTTATCATTTCAAGGACAGGAAAGAAAAATAAAAAAACAACAACATTATGTACATGGTCTTGATATTTACAGGTGGTGAAAGCTGGACATGGCCATGGCTCCGCTGCATGCTGTCCCACTTGAGATGCAACCAAATCCCACTCTAAAATGCGCGGCAGTAAACGTGTCCTGATTTGGAGATTGTCTTTGAGCAAAAACAGTCGCTGACTTGTCTTCCTGCGTTTTGTCCATTGTTATTTTGTTAGTCTGTCCAGGCTAGTAGTCCTGATGTGGGCTGTGCGTCAAACTGTGCCGTCGCAAGTCACAGTTGCGCCGAAACACCTTTCCGCAGCGGCCACAGCTGTAGGGCTTGATGTCTGTATGGGTGAGAAGGTGAGTTTTCAGGTTACTTCTTTGATTAAAGGTTCTTCCGCATGTGGGGCATTTGTGGGGAGACTCCTGTTTAGATTTAAAGCAAGCAAAGGATTATTCCCTTTAATTGTATATACGTCTATAAATTATAGCTTTCATTCATCTAAATAAATCCACTTTTGTCTCAGTTATAACGCTCACGGATTTACACAAATAATTTTCACATGTGTGTCTCTCACTCACATTTTGGTTTCAAATTAGTAATTGGCCAAATGTAATGGTTTGGTGAGACTGTGAGCCCCGTGCATGCAGTAGACAGTGCATTATATGTGAATTATGATCATAACGTATCACATAGGATAAAATCATGATGACTGTTAATATTTCCAGCTTACCTGCATATGTAAGGTTTTATGGACGGCTAGAGTTCGAGACTGACAGAATCCCTTCCCACATTCTTGACATTTGAACGGTTTTTCCTTGGAGTGGATGTATCTGTAAAACAGAAATAACACTTAATCAAATGTCTGCTCATGCGTGGATTGGCTTGTAGCTGTGACAAACCCCTGAGTCATAGGGTGAAAATCTCTACTGTGCAACACAGAAGCGTCCAACTTATGCGTAAAAGTGCTTTAGCGCCCTCATGGAGAAAACTCTGGGAACAGCTTGTGTGTTATAGCAGAATTATGAAGATATCTTTAATTAGAAGCAGCGAAGAGGTCACTGAAAGAAGTGAATATATTTGTGTTTTTAATCACATGCAAAGTGAGGCTGGGGATTTGAGACCCCCCTCCTAACCCTGTGCGTAATTAGCTCAGTATCTGTTAAAAATCTGCCTTACCTGTGGTCTCTGAGATGGTCTTGCCTTCTGAAGGCCTTGTGGCAAATATCACAGGTATAGGGCCGTTCGTCTGTGTGGGTCCTCTCGTGGATGAGGAGGTTGTAGGACTTGGTGAAATGCCTGCCGCAGAACTTGCAAATAAATTCCTTTTTAGTCTTGGATGGGAGCCTGCCCCGGGTGGGTTTTCTGTCCGGGGACAGCTTGCTCAGCTCGGAGATGGTTCCCCCTAGTCCCGTTGTCAACTTCACCAGATCCGCAGCCTTCGGCGGGTCCTCCTGTGTGGCAGCGAGGGCCAGGTTGGCGAAGTCAAACCTCGGCCTGTCCTTGTGCAGAGAGGGGATGCCGTGCGCAACGGCGGCTTGTTTTGGATGGAAGAGCTGCGCTGCGGCTGTGAAAGGTAACGCTGGGAAGGGAATCCTGGGGTCCACCAGACCCTGGGCGGCTGCCATCTCTGTGATCGTCGACCTCAGTCCTTGAATGTGCGGGTAACCGAGAGTCCAGTGGTTCATGTGCATTGTTTGCACAGCGCTGAGGCCGTACAGTCCCTGCAGCTGGTCAGCGGGGAAAGTGTTGACGGCCTGCAGGAAGGAGTAGTTTGTCAGCTGGAGGGCCGGGTGCAGGGGGATCGGAGCGTGCAGGGCTTTGCTCCCCATCTCGGCTCAGATCTCTGCAGAGGACACGGTGATAACCCTGTGGGAAGAGAAAATACAGAATGATGAGTGTTCTGTGTGAATGCCACATTAGAGCCTGTGGTAACAAAGGCAGGCAAATTGTGACCTTCAATTAGTGGTCATGACACGGTAGAAAACACGTGTTTGACTACAGACTACAATTTCACTTGCAATAGCCTACACTAAGAGATTATTATATACATTTTTCATTCTAACACCAAGAGATCGTCATACACATTCTGTTTTTAATTTTTGTTCTAACATGGTATCGTTTATTTTAGAAAAAAATATGTCCGCTCTCAAATTGGATTATATTCCCCCAGCAATCAAAGTGGATCATTTGTGCTCTGATTTGGGCGCAAATGAATGACTTTAATTTTAATAACTTGCAGAAAGTGATGGAGCTGATTAGACAAATAAATTGAGAATCTTGGCAAGACGCAACAGTACTTGCCTCTCCTAAAAAAAAATGAAAAGCAAAATCCTGTTTGTCATAAGCAAAACCACAGAGAGACTATAAACAAGTATTTTACGCACGAGCAAAAACAAAGTTTGTCCCTCAAAAACGGAGATGCGCTCAAAGCATCTTTTTTTTAAATAAAACAAATCAGTCATCGAAACTGTAATTAAATTAAGTGGGTATAAAAGACTCATATGGCAGCAATTAACACTGTGAATTACATATCCAGATCACTCCGAATAAAGCACTAAATCTCACACGAGGTAATTAGAGAAGACACGTTGTTGTTTTTGACGGTTGTAGTTGGTGTTTCACAATGCAAAACAAGTGCTTTGTGTGTAGATTTGTAGAAGTTTGAAATTTTGCAAGCAGGGATCCAATCTGTTATTAAGTGCATGAGTCAGAGCAAAACACACAAATGCTGGCTATTGCCCACAAGAAAGTTACTTTAATCTCTGCTGGAAATGCATGTGCTTTTTATTTTCAGGGTTGCGGATAGTAGCCAGTTAATTTCGCAGGCCTAATATTTAGATTTTAGATCGATTTTATTTCATGCTGCATGTTTTTTTAAATAAGGCGGGTTTCCCCTGGGCGACAGAACATGGTAGCAAATAACCTCTGGATATGTGTACCTACTTTTCTACTGAACAATGTTAGAGTTCACTAAGGAGCTACCTATGGGACAAATAAGGTGAAGCAACTGCCAGAAATTAGAGGGCCTGGCTCCATGTTTGTGGGGATGACAAGTTATGTTTCCCACATAGAAAAGAAAACAGTGTAAGTTCAAGACTCCGGATGGTGAAAGCGGGACTGGCAGCAATCCAGCGGTGCGACGGCGAGCTGACCTTTAGATTTGGTTTGGAATTAAAACGTAAAAAAAGAAAGAAAAAGAAAACGCTAAATTTTCTGTGCTTGGCTGATAGAGTATTTTGCTTGGAGCTGTTTTTGACAGGCCATACCAAATCGTATTTTAACATAATATGTCACAGGTCTGCCGAACCTGAAACTTTCTGGAGATTAAGGCATTATTCACACTTGCACAGGGCTTGCAGAGTGAAAGTCCTGCGTACATGGTAGCCGCAGGTCTGCTTGCCTGTGGCGGTCAGCTCGTTACATTTGTCTCACAGATCTTTGAATTCTTTCTACTTTCCTTTCACAGACGGGATAGGGTTAAATTTAAGTTTGCACAGGTGCAACATAAGTCACCATGCAAGGCACTTGTTCTTTGCCCATGTGTGCAACTTTGTTCAACCTGTTCTTCTCTCGGTAACCTTTGGACTTCATTTACACTTGACAGCAGCCTAAGTGCCTTGTCGTGTTCCTAGAATCACTGTCAGTTTGTTTTCTGGCAGAAGGTTTTACATTTCTATAAGTCGTGACAAGTCTTTGCAGAAGCGACTGCTTGTTTCGGCAGCGCACTGTGGACAGAGACCAGTGATGTCAAAACGTGGGTGAACTATGACCCCAAGGTGGTGGTCATCACGAAGCAATAATCACCTTTAGAAACAACAGTTAATGTAGCTTATGTTCATGGAAAGCTGGCGTTTTTACAAGCAGAGTGATCGCTTTGGTTTATAGCTCGAACAGTAAAAGTAAAAACTTTTCTTTAGATAAAAAGTTATAACAAGTGAGCTGAGTGGTGTTGGTTCCCTTCCTGCAGACATACACCCCGCCAAACAGAATCTTACCCCAATAAATAGCTGCCAGAGGTCCTGCGTTATGTCAGTAATCCACAGTAACTATAGAGGCGACGAGCTCCAATAAAGCGCCGCTAAAAGTTTTCCAAGTTCCAAGTCCATGAAACTTTCATGTAGCCATGCAGTCGACTGTGATGTCTCGGACCTCTGCAGAGATGTGACAAGCTGTGAAAAGTTGTGGAAAGAGGCGAAGAAGTTTGGAGGAGAGACAGCAGCAGCGTGGGAGTCCCGTCCGGAGCTGGGGCTGGAAGTGTGCGTAATGCGCACCGGTCCTTCACTTTTCAGGGCTCCGGGGCTCTGGAGCGCTCAGCCCGCCCTCCGACACGCCTCCACCCCCCTCCTCTATCATTAACTCCAATGTTCCTCCTCTGTTTATTTGTGTTTGGATAGCAACTAGGGCTCCAGACCATAGTAGAGAAGCGTGTTCAGCTCAACCTGCCTCCACTGACACCTCTCATATACCATATAGCCAAGGCTGATACCTTCTTTTGGAGACATGATTGGAAGCGCAGGAGGAAATCCTGATCGTTTTTTCCTCCAACTCCACGCTTTTGAAAACGTGCTTTTGGATACTTGAGCAGCTTACAAGATCTTTTTTTTTTAAACCATAGATTCCATTTGCGAAAATGGAGGGCACATGCAAGAGCCACCACATTAAATCGTTTTATTTCTTTGTGGTAAGATGAAAAATTCTGAGGTTTGTGACAGAGAAAAACACCCAGAGATCAGCATCTTGGTGAACAAATAAAAAGTAAACAGTAAACGCCACTTGTTCTCCTGACACTGAGCTGCTCCTTTTTTCCTTCTGTACGCTACAGTTTGATATTTCTCATAAAATTATATGAAAACACATAAATAATATTGGCTAATTACATCATCATGAAAAGGTAGCCTGGACAGATTTACGCGTGTTATTTACAACTAAATAGGCTTATTATCACACGTCATCCTATATGTTCTCCAAAAATGAAATGACGGTTTATTATATTTGATAAATTGTGTGCTATAAGATAACCTGTAATATGTTGAGGTACCATATGTATGTGTTGAGATCAACTCCTTTTTGTTCATAAGACGATTTAAAAACTGTCATTCCTACCAATGTCCAATCTTTTTATTTAATCTACTGGAAATGACAGAGTACATGAAAGTAATTAGACTGCTCTTTAATTAGGTCGCGGTTTGTTTCTGGCCACAGATTTAGATGCAAAGTCATTAAGACTTTTGACAGCCCGGATGAAAAGTTAAAGTGCGCCTCTTTGTGCTACACACAGGGAGACGTGACTTTACGCACAGCAACAGGTTGTTGTTCAACGAAGATGTTTGATTTAAAATAAAAATAATAATTTACAAAACAACGTAAGTCACCGAAAGTTGTTTGAATACTATTTTTTTTTTTTGTACTTTTAGTTTAAATCAGAGGTGAACAAGTCTGCTGATTTTTCTTATGGTGAAATGTCAGAATCTAAAAATCATTTTGATTCATCTTGTATTAACTTATTTAATCTTGTTTTTTTCTCTCTAATTATCTTGTAATTTTACAATGACAAATCGACAGGAGAAAAGCGTTAGTTTTTAACATGAATATGTAACTTAGAATTTTCATTGCAGCAGGGTTGACAGGGCTTTGCAGTTGCCGTGCAGAGTTGGTCTGCAGCGCCGCCTATTGGGACTTTAGCAAAATAACAAGCTGCTTCCTCTTCTGCTCAAGTGTTTGCGGCTCTGACAGAACACTGTTCTGTCAGAGCCGCTTTTCATTTTCTGTCCGCATCGCTGGAAAAATAATTTTCATAAAAATGGCTGCATCTCTGTGGAGAATTCATGCTTTTAAAATAATGTTTATTTATAATATAACAAGTCATTTAGCCTGCTAAACGAAAAACAGTGATAATTAAAAAATATTTAATTACTGTAACGGATCATTGGAGCTTCTGACCTACTCAGGAAAGTCTTTAAACCAGAGTTAATAATCAAATAAGAGCACAGGCCCAGGCAGGTCTCCGTTCATTTATGTGAGAGATAACAGCCGAAGTAAACATGTGTAAGACATGCAGTCTATCCAAGAGCTCGAGCTGCTTAATTTTCGTCTTCTTAGAGCTGCAGAACATTTTCTGCACCCAACATGCTTGTGGTTTTCGTTCGGTTTCATATCACCCAGGCTTCTATCTTCACTGTCAAAACACTGAGCACTGCGGACAGATTAGAAGACACATAAAACCCCACATTTTTACATTTTAGACGATGACATTTTCTCAACATATCCTTTTCACTAAATTTATAACAACGTAAATTGTGTTTATTTTCGGTATTTGGAAAAAAGCCACTGAAACAACCAGCAGTTTTTTTCCCAGTATATTTCGGGGCTGGTCTGCAATACAATCACCGATAATTAAATTTCAGTTTACAGTCAAAATTCATTAAAATCTTACAAAACATGAAAAATAATTTCTGCGAGGAAAATACTGACTTCCTGCGGGAACCGAGCTTTTTTCAATAGATAAAAGCCACAACAACATCCACGGTGAATTATAGTTCTTATATGACATGGACTCATATTTCTGTGGTGCTCCAGATACATTTGATAGTAAAATAATTTTTTACTTCATGGTATTTCTACATTTTATGGCTTCGTTATAACGTGTCTATATGACAGAGAACAATGATAATGGTGCTCGGTGGTGAGTTTTTGTGCTCTCATGTTGTCTGCTATAATATCACAGTTAAATACTTCAACATATGACTCAGGTAGTCCATAATAAATTTATAGCGACCCAAAAACACTGTGGAATTTTATCTCGTTTCGGTGTTCCTTACAGGACATTTTGTGGCCTCAAGTATACAGTTTTTATTTTACAGTTACACCAGTCTGTGCTATAGGATTACTTTATTCTTTATAGTTGGGATACTGTCAGAGCCAGTGAGTTAGTGCCTTGCCCTTTGGCCCTGCCCTGAGTCCCCTGCAGCCGCCATCATTCTCTATGATAATCTGACTCCCACGGAGTATCAGTGTTGCAGCTCAGTGCAGCTGCCAAGCCTGTAATGGCCGACACTCCTCTTCCAATAACACTGAGTGACAGAGCAGAAGACTAGCAGAGATTATTAATAAAGAACCAGAGAGCTCTCTTGGATTTACACAAAAGATTAACCACAGAAATTGTCTTTGGACTTCACTTATTAATGAATGTATTTAGAAAAAAAATCCTGATTATGATTTTGATTTAAAAATGATCACTGATATGTACTATGACATTTCTCAGTCTGGTCTAATGGAGGTGATATAAAATAATTTTTTTTAAAGATGTCAGTCTCAGGCAGGCTTTTGTTAAAATAATATTGTAACAAAATATTTTCCTCACAATATTTAAGATAGACCCATGATGTAGATTCTTGTCAGGGCCATAAATGAAGTTCAGCTAAAAGATAATTAAAATCAGCAGACCTGCACATTTTAATTTCTTTCTTTAAAAGTGTAAAATGCTGTAATGACCTGGCCCTGTCGTGGCACTGTGCCATTAATTTATATATTTAGCACCCCAGCTTTTAAAATCTAATTACTCTGATACCATAATAAACTCTTCAGCTCTAACATTTCAACATGAATACATCCTGTCATATGATGTCCCCTTGTTTTCAGATACTCCTCCTTACCTCCTTGATACTCCTTGATAGAAAACGTGGAGCTGCCGGCCTGTTCTGGAGCCTGTCTGGGTCTGTTTGTTTCTCCGTGTTGCTGTGTGTCTATGCATGTTGACAGACAGGATGTCAGGTCCATACAGTAAGAGCAGGGGGAGGTGAACCTGTCACTCTCAGCTACCTGCTGTGGTTTCAAAGCCCCCACATCCCCACCTACACTCTCACTCATCCTGTCCCAGCAGCAGCTCTCAGGATGGCTGTTTTTCACTCAAAGACCCCCACAGTCATACTTTCCTCCACATCACACCCTTTTACCTGAAATAGTGCATTTCTAAAGAAGGGGTTATGCCTCATGCCTCATTGTCTCATGGGTTGTTGTAGTTTGAGTGTGAAACAGAATCATGTTGTGTCTCTTTTTTGTGTCAGGTGCACTGTGCTGCAGATATGAGTTGTTCAGACATAATGGACATGAACTGATTTTTAAGTAAATGGTTTATACTTAGCAAGGAAAATAAGGAAATATGTTGGGCACATAATAACATATCTATTATAATTGAAACATCATTAGGCTGCTTCTGTTCTTTTTTTTTTTTTTTTTGTTAATAGGTTAAATTGTTGTTTTGCAGCACCAGTTTGGTTTAGGTTTATAAGCTGTCCTGTGGTGAGTGACATCTTTTGTAAACTCTCTGCAAGTTTTGACTACTTAATTCAAAACTGCTTCATGAAGCCTAAGGAGTATTGAGTAAGTTTAGTAACCAGGGCCGTAATCACCTATTCAACATCGAGGGGGACCATTTTCAATTCCCCCCCGCAGAGAAATTTTTAGAAACTAAACAGCTAAACAGACCAGCATTTGAAACAAAATGACTGCTGGGGTATGGCAGCACCACATGTACAAACCGAATGCAGAACTACAACACACTGTAATACTAGAACTAGTTTTAATAATAACGGCAATTAGTTAAGGTTATTTATGATTATGTTTACATTTGCTAACGATTATTTCAGACGGCAGTGCATGGTTGCCCATTGTAGCACTGCAATTTTTTTTTCTTTGCATTTTTTATCAATGTACTGAGGGGGACATTTTGAGCATATTTGAATATTTGGGGGGTGTCTATATGTAATAATTACTGCCTTGTTAGCAACTAAAATAACTAAAGTTAGGAGGAATTTTCAGAAGGTGACATTCATCTGTGTTATTGTGATGTTTCTGTGCTTTGAAAACATTTTACGACCCCTACAGCTGACTTTTTTAATGAACTTAAGATAGTACAATAACTGTATTTAATCTTTTTTGATGTTTTGAATTTAGAGATTAACTCCTTTTGTTGGCTACATGATTATGATGTCAGAGCTTTCTATCTGAATCTGACAAAGAAATATTAAGAACTAAATGATTAAACAAGGATATTAATCATATAAAAAATAAAAGAAGAAACACAGTTTTGCACCAGTTTCAATGGTCACGTAATTCAGTTAATTAATAAACTTTTTCAAACTGGTTTGAGAAGCCAGACAACAATGACATTCTGCAGAACCTCACTTTCCTGGATGGTGCTGCACATACTGTGGTTCAGCTGTGACAGCTGCTTTGTCCTTCTGCTTTATTGTACAAGATTGCCCCCTATTGGTTCACCCTCAAATTACTATTGCAGCATTTCATGTTGTATCCTCATGAACTATGTCATTAAGTGATGAGTGCATTATTGTCAGTTTTAAGAAATGTCCAAGATGGGACATAAAATACCCTCTATGAACACATCATTCCCCAGTACATGCTTTAGATTTAACTTCTGTGCTTTCACAAATGAAAGTATTTGTTCTTTTTTACTCTATTTTATGCATCTTTTTAGGAAATGCAAAATGTTTTGCATTTCACTCAGAACTTCATACATGAGGAAAAACTAGGAGACAGACTAATCAAGTGTTTGTGTGAGCAGGAACAGTGGACGGGCAGTGTGTCGGGTATATACACTGCATTCCTCTGGTCTCCTGCATAATCTCTTCTCCATCTGCTGTCCATTGCCACTCTCTTCACTGGTCTCCTGCCATCTGTTTAACAGCGCTCGGCACCTTTGCGTGACCAAATGCCTTTGCTCCCTGCAACGTCATCCACTTTGCCAGAGAGGCATGGAGAAGAAAACCGCCATGATATCGTGCTCCTTCAACCAATAAAACCCACCAGTTAATGCCGCTCAAGCCCAGCACCAAATCCCATTTGTCAGCAAATAGCTTCCTCTAGTTGTCTGTGCTGGCCAGGCGCTTCTGTAGAGCCCCCTGCCATTAACATGACATCTTTAGTTATTTGTTGTCTGGTCTGATGGTGAGCAGACTGAAGAAGCAGCAAAAAGAAGGAGCAAAGAGAGGGATCTGTGTATGATCATAAATGTGCCTCGAAAAGTGCCTTATCAGACATCTGATCTTTGTTAAATCATCAGGTTTAACTGATAGTTTGGTAGCCTAAACATCAACACCATGGCGACATTTATGTAAGTCCACATTCATTACAGTTAAAGTAACCTTTAACTAACATGTTTCTTTGGGTCACTTTGCTTTTGGTATGTGGTAAAATCCAGGGGTAGATGGGATTCTAAGACAAGAGACTGTAAATAAAGGCCTTTTGCTGTAAGAAGAGATGGCTCAAACCTGTATGCTGTGACTGCTTGGTATCTGTGATGGGATGGAGTGATGGGTGCAGGCAAACATTTGGGGATGTAAACGTCAGGAAATGCTGAAATGGATGTATTTTAGAAGAAACATGGAAAAATAGGAAAGAGAGATTCAAAGATAGAGATGAGGAATAGAATATCACTTCCCATCCCTGCGTAAAACTGTGCACATATGTGTATGTGATGTAGTATCTGTGTGTAAAAAGCCAGCAGGAGAGCCGGGGATGGTGAGCAGTATCCTGCAGGCCCCAGCCTCTACAGCTACAATATGGGCAGAGAGGGTCATATCAAACTGTCTCGAGCATGTTCTCCCAGCTGTAAGGTCACTGCATTTTTGCATTGTTATATGCGCTCGTCATGAAAAAGGTATTTTCTCAAAGCATGTTCCGAAGCTCTTCACGGCTCAGCTGTGACAGGCGTGACCTTTTTGTTGCCGGGCAGGGATTCTCTGGATTCAGCTGCTCTGCTGGTGTAGGGGCTGTGGTGCTTTTTTAAAAGGTGCCTTATGCCTTATTGCCCTCCACATTGCATCATGGCTGTTTTGCCTCTTTTCTCACTGAACGCTGACAGCTCCGTTTACTGGCTTAGCTCAGTGAAAATCTAATAATCCAACTGAATCCAAGATTTTTTATGTGGAACCTTTCTTACTATTGTGGATAATAATTCTGTATTTTTTCATTTGGAGGCCATGGCACTGCACCCAGCACAGTTACGGCACATATTGTTACTTACCATGTACAATGTAAACTGTTAGTGTTGATCTTTGTTACATGTCCAAAAAAGGATGTACTGGTTGTATAATCTTTATAAACTTACAGGGAAAGTTTTTGGAAATACAAAATACTAAAAAGACAAAAGCTAACTAATGAAATAAATCTTGTGGGGATGTGAGGGATTACTTCTTGGCCAGGCATAGGGTAGATTTCAAGGCGGTTGCAGGGGACATATTCCCCTCAATATTTAGAAAATGTGCATTTGCCCCCTCCCCCAATAGAAACATAAAAGTAGCCATGGACTTTTATTTTGACAAAATTAAAGACATTTCCATCGTACATTGATGCAGAAACGAAAAAAATGTGGGTGGATTTTGTTACCTCTAACCTCCAACCTCCTTTTCATCTAACTCACAGCAATACAGCAAATACGTTTATCTCTCACAATGTCGAACTTTTGCTTTGAAACTGCCCTGACACAGTCTAAAAAGAACATGTCCTTTTGCTGTATCTCTCTTTTGCTGCTGTTTAAGCCTGAACTCTCCTGTCTAATACTACTTGTTATTGAAGTTGTGACTTTGTGGGCCCCAAAGCGTTGGAGCTGCGAGTGCAACTGTACTGCCTGCACTCCCTACTGCTGATCAGCTCCTGCTGGCGAGGTGATGGACAGTAAAACCCTCCCAGCACCTGTTTCCTGGCCAGGCTCATGTGCTGTTAATAGGCTGATGAGAGACATTAACAAAGTTACTGCAGCTCGGTGGAAGGATAAATCAACAGAGCGGTAGAGTGTCTCATCCAGTCTGTCAGAAGTGACATTTTTAAAAGGTCCCAGTGACTGCTGCATCCGTCTTGTACCTGGGGGGAGATGGAAAGATGGAAACAGAGCGAGGATAGAACGATGGGACTAAGGGATGGAGAGGTTTAACAGAGCTTGGGTGGAGAAAGTAAAGGAGAGTTTGAAGGATAGAGAGATGGAGAAATGGAGGAATGGCAGAATGGAAGGAGGGAGGGATGTCTGAGGAAGCAGTGGAAAGATGGAGAGATGGGTGAATGGAAAGGGTTGATGTGAGGAATGGAGAGATGGAAGAATGGCCATAAAACGCTGTTGATCCAGACTACTTGTTATGATTTAGTGTAATCAGGCGTCCTCCAAACATTCCTGTGATGCCGTTGGATGAGGAATGAATAATGCAATAGACCCGGTCATTTTCCCACATCAACAGCAACAACAATAACATTCATCCTGTGTGATTTCATATAATTTCTTTATTCCCCTGCCTTTCTCTCCCTTTGTGATGTGCCAGACGTATGCACATTACAAAGAGAGTCAGGAAATGGCTTTCCACTTAAAAAAAAAAATGAGAGCAGATCTTGACACTGTTACAAGAAGGACCTTTGGCTGTGAAGGACCTTTGGGACTGCTACTCTGCTAGCAGGCACTCTTCTCAGATTCCCATATGAGCAGAGGACAATCTAATTAAATTTATCCAGAAAGAGCTATATTTCTTCACCATGTTGTCATTAGTCTGCCAATGAGTCACTGAGATGTTATTATCATAAAAAGCTGAAAAGGCAAATGTTTCTCGCAGTGCTAAAAATATCCCTATTGGCTGGAATCCAACCTTGTTGCTCCTCTCCCTCTCATTTCCTCACGCTCTTTGAACTAAAATAACATCAGTTTTTGAATGGATTCTGGTGTTATTGATGGATTTAGGCTCCGCTGTGGTTTGAATTAATAGCTCGGATGCCTGTATGGTTGCATTTAGTGCGCGAACACGCATGCATGCACACAAACACTCACAAAAATGCTTTCAGGCAATTTTACACACTCAAGCTTACTCACACACACACTAAGTAAATGTTAATGTACACAGGTGCAGTCTTTAGGGAGGTTGCTTTTGCTCTCTCATCAGTCACTCGTAATCACTTCCTTTCCAGCCCAGTAAATCACCGTCTTTTACTGATGCATTTATAGGATGCATGTTCACAACTTGTAGCCAGGGAAAAGTTTGACCACCACCAGGAATACATTATAAGCTTCTGCATCCATACAGCCACACAGTCAATACAGTCATACAGGCGACTCAGACAGGAAATATTGTTTTATAAATGTCTACTTAGTTTCTGAAATGTATTTGTGCTTTTAATAGGGTTTTAAGCTGTTTACGACATACGGGTGAGAGTGGAGTTATTGGTCAAGGGGGGGCTCCTGGGCGGCTGTGGATATTGGCAGGTTGCACGGCTTCACCAAACTGGTCCTGGGGAGGTCCCAATGACCTGTTTTATACCAACACTGGTGCTTTGTCGTAAAACCAGAGGGAAGTCGAGTCACAACTGGAGTATTTGTTTGAAGCGGATGGAAAAAGTCCCCCTGTGGCAAGACCATGTGAGTGTTGTGTGCTGCTGTGTCTGATGGGAGTGGAAATGCACAGGAAAACAGGCTACTTTGTCTTTACATAGACTTCAGATTGGTGCCCAGGTTCTGGTAAAATACTCCTAATACCACGGAGGAAAGAAAACCACATTCCCCTCTTACTCTTTTGGATGGAAACAGTCTCCTGTCACTGGTGTTTGAATGCTGTAATTGGACGTTAAGGGGCTTGCAGAGAGAGGTGTGATGTAGTGTTAAAACTGCTCACAAATCACATATTTCTCACCTCTGTGGAGGTTCGAATCCTGGCTCTGGCTCTGGCATTCCCCGGCCACACCACTCCTATCGCCGCTGCATTTAAAATTCACACAGCACTGTCCTGAATGAGACAGGTGAAGAAAACTGTCGGCGTGGAATGGTGTGTCAGTAGATTTAATATTTCCTAAAAGCCTTGAATTTTACCTGTCACTGTAACAAAAAATGTGTCTCTGTGTGTGCAGCGTGCGTCAGAATGATGGATGGTGTAAGTGTATTCCAGGATTATGTTCATGAAAGTTAAAGGGCCCTGGGGTTGGTCTGGGAAGCACATAATCTCAGTCAAAGTGCTAGGCTGGATGAACCAAGGCTTTATTATTAAACACCTATGAGAGGCCTAGAGCTGGTGGAGGCCCCTGCACATCCAGCTTAACACTCTCTGGCGGCTCTCATCACACGTTCTTGCCATTTGGGCATGAAATTAAAATGCTTCTTTAGAATCCATTTACTACTAAGCATGAAATAGGAACTGCATTATTATGCACTGATACATTTTGAAAGGGCAAACTTTGACACCTATTAAATGTGCTGTCATTTTATTCCCTTTTGCTGTCTTTCCAGTTTTTTATTCTTTAATAGAGTTTTTATCTTTAAGGAGAGAGTATTAAAAAAAGGTAATAGTTTTGGCAATATGTTCCAGATTTGATGGCACAAGTGAGAATTGGCTATAAATGATGTGGTATTGATTTCACATGTGGAGTAGGACCATCAGGGCTCCAGCAGGAGAAGTGAGAGGGGAATGCAGTCCTTGGGATGTGCATAGAGGGCTTGCTAGGGGCTCTAGGGGCCCGGGGCCCTGTTCCCCAGCTCTGGGAGCTGTTAAAGATACTATAAAAGTTCCAAATCCACAATTATTCTGACTTTTTAGATTTATAAATCTCTGCTAATGCTCATGGTGGATGTATTACTGGTTTAAATAGGGACATTGCTTGTTGCTCCCTTGGCAACAATGCACTTGGTAATTATAAATGAGGCCATAAAGACAACATATTTTAATAGGATCTGGCACAGTAGATTTGATAGTCCATAGTGACTTGTACAGGTTAGTTTGAAAGTGATTAAGAAAGAATCTAGTGTGGGATAGATATTGAGATATTAAAAAAAATATCCATTGCTGTTTTTGTTTACTTTTAAGGCCTTTCCACACCAAGTCTGCATTATTTGTATGTGTTTTTGTTTTTTTTTCATCCATCCTCAGATAAAAATCATCATGCAACAGAAACTGTACACACCTGCTGTGTTTCATTGTTCTCTTCGTTGGAAAAATTTGTACAGTGAGACAGAATGGAAACACACTTGCTCCTCGTCCCTGAAATTACATATCTCAGCTGTTGCAACTCTCTGCCTGCATCTTGTATTTGCTACTGTGGCTTCCTGAGTTATGATAAGACACCCAGTGGCTTAGTGGAGGGCATGCTCAGGTATAAGCGGTATACCCTCCTCTTTTTCTGGCCGTTTACAGCGTACTCATCTATCAGCCAAAAAGCCATACTCACTTCCCAGCAGTACACCCACCTCATCTACTACCACTACGCCACTAATGAAACTGTACGGCTAATAAATTGTAATCTGCTTTAAGCATTATCATTGCTGTTGTGCATTTCTGCACAAGCTAACCCTTCCTTCTCTCTCAAGATTCTACTCCGGCCCTGTCCCTCTCCCTTGTTGTGGATGTGTCCCACACGTCACCATTTCTTCACTGCTTCTTGGTCAGATGACTCATTAAGACCTTTAACGGATGTGAAAAAAGCACAGAATATCAAACTTATCAAACTAGAATATCTGAAAACTTGAATGATGGACAAATGTCTTGGAATCAGTGTATAAAAGGGTGGTATGTATTTTTAAACATGCAGCAATTTTGTACAACAAATACAGACTTGGTGTGCAAACATCTTCACCGCTCTCACAATGTTGCTTTTGGCTGCAGCAAGCAGATGATTTTTTTTTATCAGAAAAGCTCTGAAAAACCCTGTGTATACTACCTGCCCAGCACTTAACTGCAGACAGAGAAAGTTAGCTAGTAGCTGGTGAATGTTGTGGAGCATTTGGCAGCTAAATAGCCAAATATTTCTCTCAACAGGTGGTGGAAAACAAAAACAGAGCGAAAAGAGAACAGTAAATATTGGACTTACATTCGCCTGGTGACCAGAGACCCAACACCAACTGGATGCTAATGTTGCTCTGTATCTATTGGATGTGTAAATAGGCAACTATTTGCTAACAAGTTCCCCAAATCATCAGGTAATGACATGGTGATGTTGTGTTCAAAGTAAGCGGCAACCTCTTGGACTTAAACAAAATGAAGCCAACACCTAAGTGCCAAAAACTGCAGCTCCTTGAGTGGACACTGGAGGCTGGCTCCAGAGGTGAGTCAGTCCCCATAGACGCCCATGTTAAAATTACTTTAAAATTACTTTTTTTTACTTCAGCTTTACAGCAGAAATGAACATGTTTACAACCTGGTACAAAAAAATGGTTTCAGTCTCCATAGTTAATTTCCCCTTTGTGACAACTGTACAGGGGGTGAATTTTTATTTAAGTGACACATTAAATTTGATAGTCTTTAAGTTATGCATGATTAAGTATGCGGCCACGTTGCATCATGTCAGCTCCACACTCTGGCCAAAGTGCCGAACTCAAGACTTCAAAATGGGCGTCTACAAATCAATCAGTGATGTTACTGTGCCTTGTTTTTTACGGTCTCGAAGCTTTTACTGCCCCAGTTGGCCAGAAAATCAGTTAAATGTTGCACACAACAAAAGTATCAGGATGTTATTAATACCGTGTTTTTTTGAAAAATAATGATGACTTCTAAAAAAACAAATACAATCCTCTGTAAGTTTTGTGCTGATCCAGCAGAGTGCACATATACTGCAGCGATGTGAAGTGAAACAGAGAAAGTTCCATCCTCAGAAAAACAGAGCTTGTAATGTAGGCTTTTGCTGCAGAGTAGAAGTACAGCAACTTGTAACTTTGGCAAGATCCAGCTGGCCTGGACTGGGAAGCTGGAAATGTTTACCATGGTCCACATGGTTAATTTGTGTGTTTTTATTTAGCTGTGTGTATCTGGGACTTTTGGTTGGGGGGTGGGGGCGGAACGGTGGTGGGGGGTGGGGTGGGGTGGGGGGTGCAGCAACAGTCAACAGATGCTGTCAAAGTGACCGCAGGGAGGAAGCAGAGACAAATGCTCCTCATTACAGCACTGACTGCAGCCCAGTGGCCCAGTAACCAGCAGAAACCAGCTCCATGTCTATGACTGTGCAGCTGGAGATCAGCTGATCCTCACTGGCTTCACTTACAGTCAAGTCCCATTCACTTCTTCCTCGCTTCAGCTGAAAAAGATACATTTTGGCAGCCATTGTTGTACCAACACAGGAGAGATGCTCAAATTAAATACATGATGCAGAGGCATCATTGTAGCAGCTGTTGATTATTGACAACTCAATCCAAACAAGGATCCCCATTGTCATTTTTAAGCATTTTTTGTTACATGTCCCTGCAAGGATTCATTGAAGGACAGGTCTGGGACACTCCCAAGTTGGATTTTGCTTACAGTGCAACAAGACCACATCCGAGGCGAACGGATTTCAGTGGAATTATGCATTTTCTGGACACTCTCCATTGTTCATCTGAGAAACATAAAGACATGGAGGAAAATATGAACAGATTTAATTAAATGAAACCACATGAAATGCATAACTGACATTTTCAGGCCAAGTGTGGGTAACCAGGAATTCATTCTTATTACAGCTTTATGATCAGACATCCAAAGTCATATTGAAATGACAAGTGTAACTGTAAGCTTAGACTCAGCTGACTTAGATACTATTTTTGTCAGTTCAATCAATTATTTGATTTCTGATCAAAGGATCTGATGATTATGAAAATAAATATCTTAAGCTTTATACAACAACAGTGTGTTAAATAACAACTACATAAAAGACATCTATTCTTTCACCCTCTAAGGCCCTCAGATACCGAAAAACACCAATTATGCCTCTCAAATTGATTCTGTTTGTTTCCTCTGTCTTCATGTTTCCAGCTGGTTCCTGTTTTCTATATGATAAATTGGGTGATATTATTATTCATTATCCCAATTATCTTTTCACTCACCCTGTAAGTGGTAGAAGTTCATTCATATGCTTTGTGTTACAGCACAAAGTGAGAAAAAACACATTTTTTCCCTAGCTCCTCACTGACTGAATTACCAGCACAGTGCAGCGTGTCCATTGGGGTGATTTCATTGGGCTGTGAAACCAACGTGAGCAATGTTCCTGACCCCAATCAGGAGTCAGACAGCGGTACGGGGGTCACCAGGGGTTACATCAGGCCCCTCTGGATGGACAGGCAGGGAACTGTAAACCTGGAAGACCGGGAGCCCGAGCTCCATGTGTTTACCTCGCTGCTTTTACAAGTGATGTCACCACGTTGTAAAAAGATACAGTTCTCGGCGGCCCCGTCCTTTTGTTACTATTTGAGAGAATAAACACGCGCTAAGTGCATGGAGAGAGATGGAAGCAGAGGGCTCTGTGGCTGGAGGGTAGGGGGAAGCGGGCTCCTGTGGTGCATGGTGCGTCCAAGCAGTTGAAGTGGGCTGTGGGGATCTGTAACTGTCCAGGTGCTGCGAGCTTGGGCCCAGCCTCTGCTGGCCAAACCCTACTCACTGGTGAAGAGGGAAGTCTTACCTATAAATATTCAGCCATCCGGCCTTTGCAACAGCAACAAAAAAACACCAACTGCTGATGATCCCTCTGGGCCCTTCACTGTGTGTCTACATGCATGTGTGAATCATAGTGTGTGTTTTTTTATCTTGAAATAAAAGATACAAGTGAGTCACATCTTCACTTCAGTGTCTGAACTTCTCATTCCAGCTCCTTTGGAATTCCATAAATATTCATCTTCCACTTCATACCCCTGCTTGCTTTCTTCCTCTTTACGATTCTGCCTTGCACTAAAGGTCTTTGTGGTATTGCAACAGAAATTCTCTTTACATAAGTCAAAGAAGCAATGTGTGGCATAAGTGTAGCCGTATGTATAAAGGCAATGAAACAGCTTGTGTTTTATGTGAGCTCTCCTTGCTCAGACAGCTGGGTGGTTGCTGGGGCTGAGTTAACCTACAGCGCCGGGGGTCCCACTCTGCACTGCAGTGGTGTACAGTAAGTCAAGCTAAGCAATTCCAGCCCAGCTGCAAAGGCAGGAATCGGACAAAATCTGGATATTCAGATACTGTAGAAGATACAGAGACGCCTCAGTCCCTCAGGACCTTTCTGTAGAGTTTGCATTCTTTCTGCTGGGAATCACAGCTTTAAAAACTCCTGTTTGTGCTGCATTTGTCTGTAGCCCAGAAACCCTATCCCCCTGTCTACTCTGACAGATGATGTCACACACACCAACAAACCTGACCACTGGAATAATGTAGCAAGCCTTTATGCCTCTCTGGTCATTTTTCTGATGAGACCTCCGCTGTCTTGCTGCGTTGCTCCATCTCTTGGTTCAAGTGTACTTGTATGGTTCCTTGGCTTGGACTTTTATTAGCTTTTCCCGAGCCTCAAAGAACTTGGCCCGGCCTGGTTCTCCCCGGCACTTTCCCACTAATGAAGTGCACATTCTGCCGGAGCATTTGGCTGAGCCCGGTTCCTTGGCCATCCCTTAATGGGAATTTCCCTTTCTTCCATGCATCCATGCCTGCCTCACGCTCTGCCTCTGCCACTCTGGTGTGTGTGACTCATGTCCTGAACAGGCAGCCATCAGCCAGGGGACGTTTGATTCATAAACCTTCTTACACTTGTTTGCCACTGTTGGACTGGTCGGCTAACTGTCTGATCAACTGGCTGGCTGACTTGTTAAAGGGCTAACTCATTGCCGGACTGGGTGGCTTAAAATGGGATAAAGGTTCAGAGGCGGAGACACTGAGTGACACTGGGCAGTCAACTTACTGTGAGTGGATTTAAGTCAAGAAAACATTCAACTACAATGACATAGGTGTAGATTTCTGGAGGGGTTGCAGGGGACACGTCCCCTCAATATTTAGGAATATCCATTTGTTAACATGAAAGTAGCAGAGGACTTTTGTTTCGACAAAATTAATGACACGTACACCCTTAATTGATGCAGAAAGGCACATACTGCTGCATAAAAACCACCAAAATACAGTGTTTGACGCTCATAACTTTCTGGTGGAGGACTCGTAGATCCCTGTTTCACATGTGTACCCCACAGTGTTGAAACCTACGCCTTTGTACACTGACACATTCAAGACGGTGCTTTCAGACACTTTGATGGTTAAGCTGCAGACAGGCTGCCATTGCATTTTCCAAACGATCTCTGAATGCTGAAAATAAAACAGGCTTTGATGGATGAAATGATTTCAAACATGACTGCTTGCTTCCACATGTTTTACAAGTACTAAAATTAAGTCAGACCACCAGTGACAGCACCTGTTGCTCCATAACTGAAGGCAAATTAAACTGCACTAACTGCCTTTTTCTCCATGAGGAGCCTCTCAGCATCTGATATTTTGGAGTGTCTTAATCACTGGAAAAATAATCCTTGTATGTTTTTGTTGCACAGCTCAATGAGGATGAGATAGTCTACATCCTCAAATCAACCTTGAAGGGCCTGTGCTATCTGCATTTTATGAGGAAAATCCACCGGGAGATGAAAGCTGGGAATATACTCTGTGACAGGGAAGGTCATGCGAAACTGGCTGGTTCTGGCCTGGCTGGACATTTGACGGTGAGCTTTGATTCCACTGGGCCTTCCACTCTCTAAAAGTCAACATAATAAAATCAGGTCTCCCTTGGAGACCATGGCATATGATAATCATTTCTGTCCACTGTGGTTACGCCGCTATTAAGTTAACCTTTCTGATGCAAAACAACAGGCTGGGAGCAGTATAATTTGGAAGTGTTTATTTCCACACAGTCTTTGCTTACATTTTATGTCCAAAGAATGCTGTTGGGCAGGCAGCTCTCGCGAAACTTTTACAGCCCCTCATGAGCTTTAATCTTGTCAGAATCTAGGTCTACCGTAAGAAAGCACTCCAGAGTTGCCAGAGAGACAGTATGCTGGGGATAGAAGACAAGAAGCTAGACTCTTCAGGCTGTTCAGTTAATTCCCATTATGAGCAGTCGTCATGTTTCCAACAGAAGTTTGTGGTTTGGGCACTTGCTGCTTACTGAGGACATTTTACTTTTCCCACACTGGCGGATCTTCTCTGCTCATCTTATTCCTCTTGTCGCTCCATGGTGATTGGCTAGCGTTCCTCTGAGGGGGGTCAGAGAGCAACTCTCTGCTCCCTGTGGGTGGTTAGTCAGCGGAGAACTCTTTGTGGGCGATGAACTGTGCTGTGCCTGAGGGAAGGAGATATCCAGTGCTGTAGAATAACAAGTTTAATTAGAAAGGAACAAACTGGCAAAATATTCAAATGATAAAAAACAGAACAATGCACAGACACACAAAGCTGTGTGTCGCGATCCAAGCAAAGTGCACTCAGAGCTGCAATTGTTCAAACCCCACGCTGGCAGGCTTCCACTCCGTTGAAGTTTCCTGAAGCAAGATGCTAAATCCCTACTAGCTCCAGGAGTGCTGCACTGTGGCTAACCTCTGACCAGCCTTTGGTGGAGGCCAAGAGATATGGGAGTTTCCTTTAGGGACCAGTATAAATGTCAAATTATTATTTTTAGAGACACAAATAATGAGAGAGAAAAAATTACATAGAGAGAAAACACAAAACAGTTCATCTTCATCCGCACTACTTTTGAATTAAAGGACATATTACCCTCTAAAGACTCCTGGGATGTTTCTAACTAGAGCTGATGTCCAGTGCTTGGAGGTCTGTCCCCTGGTTTGGAGCTAAACAGCTGCAAATGGGCCGGGCCTGCTGATGCTGCTGCTGCTGCTGCTGCTGGCTGGGTGGTCCGTGGTCTATAGAGCATAAGTGCCCCATTACTTACCTTGCTGCATTGTTTTACTTTTTGGACACTTAGCCATTTCTGCTAAGCACTTGATGATTTAAAGAGATTCATAAAACCTGCAGGACCGTGACCCTCAAAAACCTGCATTGGCTGCGACCGAGGTGGACCGAGACATTGGGAACAAGGTGGAGCTATAGGGCGGGTTTCAATTTAGTGTGGCTGGAATATATATAGTACAATAAACCATTTTAAACCTCAAGTTTAACACATGTAACACAGAAATAATTTGAAAAGAAAAAAAAATGTAGTGGGTGAGAAGGAGCTTGAAATTATTTTAGTTCGATTTACAGCCAACAAATCTGCAAAATTCATCATGAGTTTCTCTGTCAAGGCTGTGAGGGAGGAGAGAAGGTCTGGATAATAGCATGTAATGGTGATGCGTTTCACAGGGTCATCCTTGTTCTTGTCCAGGCTCCACTGGCCTATATGGAGACCTTCTTCTCACACTGACGATCCTGTTTGATCTTGTTCCCTATCCTTTGGAAGATGTCATGCCTGAGCCCGAAAGGCCCGTTTGGCTGACAAGAGATGTCATCTAACAGCCTGAGCAATGGCAGTTATATGTTTTCTGGACACAACCTTAAATAAAGGGAACCCCACTTTTAATGTACCCCAAGTAAGTGTGTTCTTCACATCTTTACACAGAAATCCTTCTTGGTAGAGGGGAAAGGCCACTGAAACAGCCCAGTTTTTTTATTGAAACCAGTTCATATGATCTTTTAGGAGGGTAACCATGTGGCGGGTGAAGGAGAATGCTGCTGTATAAACCATAAGTCTGCCTTACACATTGCCTCCTCTCTTGCTGAACCCACAGCGTTGCTCTATAAAACCTGCGGTAGGAAACAAAAAAATGTTTGTGCCAGTGCTCGGCCCTTCAGTAGAATATGACTGATTTTTTTCTTGAGATAATCATTATATATGTGTAAATTTAGGAGTGTTAAATGGTCAGTGAGGATATGACCTACAGCTTTTATAAGCCTGGTTATCCTTGAGGAATGCAACAATAAGCATGAGCAATCACATCCCCATCAGGCGAGCCGGCATGGGAAAAACTGTCTCACAAAGATACCGTGAATAAGTTGAAGTGATAAACAAATGACGGTGATGGAGTTTAAATGTGCACCCTTCTTCATGTGGTCTGGGCGGTTGTACTCAGGGCTTACTGTTCTCTTACATCCATATGCAATCACTGAAACACTCTCAGCATGAGCTTTTTTTTATTAGATCACATAAAGTAAACAGTCCCAGTGAGTGTTTTTGATAAATGCAATTTGCTGCTATGCTCCTTTCCAGGCTGCATCTTGTGTTCAGCCTGTTGTAAGTTAATTTGCCAGATCAACTGAAAAAACAGAGAAATCTAATGGAAAACACTGCCCTGGCATCCACGCTGCATACCAGTGGTCGACTAAAGAATGGGAGCCCTTTAATGTGGTGATTGCATGGTTTCAGTTTGAAATTTAGTTTCCGTAAAAAGAACGCGCTTTTCCGTTGTGTTTTTTCCCTATTTTATCCCTATTTCCTTTCATTTGTTGCTTACATTATCAGCTTTGTGTTTTTTCCAAGGTACTTACACAAAATCATCACTTATGTGATATGAACTCTTCCTCAACCTACCTTTTTTTTCTTCGTTTTTACCACATTTTGATTGTTTCTTCTCAAACCTTGGACAAGAGTGAGAGTGGTAACTCTAGTGGCTGCAGCTGGTTTCATTGCACAGTCAGACGTAATCTTTTTTGTGTGCATCCATCTGTACACATATGCATGCACAGTGTATGTGTGTGTGTATGTGTGTGTGCGACTTCATTGTGAAAGTGCTGCTAAGGTACCAGACCTTCCATAAATCCAGCAAACTTCCATGAGTAAAGGGAGGGGAGCTTTGGGATTCTGGGCAAAAGTAAGCAGTCTTGGAAAAATCAAAGGCGTATGGCACCTGAGGGAGGTGTACTCCCAGCCATAGTTTTCATTTATGGTTAGCTGCGGCTGGTTAAGAACTGGGTTTGACACTACTGCAGTGGCATGCTTCCTCTGTGTCCTTCCCCACTGTACTGCAGGCACTTCAAGACATTGGCTCGCTCTCACAATGAGACGCTAGGTTCTCTTTCAAAACCATCTTTTGTGCTCTGAACTGCTTCTCACCTTTTTTAGGAAGTTTCAATTGTTTCATTGCAGAGCACACCAGAGGACTGTGATGGCTGCAGTTTTGGCTGCTGGTTTCCTGTAGGCCTCCATTTCTGGCAGAGTTTGCTACTCCAATACAGCCAGCATCTGCTTCAGAGTAAAAAACACATCCAACGCTCAGCCAAACAAGAATCGAGCCTTCACAAAAAAAACACACACACACACACACATTTACAAGGCCCCAGGCAGAGCTATTGTGATACAAGAGGATCATAAAGTAGGAGGAAGTTGTATTGACCCTAAACTCGGTGTCCTGCTGACTTACAAAAAGCACAACCTGCCATGTATAATTCAAACTGAGTTAAACCACTGCCGTCTTTCTTAATATAACCATCAAGATCCCCTAATCATCATAATACCAAAATCACAGGGTGTCACTCTGAGGTATTGTGATGGATCCACAGGATGTTCAGCTTATACTGTGCAAGGTGAAGTGTTCATGTTATTATATTTTCTTTACCTAGTATTAAGATACGCCTGCTGACGTTCACAGGCACACATACACACTTCAGCATATATGCACAAATGTTACATTTCATCATATTCACCACCCGGCTCCAATCGACATGGACACAGAAAGTAGGCTCCCTTATTTTCTCTGGAGCAGGTTGAGGACTTGTGGTGTGGTGTAAATGTGGGTTATTGTTATTCAAGAGTACGTGCTGGAATATTGGGCGTATCGATTGCTTTTCGCCGCAGGCCTTCTTGGCCAGGCCACAAAAGCCTCTCGCTGCACGCTGCCAGTAGGCCCATTTCTGCTACACTTATTTTTAATACAAGTATTACATGACTTTGCTCTCTCAAGGTTTCAGAGGGGAGGAAATAGCAGATTGAATGTAAACAAGATTAGCTTCCCTCTCGCGCAGCACAGCCAGCTGCTGCTTCCACGCTCAGCCGTAAATCTGCCGGGCGGCCTGCGCTGTGCGGAGCTGGAAAGGGAGATGTCAACCCTGATTCTGTCACCGTCTGGCGGGAGGTTAAGATGAGCTGCATGCTCTTTAACGGCAACATGAATGACATATCTGTAATCATCAGCATTCTGAAGCCGGACTCAAGAGATTTCACGTTGAATTATTCGTTTTATTAATTCATTTTAAAGATGATAGCCGCTATCTGTGCTGGCATTGCTGCGAGCATGTGGTTTGTATCTCCTGTATCACACTGTCATGCTGTTCTTCGTCCTTCTCTCCTTTGGTCCTGGAGTTTACCGACGTAGGCCTTGGTTCCCTCTGCTCCCTCAGCCATCAAAAACTAAATATAGCAGATTTGTTGCTCTTTCAGAATATATTCCACCTGCCAAAATACACAGGCCCTGCTTTCTTAACCTTGCGCAGTGATCTGTGTATTTGGAGTGGAAATGCAGTGAAAAGAGAAGCTGTGGCGTTCAACATGGCTGGCTTAAAGGCAAAGTAATGACACTGTCTGCTTGTGTTTTTGGAAGCTGTGAAACCACAGCAGGGAGCTCCCCATAACTGCTTCATTGTAACTCCATGCTATTACTCACATCAGAGCGATATTGATATTGATTGCTGCTGGAATGCTTTCCCTCCATCCTATGCTGTACTTACATAAGCAGCCCTCGTACCCACTCCTTTCTTATGCTGTAGCGTCTCGTCTGTGATGGAAGCTTCTGGTTTCACTCAATTGAAGCAGAATTACAGCAAAAATATTTTCTTTTAGAAAGTTAACATCAATAACATTGAAGTGGTATAGTTCATTGAGCTCATACCCATTTACCCTCATTTTTCTTTACAACACCCCTCCATAATCCATTTATTATAATACGAACTATGAAGTCATCTCTACATGTAGAAGTGTAGTGGTTTATTTCATATTTTTGATTTCTAGATATTTACAGGGAGAAATATGAAAAAGTAAAATATCATTGTGCTTAAATGAATTTGTACCGGTAAATTCTCCTTGGATCCTCAGTGTTCGTGTGCCACTTTGTGTTTTTGTGTCTTGAAGCAGCAGCATTTTAATCTTGTAAGAACTGCTTTTGCTTATAGCAGCATTGAGTAATATAGTACATGACTGTAAGCAGAAATCAAACAGCATCTCTTGGTTGGAGTGCAATCAAATGAAAATGTCGAACAGAATCTGCTTGATATTTTTAAGAAATGACTGCATTGCTCCTTTCCAGATGCAGCAATGTGTTCTGAGAACTGTAATCAGCCATCAGCGTGTTTGTGCTCTGTGCCTTTACAACATGCAAGCAGACTCTAGTGGGGTTCATCAACGTAGGAATGTGACTGACTTCACGAGGCTTTCACAAAAGAACACTTCATCTTTCACTTCAACACTTTAATCTTACGCACACAAATAATGCCATCATGGCATCTGTTGTTGATCCTTACTTATCTGCCTCATTTTGTTCACATTAGGACATTCTCAGTAAATATATATCACTAAAGTATGGAGCAACGAGACCATATTTCTTTACTTATGCTCAATCGTGCTCATATTATCATATTGAACTCATATGAATTATCACATTAATGCATGCAGCAACCACAGTTTTGCCATTTTAGCCATGCTAATAAGGGCGTATAAGTGGTTTGGACACGACTTTCAACGTGGAGGTGGCTTAGGCGGCAGCTAACAGCTAACAGCGTTTACCAGGGGGATCCTGAGGGTGCACTTCTGCAACAATGCCATCCCAGTATCAGTGTTAACTGTTGTTTGAGCGCAGTGCAAAGCGGCAACGATGAGTTAGCCAGTGGTATACACGCACAAACATGAATGCTGGCCGGACCAGCTACCACAACAAATCACACAGAAAATCAGATTACAACACACATAGAGGTAGCGTGACTTTAATCTCTGCTCAGGACTCCATTACTCCACTATATCTTTACATAGCACATAATGGTTTGCTTCTATATTAATGAGTGTTGCATACAGAACCTTTAACTTTTTATCTCGCTCGATCATTAATTTGTCCAGTAATCAATACGACCAAAAACATGTAAAACTAATAACATTCCCATCAGCCTTAGCTGTACTTTGTAGTGCTAATTAGCAAATGTTAGCATGCTAACACGCTAAACTAAGATGGTAACCATAGTAAACATCATATAGAACATTCTTATTGTCAGCAAGTTAGTGTGCTGACCTTAGGCAAGATAGGCTACAGCCTCACAAATGTGCTTGCATGGCTGTAGAATTTTGAAATATGTTTGCATGTGTAAAGGACTGTAACTTAAAGTATGAAGTCATACTGCACTGAAAAAAGAACAAATGAAAAGTGGGTCGGCAGGCATGTAGATGTACACAGCCTGCTGTTTCAGCTGTGTGGATTAAGACTTCATTCTGTTTACACCTGAGTTGAGTTACAAGATAAGTGTGCAGCTTTGATTAGAGAACACGAGCAGCATCAAACTTCTGTCATCAAACTGTTTTCTGTTTTAAAGTACGTAGTGATGTTCTACTGTAAAAACCGCACATAAAATACATATATTACAACCAACAAAATAAGATGAGCATTTGTAAAAGCTGCTTCACACTCAATAACAATGATGTGCGATCATGTGCCACTGAGGGCTGTGAGTGTGCTGGTTTTCATTCTGTCCAGCTGATTTCAATGATTAGTTTCTCTTCTTTCCCCTTCTCTAATCAGTGAAATCAGCTGATAAAGCCTTTGGTTGGAATGAAACCCTGCATGACAACCTCTATGGCACACGATTGCCTTTCCTGCTCTGTAGTTACACAAACAAATGCTGCATGTGTTACTAAAGAGTCCATCCTCAAGGGCAGAGGCAGACATTAAAGCATTTAACTGACAGGGGATAACATGACTTCAGTGTGTGCCTATAATGGACTTTAATTTACATGATTTTTTTCACAATTGTAATTGTTTACTCAAAATGAGCATAAACACAATCAAAATAAATTTCCCATATTAATGATATATGTGTTAGCCTGATTGCCTTTCGCGAGAGTTTCTGTAATGAAGTTACTCATTGAAGTGGCAGTACCCAGCAGCACCCTCCCTCCCTTCTTCCCCCTCTCCCTATAGTGTCTCTCCCTCCAGTCACCCTCTCTCATTCCCAGGCTCTGAATGTGGGTGTCCCGCCGGGAATTCAAGTAGCACATCGGGTCGGCCACTCAATACCCCCTGTTTAAAGGGATTCATTGCAGACTAATTGGGATAACATGGCTGGAAACATTGACCTTGGTATTTCTAAACAAGGTTTCAATTAACTTGTAATAAGGCCAAGCAGCCAGGCCCTAGACGGATCCTCCACAAGCAGAAGGAAATGCGAAACATGCTCCAGTTGATGGTTGGCTTTTCTTAACTTTGATTAATCACTCGGAGAGTAAGCAAGTGGGACTGGTAAAATAATTAGAAGGGAAAACACCCTGTTCTAGCCCGCAGTAGCATTTAGAACCAAGATTGAGTTACTGGAAGATATGTCAAAATGTCTTCTGGTCCCCCATTACATACAAATAAAGCAGATTTTTGTGCTTGCATCAAAAAACATAAAATCACTCTAATGAAAACCAATACTTTCATACCTCCCCCACACAAAGATTTGTTGGAGCCTAGTTCATAAGACTTCAGTTTTTCATTTCTCCTTTTTGCATAATGAAATCATGTTCATTTGAAGTGGGGCACTAAAGAATTTGAGTTGTCTTTTTATGTCTTAACTATGTTTCTCCCACTGAGGATAACCTTATTCAAACCACGATTGTGTTTCTTTGAATGTCAGAATGTGGTGTTTCCCCATCTTTGTGTAACACAATCAGAGAAAATACAGCTGGTGCCCTCTGTTGTCCAAGGTGTGACTGTAATCGAGTACAGTCCCAATACATAGAACAGCAGATATGTTTGATCTGTTTTTAATAATGACGTGTCCCTAACAATCTGCCATTAATTTTTTAAACAAAAGCCTCCTTAAACCACATGCTAAACTGGCTCAGACTTACAGAACTGATACTTTGAGGAAGTTTATTATTTCACATTATATTGTGTACAGGCCCTTAGATCTCCGTGCCAGTAGCCCTGATCCAGCAGGCCTAAAAATGGCCTGCCAGAGTTTTAGATTTGGTACAGGAACTGAACTGAGCCACCTGATGAGAGACAGAGTGGAGTTCTGGCTGAAGATGGGCCTTCTCCCGCTGCTGAGTCAGCACTTCTTCTATGTGCATCAGGTCATTTGGAGCCACAGGACACCAGCTGACCTGCGTTGAATTATCGTTAATTCGAAAGGCAATAGCTGAGTGCATTTCTGTGGGCTGCCTCGCTGACACGAAGACACAAGGACGACGGGATGAAGAGATGGACTCGGCAGATTAAACTGAAATCCAATGAAAGCGGACGGCAGATTCTCCCTCCCTTTCATGTTGCTGTGGTATCACCAGGTTGACAGTTTTGTGTGTTTGGCTTCCTCTTCTTCATCTTCTCTCCCTGCCTCCTCCTCAACTTCCTCCCTAATTCTTCTTTCCTGCTATTTCCAATGATCACGAGTCCAAAGAATGTCTTTCTGCAAGTGTTTAACACACTGGTCTTTGAAGCACGGTCCAAGTGGCTGCTTTGTCTGTGCTTTGTTGTTCTAAATGCTAGCTGTATTAAATCACCTCCCAGTCCCCGGCCTGTGTGCTTCATCTTCTCCAAAACTCCATCTACATTCTCAGGGAGGAAGTCCTGTTCTGCACTGCTGAGGCTGTCGAGGGACTTGGCATATTTACACAGGTTTTTAATGCAATTCTAATAGCACCGTGACACTTTAAATACCGATTTTTGTTGCTCTTGGAGCAGTTTCTCTCAGCATATATCATCACGCTAGAGACAGGAGCTGACTGAAAGAGAGCGGGTTGCTTCTTTGTCACTTCCAATAACTACTTTCTTCCTCTCCTCTCCTCTCCTCTCCTGTTTAATCTAAGCTGTAGCACATGTTGCCAAGTGGGAGATGATGGAAAAGAGCTGTAGATGACTTACTGAAAAGATGGTCTTGGTGCAAAATGTATTGTCAAAAGAAAACTCTAACTGTAAATGAGAATCTATCGTATCATTGTATCTTCGGAGTTTCAAGAGTTAAAAATGATGAAAATTGAACCACGGCACAAATTGAACACACGTTTAAAGGAAATTTGCAATCTCAAAGGAAACCAGTGGTGGAAATCAACAAAGTAAGTTTATCCAAGTACTGTATTTAAGTACAGTTTTGAGGCTTTTGTATGCGTATGAGTATTTCCAGTGCATGCTACTTTATACTTCTCCTGCACAGTTAAGTGTGAAATATTCTACTTTTTACTGCATTTATTTGGCAGCTACAGTTACTGGTCACTTTTCAGATTTTACTTGAAAATATATTTTTCTTGCATATAATCAGTTTGATATAACACATTGTTTAAGACTAAACCAGTGGTTATCAAACTCTTTGGTTTCTAAACACTTACAAAAAGTAGTGTGTAGTTTGAGCCCCTCGTGGCATGTAAGATGTCTAAGAGTTGTTTACGTCAGATATTTCCTTTTTAAGCCTTTAACATTTCATTTCAATTCAAAAATAAATTATATTATGATATTTTGCTTTTATTTCTTTTCTGCCCCATTAAACATCTCACGATCCCTCAGATTTATCTTGTGACCTTTTAGAGGGACCCAACCCCTCAGCTGGGAGCCACTGGGCGAAACTACCTTACTGTATGCAATGTAGTTTTAACTAGCTCCATTTCGTAAAACTGAAAACTAAAAACTAAATTAGAGTAAACGTAAAAGGCTACTTAAACACTGATGCATCTAACAATCTCATAATGTCATAAAAGTATATCAGTCAAAGGAAAACTTTGATACATTAAAGGAACAGTGTGTCAGATTTAGGGGGATTTAGTGGCGTCTAGCAGCGAGGATTGTAAATTGCAATCAGGTGAAACTACATTAAGTAAGATTTTGAATGCAGGACTTTTATTTGTAATTGAGTATTTTTGTATTGTTCTATTGGTACTAGTAAGTAGTAAATGATCTGAATACTTATTCCACCACTGCATGAAACACACCCATACTTCAGTTTAACAGCCCAATTAACTTTGTATTCATGGAAAGCACAGTGGCTTGTGTTTGCTTTTTATTCCCAAACATTTGCATCTGATTCTTTTTACAGACAGTCTTATAAAAGACTGTGAAATGATGGAAGGACTACAGAGGACGTGCAGTAAACTGGGTAGAGGAAACACACCTTTCTTTTACAGCCGCGGCATAAACAGTAGTTTATGGTTGGAGTTTTACTGTCATGTTGCATAAGCAGGCCCCCTTTAGAAAAGAGGTTAAGCTTTGGCTGAAGTAGATGCTCTTATGAAATGTTCGGATCTTTTACTCCTACACATAAATAAATTAGATGTAGAGTAAAGGTGCTTGGAGGCACTGATCAACTAGGATTAGTCCACTCCAAACTCCCTTATTCTTTTGATTTTTTTCTCTCACATATTTTTCATGAGATATCAGAGAAAAAATTACTCTTTATAATAAGGATTAGTCTGCTCAGCTGCTCCTGATTCTTTTCATTTTTCTTGCACATTTTTGTACTGGGCGCAGAAATGACTGATTGAATGTACTGATTTCTTCCATCCTCTCACTACAGAACACATTATGGATGAAAAACAAGAACGCTACCACAGCAGATAACTATCTAAACTTTAAAGAGAGCTCTCCTCCAACTGCCAGTGGTGTGAGGAAAGATGAGCTGCTCTTATCAGCTCTCTCAGCGCGCAGCCTTCACCTCTGCCTTATACAGACTGGTATCTGCCTTTTGTCAAATAGCTACCCTAATTTTATGGCTTTACCACCCTTTGTGTGCGTCTCTTCACCTGTGATAGCGTTCAAAGGTGCATCCACCCAAAGATAACAGTTTACAGTAGTTAATTGGTGATTAAACGACTAGATGTCCTTGTAAAATGTCGCTACCTGTGTTGTGGTGTTTTTTTTTTTAAAAAGTTTTTAAAGATGTAAAAAGTTTCATTGGGTTTTAAAGCAAAGTGTTTGTTTTAAGGGCATTTATAGGTTTGTAGGCTATGAAACAAAACCCAGTAAAAATACATGGCATATTGGACCACTTAAGAGGGCACAGCATCAATAAACATGTGGATATTTCCATACTTAATCCTTAGGTTAAAGGTCCAGTGTTAAGGATTTAGGGGGATATATTGGCAGAAATGGAATATAATGTAATATGTATATTTTCTTTAGTGTAAAATTACCTGAAAAGTATCATTGTGTTTTGTGACCCTAGAATGAGCTATTTATATCTGCAAAAGGAGCAGGTCCCCTTCCATGGAGTCTGCCATGTTGCACTGTCATGTTTCTACAGTAGCCCAGAACGGTCAAACCAAACACTGGCTCTATGTAGGTCCAGTTGCGTTTTTGCGTTGGCCACCATAGTTTGAAGTGCCTCTGCGTTAACAGTGTCGAAAAAGCACAAATTTTTCAACGTGAAACTGCTTTATTCAGTGTTTTCACAACTTGAAATCACCAGGTCCATTTGTTTTGGAGAGTAAGTATCGCATCGCTCATGGTAAAAACCTCCTGAAGATCTGGATCTTAAGTCATCAGAGAAAAAAGGTGAGCACACATTAGCAAGTGCTGGGAGAGCCGTCTATTTTCAATGTGCTGAACGGCATCGGAGAAACACTGATTTTTAAAGTGAAACTGCTTTATTCAGTGTTTTCACCGGTTTTAATGACCGGGTCCATTTGTTTTGGAGAAGAGGAGACCTCTGTGGGATACTTTGACTCACAGGTAATCTTACACACTGCTTTAAATCTTAGACAAGATATAACCTGTTAATTAGAATTTTAGAGGTGCTAGTAGGTGGATTTTATTACTGTTGTACAGAGCCAGGTTAGCTGTTTTCCCCGTTTCCAGACTCCATGCTAAGCTAATCGAATCAGTTGCTGGCTGTTACCTTATATTTGATGGGTATGGTATGAAAGTGGTATCAATCTTCTCGTCTAAGTCTTCACCAGAAAGCACATAAGCACATTTTCCAAAATGTCAAACTATTCCTTTAAAACTCTTTCTGTTTTGGAAGTAAAACTACTTTGATTAAGTTCAGGAAACCTCAACTTAGACCTAACTTTCCTTCCAGTGGCCGACCGTGACATGATATTAATCTCCTCGTCCACACCAGGTTTCTCTCCTGTCGTCATTTTTAGAGGCAGTCAGATTTTACACCAGGAACAGGTCTGCCAATGTGAGATTTGCAGCCACCCCAGCCTCAGCCAGAGCTCTAAACCCATGTAATTACATTTTAAGCAGCATTGGCTGGTTGAAATACCTCGAGTAATTAGTTTTGTTTTTCCACTCTTCCTATAATCTTCTGCTTTTGTGTGAGGGTTTGGACCATGAGCTGGAGGGAGAAACAGAACAAGTCGGTAGGTAATGTGGAATGAATTAAAAAAATCTGACGTAGTTGGATGTAAGAATAGAATGACCCCTTCTACCCCCCCTCATCCTCCCACACACGTACACACACACATACTCACACAGACCACCTGAAATGTGTTTTGGAGGTTGTTTCCTTTGATTAGGAGTGTTATGGGAGTGCTGTACAAATATAAAAGCTGTCCAGACGGTTTTATAGTGTTTATTTGTGGTACCACCTGTGTTTCCATACAGAAGAATGAGCTTGTGATGGTGATGAGGAACATAGAGTGTAAAGAAAGTACAGTCTGTGCTGTGCTGCAAGTTGGACTGGCCAGTTGAGAGCCAAAAACATGCCTACAAAGTGCGTCTTAATCTGTTCCTGCTTTGGAGAGACCAGCAAATCCTCAACTGGGCCTGACTTTTAATTTGTTAGAAATCTCCATGGCGCAGTTGTCACCAGGCTTTCAGAAGGTCCCTTAGACGCCCCCGCCACTCCACTGCCCCTGCCTATCCTCCTCCTTGCCTCTTCCTCTCTCCTCTCCTCATCTCTCTCTCTCTCCCTTCTCTGTCAAATATTTATAGCTGATGGCAGATAAGATTATTTCAGCCTCGAACCTCTCAGTGCCAGCTGCTGCAGACCTTTGCTCACAATAAAGCCTAAGATGCGTTCCAGGCTGGGGGAAGATTGTTTTATTTGGAGCTCATCCTAGCTCTCTATTGATAGGATTGTGAGGTGCAGAAAAGCAGGACGCCATTCACTTTCTTGGCTCAAAGCATCATCACTGACTCTAATCTTGAAATGTTAAGAATTTCCTTGCTTTTATACTCAACGTTTTTTGTTCTGAGCACAGACCGGGACAGTGGCACTGGGCTTCAACCCCGATGATGTTTTCAGGATGAAAAACACAACATTTTTTTGTGTTAGGTCATGAGGAAGTGCTGACAGCACTCGCCTGTTTGCCAATTCAGGGGTCTCACACGTTGTAAGCCACACACAGGTTTTGCTTTTTTCTTTACCACCGGAGAATTTGTGAAACATATGTGTGATGATTTGCTGAGTGTATATACAAGTTGACCACAGTATATTAAAGAGCATTCAAAGAAAGGCATGATCCATAATTCAACTCAGATGCTTTGCATTTTTTTGCTGTTTGTTATAAATGATTTACCATAACTCTAAACATCATTAAACAAGCTGACGTTTGTCTATTTTGAAGTTTCATAAAACAGGAAATCTTATTATGGGTTTAGACATAAAGCTGGATACATTTGGAGCATTTCTACTTTATACATGTACTTTTGTCAGAGTGAATCCGTGTCAGTGTCTCTTTATGTAAGGCATAAATCACTGTGATGAAATGCCAGGGCTAATCCAGCTGAACACACTACAACCTGTCATAGTTGGACCAAGAATGGCCTCCTAGCCAGTCAGCTCATGAGTGGAAAATTAATCTTGTTTAATAAAATAGAACGCCATCTGGGCTTTGCAGTCAAAATTGTTACAATATGTGAAAAAGTCGTCCCAAAAAAGTTTTATTAACCTCAAGCAACCCTGGAATTTCTGTGGCTGCACAAACAGTTTGGAAGCACACACTGCGGCAGATGCACAGAAAACGATAGCAGCGTTTTATCAAGATGTCTTTCAGCTGGGAGTAAATGCAATAAAACTTGAACATTAAAAAATCCTGTGCATCCTTAGAGTGCGCACCACAGTCAGCATAGTAGTCCCTAATCATATCTTACAAATATATCACCCATCTTCTTCTGCTGTCCTCAGCCAGAGGTCATCCTGATAATAACTGTATGTATCTGCAAGTTCAGGAGCAATATGAGGCAATACATGGGTGTTGTCAGTCTTAACAGCTGCATTTAGGTGTTTTTTTCTTTTTTCTTTTTTCTTTTTTTTTTTTTTTTTACCAACAATAGAAAATTCACTGGGTGTATTGAGTAGACTTTGTCCCTTGTTCTTAGTGTTATCTGCTGCATATCAGTCTTGATAGTTGACATGTTTAGAGGGGAAACAACACCAGTGGCGCCCTCTAATTGTCAAAAAAGCCAACAAAATAAATAAACATGAAGTAGTGAGGCGTTATCAGAGCTACTGTCTATTGATTTCTTGGAGTGACTTTGAACCTCTTTTTCACTTTGGCTTCCTGATTAAAGGACTCTTACACTTTCCATATCTTCAAAATAAAGTCTTTATCTGTTTCCCTTCAGGCTGTTGCTTTATCAGTGTTGTTATATTAGCCCTAATGAAAGAAGAACTGTAATATTTCCAGACATACATATAGCTTTTCATTGCTACAGTACTTGGCTGTAAGTTTATACTGTCTTTGTTTTATTTAAAGGAACATTTCATCCCCCCAATGACCATTTGTATGGCAGTCACTCACCCCTTGTTATGTATAATTCACAAAGAAAACTTTGTTTTCTTGCATGCCTCCTTTATACCAAGAATTTAAAAAAAAAAATGGAGATAATTCTTGATGAATTGAAGTCATAGAGGTCGGCACTGAACAACTAAAATACATCATAACATTTGTGAACAAACTCTCACACAGCTAAGACAGTATAATCCAAGTGTCATTCATCCAGTCGTAAATTCTGTACTTCCCAAACAGACAGCCTTTTCCGATTGTGAACTGAACTGAGGTGAAACTTGCCAATACTACAGACTCCACTGACAAAAAACAGGCATTTCACCTTGTTGAGCACAGGAGCTGCTGGTCTACTGCTGCTTCACTCAGTTAGTTTGTTTGTGTTTCTGTGTGACTTTGGGATTTTCAAGGGGTTAGTTCAGATTCACCAAATAGACGCAATAAAAAATTGATCGAGGCAATGGTAGACCAGCGGCAGCATGATCAGTGAGGTACTGTTTTCATCAATGGCGTCTGATTTTAAAGAGAGCATAGAAAAGTAACAACTTCAGTCCTGTTACCCATTGGAAAGGTCTGTTTTCAAGTGCTGAGTATATGACTGGATAAATGAGACTTGGATTACTAGCGTTGTAGTCAAGACAACTTAAACCGAGACCAAGTCATGACAGAGACCAGAGTGTACTGAAACTGAGAAAAGACCAAGAATTTGAGTGGCTGAGACCAAGTCAAGACCAGGAAGAGTGCGAGTCCCACACTGCATGATACTCTTACAATAAAATCTGGAACATGCAAACCATAGGCACTCCTCCATCTGATCTGAAAGATCCACATTCCCATAAAAACACCCACACAAAAAACAAATCAAGATTCCTCTTCATGCATCTCTTTAATTGCAATAAAAACAATATCTTTGTGTGTATGTAAAAGTGCGCCATGAGAAATGTCTTGATAAAATGATCAAAGTAGGTGAAGTATTGCTTTAATGGTATTGAAAGAAATTTGTGTCACTATCAAACAGCATCTTAGCTGTAATTAATATTTTCAACATTGTTTCCAGGAACATTTAAATTTGTTTATTTATTTTTATTTCATATAGGCCTACAATTTCTTTTACATATTTCTTTTACTTTAACTAGTTATTTTTGTGGCATTCTTTGAGTTGATTATTGACCAGTTAAAAAAGGATTTCAAAATATGAAAAATGTTCTATTTGTATGTATTTCTATTTGTATGTAACATAATAGAAAGAAATTCTTGCTAAACCTCTAAAATAAAATTCTTAATAAAGTTTATTCAAAGTGATCCTGTTACCAGTGAATCACTGAAATTGGCCTGTACTTTACAGAAACACATCTTTCAGTGATTGTACTGTGTCAACAGAGATATAATGTATATGTCTACTTCCTTCTAGTGTATGCTTTTATGTTGGTGGAGTTTATAATGTCCAAACAGTTTCTCTTCCAGACTGGAGCCAGACATTTACCTTCACTGTCTGCAGTCTGTTGACACTCCCTATACTTCTCCACTCTCACCTGATGCATGTGTGTGAGAGAAGCGTTTATGTGCTTGTATGTGTTTGCATGTGTACATCTGCTTGTCTACGTGCACATGGGCGTGTGGGGCGATATGTATTTATGTTATTCCCCTATCTATGTGTGTGAAAGAGATTGATGTATGCCTTTTCCCCCAGATGATTGGACAGTGACCCAGTCAGCTTATGGTATGATGGCTGTCATAATGACCTTTCAAAAAGCACAGGTTGGGGGCATTAAAATGAGCTGATTGTCAGCAGAGCAGGGCAGCAGATGCCTGTGATAAGATAATGATAAGGGAGCTATCTGGCTTCCACATCGATAAGTTGACCACAGCATATCACAGTCACCATCTAGTATGTGCCCTTTGTGGCCGATGGTCCAATGCTGATGACAGATCAGCTAACAGGTCCATTAGAGCAATGAGGCCTGCAGGCAAAGGGAGTGGTGGACAAAAAGGGTTCAGAATATAAAGTGCACCTGTTTAACTACCCTGGGATGTAGCTGAAGCTATATAATATTGATTGTGACGCGATAAGGACAGGTTGTTGTATCAATAAACAGTTGCTCTCTAATCCTTTGCACGTCAATAACTGTTTTAAAGAAGGAAGATTTTTTCTTTTTGATTGGCACTTTTGCACCCACCTGTCATTTATTATTCTAAAATCAATCTTTTATATAAACTGCACCCTTAAAATGAGTCATATGCTACTTTGTTTACCTTATGGATCCATGTAAATATTTACTTGTACTCCCTGTTGTATGGTTTCCTTATCCTTCTCCCATCTCTGCCTGTGCCATCACCGACACTCACAATGACTGCCCAGTACAAAGGTAAATTGTTTATTGGTGCCATTCTCCATCCTGTGGAAGCCACAGCCTGCTACATAATGAAGGCATTAGCTGATTTTTTTTAAATTTTAATTCTATCCAAGGGTCCAGATAGCTGGCTACTAACCTGATTTGGAAATCTCTTACTATCATCTGAGATAAGGGGAAGAGTGTTGTGGGGCTCAAAGGGTATTAGAGGTGGAGCTCACTGACTGTCACTCAAACTATTCCCTACTGTCTTATTTGCTGTCTCAGCAGCAGTGGTACTTAAGACAACTGACACATTATGAACAATTATTCACATTAATCATATGTGACACTTCTGATACTGATTCTAATGTTTTGAAAAACACAGAATAATTTTCAGCCACTAAGTCTTTATTTTACATTATGTTTAATTCAAGACATTCATAATTCAAATGAGTTTACACCTGAGAAAATGAGTTTACAAGGTGACATCTTCTTCTTCTCTTTTTTTTTTTTTAGATATTTTTTGGGGCATTTTTAGCCATTTTTAGACAGGACAGACAAGTGTGAAAGGGGGGGGAGAGAGAGGGAGTGACATGCAGCAAAGGGCCACAGGCTGGAGTCGAACCAGGGCCGCTGCAGCAACAGCCCCGTACATGGGGCACCCGCTCTACCACTAAGCCACCGACACCCCAAGGTGACATCTTCTTTACAAAAACATAGTGGGTGAAAGAAAATGTTCTGTTGATGGTAAGAAACATTTCATAAATTCATATATTCCCAATTATTATATATTATTTTATATTCACAATTCACATTTGTATTATGGTATAAGTTGTAACCATTAATTGCTGTCCACGCAGAGCAACCTATTTAGTTAGATAAGTTATTTGTTAGCATTATAAATAGCCTCCCAACTTGGAAAAAGGGACCATCCAAGGTGCACATTAATGCAGCATAACTACTGCTAGCCATGCTTAGGGACTGAGGCCCATTGCTAACATGCTAACATGCTTAGCAGATAATTACCATTTTAACCACCTTGGTTTAGCAAGCCAAGGTGGCTTGCCAAGAATGATTGGAATGTCATTAGGTTTTATATTAGGTTATTATATATATATATATATATATATATATATATAGATAGATAGATAGATAGATAGATAGATAGATAGATAAAACCAGATGATGGTGCTGATAAAAAGTCAGAGACGTGACACTCAAAACCACAAATGTGAACTTCATGGTGGTGCAAGAGTAAAAGACAGAGGAATATTGAGGTCATGAGGATTCTCCTCTGGGCACCATTTATATCTACTCCAATTTCATGGCAATCCATCCAGTAGTATAAAACAGTGGATCCCAACTGGTCCAGCCACAGGATCTAGATTTTTACTAAGTCATTAGTTCAAGGTCCACACAGTTTAATATATTCAGTGTCATACTTGTGTTTGGACATGTCATCAAGTTAGTTTGCTGTCTCTGTTAAGCAGCTATCTGTTAGTCACTCACTCTACAGCAGGAAACAGCATTTCAAAATAAAAGTTCTGTGCCAGAAGTTTTTACAAACTTGACACATTAGCAATTCACTTGCTGTCTATTCAGAATGGACCCACGACCCACTTTGGACCACTATCCACCGGTTGGGAACCATTGGATCAGAAGATATGACTTAATACAAAAAACGTCTGCCTTTTGGTGGCACTATAGACGCAAAGTAAGGGGTTGACCCGAGTCAGTAAACTTGATTGTTTGGGGATCATGGATGTCTGTACAATATTTCAGGGCATTCCATCCAGTTGCTGTTAAGATATTTTAGTTTGGAAAAAACTGGTGAACTGACCAACAGACCGATTTTTCATCCCTAAAAATGATGCTTTAAATATTTTTTCAATAAATGCAAACTATGTACATATGTAAAATACATATACATACATATATTGGTCATAGCTGAAAACCCAAATATCTGATTGAGAATGATATATTCTCTGAACTAACCCTGAATCAATACTTGAAGGAAGTTTATTCAGAGGCGCCTCCTGTAGGAATAATACTGTGACTCTTATTTCAGGATGGAGTTAGAGTGGATTCAGACACTGATTTTTCAAGTCAGTATTTTTATGTTGCCATTACATTTAAAGGGAGCCAACTTCACTGGTAATAGTAGGCAGCAAGCACTTAAATCATTCAGCATCATACAGTATTTTTAATAGCCACCATTTAACTTTTTACAGGGTGAAGCTTGAGCCTGGCTCGTGCCCGGTCAGCTAACAACCTCAGTTGCTCAGTTGTTGAAGAGTGTCAGTTCACCCTGAGCCTTCGTTGAGCCTCTGTTTGTGTTCTGGCTAGACATCGTCTATAATGAGCTCTGATTAGTTAACTTGTTTAAATGCCTCTGCTATTTCAGTCTCTGCCGCTCAGCCATCCATCCATCCAGGCCCAGCCCGCCGCCCTCACCCACCCTCCCACATGGGTGACATTCTTCAGAGGTGCCTGAGCCAGAGTTAGAGGCTACTACTGGGCCACAGCAAGCAGCCATGGAGTTCAAGTTCAGCTTCATGCAACATGTATTTTATGTAACAGTTGAAACTGCCTGTGATGAGTAATGGTTACTGCCTGTTTTCATTAAGTCATTCAGCTTACGTGCATTTTATTGATGGTCAGTTTGTCACTTTCTCTTTATGCTCTTTCTATTCTAACACTCTACAGATGTGAGGAGGTGGTGCTAGGGCTCTACAGTCACCATGCTGTCTAGCCCTCCCGAAGCCACCAACTGGACCTCACCCTCAGCCTGTTATTCTTTCCACTGAGAAGGTGAATAAATGTTGGAGGGGCAGGCCTCTTTGGTCTGGGTCCGTGATGCAGAGTAGTGTTTATTTGTCAATGCTCACCCCGTCTTTCCCTTCCACCCAGCGGAACCAAAAATGTTAAAAGTGGCCACAGATTGGTCTCAGGTCCTCAAGATGACAATCTATTTTTGAAATGACTGAACTGTTGCTCACCCAGAACTTGAAATACAGGTCATGTGCAGGCTGCCTGGACAGAAGTTGAAGTTGTGACCCTCCTGCAAACCTATTAAACACCAGTCTACAGATGCCTCTCTTGTAGGATGTGTAATAGCATCCTCAAGGTGTGCAAAATCCACTGACAAGAGCACTAAATCAGATGAATCCGATGTGCAGCAATCTGAGGTCAAGTTTTCAGCATTACAAGTAGCGGAGATCCTTATCTTCTTAGTTTCTCCGAGGTCTAGCTGTAGTGTTTTTCTTGTCTTTGAGCAGGGCAGTGTGTGTATGTGTCTGTATGTGCATTTGTGTTTGAGTGCTTGCCTACGAGTGTGTTCTCTGACACACAGTGCTCCACTGTGACCGTTGTAGCTGTAGTGTTTGTGCACAGAATAAATAGGCTTTTATCTGATGGATGGAGGTACGTGTTGGCTAGTGCAGCGAGGTGGAGGGGGTGCCCGCCTCCAGAGAGGCTTTAAGCAGGCCAAAGATAAAGACTCAGAAGTGATGGGCTCTCTGTGATGCCCTTTTGTGGGAGGAAATTTAATGGAAGTGGCTACATTGGTAGCAGATGGAGCAGTTTCCTGGACCTCAGTCACGGTAGAAATATTAGACTGCCCCCCCCCACACACACACGTGCGTGCGCACACACACACACATACACACACCACCTCTTTAAATTTGTTCACCAGATTTACAGTGCGATAGAGGTGGAGGGATCGAACAGGGAAGTGTTTATTTGCCTGGGACCTCAGGCACCAAGGGTTATATTTTTCTACACTTTTTTCTGTCCTCTCCTTGTCTCTCTCTCTCTTTGTTTTGTTTACCCGTGTGTGTGTGTGTGTGTGTGTGTGTGTGTGTGTGTGTCTGTGTCTCATGCCCTCCTGTCTGCTCTATCTATCTTTTTGGCAGTCTGTTTTCACGATTCCCACAAACCCCCTGGACGCTGGAGCTGCAGGCTGACAAATTTGGTGACTTGTTGAAGAAAGGTTCTGGGGAAGAATAGATGCTGCTCAGTTTTTGCAAGCTAAAGTATGTGTACATGTAGATGTCTGAGCAGTGGGGGCACAAGTGTGCATCTGTGTGCGTGTGTCGATGAGAGTAAGAGAAAACTCTAATTTGTCTTTTGCGTGCGTGCGTGTAGGAGGATGTGTATGGGTATGTGAGTGGGGCTGGCTGTGTGTGGGTGGTTCATCTGAGGGTTGAGTGGTTGAGAGAGATGACAGTAATAAATTCATTCACTTTAGGGCCTGATGATTACATCATCAATCATGCTTATTGATGATGTGTTTGGCTGACATGACTCTGAGTCCCTGTTGTTCCTCTGCAACAACCCCACACATCCTACAGAACAACAAGGGCTAACTGTGCAGCGAACATCTGTCAACTTGTGATGTATTCGGCCACATATGAACAACTGATACCACACTGAGATATCCATTACTGCCCCTTGGGTCCTCTCTCTCAATCTGAATTAACTCTGAGGTTTCAAGTTGAGGGCTGATCACAACACAGCTTACTCTGCCCAACGCCAGGAGCTGAAAATAAAGTCAGTGTTGTCATTGGAAAAAGTTTTTTTTTAATGAAATCACATGCAAATTTGGTATGCTGAAGGCAACAACCATGGGGTTTGTGTAAGTCACGGTAGTGATAAGCGCGGTGCAGTTTCCCCCTTCTGTAATGTCTTTGTTTATACTGGGGGAACGGCCTTGCCAACAGAATCCAGCTCTGAGTATTTGCTGATGAGGATGATTAAGATGAAGAAATTAATCATGGTGTTTTTGATGAATATGTAATTAATGAGCAAACCCAAATAAAGACAGAGCAGGAAAGCTGATTTGGTGTGACAGTTTGTGTGGTGATTTGTTGATATTTGAAGTTCTTTGCTCCGATCTGGAATGTGAATTCCACAGTGTTCAGCACAGAAATGCAACTTAGCTCCAGTTGATTTTGGGTAATTAAGCCAGACTCCTGAATGTTTTGATGTAAGTCAGTGATTAGAGGGCTTTGAGAGGGTTTTGAAATGAAAGCTAAACAGTTGTGCCCCAGTTCCCTCTGTAGTTAGGTGTGGACTTTGGGTTTAGCTTCAGAAAAGGTGCATTTCACAGATTAATTGCAGAACTTGCATGTGCACTGAGGCTCAGCATGCCCATCAGACGCTAATGATGATCTCTCTTTTAAAAATGGATTATCCTTTCGTTTGTATTACAATCTTGTATTTCATTGCAGCCTACACTTCTCTCTCAACAGAAGTGAGTCAGACATAGTTTATCCTTCACTGGTTGGAATGATACAAGATCCTAAATTTAAGTCACAAGCAGGACCAGCACATTCACCACATTTTTGAGACTGAAAGCAATTTTGCACTTGCATGGACTGAAAAACACCTGCCATGTGTGTGTAAAACTTCCATCTACGGTCAAAACATGGCAGTTAGAGCAGGATTGGTGTTGTGATATATAGCACACACTTAGGGCAATTTCTTATCACATTTTAAAGGTGGGCCTCTATTTTATTGACTGCTGCTTTCAGGCATTTGACCCACAGCCATCAGCACTTCTCTCCCACCCGTTATCTCGCTTTCTCCCTCCTGGTCTATCGTTCTTCCTCACTCCCTTACCTGCTATTCACTCCCTTTCTTTTCCCTTCATCACCCCCACCCCCACCCTCTCTCATTCCTTCTACTTCCTCTCTGTTGGGAAAGCCAAATGTGTAACCCCGTTGATGACCTCTTAGGGCAGTCATAAATTTTAGTGATGGGAGATAGTATACGAGCAGCACAGATAGAGAAATAAAAGGATGGTAGCTTGGTGATCCATCAAATCCTTGCTCTTGTAAACACTTCACTCAATACCAACACCATTAAAAACTACATCACTGACAAATTGGAAAGGATGATGAATTCATTTAAAGGTCACATATTATGCAAAATGCACATTTTCATGGCTGACAGCCTCAGGGTGATTTTTCAACTTTTGTGATGTTTGTGTCCCTGTCAGAAAAAAAGAAAAGAAAACAACATTTCTTATTTTTGATTTTTGTCAGACTTTACATCATATTTGCCGTATGTCCTTTATCCCTGAGCCAGATTTTGGACCTTCAACACTGCATAATTTTGAATAGATCACTGATCTAATATTAACTTCAAATACAAATGACATATTTTAATGAAATATGTCATGTGTTGGAAGATTTATTAGTATTTTCTGTCTTTTTTTCATATAAAGAACACCTGTCCATCAGTGTTACTGCCATTTCCGCCATACTGTACAAAATTCAATTTAGTTATTTCCATCACTTTGTTTGCTGTGATAGAAAAAGACATATGGTAATAAAAATGGGCTTATAAATGGTGTTATATTACTGAAAATATTGAAATGATACATTTCTCTCATTATGTGTTAGTTTTCCAGTAGTTTTCAGACCAATTTCTTTCCTGTGTCCTGTATCAGTTTTATATGTATGATCTAATAATGTGATTCCAGCTTTTACTATGATCCCGTATTAATAGAGTCAAGTATCAATGCACCAAATTAAAACAAAGTTGGCAGTTTGTTACCTGTTAATGACTCAAGAGGAAGGGCACCTTCAAACCTTATTAGCTTAGCTTGTTGATGTCCTCTCCACTGATCCAGACAGATCTATTGCTGAACCCAGCAGATGAACTCATTGGGCTGAGAATGATTTGACTGCCTGTTTTGTATGTGCGTGTGTGCGAAGGCTGATATCTTTAGATGGTGTGAGAGTCTGAAAATGCAGACGGGCCTGTACGTAACACAGTGGCCAGCCAGCTCCACACCACAGTCCAACCTTTTCCGCCCCTATACATCACAACCCAGCGTGTCCATGTTTGCTCCCAGATAATGCTATCAGAGCTGATAACTGCCCCCTCCTCACTTCGACCCCCTGGCATCCCCCACATGCCGGGCCACTGGTTTTCCAGCATCAGCTGGGATTTCGTGGGGTGAAGGAAATAGACATGCCTGTCCCCCTTCATCTGATCCCTATCCATCCCATCCTTTAACCCCCATGTCTGCCTGAGCTGTCCAGACTGCAGCGCTGATCGACCACAACATTAAAGCTCATCACAGCCCGACTCAATCAGCCACTGTCGGCCAGCGAGAATCCCCAGGACACCCTCCATTTTCCCCTCCCCCGCTCTGTCTTGTTTTGATAGGTGCTGATGTCATTCCAGACATTTTTTCACAAATTAGGGGGCTGAAATTACGGGGCCGCCTCGCCTCGCTTTGCCTCGCCACGTTGTGCCAGCCCGACGGGAGCTTAATCCCTAATATCAAAGTTTGGCTGTTGGCTTGAGCATTAGGGGATATGGTGGCCTCTGTCCGAACCCATCCACCCCCCTCAGCTGGTATTTGAAGTGACAGAAAGTTGAGTCTGAGTTCCAGCAGCAATGAGGGGGGTGGATGGGTTGTTACAAATCACCAAATGATAAAAAAGAGTTTTGGGAGGGCGAGTTAAGGGCAAGGGAGTCTCAGGGATGTCAGTTCTGGTTGGCTGCTTTTTTTCGGGGCAAAATGATGGAACATGATAAGATTACTGGGGGTTAGTGGAAGCTGCAGTGGTGGTGAGGGTGAGAAGGAGCAATGATGGGTAGCGGGTGTAGGGTGGGGGGTATCTGGGAGCTTGGCGATCGTCATGGGGGAAAGCCCTTGGTTGCCTGGAAACTGGTGGGAAACATTTGTAAATATAGCCATCTTGCATTCTAGATCTTACCGCTGTTAGCAGCCTATTTATGTAAACGCTGTTCACTGTGGGGAGCAGAAAGATGTTCCTCTGCCAAAAAGTGACACTGGACATTTCATTTGGACACATTTTTGATTAAAAGTACTTTCGGTAACATTTTAATTTGAGCACAAATTGTGGGTTGACCCGTATTAAATAGCATGATAAAGAAAAGTTCACAGCATACATGCAGACACACTTCTCAGGAAGTCCAATGACTCTTTGGTCCCCTGAAAGCCTGTAATTGCGGTCATCTTCGATATTGACTTTGTCATTTTTACAGCTCCTCTAGATGGTTCTCATGAGCACCCTGCCAAGAGAGCCTCATTGGAGGCAATGCAGTTAATGGTTTCAGACATTTACTTTCTGTGCCCTGCTGCAATGTCAATGCCAGAACTGCCTGTGTGTATTGTGAGCCTGGCTATGCGTGCGTGTGTATGTTGGAAATGGCTGCCTCAGTTATTATCAGGGTAATCCTGAAATTGGAGACAGTATTAGAGTTGGGCATGTCATTCAAGGGTGGGATCCCGCCTGTGTATTGACTACCGTCGCTTCCAATTAGACAAAACATTTCCTCAAAGCCTTGCAGATCACGGGGACTAACACACTCCGTTTTGGATGTTCCCCACAGACAAACAGGCCGTTACGGGCTAAATGAGATCTCTAGGTAATTCCAAGAATACGGCTTTGTCCTCCCTAACCTCCACACTCCTCCCCACTCTCTGCTTTTCCCTCCTTTCTCATCCTCACCTTTGGCCCTGGCTGTTGTTTTCCCATGAATCCTCATGTAATAGGTGTGGATATTAGCCCGGTTGGCCCAGTGTCGGGTGACAGTGTGCTCAGCTTTGGGCTGTACGAGACTGTAGGCCTGTCACTGCGGCCCCTCTAGACGCTGCTGATGGAGTCATTTGTTTTTGCACATTAATTCAATTCTGTCCCCAGACCAGGGTCGGACACCTGCTTTCCATTGCGGTGGAGCAGTTGGGGGGAGGCAGAGGGGACGGGGGTGGGTAAAGGGCTAGCTGGGCCACCTGCCGATGTTATTACAGTAGAGCGGCATCCAGACGTACACACATATGCACACACCCACACACACTCTGACAGCCTTGGACAGTTAATTATATTCTTGTCTTCACATTTCTGATAAATCACACAAAACTATGCCTGTGATGACTTTGTTGTGTGCTCATGCTGTACTTAAAAATAATTGGTGTTACATAATTCATTTGAGATATTCATTCATTCATCTCTGTGTGATGTGTGACTTTTCTAAGCAAGCTGCCCAGACTCACACATGTTTGGTTAACCTTTTAATTCTTCATACTGCGCTGTGACTCTGTGAAGTGGATGGATTTTACTGTTACGGCACACTGCGGCCGTCTCACTCAGCACTCTGCCAGTTGTAGAAATTCCGTCAGTGATTTCCGCTGGTGGAGGTGAGGAGAGCTCTGGCTCTAACACTGTAACAGTCAGTCTATTGTTAGACCTGCTCACCCATGTGGAGCGTGATGGGCTGCGTGGGCTGGTTCAGCCTTAAAGTACACTGCCCCCCTGTGCTCAACACGTCCCTGTGCCAGTAAAATATGACTGAAATCAGATCCACGGTCACCTACTGTTCACTGATTCACTGACTGTCTGACAATCATCACTGCAACCTCATATTTCCCTGGAGTCACTCACTCACACACACCACACCAAACACAGCAACTAAACACACAGGCGTGTAAACATGAACACTCAGCCTGTGCGCTTGCAGTGGTAGATTCCAATACACATACATGCACACACACACATACACATACACACACACACACACACACACACACACTCACAAGTCACACAGGAATTACACATTAGCATCTATTAGATATGGATCTGCTCATCACCAGTAACCTGCAGCTAGAAATCCAATAGCCAGTCATAGGATTGAAATCTGGCAGTGCTTAGCAGCCTGGTCCCTAGCTGCCCAGTATGTGTGTGCATGTGTGCATACTTTTGCATGTGTTCAGCAGTGGATATATCTGTGTTAAATATTACTATTAGTACAGTAAGGTCCCGTGCATGAAATGTCCTCAGGCGAGGCAGAGAAAAAGGTGTGAAATAGAAAGCTGTGTTTTTAATCAGGCCCTCCAGAAGTGTAAAACGAAGACATTTATGGATCAAGTTTGAGGTTAAACATCCACAGGCCACATGATGTAGTCTGTGGATAAAGTATTTCCAGGTTCCTCCATTGCATTTGTATGTATAAGGGAAGGTCTAGATTTTTGTATACCTGTTGTATATGCCCGCAATCAACAGATAGTTATACAGACAAGTAAACTGCGGTACGCCAAGAGTTTTTTCCCATTACAAAATACTCCACTATGTAGAGGTATTCAGTCCAGGCTTTACATTAGGGGGCCCTTGCCCTATAATCAGTAGCATCAGTGAATTGTGTAGTTTCACAGTCAAGGACACTGTAATTGAAATGCATTCAGCCTGCCCGCCTCCCTGTTCACTTTGAAGCTCCCCCAGTATATACCTTTCTCCTCTGACATAAGGTAAATAGGAAACTAAAAGCTGATGTAACGTGTTGCCTACCCTGCAATCAACCCACTTACTACTGGGACGGACCCAATCAATGCCTGCCTGTCGGTTTGCCTGCCTGCCTGCATGCCGCCCAGATGTAGCCTCTGTCTTAAGCCCCTGCTTGTTTAAGAAAGCCCTGTCTTGGAAGTAGGTTTTGCAAACCAAGGTTTCCACTGGAAATGACCAATTAGGGGGTAATATGGACCTGGTTTCTTCCGTGCCAGTTTGAATCGGTGTGCTGGCGCTATAATGTGATATGATCTGAGAGATACATGGATGGAAGTGGTTTGGAGTAGCATGAAATAGTTCCCCTGCCCTCCCTCCCTTCCTATTTTCTCCACCCCCACACCCCCTTTCTCTCTCCCTCTCCACCCTCCAGGAGTAAATTGGAGTACATAATTACAGCAATACCATGTGAGCCTAATTGATTACTGCTCCCCCTTGGCCATTGGCAGGGGATTGTGTGTCTGAACAAATCTTTAGTGACCACACATCCAGTTTAGGCTGTGCTGATCTGCCTGGGATGTAATTTCAGTACCTTTCTTTTTCAAGAACATTCTTCCTCCAGTTTAGCTACAGCGCAGCAGATGCTGTGGCCTGTTGTCCAAAAAATTTAAGTCAAAATGCACAATATTGAATTTGTGACCCAGTTCAAGTACTTTTTAAAATGAGTACAATTGCAATAGAATAAATCCATGAAGGATTCCAAACAAAAAAGCACAGATGATTGAGTTTCATATCTGAGAATCAATTTAAAACACTGAAACAATGATTTCTGTAACAAATCATGTTACTGAAAATATTCATAGAGGGTTCAACATTTCTGTTCAGCTACACTGCATGTCAAGGTACAGGGCAGCACAGTAACTTATATGCAGTCACGTTACTGTGTGTGTGTGTGTGTGTGTGTGTGTGTGTGTGTGTGTGTGTGTGTGCATGTGAGGGAAGTGGCAGGAGAAATGCGGTTTCATCTCCTGCCACTGGTCCTCATGAACGTGTCAGGCATCTGTTCAACCAGCCGTCCAGTCAGGACCCCAGGCCCCCAGCACCCGGCCTTGAGCCCAGCTCGGGGGGGAATCCGGCTGGTGGCGAAGGCAATGAGGCGAATCTCCCCCCTCCATCTCTTTTACACTTACACACACCGTCATGGCACACACGCATGATTTCACACAGGCACAACTGTGTGCATACTGTATATACTCTCACACACACACTACACATCAGAGACCTGTGGAGTAGCCTTAGCTGTTTTAATGGGCGGATGAATGCATGGGAGGTGTAGGATTTTATCATCCTCAGAGGTATCGTAATAAAGAATTGGGAGTTTTGATGGATTGCTGCAGCTTCCTGTAACCAGCGAAAGGTTTGAATCTGTAGCCTAAAACAGTGACTGCTGTTACCATGACGATGACATCATCAGGCCTGTGCTCTCATCCCTGAAGAAGAGGTGAAAAGAACTCCACTTTGTGAATCTCATCAGCCCAGCTGCATGCAGTTCAGCCAGCATTACCCATTCCATCCCAGAAGAGACAGGCTTTAGCTCACACCAGTTTAGCTCAACTCAGCCGTTTTTCAGGGAGGCCTGTTCTTCTCGACTCAGCACAGCCATGGCCAGATTATCTCAGCTCAAGTCAGATCAGCCCAAAACAAATGTAGTCATCTTAACTCTTTCACCCGATTAAGAAATACCATCTCATTAACCCAAGAATGCCTGTTTTAACTAAATTTCAGTCATTCTAGTCCAGCTCAATTTATCCTTAATCTCAGATCACATTTCAGGTCAGGTTTACAATCTTGAATTTGGCATCGCAAACAAAGCTTCTCCCACAAATTATGTTTACAAGGGCGATCCTCACAACTCAACTGCCTTAAACTGCCTGTCACTCTCAAATAGAACCAGACTCCAAGCAACAGCAAATAGTGCGAGCTGCTGCACAGTCAGAGTCTTTTCACACCCTGATTGAGTTTCCATTTGAAGTCGGATCCAAGCCGCCTAATGTCCTTTAAATGTTTTTTCCTAAACACAGCAGCAGTAGTCCTCGCCTCGGAGCAACTTCAAACAGCTGTCGGCAGAAACCTTGTTGTTGCACGTAGTCAGGAGAGTAAAAATCCCCCTGCCTAGAGAGGACATTGTGATTGAGGCTTGTGGTTGCTGTAGGAGAGAAATTGAGGTGCCAGTGTTGATGTAGCAAGACTGCCTTCATCCTCTAGTTAGCACAGAGAATGATGCTCATGTCTGACCACAGCTGTCTGGACTAGGGAAGGCTTTAAATCTGTGCTATAAGAAGTTATCGTATGAACAAATGGTGGGAAGAGAGATGAAATAGAAAGGCAAGACAGACAGAGAAGAGAGATGTGGCATGGTTTTGCCAAAGGGACCAAATACATTGGCATGAAATTATAGGCGACAAAAGAAAAGTAAAGTAGACAAAATGTATTGCTGAAAGATTAGGACTTCTGGGAGTGTTTTGTATGTGAGAAAGGAAGTTGAAGTCATCATTCATATGAAGGAGACTCACAAAAACACATCCAGTGAGAAACATCAGCTCAGAAAGCCAGACCGCCGAATTAAACAGCACAGAGACAGAGTGGAGATGACGTTGTTACTCGGATGAGATGGAGTTGGCGACAGTGGTTAGAGATGATGACTTAGAGGAAAATGGACCTTGAAAGACTTAACGAGTCAGCATAGATACATTGAGGGAACAGCCATGTCATGAACTTGTTCTGGAACATCCCCCTGTAGTTGAGCCAGGGGTCAGGACAGGACAGACAAGGTTACATGTAGAGTCATGGAAAAGTCACCGCTGCCTTTCCATGGCCCACTGGACTTATGATGAAGTGATTCTAAATAGCTGCTTTATTCCTGTGTAAGTCATCATCTTGTTCTAGACAGATGGGTGCTTAGTGCAGCTCAAACAGTGGAGGCACAACTGGGAGGCTTGATCATCGCTTGCTCATGGCTCAACAATGTGTGTCTGGGGTTTGTTACATGAACTTTTCAGCTGTAATTCTATTCTCAACCACTAGATGTAAGTGTTGCACCAGCTGTTTCCCTAACACCACTCTCCTGCTTTCCTCCTGTCCGTGGAATTTGAGGTGGAGTGAGTTATGCCTTTTTGGAATGACTGTGATTGGCCTCTCTAGCTGTGTTTTATTCCTACAGTTACAGACAGTCCAGAAAACAGCAATAAGGATTAACAACTCTCTCCCAAATCCAAAAGCTAGAGTGCTAAAACTCAAACTTGTGATGTCATAGGGTATAAAGTCTTGAGACTCCATGAATATATTAGCTGAATTGGGACAGATGTTAAAGATGACACTGAGGGCACCCAGGGGAATGTTCTGAGTATACAGGTACATTTTCTGTTTCAGAACTAAGAACACTACGACAGCATAAAACTCGTCTGGGTGGAGAAAAGGAATCCATCATTCTGTCACTCCACAAAATCTAACCCAGTTGCCAGAAAAATTATTAGCACTGAACATTTCTTCAAACCAAACTACGTTACATTTGCACATTAAAATGTAGCAGATATGCTGAAAAGTTAAAATTCTAACAATACTGTGGTTAACATGTGGTTAGGTTCAGAGCTGGGTATAGAGTAATTTGATTACTTTTTGCAGTAACAAGTAACCTAACACGTTAGTTTGCTGTTTGACTAATCAAATACTTGAGTACATTTTCAAACAAGCAATCAGTTACTTCCATTTCTTTTAGAACGCTGGTCCTTCAGCTCCGAAACAGCAATGACTGTCTTTTGGTTCTAATAACGGAGAAAACGTTAAACCTATCAGTCTGAAAGAAGCCATGAAGCTTTTGGCTAGCTACGTGGAAGAAGAAATGCTGCCATTGTCTACAGTGGAGTCTAAAACATTACGCAGGATCCTTCAGTAAAATCCCCAAGACTCAATAGATGGAGGAGGACTCGCTGACAGACAGGTCAGACTCAGGACTTGCATTATGCCTGGTACACGCTACACAACTTTTCTGCCCGTTCTGAAAGTCACTATATCACATTACACGATCGTGGATTCATAAAATCGTGCCGTGACTTGGCTGACAGACATGTCACACTACATAATGGTACTCACCAACTATCCCCGGTCGTCTTTCACAGTGTGTGTGATGTCATCGGGTTATTCTTGTCCTATTTTTATTACTTTTACTATCATCTGAGTCACTGTGTCTGTTCATGTGCCAGCCCAAATGTTGTTGTAGTCACCTAATTCACTTGTACTTGAGTTACTTTTCTCAGGGAGTAACGTTTTAAGTACTTTAAAAGTACTTGAGTTACTTTACTCAGGGAGTAATGCAGTAAAGTAACTGGTTACTTTTCAAAACAGTAATGCAGTAAAGTAATTTGATTACTTTTAAAGTAACCCTTGCCCAACTCTGGTTAGGTTTAGGCACAAAAACCACTTGGTTGATCATCTTTTGGCTAAAAATACCCCATTTTGGTGGGCACAATCCCGGCAGGATAAGTGACAATGTCTTGGTAAAAACAGCAGCTTTTTGTGGCACTATCCCTGTTGGTTGCTACAAAATACCTGTTTGGAGTCTAAAAAGCTGATTGAAACACACCAATGGGTTGCTACAAAATACCCTTGATTGGTGCCTTAAAAGCTGATGGAAGCTCGTCTGTCTTCAAATCATTATGTTACTTCTTTTTCATTCACGTCTCTTTGCCCAAAGCTGCTGGCACTGTAGGTGTTATTTCCTGACAGCTACGTATTAAGAGTTTCTATTAAATTGTAAATGTGAAGTAGAGCGTGTTTGTTTGCACCATGTGTAAATGACCCATTTAGGCAATCAGTGTATCCTCATAAGTATTGGATAACTGCGAGAACATGATTACTTCACCCACCACCTCTCATTTAAGAAAACAAAAGTTACCTCATTTTTCAAAAATGCCACCCACAGTCGCGCTGTCAAGCACATCGGGCGCACATAATGAAACTGTATAATTCTGAGCACAATGACTTAATTGTCCTCTTTGATTGGGCAAAGAACTAATGTTAGATGATGACAGACAGCATGACAAGCAACAGAAGAAGATGTTCTTTTACATTCTGAAGATTTATGTGAAAGATTTGGGTGAGTTAAGGCTTGTTAGAAAGAACTGGAATTCTTTCTTTCGAGCTCTAGTCTCTGATAATAAGGTGCCCTCTGGACAGCAGCTTTATCAGTTTGTGAGAAATGGACAGTGACAAACTGCTGGGGGTTGACAGTGTGATTGGGTTTTGATCAGATTTGTGCTTTCTTCCCCCCATCTGCCACTTTTATAGTCAAACAAAGTGGTTTTTCCCTCTCTCAAGTACTATATTATTTCCTTTTGCCCTAAAGCGCAGTTGATTGTTTTTGTCCTGTAGTTTTTAAGTGTACAAATAGCTATTCACTTGGGTTTACTGAGGTTATGAGAGACCGATTGCACTATAGAGGGAGCCTGTAAGTAAGATGGTATTCTCCTTGTACTCAGGCATGCAACCATGCAAAAATTAATCTCATGTTTATAGCTTTAGGAAAAGTAATTTTCCTGACTCTGTAATGGAGGAGAACTTCCACAAGCAAGCTGGGTTCTGAAGCAACCACTGAGAAGGCCCTCTGCAAATTTATGAACCATATGGAGGAGAATGACGCCAAGTGGGACAGACATATTAATCATCACAGGCTCTCTCCCTATCTGATTATTTTGGCTTGTGTCGTGCTATAATTTTGATTGCTTCCTCCTTATGTATTGAAGGTTTTGGAAAAAAGTGATAACAAATATGGATTGCAATGAAAGAAAACGTCAAGTTTGCAGACATACTAGCAGCTTTATGAGGCTGTACAAGACGTACAGCAGTGCTTTGAGCTAAATGCTATAGTCTGTGTGCTAACATGCTGATGGTTAGTTGATATGCACCATCTTAGTTTAGTGCGTTAGCATGCCATGCTGATGGGAATGTCATTAGTTTTACAGGTATTTAGCAAGCGGTAGCCTCTGGGGCTGAAAAATAAAGGCAGCACAGAAGTGCCAAAAAGTGCAGTTTTGGTCACTTATGGCTCCAAAAAACCAAGATGGCATCAGCTATAATGCCAAACTCGAGGCTGGCCACAAACCAATGTGTGACATAAAACCAAGTATTGGACCAATAATTTCTTTGACCAGACAATGGTACTATAAAAACTTAAGGGATCACCAGAGTTATTAGAATTCATCCCGGGTGGGAGATTGGCAAAAATTCAATTTTCATTCAAAACCACAAATGTCAACCTCATGGTTTTTTTTTTTAGAGGGAAAGTCAGGAAATTTAAAGTTCTTTAGGAACATATCGGGACAATGAATGGCTATGCAAATTTTTGCCTATCCATCTTTTAAATGTTGATATTTTAATCCAGTGAAAACTTTAAACCTGCTGGTGGGGCTATAAGAAAAATCAGGGGGTCAATAAAGTCATTATAATTCATCCTCTTGACACTAATGACATCTACAAAACATTTCATGGGAATCCATCTTGTAATTGTTGAGATATTTTAGTTAGGGTCAGTGGTACACCATCCACCAGACCGATGTTGACATCCATAGAGTCAAACTGCTTGCATTGGAAAAGAAATATAATAAGAACACCACATAACAAGTATGAAACAATACAATCATCAGTCCACTTTCTCGAAAAATAGCCCTTGAATGATAGAATGAATCATTCAGGAGTAACATCACAGGACACCAACATACCTGCTGTGTTTCTCAGTCACTTAGGTAAGGTACATCTGTCCAGCACATGTCAGCCGGAGTCTGCTCAGTCTTTCTCTGTGTCCATCCTTGGGGAGAGGACGGAGTGTCTGGGATCTGGGGCTCATTACATCCAGGTGAGAGACTATCAGACCTTCATAAGCATCCCAGGACCCGTTAAAGCCACTCAACTCGGCACTGCGCTGACTAACCAAAGCTCCGGGGCCTCTGAATGGTTTACCAGCTGGACTGTTTACGGTTATGGGTTTTTCACTGTGAGAATGAAGATTCTGTTTTATGGCAGATATTTAGGGTTATGGCAGAGCTGTTTAACTTGTATCTTTTCCCTTTGTTTTATTTCAGGTTTCTTTGTTTATGTTGCAACAACATGAAGTGCATTCTGAATGTGTTGTTTGCTAGTTGCTGGAAGAGATGGTTTATTTGCAGAGAGTAAAATTAGATTGCACCCAACTGAGAGAGCAAAATGACTCTGTCAGCGGTCATGTTGCTGACCATGCTGCAAATACAAACATTCACTTTGGGATTTTTTTTTATCACTTTGTTGATTCCCTAAATCTTATTTACAAGCAGCCCTGAGGAGATGTTAGTGTGAGTGCATGTTATACTGAGTGTCTGGGTGTGAATGAGACAGCAATCTGTGGATTCACACCTTGTGTGTAAGTGAGTCTATGTGTTTTTACAGGCACAGTGTCTTAATTCTTGGCTTACATGTGCACAGTATGAATGCAGCTGTGTGTTTATTTGTGCTCATGATGAAGCGTCATCTCCTCTGCCAGGCCTCTGCTCATGTGGGTCTGAGTCACCGTTTGTGGAGCTTGTGCCAAACGGCTGAGGAAATATTGGTGATGCTCCTCCCAGAGCAATTTGGTGGCCTGCCGAACTAACACCTTCCACACAGAGCTGATCTACAGCCTCTGGCAACTCCCACACCACCAAGCCGCCACCAGCAATCAGCAGAACTTTACCTCAATGTCATGTTACCTCCATTGGACTGGCATGAGCCCAGGAACATGACTCAGGGAAACAGAGATAGATGGAAAGATAGTTGGGGAAGAGGGAAGGATATGGTGAGGTGGATGGGAGAAAGATCTGACAAGAATTTGGTGTATATTTCCTACATAGTATAGCCTACTGTATGCATCCACAGATGGAAAATGACAGTTATCTAAATAAATGTATATACTGCATTTTCTCACGGATTTACAATGTATCCCCATACAATGGTTTGTATAATATCCTACAAATTAGCATCCCAAGAATGATGTTACCAGAGTTGGGTATAACACGTTACAAAGTAACGCGTTAGAGTACTTTGATTACTTTTTGCAGTAAGGCGTAACCTAACACCTTTTTTTGCTGTTTGAGTAATCAAATACTTAAGTACATTTTCAAACAAGACATCAGTTACTTCCGTTACTTTTAGAACGCTGGTCCTTCAGCTCCGAAACAGCAGCGGCTGTCGTTTGGTTCTAATAACGGAGATAACGTTAAACCTATCAGTCTGAAAGAAGCCACAGAGCTTGTGGCTCGCTACGGGTAGAAGAAATGCTGCCGTTGTCTACAGTGGAGTCTAAATAGGTGGAGTAGGACTCGCTGACTGACATATTTCAGACTCAGGACTTGCATTATGCCTGGTACACGCTACACGCTGGTACTCACCAATTATCCCCGGTCGTCTTTCACGGTGTGTGTGATGTCATCGGGTTATTCATGTCCTATTTTTATTACTTTCACTATTATTTGAGTCACTGCCAGAACTGTGTCTGTTCATGTGCCAGCTGACATGTTGTTGTAGTCACCTAAAAGCATCAGCAGATGGCAGGAGCTACATTTCAAGCGCCATATGTAAACTGTCAAGTTACTGTATCTTCCACAGGAAGTTCTGACAAATGTTTCAGAATAAAAGCCTATTTAGAAAATGGAGGGATTCTCTAGCCGAGGTTATAAGGGGCCTTTAATTTGAAACAAGTGTTGAGTTTGAAATGACGGTGCGATATATTAACTTTACAAAGACAACGGAGCGGATAAAAAGTAAATATATAAACACACAGAAGGATTAATAAATAATGGACCGTCTTTAATGTAGTTTGTTTCAAATGAAGCTGGGAGTCTCTGCAGTTGTGGTGAGTAAAAGCCCCGGCGCTATTTGTTAATGTTATTACTTTATGTCCAACCGTGAGGATGTTCCATTGTTTGCTAGCTTGATGCTAATGACAGTAAGGTTAACTCAGCGGGTTGACAAAGTGCCTCTGCTGTTTCACACCATCATTTCCCCCTTTTACTCTGTGTGGTAACATCCCTAGAGGAAATATTAAAAACGCTGGGGTGTTGTTGTCATACAGTTGTCTACGGCAGCAGATCGTTCTGTGTTTCTACTGGTCAAAGTGACAGCTGTGATGGGAGAATTGGATCTCATTGAAGGGCAAGTGGTCCATTACTTGAATTTTGGAGACAAAAAAATGTAGGCTTAGCACCCTGTGGTCCATTGCCCAATAGGAAATGTAGAATACTCAAAAGTACTTTAAAAGTGCTTGAGTTACTTTTCTCAGGGAGTAACGTTGGAAATACTTTTAAAGTAATTGAGTTACTTTACTCAGGGAGTAACACAGTAAAGTAACTGGTTACTTTTTAAAAAAGTAACGCAGTAACGTACTTTGATTACTTTTAAAGTAACCCTTACCCAACACTGGACGTTACATACTACATCCATACACAAAGTTATACATACATACACAAAGTTATGTACTTTACATAAGGTTACGTACTGACTGTTAAGTTATATATAGGTTAGGTTTAGGCAAACTAACATGGTAAGGGCGTACCTTGAAATGAATCAAAGTTCACTCAAAGTTCACATGGTTTCCAGCACCAGTCTCATGGGGGAAACTTTTGTGACCCTTAGCACCCCAACCTGCCTCCTTATGGGGATGGCTTCCATCTTTACTGCCGTCAGTAAATTTGTCATTGCAGCCTCCCTAAATACATGGGTCATACATGAATTACTGTCTCATGATTATGTGAGATATGTATGAGTTTGGGTGCATTACATTTTGTTGCAAACTGTACAAACAGTGCATGAGAACAGCCTGAATGCAAACACAGTCTGGCTTGCACATTGTACTGTTGTACCGTTCCTTTAAGTCTTCCATTCACCAGCTGTAAAGATTCAGTTTGAAGGGCAATGAGCTGGCACACCTGAATGGAGAAAGACAAAGTTAAAAATACTCAGCAGAAGTGATTTTTATACACATACACCATCAGGTTGCAAAGAGTGTGATGTCAACAGAAGTGCCGAATGGGCTTAGGGACAAACACTTTATTAGTTTCTCTCCAGCTCTGATATAAAAGCCAAGGTCAGAGGCATTCTGTCTGAAGATTGGCTCCATAGACTGCTGAGCATAAAAGAAAGACAATGACGACTGATTTATTCCGGTGCACAGATTTTTCTCTCAGTAAGCAAACAAATAAGTTTTATGAGGCAGATTTTTTTGTTAATGTCGCATTTCCAAAACTTTTCTTACTATGCTCCCCATGTTGACAGATATATGTCTAAATGAAAAATGGCACATAGAGTTCTGGGGAGAAATGGCAGCAACTTGCAGTAATAATGCAAACCTAGAATACACATAGTTAGGCAGTGAGGCAGTGCAGGTTGTGAGAAAGAGTGTGTCAGTCCTAGACATCCATCGGGCATCACAGATTAATATTACCAATGTGAAAATCTGCTGTTTTCCTGCTACACAAGTTAAGTGCAACTAAACCCCACCTTATTTTGGATATATTTACCATAAGCAGCATGTAAAAGCTCCTGTTGTTTTACACTGGATACTAGATATGTCAAATGTCTTATATCAGAGCACAGAAGAGTGCACAGGCAAACCTTTGTTTATAAGAAACTGTGTGACTGTATGTAATAACTATTGTTTATTAGCCACAGGGGATGATCAAAACAAACTGTGCACACTTGTTTACTGTATTTACCCGCTAAAATATTACAGTTGTCATAAAGTGATACGATGATAAACATATGTCACAAAAGCATTGATCACAGAGTCTCACAAACGCTTGCATCATTCATTAAACAGCCATAAACACACAGTAACAGTAGGAGCTGTCTTACCAAAACTATCCACCACCTTATTAAAATCCAGCCCTCTGATCAAAATGTTAAATGCAAATTTACTAATGGACCGTTTGCTAAACTCTTCCCTCAAACAGCAATTATCCAGTCATAGCTTAATAACTGTAACTAGGCAAGACAGGCCTGTCAAGCTTTGGATTTCTCCAGATACACATGTGGTGTGCACGGGTCTTAAGAAAATGGATCAAAGTGTGTCAGTATACCTGTTTTAATGAAATCTGCAAATGTTAGCATGTTCAGCTAGCTAGCACACTTTCTGAAAAAATCTGCTAGTGACAGTCAGGGGTGTGCGCTGTCACACTTCACAAGAACTAGCTCAAAGTTTAGTTCCAACAGATTAAAACATGTCATGAAGACATTTGAGAGGCTCGTTCTCCAGCACCTGAGGCCACTGCTCTCTGCTTTCCTGGACCCCCTGCAGTTTGCTTACCAGCAGCACATTGGTGTGGAGGATGCCATCATCTTCCTCATTCTTTGACTTCTCCAGTGCCTTCAACAGCATTCAACCCAGCCTCCTGAGACACAAGCTGCTGGATATGCAACTTCACCCTGACATCACTGCCTGGATTTTGGATTTCCTCACGGGCCAGCCGCAGTACGTCAGGGTGGATGGCTGCATATCTGAGGTGTCAAGTAACACCGGGGTTCCCCAAGGAACTGTTCTGGCACCATTCTTCTTCACCGTTTACACCTCTGATTTCCAGTTCAATTCTGGTTCCTGCCACCTCCAAAAGTTTTCCGACGACTCCTCTATAGTCAGATGCATCAGTGATGACGAGGAGGAGGAGTACAGAGGACTGATTGAGAGCTTTGTCGTGTGGAGCAACCGAAACCACCTTAAACTCAACATCAGCAAGACTAAGGAGGTTATTTTTTTCTCTTTTATCTTATTCTATTTAATGTCATTTTGTCTTGTGCTCCTGTGATACTTGAATTTCCTACTTATGTTCATAGTTCACCATTTGAATTTCCAGAGCCCCCAAAAAATAACCAGTTAACCTTCATGTCTTCCCTTTTTCTTTTTCTTTTTTAGATTAAATTAAATATTGTGATCATTATTCACTCTCAGATATTTCCCAAGACTGGTTGGGTGCTTCAACTTGATGTGTCGTTTCAAATTTGTTGCCAATGTGGCTTAAACGTGCAATATGTAATTTTCTGCCGCTAGGGGTCTCAAACCAAAACAGTAACAGAAGATGGAGTTGGATGACGTCATGAAGTAGCGTGGGATCATGGGAGTTGTAGTCATATAACAGATGCAGATCTTACTTAGCTTTACAGTTAGCGATGGCTTCTCCCTCTCTGCTGCTCTCTCTTGCTCAGTGCATCTTATGTTTAGCTATTCCTCTGCCTCTTTTATAAATGCAGTTCATTTCCCGGCATCAGCTCAGTATTATAGAAACCTATAATTAGATGTTGTGGTTAACCATTCTTCGCTCCACACCGCTCCGCAGCGGAGGACGCTGGCCGGAGCGCTGGTGCCCCGGCGGGCAGCAGTGCTTGCAATACACTGGTGGAAATGATTAATATTTTGATAACATCAGCCAGATGTTTGCTTACCTGTCTAGTAGAACACATGCGAGGTTGGCGTCGAATTGTAGTCCTAGATTTTCATGAAGCTCCCTCCATCTTGGAAAGGCGACACCATTATTTATCCTTGATTTAGCTCTCTTCTTATCCCAAATTCTTCTGGGATCGCTTGGTTGACCCATACGTTTCCATTTTGCCAGCTTGTTTTCCGGGACAGCTTCGGTGTCAGAAGGTGCAGCAACCGTCAGTGCATAATCATGATCCATGACGAGTTAGCTTAGCCTAGCAACAGTAACGTTCATTCTCTGACGTCTCATCTGGTCTGCTTCTTCTTCTTCTCCTTCATTTAATGGCTATGGTAAATGGCGTTATGTCACCATTGACATGCGACCTAATGACACGGTCCGTAACTTTTATTAATATTTCATATTTATCTGGATTTGAAAACTTGTTGGAAACATTTCTGATAATCAAAGTACACAACTAAACAAAATATATAATATTGGTTTAGTCAGTTTTAGACATTTTTATGTGCAAAAACTACATATTATACTACATATTATAAAAAACTACATGTTATACCTTTAAGTTCAGTAAGATACAGATTTCAACAGAGATTCTCTGTTGAAATCTGTATCTTACTGATTTGTCATAAAAGTCCTTCAGATATCCATATGAACTGGCATTGTCTGACAGTGTTGTGCTCTGAGTTGTGTCAGCATGCCGGGTGCCTTGAATCCTTCGGTGGTATAAAAAGAGTCATGAAGATCTCCTCTTGAGATGTCAGTCATTCTGATTTGCTTACCCTCAGAGTGCATGTATCTCAAGATGACATCCCTTGGAAACCTGATTATAACCATTACATTTGCCCTTCTTTGAGCTTAGATTATAGATAAAGAATAGTAGTTGTGGCTGTGGCCTTTTGCAGAGTCACACATGTGGAAGAATCTGAAAAATCCCTCCCTGTTGTGTATACAGTAGAGTATAATACACCCAAACAATGGCTGTCATGGTCATGGAAAATTTTTAGAACGTGTGACATTTGAGTCAATTTTTCTTTGTCAGTCACACAGAGTTGGTGAGTGAAAACCCTGCATGCAACAAATTTTCATCTTTCTAGGAACAGAAATAACTTTGTTTTAAGCTTGACAGCATCCACTGTTGTGTTTATTTAATGAGGTTTACAGGGTACAAAAACAAAAAGCAGGAGTTATATGACTTTAATCTGACAGTCTTGAAATTATATCTGTTTATCTTGTTTCCAAATACACAAAAACACACATTGACTTCATGATTCACTTCGATCCACAGCTTCTCTTAAGGTCTTTTGCGAGGCATTGTGGCATCTCCTTAAGCTTCTCTTAAGGTCCCTTGGGAGGCGTTGTGGCGATTCAGGCTAAAAGATTCTGACTGGAGGAAACAAGCCTCAGACAAATGAAGTCAGTAAGGCTTTAGATTACAGCCTGCATATACAGCATAATTCTTCCTTACTTACATTTAAATTTTTTAGACTGGCTGTCTTCCGGTACAGTGCATACTGACACATACAGTACAGGCCAAAAGTTTGGACACACCTTCTCATTCAATGCGTTTTCTTTATTTTCATCACTATTTACATTGTAGATTCTCACTGAAGGCATCAAAACTATGAATGAACACATGTGGAGTTATGTACTTAACAAAAAAAGCTGAAATAAAAGCTTCTAGTTTCTTCAAAATAGCCACCCTTTGCTCTGATTACTGCTTTGCACACTCTTGGCATTCTCTCGATGAGCTTCAAGAGGTAGTCACCTGAAATGGTTTCCACTTCACAGGTGTGCCTTATCAGGGTTAATTAGTGGAATTTCTTGCTTTATCAATGGGGTTGGGACCATCAGTTGTGTTGTGCAGAAGTCAGGTTAATACACAGCCGACAGCCCTATTGGACAACTGTTAAAATTCATATTATGGCAAGAACCAATCAGCTAACTAAAGAAAAACGAGTGGCCATCATTACTTTAAGAAATGAAGGTCAGTCAGTCCGGAAAATTGCAAAAACTTTAAATGTGTCCCCAAGTGGAGTCGCAAATGGTCCCAACCCCATTGATAAAGCAAGAAATTCCACTAATTAACCCTGATAAGGCACACCTGTGAAGTGGAAACCATTTCAGGTGACTACCTCTTGAAGCTCATGGAGAGAATGCCAAGAGTGTGCAAAGCAGTAATCAGAGCAAAGGGTGGCTATTTTGAAGAAACTAGAATATAAAACATGTTTTCAGTTATTTCAGCTTTTTTTGTTAAGTACATAACTCCACATGTGTTCATTCATAGTTTTGATGCCTTCAGTGAGAATCTACAATGTAAATAGTGATGAAAATAAAGAAAACGCATTGAATGAGAAGGTGTGTCCAAACTTTTGGCCTGTACTGTACATGTCGATACAAGGGAACAAGATGTAAAGTTAGGGAATGAGGGGTTGTTGTTTATGATAAGGGTCTCTACAGTAAATACACCTGAAGTGAAAATCAGGAGGAGGTCATTTCATAACTTTCAAACTCAGCACATCTCTTTCAGTTTCAGCTTCCATCCAAGACCAAGCAGACTTAATGCCAAAACAACAGGCGATAGCTATACAAATCATTCCTATACATATAGCATCCCTTAACAGCTCCTTGGAAGACGGTCTCAGCTACCACTCACTTCACCGGGAAACACTGATGATTAATGCTTGCTTGTGACCTGTGTGTGGCTCAGGGATGGTCATGCTCATATTAGAATGGATACCCACAGTAGTTAAAAATACTTACAGTATAAGTTCTCCTTAAATCCTCCCAAACATCAAGTTGTTGCTCAGTAGTTTGTAGTGTTCTACAGTGTTTTTACACCGGCTATAATATTACTATAGTTTTTTCTGTAGTTCTGTTTTATTCGCTATATTAGTCTTATATTAGCCCAATAATATTTCGATAGTAATACTGTGTATCTAGATCTTTGTGGTATTCCTGTATTATTTTAAGTATCACTATTATCAAGTGTTTCTGTAGTTTTTCGAACACACTATAGAACATTACTATAGCTTTACTATAATGATGTTATATTCAATTTATAGTATTACTATAGTGTTTGTAATACTATGTTTTGTGTTTTTGTAGAATTTCTCTATGCTATTACTATAGTGTATTACATAGTGTTTCTGTAGTTGTTTTTCAAGTGCACTGTAAAACATTCCTATAGTAATATTATGATAATATTATAGTAAAAATAAATTAAGTGTTTTTAACAGTATTACTACAGTGTTTTTTTGGTGTTTCTATAGTAAATATTTACGGTAATTTTACAGTTTTTCCAAAATACTTTAAACTAAAATGCTTAGCCAAACTCGACCTGAGTTAACAGTGGTAATACACGTATAACAATATTATAAGGAATTGTCTGTAGTGTGTTCCAGTATCACATGTAATTGATATAGAAAACACTATAGTAATGCTATATAAAACATTGTAATTTCACATTTCAGACCACCATAGCTGACTCAATAGTATTACGATAGTAATGGTCTATATTATGTTCCAAAAAAACATAGAAGTACAAGAGGTGGAAATAATACTTGAACATAGTACTCAACTAAAAGTACTGTTACTTAAAACAAAGTAAAAGTACCGTAAAAATTTACTTGAGCAAAAGTACAAAGGTGGTCAGTTAAGATGTATTCTGAGTACACGTTACTGCGTTACATTTTTAACAAAGGGAACGTGGGGAACATCTTAAGGCTACAAGACAAGTTGCATTAAATGTAAACATACACAGTAGTGGAACAACATCAGCAACATGGCTCCTTATGACCAAACCAGTATTTCTACAGATGTCACTTCGCAGCCTGCACATACAACTGATTATCAATCAGTTTAGCTTCACTAAAGAGACAAAACTCACCAAAAAAATCTAACAAAAATTAGCTGCAATAATTAAAAAATTATGGATGCTGGTGGTGGGTGTAAAAAAACAATATTCAGCCACACAGATTAAATAACCTGACACGGGACTGCAACCACAAACACATATTACAGCGAAGAAAAGAGAACGTTTTTTTACACTGAGTAGTGCGCACACATAACGCTGTCCAGTAACACAGTATTCATTGACGTCCTCATCTGAAGTGAGTTAAAAAGGTTTTTGTGTTGTTCAAGAACTAAAGTACAAGTAAAATTACATTTTAAAAAAATAATAAAAAAATACAAGTATGCTACAGTTTGTTAGAGTCACAAGAGTGAATGTAAATCGTTGCTTTCCCCCCTGAGACTCACAATAGTAATACTGATATTTTCTGGGTTATTACTACAGTGTGCTCTAGCAATGATGTTTTCTGTAGGCCGACATGGAAGTTAGCGTCGCCCTTGTCAAAAAGCCTCTGATATTTTTACATTGGATTTTGGGTTATTGCAGAATAAATAAGCTCTGTGGTTTAACACATTTTGCTGAGCAAAATAATCTTCACAAATAGACACTTTTAGGATTTTTGAAGCTTAAATGCAAGCACCAGAAATAAAAAGCTAACGTTAAGCTATAAACAAACTACACCACGGTTGCATGACTTCACATCCCCACTACAATAAGGCTCTAAAGCGTGATGATGTTCTGTGGTCTCACATAGCTACTTGTTAACAACACCCTTTTAAAGACACATAAAAGCTTCAGAATTCATGAGTGGCATATTTGCTTAAGGACAGGGCTGTTTCAAGACACTCTGGGGGCCGTAGGCAAGAGGCACCCAACCACCCCCCCTTCTATCTCTGCTGCACTCCTGTTGTCTTACAAAATGCAAATTGAAGCCTATCTGTATAACCTAAGTGTTGATCTTGTTACAGAAGGTAAATAAATCACATCAAATCAATTAGTTCTCAGGTTGAACCCAAATAAAGTGACTGATAACTGATCAATTTATGAAGTGACATTGTTATGCAAAATTGATATTGCAGTTCTCAAGGAACTGTGTGTGACGTGTGGTTGTGCTGCTGCTGTGGTCCTGCCAGATGCCTCCTGCTGCTGCTGTTATCATTAGTCACACTTCTGCTGTTATTATACACACATGATTATTGTCACATATGTATACTATCAGATATTAATACATACTTTCAACATATTGTACCACAGTAGCCGGTATTTTCATTATAATATTACTTTCATTAATGTTGTTGTAAGCTACTGTCATTACCATCTGTCCTGCATCTCTCTCTGTGTCTCTGTCTCTCTTTCTGTCTCATTGTGTCATACAGATTACTATTAATTTATCATGCTGATCTGTTCTGTTATAACTACTTTTAATGTAACACATTCTCTCTTACCACTGTCATGGTTTTTTTTCATCCTTCTCTTTTTTTTTTCTTCTTGCGTGCCCTGAAGGATATGTTCGCTTCATTTTGCCCGGCACCGGCAGCAGCAGCAGCAAGTCAGCTAGTAGGGGGCCCAATTAGGAGGTCTCCCAATGTGTCGTCATTGCAGTGTCTAAGGGGGTTTCAAGTTGTGTCGTTGATTATGGACCAAATATCAGCAGTCTCTAGGAGGCCCCCTCTAGCCACTCGCAAGCAGCAGCTAATAGGGGGCCCCATTAGGGGGGATTCCAACGTGTTGTCGTTGTTGCAGTGTCTATAGGGGTTCCATCATATTGTCATTGATATGGACAATGTCAGCCGTCTCTGGGGGCCCCCTTCCAGCTTGGGGCCCTGGGCAGTTGCCTAGTTTGCCTGTCCGGTTGCGACGGCCCTGCTTAAGGATGCTATGTCATAGAACAGAACGTGAAAATCTCTCGGCTTGTGTTAACCACAGACCTTTTTTCAGGCATCTAATCAAAAAGTAATTAAAAAAACCCACTAACCTCAAGATGAGAGAACCAGGAGTGCTAAAATGCTAACTCAATTTTAGGACTCTTACTTGGGGCACTCTATAGGAATTGAGATTGTAAAATTGTAATACTATGGTGTTTTTTTTTCAGTAAGGGTTATTACCCGCTTCTTCCCAAACTTCACATCTTGTTTCCTTGTACCTTCTGAATCGCACTGTACAGGCTCACCATTGGTTGGTCCATTACACTGTAAATTGGAAAGAACAACACTGTAATCTAAAGCACTGCCATCAAGTCAAATACAAAACGGTAGTAGAGGAGACTGTGGGAAGAAGAGAGGAGAAGTGTAATTCAGAGAGGGAGAGGAGGCACAACAAGGGGAGCAATGGGGATAGGGATCATCAGATGAGCGAAGCGTGGGAGTCAGGGAGAGAACGAGCGGAGAAACTGGAATAGATATCAAGAGAGGCATCTGAGGTAAAGATTGGGATATAAAGTAGGCCAGGGTGGCACAGGGATTAAGGTAGAGCCAGGTGAGTCACTACATCCCTCCTCTAACCTCCCCCTGAAAAAGGTACACTCGGTGGTACCTCTGATACAGCAACCAGCTCACTGCAGACCAGCTTGTCTCATGCAAACAAAAACAACTAGACTTTAAAATCAGGTCAAACAGTAGGTGGGATGTGGGAGGGCAGTAGGAGACTGTATTACATACTGTATATACCACTTGAATAAATCTCAGACTGCTCCTTGAATGATGCTCTGGGGCACTCTGAGGCCAGTTTTTAATTGGGCAGATGAAAATAAGCCAAGGAGCTATTTTCACTGAGCTATTTATCTTAATTTTCTCCAAGGAACATTCAGTCTGCTCTCATGATTAAGATACACCTACTGCCTCTTGTGTGTTTAGAACAACCAAAAGTCCTTGCAGCATGGAAATAACAAGGTGCTGGAAACCTTCCACAGGTTCTTGTTCCACTGCTGCAGATTTGTCAAGCTGCAAACTCCCAACTCTTAGTTCCTTGTTTGATACAAATCTAAGGATTGAACACACTATAGGAGACGTTTCCTGATCACATAACCACTGTTGTTCTTGTTCTGAGCTGTCAAGACTGTCAAGGTTTGACAAGTTCTGCTTTCTGAGCTGTGATTTGCATACTTAATGGTCACCTTTGAGGATTAGCAAATCTGCTGTTTTTCATTTATCGCCCTATTGTCTGTTGTGTTGTGCATAAAAATATCATCTAAGAGCTTTGTTCTGAGATAGCTAAACCAGTATGTGGAACTGACAATTAACATAATCAGACATTTTGTACTATTGCAATGTTTCTATCAAACAGAAACTGAACCTCTTAACCCTGTCTGCATGCTTTGTTCTTGACAACAGCTTTATTATTATGTGAATCATAGTCAGGAAAAGCAAGTATTTACATACTGTTAAGCTGAATAGTCTCTGTCATATCTGTGTTGCTGTAGGGGAACCTGCACTCTGACCTTCCTGTAGAGGGAAGCAAGGGAAGAGAAATGTATTATTAATATAGCCTACAGAACATTATATCAGGTTAATAAGTACAAACACTTTGGTAATGTCTCTTTTGACTCATTCATACCACCATACACTCTCTGAAAACCTAATTAAAAGCCATTGTAAATCCTTTTTGGTTTTAAGAATATCTGATTGATTACAATCAACAGCTGCAAGCTGAGCGATCAGGACCTATAGGGAGTTGTTAAGACAGTTATTGTACCTAACAGTGCGACTGTTGATAAATCCTATTGTTCTTGTGCTGGACACGTGTTCAAACAACCTACCTTATCAGTATTTAGCACATGGCACAGCCTTGAAATTGCAAAGCGAGGCAAAGTGCCCACAGAATTCTCCCGCTGTCATATTTCATCACTGTTTTATATTGCTGTAGGTTTTGCTCATGGGGTAAATGCATTTGTATGGATTGAACATAAAACAAAGCTTGCTCTGCATTGGTCAGCACTTGTCTGGCAACAGTTAATTACTCTTAAGTTTATTTTGAAGGCTATTCAGAAAGTTGTGGAGGGGAAGGCATGCATATGCAAGCATAATAATCAGTGCATCATTAAATCATTGCTTCAATATACAAGTAATACGTTGTAATTTCATTTCCTTTATCTTCACAGTGTAATTAATGTAAACATTTTAGCTTGAGCTGCTGACACATAAAATCCTTCCAGATGCAATACCATATTTCATGTGAGAGGATCTATTAAAAAATGGTTAATTAATGAGTGTCTAGCACAGAAAGTTTCAGTATAGCGCTTGAAAGGTTTCCATAACAGTACTGTAGGAATGGAGATTGCACACATTTAGATTTTTATAAAGCTGTGTACGTCATATCCGAACAAATCAGATGCACAAAACTAATTTCATGTGTTAAATTGAGAATAAAAGAATGAGAGTAATATTTCTAGTAGTAGCTGATGTAGCTTGACACCTTGAACAATTTCTCTTGTCTCTGTATCCTGTTGTTTTGTAGTGAGTGGGCGGCGTGCAGCAGGGAGTGTGTGTGGGTTTCGGTGGGCAGGAGCTCTGTTGATGCTACTGTATATTGTAGGCTGACAGAAGGCTTAATAAAACAATCACCAGCTTTGCTTTTGTTGAGCATGATTGCCTCTCATCATGATCTGTTCATAATACCACTCTCGTGAGGGAATTTTATCTCAGGAGTTTGTACTGTATTGAAAACGTCATTGCATTGCATTTGGTGCACCTTTATCCTTATGGAGAGAGATTACACAGCTTATTGCTTACTTTATTGAATCTATAAAATGAAAATCCTCTGAGTGAAAAGGGGGGAATTTTACTCAGCAAACAATGATGTTTTTTTTTATTTTGTGAAATGTACATATTCACTTTTTGCCAAGAATTAGATATGTCCACATGGTTAATATGAAGCTGTGATCAGCATCCATTTAACTTAGCTAAGCACAAAGACTGGAAATAAGGAAACAGCTTGGATCTGTCTGAATGTAACAAAATTTGTTACCTGTTTTTAGACTTCTGTTGGTTGCCAGGCAACCTCATGGAGATGACGGGATCCCAGAAAGTCACTGCCATGGTTAAATTAGAGTTTTTGTACGCATAGTATCCAACAAATGACATGTAATGTGCTAATTAGTGAGTTTTTAGAGGTGCTTATGGGCGGATTCTGTTACCTTCGGAGCAGTTTTCCACTGTTTTCAGTTTTTACTTTGAGGCTAAGCTAAGCTAACCGGCTGTTGATGCTTTGTGTGTGTGTATGTACGCATAAGTGTGTGTGTGTTGTTAGAGACTGTCGCCTGTTGGCATTTTTATCTCCGCTCCCCACTGAGAAAAAAGGTCCATCTCTACTGTGATGGCCTTCAGTCATGCCCCTCATTTTGTGTGTGTGTGTGTGTGTGTGTGTGTGTGTGTGTGTGTGTGTGTGTGTGTGTGTGTGTGAAATAAATTGAGTGAAGGATCAGAAAGAAAAACTTAGAGCTGTTTCATGACATCGGTTCAAGAGGTCACAGCCCCAGTGGTGAATGCTGAAGTAGACAGTAGAGTGGTGAAAAATATTTAGCCTGTAACTTTATAATAGATTTTCATAAGTGATAGAAATTAAAGAGCTAAAACCTATCTTTCGCTAGTTAAAAATTGAGTGACTTGTGGGTCGCTGTTTTAGGGGGATGAAAAACAGCCATATGCTGTAATTTTTCTTGGTCTTATTCAAGCAGCAACCACTGGAGCTGAATGAAGCCAACATGGAAATGTCAAAAACTGTAGTTCCTTTAATGGCCATTTGAGGCTGGCTCCTGGAGCCAGTCAGTCCCTCAATGTTAAAATCCCTGACTTAACGGCTGAAATGAACAGGTTTACACCCTGGTAGAAAAATCAGTTTAAGTCTAAGGCTAATTTCCCTGTTCATGACAACTGGCCAAGGGGTGAATTTTGATATAACTCACATGTTAAAACTGTATAAAGGCTTAAAGTTATGCATAATTAGGGCGGGGCTGCTTTAAGTAACAGGTGGGTGCTGTTTGTTAATAAGTTGCTACCACGGCGACAGCGTTGATTAGATAACATAACCATGGTGTAACCCCAGATTCATAGAGTATCAGTTCATTAAAGTAAATTGCAACATTTTGGTCCCCTTAAAGTTTCATGTCTGATATTCAGTTTTTTCGGTATGTATTTTGTTTTGAAAATTTTATGCCTAGACAAGAACTAGCATTAGCATTATCGCAGTTGTCCATAACTGCAAATGCACCGTGCTAATCAAGCTACACACTATAGCATTAGAGTTTTCTCCACCCTCTGAGCCAAATACGATTGCCAATATGGTCTTCAAAAATCCAAGATGGTGACAGCCAAAAATGCCAAACTGGAGGCTTCAAAACGTTAATTCAAAAACCAATGGTTGATGTCACTGTGGCTACATTAGGCTATTTTATACAGTTAATGGTCCTATTTCAGGTCAAATTCACTGAAAGGAATATTTAACCTCCCTAATTATCATCAATTACTCAACCTATGTTGGTTGAATTTATAAAGAAAAAAACAAGAAGTTCTTGAAAAACTGACATCATAGGGGTCCACGCTTAACCACAGCAAAACTATATCAAAACATCTGTTATTACACTGTCACCTAACTTGTGCAGTATAGTCCGAATCTCACTGATCTTGTTATATGCTCAGTACTTCCCAAACAGACAGTCCGTTCCGACAGGTAGATGGGCTAATAGTGATACTTATCAATGTTGTCTACAAGGCCAGACTCCACTGACAAAAACAGAAATTTTACGTCGCTAAATCAAACAATAACACAAACAAACCAACTGATCAAGGCAGCGGTAGACCAGCAGCCCTTGTGTTTAGTGAGATAAAATTATTGTTTTTGTCAGTGTAGTATGGCTTTGAAGAGAGCATAGGTAAGCATCACTTTTAATTCAGTTCCCAGTTGGAAAGGGGTTTGGGAAGCACTGAGTGTACAACTGGGTAAATAAGACTAGGATTATATTGAATGAGTTTTGTGAGAGTTTGTAAACTGATGTTGGGATGCAGCTTTGCTGTTGTTAAATCACAGACTCACAGATTGTTCATTCACCGAGGGCATGAAAAACAAATTTACATATTAACGAAACATGAGATGAGTAATTGGTATACCAATGGTCATTTGGAGGGTGAAGTATTCCTTTAACTGTTCAATTTAGTACAGCTGGTCTGATGTTTTACTTCCCATCAAGCAATAAGGAGAAAATCCAAAAATACATTTAAAGGCTCATTTGTCCAACTAAAAAACATTTTTTTATGCTGCTGATAGATATTATGGTCCTTCTTAACTCTAATTTCCTTTGCTTTATGTGAACATTTAGCAGAGCAGAGACATCAGCTGCAGCAGTGAGTCATTAATCACCCACCTGATGCTATTGAAAGTATTCTTTGAAGTAAACCTCATAAATTGTGAAAGACAGATACTGATCCTTTGATCTACTCCAAGTTTCCCCGGTAACAGGAAAAAAAAGATTCATGCATTTCATTAATTATGCTGCATCTATAATTTATTTGAATGTTTTAATTGTTTGCGGACACCAATCAGCAGCCTAATTAAACATCAAAGCCAACTGAGAATGAATTCATCTTCAGCACATTAGCCCTTTCAGCTCCAGTGGACACATGCAGGTACAGGAGAGATGCATTTAGACACAGTGGGTGTTGCCTGTCTGATCCCATTTTATTCGAGTCGGTGTGTGCCTGTGTGTGTCTATTTTTATATGTTTGTATATGTGTTATTGTATCTCTATATGTATGAGGAAAAAGTGGCAGCACAAAACTGACAACATATTGAAAAGCCTCACAGGACATATTTCAGGTTGTTCTTATGCACTGTTTGGACGTTTTCTACAAAAAGTAGTGCACTGAAATTCATATAAATCCCCCCGTGTGAATTTTGAGTGAGCTTTGAGTCAATTCAAGGTACATTGTCACTATGTTTCTTTTCCTAAACCTTAACACAATCACTGTACTTGCCTCAACCTAACTTTTGTAACTTACTGGAGGGTACGTTAAGTGAGTAATGCCATTTGTGAGGCGCTTATTTGTTGGATATCATACAAACTGGATGTAAACGTCATAATATGACGTGCTAGGTAGCCTCCTGTGTTGGTTGTGGATGTTCACAGATGGCATCTCGACTGACGCTTGTCACATGCATTGTTGCTTTTCAAAATACATTTCTGTTTTTACAGGAAAATGACAGTGTCTGCCATGGAGACGGTTTTGTTTTTGTTTTCACAGGTTTTAAGATATCCATTTCTGAGATACCTCTTGCTACCCCTTTTTATTTCTGTTTTTCTAAAATTCCAATCACCTCCATTGTATTGGGGTGGAGGCAGAATACAAAAATCCCAAAACCCGATCAAATAAAACCAAATCATCTGCATAACTTCACACTACTAGAAGTAAGAGAAACAATATGTCTTTTTGTGATGTATATGAACTGACCCCTTAATGTGAACAAATACTCTTATATAAGGAGAACAAGTGCATGATTATCTGTAATTGGATAAGATTCATAATTGTGATCTGTATACAGTGTCTTAAATAGACCTCAGTACATGTGTGCAAGAAATCTCTCCATATCTTTTTCTATCAGCTCTGCCAATGATTGAGTTTTCAGTGAGTCTTCAGTGCTTTAAAGCCCTTTCTAAAGTGAAAGCACAGAAGACTGCAAATAAGGAGATAATCCACTTTTTTTCCAGGGTCATTCCCCTCAACATATTTCTCTCTGTTTAGTTGCCAAGCTTTCACATTGAATTTCACAAAACTGTGACTGGGTAGTCACAAGCTTTGCCAGCCAAATGGAATAAATGAACAAAACAAGAGCATGTGTGACTTTTCTAAGCGTGCTGTGGTTGAAAGCTGCTTGATTACTTGGCAAATGAGGGGGAACAGTGTGTGCGTGTGTAGGCTACTGTATGTGTGCAGGGACATCTCAGACCGTGGACAAGTACTGGCAGGTAATTGGTTTCTTTTTAAAGGCTTGCCCTAATCCTCCTCTCCTCTCCTCTCCTCTCCTCTCCTCTCCTCAGCAGGTCACTCATCTCTAGTGAGTTCAAAGGACAAGTGTAGAGGGCCCTCACCCTAGATCTCTTCATTATCTTTGGTCTGCTGTCAAGCATGCAATCTAATTCCTTCAGCCATATTGAGCCTCTCACACCTCTCACAAGCTAATTAGCAGCACTATCATCTCATCTTCAAGAGAGGCAAAGAGAAACACTGGAGAAGAAGAGGATGAAAAGAGAGAGAGAACAGGGGAACCTATCAGAGAAGAGAAAAAGGGTGAAGAGAGGACTGAGAAGTGAGGGAGGTTGTAAGGACGAGGCATGGGCTGAGCCGTGCCGTAGTTCAAACAAAAGCAATTCTGCGAAAGGAGCTGTAAATGAAAGGGAATGTCAGCCATAAAAAACAGTTTGTGAGGCAGATGACAATTGATGCTGTCATTTATTTGCTGTGCCACCCACCATCCTATTAATTTACTACAACACCTTTCATGCCAAACTAATATCCATAAAGGGTATTCTCATTTGCATTATGTGGACGAGGAATCCCAGCAGTCGCTGCGTCTGAGAGCCCATAGTAAGGCTGTGGAAGGGGTCATTCATTACCAATTACAGCTGCTGAGAGCAGCACATAAGTAGTGACTTCCACCTGTGAGTGCCTGAATGAAGACAGATGAATAGAAGAGGCTAAAAAACTCACAAACATTAACTGTGTGAAGTTAGAATTTAATGAATTAAGCAATGCGTGCAGCAGAGGCACTATTGTGTAAGAGATTTTGCATAGAAGAGCTAGTGTAGGAGGTTAAATACAAGTCGTGCTCAGGTTTAACCTTGAACCAAAATAATACATCTTATGCTGGTATCTTTGTCTTGTGGCATTTTCAAACTGCTGATGCAGGAGACAGGAGCTGAACACCTCTGCTGTAATGTTAGTTGAGTGCATATGCAGAATGTATAAGCGTGGGTATGTCATTTAGTGCACACCTCTCATATTGGTGGTTTTAGTTGAACCAGGCTGATGACACCTGCTGGATCTGTAGATTCCTGTGATCCACTTTTTGCACGGACACTTGCTGCACTCACCCAAGAGCATCTTAACACTGTGATCTCTCTCATTCTGTGGAACACACAGAGGAGATTGTTGCTACTTTCAAATGGTGTTGAGAAGTGTTAGACTCAGATGTGGTTGACCCACAGTTCACTCTCAGGCGTTACAAAACAGCTCTGTGGGTGGACAAACAAGGCCAGGCTGCCCAAGCCCCATCACAGAGCGGTCTGATGGTATTACGGGATTTTACTTGGAGAAATCCTCTTCTGCCAAGCTCAGCCCTCAAGGTGTCCCCAGCCTTGGTTGGCAAGACACTTCAAGTGCTGACAATATTCAGTGGCCTGAGGAAAGTAATTGAGTTTTAGCATTTCGCAGACTTTAATATCTGATGAAATTTGAGGCAATCATTGGATTTTGATGAAATATTAAATTATTATGGATGCATTGTTGATTTGAGTTAGTTCATTATACAGCAGCAGAGACTAGAGATGGGAATGATGATGAAGGTTTGTACTCCCCCTACTGCCTCTTCGTCTCTTTCTCTCTTTATTTTCTACAGTAATGACAGCAGCTGGGACAGCCAGCATGAAAGTTGCATGTATCATCTGTGATAATAAAGAAGATTGTGAGAGTTGATGCCAAGATGTTTCAAGATTGTGTTTTGGGAGCTTGATAGGTTTGTTGTTTATTATTTGTATTTATACTATTTCTCCTGCTGGATGTTGTATCCTTACACCCCTAACTTTACATGTTAAATGTATACAGCTCTACAATAAATGATTTACAGAATAGAGAAGTAACACAGCTTTTTGGGTTCTCAGGCAAGAGAGAATCACTGACCTAGAGGAACCAAAACAATAATAATAGTGTCAAAAAAAGTGAGCAATTATGATTTAATGAAACAGCTCTCAAACATTAGGTTCAGATAATAGGTTTGGTCCCAATGAGCTTAACAAAGAGTTTTATGCAACTGCGTTGTTTATTTTATTTTTGTATTCATGGAGATGTGGAGGTGACGAAACACAATACTGGTAAAACAAACAATAAAAAAGCACTACATAATATGTGCACCCTATATGAACACACCAGAAGGCCTGCAGTCTTCACAAATCAATGCACATTACACAAAATAAAATTACCAAATGAGAAAAAAAAGAAATATCTGATCAGCATATTTATCTATCTCAAAGACGTTTATATTGTTTGCAAGTTAGGAAGCAGCTGGTATAGCACACTGACTAATACATCACCAAAATCAACACTGTCCTTATATTAGTGGTGCTTAAAGTGTTGATGACTGAGCCAGCATATGACTGAGGGCCGCACAGAAAAAGTGAGGTTGCGAGCTGTCCACTGTAATCACAAAATTTTAGCTAACAGCACTAGCATTAATGACAGAACATAATTCCTGCAACACTAACAAGGTGCACACCAGTTGCTATGAAACCAGTAGCTCTCTTCAAGTTGTCATCCCTGACCTGACAGATGCTTGTTCATTAATAATTCAATATATTAATATTAATGTAGGCTAGTGAAAGGATTGCAATGGGCAATGTAGGATTAATATATAATACATGCTTTTCACGTCATATTCCTGGCCACACAAAATGTTTCTGAGGCCCGCCATTGGCCCGCGGGCTACACTTTGAGCAATTATGCCTCACATATTATGAACCACTGACACAGCATTTGTGCCATTCAGAGGTCATGGATGATGTGAGGAGTGGCAGCTGTCTAGTCTTAACACCCTATCTGCCAGCAAACAGGTGAGAATAATGTTTTTGTGTCTAATGAATAATAATAATACTAATAATGATAATAATACTAATAATATACTGATGATAATAAATCAATATAAGAAGCATGACAAATATAATATTGTCACACTTGTGTGGGAAAAATCTTACTCTGATTATACCCTGAACAACAATCACCGCCTCTCTGCTTCCTGATTATTAGACCCACTTGACCATCAACGAACTAAGGTGCAGTAATGTGTTTGCTTTGGCTGCATGAATAACAGCAGCAAGTGGACACTAGGTGAGGTTTTATTAACTTGATATAGGTTTCTCACACAAAGTACTGTTCCTAAACTAAAACGGTTAAATCAAGTAACAGTAACAACTGTGTGGATCCTCAAAGTTTGACAGCTGTTTTGATCAGTACATTACAAGGCAGCCTCTTTTTCAACTACGCAACATAGCTAGAATATTCCTCATTGACACCTTTGCTATACTCAGACTTTTTGCTGTCAGACCTGGCCCGTGCTTGTACTAAAAGTCTTCAAATGGTGAAATTTTACCTTAATTTAACATATTACACCAATTTTACTCTCCCTTCATTGGCTCCCTATTCACGTCAGATCACACTTTAAAGTGTTTCAGATGACTTACAAAATTGTAAATGGATGAGCCTCTTCATACCTGACTGATCTCCTTAAACCTTAAATTCCATCTAGTGCTCTGCACTCTCAGAATACGGAGGCAAGCTGCCTTTTCTTGTCATACTCCTTTCCACTGAAAACACCTCCCTGTGGACAGTATAACTCTGAGGCCTCATCTTTTCGCCTCTCAGCTAGTTGCTTATTCTTTGAATACTAGGCCTTGTACCTTTCGTTCCTATCATTCCAGCAGGTTGGGCTCAGTCTCAATGAATCTATTAAGCCAAGTACTTATAGCCCATGTTTGTCCTGCTGATGAGAATACTGCAAACATTGTGAAATCCACTGCATCTCTCTAAACCTCTGTTTGTTTGTATCCCACAAGCACACAAGTGTCCAAGCTGTTTGCTTCTCTCTTTCTCTCTCTCTGTTCTCTCCTTCTTGTCATCTTTTCACTCAGGCTCCTCTGTGCAGGACCACTGGCTCTCCTGGGGCTTCTCTCTCTCTTCCTTGGCTGTAGGTGCCTTATTCTAGATGTTTTGATCTGGGTCTTTGTCCTCCAGGAGATTTAGCCTCTCTTCTTGCATGTTGTCCTTGAGCTTGGCCTCTTGTGTGTTTGTGTAATCTGTCCTTTCTCCAGGTCTTCATTGTAGAAAGGAGGTTGTGTGGATTTGTGATATTAGTCCTTACAAGGAGCATTTACTTGACTGGAAATGACTATTCAGTCTATTTAAACATCCATGGAAGACGCTTCGGCTGAAGTTCAACGTAACTTATAGGGTTAAAACATATTTTTTTAAATGCTTACAACACATTTTAGGCAGGAAGACATGGGGGATGACAGTTTGTTCCTGAAAATACACTGAGGCAGCAGAAATACATTTATGCAGCAACATGGATAAACCTTTCTGCCAATGCTGAACATTCACTTCTTTGTCACTTGGTTAAGGTGGTCCCTCTGAGAACCATATGAATGCTAATCAGACACCAAATGGCCCTGAATTATACAATAAAAGTGAAAGATCATGTTGATATCACAGTGTCTGCACGCAATTCTGGGTTTTTCTGATGCACAAGTTTCTGAATCTGCAGTTGGATTTTATTCATATCAATATTTTTTTTCTAATTGTAACTGAAGCGGGGCTGTTTAGGGCTTTTGTGCTTAGCATTTTCTGTGTGGATAAAGAAGAAATGTCCACCACAAAGAGGCCATCCTGCTTGCTGTTCAATGATCAAAGATTAGGCCTGTATGAGCTTTGTAGAGCAACAGAAGTAGCCCATTAGTCAACTGGAATTATGCTGGAACACCTGTGAAAACCTTTTGCGCCTTGACAGATATGAAATGTAACAGCTGATCACCTCACATTCGATTTCAGCTGATAGGGGGATTTTCTATGGCTCCAGATTATGCTGAATAACAGAGAAAACCAACAGTGTGTAACATTAATCATTCTGCATGTCAGTACTACATGCTGCTGGTGTTAGTGTTGTGAGGTGTGTTTTGACAATCCAATTGCCAGAATAGATGTTGGCATTGTACATTTCTGCAAACCACAGATATGCAACAATTTTTAACAATGTTAAATTATTATGTAGCAGTAACTTTGAAACTTAAAATTTCTGCACATTTCAGCAGCGCTGTGGTTAATGTGTGGTTATGTTTAGGCATAAAAACCACTTGGTCATTGTAGGGTTAGGTTAGGGCAGGGGTTAGGGTTAGGTTAGGGTTATGTTGTGGCTTAAAATACCCATTTTTAGTGGCACAATCACAGCTGAAAATGCTGCTGATATCTTTCCTTTGTTGTTCTTCTTCTTTAATTCTTTTTTTTTTTTTAAAGATTATTTTTGTGGGCTTTTTGCCTTTAATGACAGGACAGAGAGTGAAATGGAGAGACAGAGAGAGAGAGTGGGGACTGACATGCAGCAAAGGGCCGCGAGTCTGATTCGAACCGGCGGCCGCTGCAGCGAGGCAATGCCTCTTTATATGGGGCGCTGGCATTATCCACTACGTTACCGACACCCCTTCTTTCTAATTCTGATGTAAACCCATCCGCAGTGATACATGATGCTGAGAACATGTGACATAGTAAAAATAGAGGGAAAGTCAGCACAAATGTTGGAGAGGTGAGGTGGGTGGGTCAAACAAAACCAGACTCCCACCCAGGAGACCGTAGTTTGTGTCCTGTGTGAAAGCAAAACTCATTGTTTTTAACATGATGTTACAGAATTTACATACAGTTATCAGGCACTGATGTCATACACATGACATATTTACATCACGTTATGTGAAGTAACTTAACAAATATACTTGTTTCAATACAAATGTTGGGGTCAACACATTAGGCTTCACACGGAGGCACCAAAAATGTTGGGAACATAATTTGGGCTTCACACGGAGGCACCAAATATGTTGGGATTTAAATGGCTATCAGAAATAATTAATAATTATTATTAATAATTAATAATTATGTTAAATAATGTGACTTAATTAACATTAAATCACCTTGTGGGGCACCATTCCCGTAAAGGGAAAAATGATAGCCAGTTAAAGATATCAGTCTCATAGAATAGGCTAAAAGGGTCATAGAAATTCGGTCATAATCTATTTTTACCGGTCATTTTAATTTTCGTTTTTAAATGATAATAAAGATATTCAAAGACATTTAGTTTTCATTCGTTCGTTTTTAATAAATTCAACAAGCACGTTATAAAGTGTACATTAATAAGGACATGAACGAAAAGATGAACAGACATCCACACACCCGTGCCGCGAGTGCTTCTGTCAAGCTGGATAGAGCGGATCATACCAAACAGGAAGTCGGACACAGAAAAGACGAGAGAATCCGGCCAATTTTCAAAATAAAATAACAACAGCATGCACTGAGGAACGAAAATACCTTCTTTATAATTTAAAATAACACAACAGTGCATAACCGAACACATTTTTCAATACCCTAATCACTTCATTACAATTTTAATTTTGTGTCACCGAGCCTAAAGACATAACTACATGAATAAAATGGTCAGAACAATATGCCCTATTCATTCAGTGTTTATCCAACACGCTCAATACATGGACATTCAATGACAAATTGTTAACTTATTACGTTATAAAAAACGATTAAAATATGGACTTACCCATGTTTAAAATGACATGTTGAAGTGAAAAAACGAGCACTGATGGGAACAGACGAGTGGAGTCGATGTTTAACCGGCGCGGAGAGCACAGGAGAAATGCGCTGCCTGTGTGGACAGTCAAGCGCCTGCGAGTATACTCGCAGGACTTCTGCGGCACTACCGCATCTGGTGTGTCCAGGCCGTTATGTCAACAACGTTACATGAAGCAGATGAATGACTTTTTTTTCTGCAGTGTGAAAACAGCAGCCACTTAAACCACTGACTGTGCACTCCGCTGCCAAGTGGGCAGGGGTGGTAATTGCAACCGGTCAAAATAACCGATGGCCTTAAGATTTTCCGGTCATTGTTGTAAAAAAACGGTCAATGACCGAGAATATCCGGTTAACGCGACCCCTGGGTTGACTATTCATTCACTCTTGTGCAACATTACACAGACAGCAGGTATGATTACAAAAAATTATATTTATTCACAAACTAGCAAAGCAAACCAAAACACACAAATTCTAACTAACTATAAGCTTGGTGTGTATATGTGTGTTGTGTGTGTGAGAGAGAGAAAGAAGAGAAAGAAAGACAAAGGCGGGTGTGGTGATCGAAGAGCCGTTTGGCCTACAAAACAAAATGGCTGACAACAGAGAACTACCAAAATGGCCGAATCAAGGCTGGCTTCGGGGGAGGTGTTTGTCTGACCGTGTGGTCAGAACAAAGACAAAGGAAAAGAAGCGGGAACTTTGAGATGCCTGTTTGGGTGTAGCTGTGTTGAAAGCCTATTTGTTATTGAGTCTATGTCAATGTGATATGTGTTGCAAACGGTCTGGATTAGTGCAGAGATTGTTTAGTTGTATGCAAGAATCTGTTTATGAACAGTATTAGCAAACTAAACACTTAGTTTTGGCGAAGCCAACTAATCAATGACCTAACTGCAAACAATCACAACAATAACTCAGTAAACAGCATCAAATCACATACAAGTTAAACAGTCTCGCTTAACCTGTAAAGCTGTGATAAACTATGCCCAGTTGTTACATTACTGATCCTTGAGTGGATGGGAGAAAGAGTCACTTGGTGGTGTACTGCTTTGTTAGCTGGCAGAAGAAGGCTGGGAAGATGGTTCCAGGTGCAGTCTTTGTTGGGTCCTTTGTTCCAAAGGTGAAACTCTGAGGAAGCTGGTCGCTCAGGGTTTAGCAGAGTTAGATGCTGGGTGCTAACTCACTTAGTTCCTTGTTCCTGGAAAGCTAGTTGCAAACCTTGTGTTTGCAAGAGAGTCTGTGATCAATTGCCCTCCCTTTAGTGGTTTGGGCTATGGAGCAAGGGTCTGGGCCCTTGCTGGGTCTCTTGCTGTTCCAGACCCAGCCAGAAAGAGGTGTCCATTGTTCAACAGCTGGAGCAAGAGAGAAAAGGCTTGGAGGGAGCAGACCTTGTACAGATGCCTGTGGCATCACAGAGTCATATGTCACTGTAAAAGTCCTGTCCAATCAAGTTGTTAGACTTGTGTCTCACTGTGGTGTGAGGTGAGACCTCCTGTGGAGATAGGTGTCACCTAGCTCTCTTTGTTTGAAGACAAAGAGCATGCAGAGGAAAAAGCCTTTAAATGCCCAGTGATGATTTTATCAAATGATAAATCATCTGTGGTCCTGTGAATCCCAACACAAAACATTATATTTTTTATAAAACTATCCAATCAGTTTTGTTGCCTGAACCTAACTGAGACTATTCCACAACATTAACCACCTGTTACAACACGTTTGAGTTGTGCATCACATAGATACGCTGAAGGTCACCCTGTGCGACACTACCAGATGCAAAGGTGTTTGATGAACTAGAAATGGGTCGGTTTTACAGAAATTAGTACACTAATAATAAACTGAGAATGATTTGAATGCCTCAGGATACCATCACAGTCAATCCCACTGTGGCTTAGAGGTAGAGCAGATCTTCCGCTATCAGATGATCAGCGTTTAGATCCCTGGCTCCACCAGTCTGCATGTTGAATTATCCTTAGGCAAGATACTGAACCCCAGTCACTCCCATTGGCTGTTCCATTGGTGTGTGAGTGCATGCGAATGCTTACTGAGTAGCAGGTGGCCTGATTTCTGGTAGCCTTGGCCACCAGTGTGTAAATGTACACGTGTGAATGTGATGTAGTGTAAAAGCGCTTTAAGTGGTCAGAAGACAAGAAAGGATCTATACAAGTGAAGGCAATTTACCATCTAACATTAATTCTGCTTCATGAGAACAGTGTATATCATACAAATACTAAATAATGAATTAATAAGTTGTTGATAGGCAGCACAGTGAGCAAGCTGTTCTGTATGTTTTATCCTGTAAATGTATAACAACTTTTCATATTCACTCTTGTAATATCAACTTAATGGGCGGTCTTGTCCCCAGCCATCTCCTGCCCCCCTCTTGAATCTCCTCACATCCACTCCTGTGGTGTAAATCCAAAGCCATACTTGCCACCCTTCATTTGAGTGTTGAATCATTCTAAATTGGAAGTCAACCAACCGAGAGTTTGCCAAATGGAGATGAATGCTCAAGAGAAATGTGATTTAAATCATTTTGGATATGGTCTGCATGCTTTAGAAGCGTGGAGAATCTCTCCTTTTATTCCTGTCTCAGTTTCTCTCTACATCTCTCTTCCTGTTTCCTCTAAATATATGATCTATTTTATGTTGCGAGACACACAGCACAGTAAAAGACGATGGACATGATCTTCATTTCTTTTATATAAGAAAAGAAGAGATAAAGCTAAAAAAAAAAAAAAATATCCCAGCCAGCAGCGGAGTGGGAAGCAGTTTCCTAGGGAACGTGTCAGTTTGTAATGACTTCTCTTCCTGCGTATTGTGGGATGGTTGAATATGTGTCATATACGCAGCTGCACTGATGGACAGGCTGTCTTATTAATTTAAGAGCCCCCTAATTATTTTCAGTTTTTTATGTAATGAATGAACTAAATTGTATTTTCTTTTGGGACTGCCAGAGAAAAATGTACCATTATCTTCCGATGGATAATCCCTGATGAGGGCCAGGATTGGAAATCGTTTCAGGAATAGATTTTAACATGATCTCATGCAGGTGACAATTCGAACTTAGTTCCATATGTTACCATATGTCGTAAAATTTACAAAGATGTGGTCTCTTACAGTCTTATTTCTTTGTATTGAACTACTATCTTTGCTCTGCTGAAGGCCGTTGTATAACGTATGAACACCTAATACAAGGTTGAGGCTTTTTATAAAACCAGAAAAGATAGCGGCGGCAGTCTTTGAAATGAGATGCAATCATGAAAGACAGGTCTCTCCTTTTTATACATAGTGGACAGTTCACCTTTGTCCTGCATTTCATTAGCTTTTTCAGCTGGCTGAGCATAGTGAACACGTAGGAGAACTCAATAACCTCAGTGTGATGAGAATTATACACACATCTGATAAAAAAGCACAGACACAATCATCTGCACTTTGAATATATCTGTCAGATATTTTTGGACCTTTTATTAAGCATTTCCTAGTCGAATGTTTTGAGATTCATCCAAGGCGAAAGGCAGCGGTTTGAAGACAAAGTAAATGACACAGAGAGAGACAAGCATGAAATTTAGGAAATAGTCCAACAGCAGCAACAGGCTGTTAAAACAGTTAACGCAGCCAAGAAATCATGCTTGCTTCTTCAAACAACCTAATCACAAGAGGAAAAAATACTGATGGCTATATTCCCAGTAATCTATTGGTAAGATGCATACAAGAATACTAATGATAATAGTATTTTGATATGAAACAAGATATGATGGATTTTTATCCCTAATTTGTCTACAGCACATGTCCATGATTAACCTTTTTTTTTTAACCAGGACCAATTTATTGATAGCCTCCTGACTTACCTGTTGGTTTTGTTGGACCTAAATGTGTGAGGAAAGACCTTTTTCACCGCAGAAATTTTGACATGCCATTGCAAGAAAACCACAGGTGCAACTTGTACTTTGATAATGGCTGCATTTCATTTGGGTTGGCAAATTACAAGGCTGTTGTGCAAGCTGACTGTGGTATGGCTTAATGGGCCACTTGAAGTAATGTTATTGATTTTATCTGCTGTGACAAATTAAATTGTAAACTGTGATGCAAAGTTATGTCATGATGACCTCATACATCTGTCAGTGGGCCTGATACGATTTTATTCATACAAATGCCATTATTGATTGTGCTTATCAGTCCAATTCTTTGTTCAATCCCTTATCAGTTTTCTGTGAGGAGAAAAAGTGGTCCTACACAGGTTTTCAGCATCAATGCAAGTCTAACAGTGTAGAACAGAGAAAGAGAAAGGCATGCATGTGACTCAGCTCTGCAAAAGCTCTACTGTTTGTCATCATCTAAAATGGATTAAATGAGAGAATATTTGTACAGCATTCGTTTTCATTTAGGTTTTTCTAGTCAAAGAAAAAATCTCCTAAGCATGCTTGCGTAGCGCTAATAAAATAGTATATTTACCCTCTGTAACAGACGTGCTGCTTGGTTGGGCAGCAGTGGTGTGTAATGTCAAATACATGGCATTCCTGCAGTGTAAGCCCATGGTGCATAGAAAGAAATGTCTGCATTTTGCTAGTGTTTTCACCCTTAGCTAAAATGATCATTTTACAGAGATTGTTGTTATCTTTGTTTGTGAAATGGAATCAGGCTTTTGACCTTTTCCGCTGCCTTATTGTTGCACCTTTGCGGCAGTGTAGACAATGCATGATTTACTGTTTTGCAATGTTTTACTGTAAGAAAAATGCCAGCATTGAGGAAAGGAACTGATAAGTTTAGAGGCATACAGTTCTGATGGATCGGACAACTTGGAAGTGGTTCTTAATTGCAACCAGTTCTTGATCCCCACAACTGTGTGTCAGTCCAGCTCTACCTTCCTTCAACCTGAACAGAGGCCTAATCAGCCAGAATAATTGAAAACACCTGTGGGGGTGTGCAGGGCCTTTGAGTAAGATGGTGGATCGTTTCAGTTTCAAAAATGCTTTAACATTTACTGCCAATGAATGTTAACTATTTGACATTTTACGTGTTTCAAACTAGAGGTAACCTCCAGGGCAAGCAAACACAGAAGTGCCAAAAACTGCAATTCTTTGAATGGCCGCTTGAGGTTGGCTCCAGAGCCCAGTCGATCCTATAGCTAGTTTCCCCCTTCATAACAACTGTACATGGGGTGAATTTTTATATAACTCCCCCCTTTTACTTTATATTAAGGCTTAAAGATACGATTAGATAGCACTGGCCAAAATGACGAGCTCAAGGCTTGAATGATAATACTGTATCTTCAGTTGTCTATGAGGCATTCAATTAATAGGGTTTTTCTCTGAGAAAAGTTTCACAATAGGAAAATTAAATGAATGATGGCTGAATTCCATTTCACTGCTTTAGTTTCAGGGTCCTGGTATTGTGCAAGCTGGATCACTGTTACACTGCCATGGCTTACTGGGACACTTGGGTTGAACAGAGCCATCATTGATGGCATTAGTAACACCTGAGGTTTTCCTATTCAAAATGTCTGCTGTGAAAAAGGCCTACCGAAAAACCCTCCCCAGGTCTTTGTGTGCCTGGGGAGAGAGGGACAGAGACAGAAAAGGAGAGAAGGAGAGCTGGAGGCCGTCAGCAGAGCTCTGTCAGAGTCAGATAAGACATGCATGTATAATCCTTCTGCTGTTAACCTGGCAGCTAGTCTGTCAGTCATACAGTCCAAGTACACAGAGCAGCCAATCAATGAGGTGACCTGCTGTTACATTAAAATCTTGTAACTCTGCCTTGCAGTCCTCAAAACACTGATCAGAATCCAGTCCAAAGACATGCAAGTCGGGGGGATTTAACTCTGTAAATTGCCCACAGGTATGAATTAAGTGTGTCTGCCTGAGCAGCCCAGGATGCATGTTTTCTTTTCCTTCATCCAATTTATACTGTTGCAAACTCCAGCCCGTCATGACCTGGAGGAGGTTGTGCTTCATGTAATTGTCTGTTACATAAATTGCTAACACATCTGTAACTTGTCCAGTGCACAGAGAAATTAAAACTCATACGGAATAAAACACTGATGTTTTTTTTTTTTTTTTTTGAGGGTTTTTTTTGGGGAGTTTTTCCTTATCCGCTGCGAGGGTCCTAAGGACAAAGGGATGTCGTATGCTGTGAAGCCCTGTGAGGCAAATTGTGATTTGTGATCTTGGGCTTTATAAATAAAATTGATTGACTGAAATTGATTTAGTCCTGTTCAGAACATGAGGTGGCAGTAACTGCTGGTGGTAGTGGTGCACTTCCTCCCAGCCTCCTGTGGCCAAAATAAGTATTACAACAACAACAACAACAACCATTTAAAAAAAAAAAAATGATCCTGACAAAAGAAAAATACATTAAAAAGAAAAATCACCCTCCAAAAGTATGAGTATGAGTAAAAGGATGAAAAAAGGTAACTAAGAAAATTAATCCTGGCAAAACTTCTTCTTTTCACCAAGCAAAACATTTTTTTCCTTGTTTTAGCTGAAAAATATTTTCAAGGAATTTCGAAAAATTGTCCTGGCAAAAGTTTTTTTTTCTTCACCTGTTTTTAAAATGAAAGACCCAGAATAAAAACAATTCAGATCAAGGCCTAAAGGATGGATCAACAAAGTTTTTTTTCTCACTTGCCACAGAAGCCTCCAAAATGTCCTGAGAATAAAGTCACAAATTAACAGTAAAATAAATAAATAAATAAATAAATAAATAGATAAATAAATAGTTGGGAAATAGTGACAAAATCCCACACACTGTCGTAGGGCCTCCAGGAAACAAAGAAATAAAAAATGGATCAAAATAAGTCTGAAGTTTCGTAAAGGAGATACAGGAGTAGAGAGAGTACAGTGGCAACATATGGTAACAGTAAAAATGACAAAGGAAGCTCTGCAATACAATTCTGTCTATTTTTCAAACATTTGTCAAAATCTTGCCTTTTTTTGTTAAATACTATAGGCTTTAATGTTTCACATTTAAGGCCTCTAAAGGTTACTACTCAAATGGAAAATTACTTTTTGAATGTGCTTACAACTCATACATGCACCCTGTGACCACAAGTCACAACTGGACGCCACTTTTCTACATAAATGTAGTTTATAAATGTTAACATATAACAAGTGAATTTAGATATGCATTTTTACACTTTTGCTATATGTAAATGGATGTGAGTGAAAATCACATCTTAGAGCTCTTATCGGCTTCATGGTTTAAAATCACAAAACTATATTTTATTACTCAAATATTAGAGTCGAGGGATCTTAATTGTTACCAATCTTTGGCGGCCTCGCTCCTGTCCCTCTTTCTCTTTCAGTCCTAAACAAACAAACAAAAAAAACACTACTTTAGACTTTCCATCTGACATCAACTGATTAAAAACTGGGCTCTTTTCTCTGACTTTGTGTCTTACACTCTAGTGTATTGTTTTTTACATGTAAGAGTTGTATGTCAGCAACGTGTACATAAGTAATTGTCTCCAGATGACCAGCCAGGGTGTTGCTGTGCATGGAGCTGTCTCTTCTTCTCTGCCTCTTCATAATATATGGCCTGCTCTGCTACTGCTAGTTGATAGCCGTAGTTACCCAATTTAGACTCACATAATAAATAATCAACAGACACTTTATGATGAATTATTAGACATTTGGCTAATGTTCCTATCTCTTCTGTGCCCAGTAGAAATAAAAATCAAAAATACTTTATTGAAACCCTGGGCAGAAATTCTGTTATGTTACAGTTGCTCTGATGTGTTGCACAGAGAATATAAGAAAGTAGAAAGAAAAAGTATGCAAAAATGTAAAAATAAAAATATGTGAATTGTGCCACAGTGTTTATCACTAATATGTAAAACACTTAAAAATACAAAAATATGTTCAATGTACAACACAATATATACATAAATAGAAAAAAAGAATAAGAAATATGTTCAATATGTGCATCATATAAATTCTGAAGTGGTGTTAGTAAGAATATATTAGGATACTTAAAAGAATAATGCAGCAGTTGAATTATTGCACCAATTACTGTGCAGTTAAGACAATGAAAACTCCTCCTTTCAGTTCTATGCACCTGTAGAAGTGTCCCACCCCAGCCACCAAGATATTAATGATTATACATATCATATGTATCGCAATTTTCATGCAAGAGATGCAACTCAGTATTTTATAGTGTGAACACGGCAGACATTATACTTGCTAAACATGTTCATTTTAAGCATGTTGATGTGATGTGATCATGGCAATATCACATAAGGCCCAGCAAATCAGTTATATTTTAGAAACAGGTCAAATATATAACAGTAGTATATTAAATGTTTGAATACAATTATTGTGTTAGATTTTATAAGGGCACACACTTAACATGCATAACTCATAACTGATGATTTAATACATGAATACATTAAAGGTAGGGTCTGGAGGATTTTCCAGTTGCCGTTTGTAAACACACATTCAAATTTGGCCCCTCCTATCAGGCTCAACTCTCCCAGGTGTATGGAGCCCGGAGGTACGGAAGAAGGCTTCACAGAAGCGGTTCAGGGAAGGCTCATGCTGGTGCACGCTCGGACACGCTCGGGCATGGCACCTGCGCTCTCTCATTGGCTGGGGAAATCTCCACCCAGAAGCGGTCCGAGCTCACAAAAACATCAAAATATAGTTAAAGGGCAGGAGCTCTGCAAACAGAGTCACCACCACACATGAGTAGAAGCCCATAGGTGATGATTAAGCAGGATTTCATTTGTGTATGTCTATATTTTGTTTTGTTTGAAAATCCTACCTTTAAGTCACTGTGACTTTTTGTGATTTGTTCACACTTAAGAGATCGTCAGTTACGGAATCACAGTTACTTCATACTTGATTGAAATACAACCAAACCAGCTGAATTCCACTTACATAAGAGTTTATTTCAGGAATTTTGTTTGTGCAATAAGCGACAAAACACTGGCTCTATAAAGCAGTTGATGCCAGCCGGCATTAGGGGTGGGCAATATATATCGTTAACGATAATATCATCATTGTTGTTTTAACGATGTGCAAATTTCTCGAGTATGCAAATGACTTCACAAAAACAACTGAAAACACACGTTGAAAGGTTGAAACCATAGACTGTATAAAAATAATGGACATAGTCACCGTGACGTCACCCGTCCGTTTCTGAGGAGCGGGTTTGAAGCTCAAAATACTCGGCTATGGATGTCGCCATGTTGGCAGTGCCTGACTCCGCCCAACTCCCGGACAATCAAAAATGGGCAAAGAAAAAATGCTTAAACACGCCCACCTCGCTCAGCGCTGCTAAGTTAGCTAAGGCTAACAAGCTAGGCTAACAAGCTACGAGGCTAAGAAGCTACGCTACTTTGGCTAGCCCTGTGGTGTTGGCTGCTCCCTTGATGCCAGCTCCCTCACGAAACTTTAGGTAAGTTGAGTTTAGCTGAAACTAACGTTATACAACAAACCTTGAAACAATGATTCAGCTGTTATTGAGATTATACAATCTTAAAAACACTTCAACGTTTTTAAATATATAACGCTAATTTTTTATTACTCTCATTTTACTTTCATATGCACAGTGTGGATCATTGGTGACAGCTATGTCCGGCGTGGTGTCCAGAGAGCTGCAGAGACCTTGGGAAGCACCCTCAGCATGCCGGGCGTCTGTGTCTGCTGGTTTGGCTGGGGTGGACTGCAGTGGGGAGGTCTTCTCTCCTTCTTTTCCCACTAACTGCGAGGAAGAGCAGCACCAGATGTCCTCATCATCCACTGTGGCGGCAATGGCATGGGGAAGGTCAGCAGTGTCAAGCTGGTCAGCATGATGAAGGAGGACCTGCACCAGCTTCACCTCCAGCATCCTGGCATTAAGATAATAGTTTCTTCATTGGCCCAAAGATGCAGGTGGGAGGCTGGTGGCAATCCAGCAAAGATTGATAAGGCCAGGAAATGTGTGCTATGGCTACATTTGTTCATAGTTTAAATGGTGCCATAATTGAGCACCCTCACATCAGACACATTCATCTCACACCTAGGAGAAATTAAATGTTTTTAAGTAAATTAGTTAATTGTCTTAAAGACCACCTCCAAACGCAGTGAACTGCTTACAGTTGGCAGTGTCACTGCTTTTGAATTTGGCCTTTAGGACACATTTTGTTAGGCCTGAACATAGCCCAGGCTGTCATGGCTAATGTTGAGTTTTTGATATTCATCTATAACTTGTTTAAAATTTCAATAATCATTGTTACTGACTGAATGTTGTATTTCACAATCAAATCTGACTGTCAATAGAAAGGGCAACAAATCATACACTACAGATAAAACATAAAGCATTAATGTTCAACATTGTCACTGACAAAACATTATGCAGTCCTTTTCTGTGTGGGCCTGGTTATTTTAACTTTGTACTTGAAGATAACTAAGCACCTTACACCCAGCAGCAGAGCCTGAGAAGATTTTGGAGAGTAACCTTTGTTTGCTGCTCTGTTAGAAGTCTAGTTTTAACACAGAAGAATGTGACTGGATAAAAGGGCTCAAAGTGAAAAACAAAGAATTCGCTGGACACAATAGTTTTGAAGCCCCCAAGGAGGTATCACTTGTTCGCTATGTTGCCAACTCTGAGAGGGTCTTCCTCGGGCAAAGGTACTGTGACATTTTTATAGTGAGGCAAACAGAAACATAATCAGCCAATTGTGTGTTACGTTTTTTTAGCCTCACTATATAAGCCTCAATACCGAGCAATACCCACAGAACCTTCTCATATGTCACAACGTCACAAATAAATAATACCTCCTACAGGACTTAAAACTATTCAGTGTGCAGATATTTCCTTGTTTTTCACAAAAGGAGAATCGTTTCTCAGTGAATTTTCTTCATTTGTCTTAAAGAAATGTCCAAACAAAATCAGCACATAACATCAGCTTTTCATTTGTTTTACATTCTGCTAAGATAAATGCAAACTTGGGTAAATGTTAAGACATAAATGAAAACATTAAGATACCATTAATAACTATTATATTTTGTTAATGGTTTAAATCATCACTATATTTCCAATCATCACAGGAAACCGATGAATGACAGCTTTCAAAAAATTTGCTTTTACTTTAAAGTAAATTTTGTCTGATCCATTTTATATAGCAAAAGTTATAACCAATACACAAACAGTTTAACAAAATTAAGTCAAAGCTTGCATTTATGAAAACATCCATATTAAAAGGTTACAAAAAGTACACATGAAATAAATAAAAAGATTTATAACAGTAATTGTAAAACCTATGGATTAGGACCCTGTGTCATGTGCAAAATCTTAATTTCTTGTGAAACAACCTCTTTACTGTGGAGTAAATATCACATTGGCCGAGGCGTTGTCACTTTCCTCAAGTGTCCTACATGAGAGAAAGATGACAGGCTAAAAACACAGGTAGAAAACATTGACTACAGCCTGTCTTGGTTTAAAGCCCACTCACCACCAAAATAATCTTATTGCTGAGTAAGTGGCTGTCATTCATAAAATAGTTTTGTGTTTAAGTTCTGTAGATATTCAACTTTATACCTGAATGTGATTTTAAATTTAACAGTGTACTACCAATACAAATGGAGTATGAATGTACAGTATGCAGTTCATCCACATTAAAATAATTGTTGCTATCAAAAGGAAATTGAACTGTTCTCAAAGCTCACTGCCACTGTGGAATCATGCTATGTTCAGCTGTCTCATTATGAGAATATTTTTTTCCATTGGTTCTTCACAGACTGTGTGTGTAGTAATTCTCACTTTGATAAAGGGTCTTTGCATAAAAGGCACTAAAATGTTAAAGCTGGTAAATACATGTCATGTTCCTTGAGTGATAAAATCTTCATTTGGCCTTTTGCATCAGGGGAACACTAAACTGCACTGGTGTGTCAGTAATTTCACCTTATCAGGAATAGTACAGAGCAAGCTGTGCCCTAATCGAGTACTTAGTAATGCATTTAAATGTATTATGGACAATAATTCATCATTTTAAACTAATAAGTTTCTTGACTCTTTGTGAGGTACTGTATGAAAAAAGGTGTCTTTATCCTGGAGTTAGTGCTGAAGTGATGACTCTCAAAGTGTTCACTGCACAGACGGGAAGTCTTGTTTGGAGTCCAGTTCTGTCTCCTCGTGTTGAGTGTCCACTGGTCCAGTCTGTCTAGGTCACCTAGAGGAAAACTTTACACAGACAAATAGATATTAAAAGTAATATATGTGTTAGCTGCCTACTTCACAGGCACCTTTACATGCAAACAATACAACTTAAATTACTTCAACGTTCAACAGATCATAGTCAATTTATTTTAGCAAAAGAAAAAGGTGGTGGCCATCACAGTCCTCATATTCTGTCTGTGCATTATCTATTGTTGTGTAACTACAGGCCTTTATCATACACTAGTCTTCTTAATATTATTTTATATGTGACAGTCAAATGTCACATTAGTTTTTTTTAATTACGTTACACACCTTATTGTAATTTCACACAGTTCGCCACTTTTTAATTTACATACACAAGTATAGCCTTAATGTTACGTTAACGTTACACTGCTCATATGACAACGTTAAAGAAGCAACAGACAGCATTTTTGCCTATATATATCATTATGAAAATAATGTGGGTTGCACAGGGTAGTATACACAGTAAAATCAGACTATCAGCGTTTAGATAGGTTACTTAGTGACTTTGCAATAAGCATCTGCCACCGGGACGAATTTTCGCGGAAAAAAATCTGCTTAACAGCAGGAAATGTGTCACGTATTGCCAAACTGGTCGGTCAGCCAGTCAGGGACTGGAGCTGGTCCTTATGAGGAATTGGCCGTGGCATGAGATAGTTGAGTCAGGAGCACAATGGCAGACGGACAAAGTTTGGAGATAAGTGAAAAACGGCCTCCCAAAAGAAAACGAGCTCATCTGTCTGAGGAGGCGAGGATGCACAAAAAGGAGAGTGATAAAAGAAGAGGAAAAACAAGAGTAAACCTCAGTCAGGCGTTCAAGAGATGGAGGGAGCTCCGTGACCAAAGAGGCTTCAGAACCGATGTCCAGCTAGCTTTCTTTCTAATGGATCAGCAAGTAACACGGCTAAATGTTAGCTAGCCGAGAGAGGACTGTACTGTACTGGCTGCTAGTTCATTCCTAGCTGGCCAGCATCGCAAATTGCCGCAACCAGGGACCAGGTAGCGAGTGTTGGTCGGCTGACATCCTCGTTGCCATTCTACGGCAGCCCTCGGACAGTAGTGATTATCCCCCCCCCCCCGGCCGCTGCCGCCGCAGCTACTGGGCACCCAGCCTCTCCGACCGGGAGAAGTGGATTAAGATCCTCTCCTCCGCTCCTGTTTGTCTGGTGAAAGCCTCTCTTCTGTTAACACACTCTGCCAGCTGTTTAATAATATTGATGCCAGTTGTAACATTTGAATGTTTTAGTAGTGAGTGTGTGTGTGTGTGTGTGTGTGTGTGAGAATGTATAGTGAGCCGGTGACTGTTGAAAAATAACTCGGCTGTGCATATATCCCATACCCATATATATAGTTTGTTTTCAGTCTCCAGTTGTTTTAATTATGATAGATTAATTTATTAAAATAAACCTTCAAATCAGACAAATACAATCTTAATCTCTAACAAAAATGAAAAGTTTATCTAAAACGTCATATTGTTGAGTCAACATCTAAACCAGTCAGCTGTTAGATCAGGTGAGAGCCATGCGGTGCAGTCGGTGGAGAGCAACTGCAGCGCCTGGCTCTAAAAACTGCAGCCGCCTTGCTCTCGCGGTTTTATCGCCGTCCACTTTTGTAATACGTCAGAGCAAGTCGGGATGAAGTCGGACACAAAACTAACCGGCATGCATTGTGCACCGATCGCCGGTGATCGAATCTGCACAGGCCTGGCTCATCTCGAACGAGCCTATTCACTGAACAAGAGTTACGTAACTTGCGTGCGTCGTAGTACGCCTACGCGGTCACATGATCTCTCACTGGCACCTTCCCGGCAGGTTAGCCTGCTGCTAAACAAACATTAGCGAGACAATATAGCAACATCGCCCACGGATGCTCTAGCACCTTCGGAAGACGTGGGTCAACTGTAGTGATAGGTGCCAGCCTGTCAGGCTAAAGTTCGCAGTACCAGAAGACCGTCTACCGAGCTACCTAGCCTAGTATAGCCACAGTTAGCTGAACGAAGCGGCAACATGACGCAGTTTCAAGTCTTCCCGCTGGAAAAGTTCACCTTGAAGGCTGAAGACTGGCCTAAATGGATTAAATGCTTCGACAGATTCCGCATTGCTTATGGATTGGAGACCCAAGCAGAAGGGAATCGCAGGAATGTGATCTTTGAGAGAGCAAAGTTTAATCAGTGGCTTCAAGAAACGGACGAGACGGCCGACAGTTTCATTACGGCGCTGCACTGCCTGGTGGAGCACTGCGGTTACCGGGCTCTACATGATGAGATGGTGAGGGACAGGCTTGTGGTGAGTCTGCGGGACAAACACCTATCTGAACAGTTGCAAATGGACCCTACAATTGACGCTACAAAAGGCCGTCACCAGAGTCAAACAAAGAGAGCAGGTAAAAAAGCAGAAAGAAATGTTAAGAACATTTTTCCATTAATATCATCCATGAGAAACAATTAATGAACTATAACTCAGGCTGTTAAAAACACATATTTAAAAGAATATCATCTAATTGTCATTATCTTCAAAACCCCCCAAAATATCGAGATATTATTTTTTGTTCATATCGCACACCCCTAGCCGGCATGCAAACTAGCCAGATGCAATGGATTCAGGTGTGCCAGCTGATCACCAAACACACACACATCTACAACAGTCTTTGCCAGCCCCTCAGTGAGCCAGTGATAGCAGGGTGTGCAGTGCTGGATGGGATCCAGCAAGTTGTACCACACAGTGTTAGGTGGAGCAGGGGGCACAGATGGGCAGAGGCGGGCAAAGACAGGTTTTAATAGCATATTGACTCCACAGACCTCATCAGCTCTCCACCGGTGCTTGTTTTCACTCTAATTTGTTTGGAAACGAAGGTTCAGAGAGTGACTCATCCAGACAGGCAGCCTTCACCGTCTGGGAGAAAAGAGCTGCCATCCCTTTAGCATTATTTTCCATTCATTTCAACCCTCCATCCACTCATTCTGTTCTTACCCTGAGGGCTGAAACTCAGTGTGGTGTTAATGTTAAGATCAATATACAAAGTTCCAGATTTATTGTATTTCTATTCTTCCACTCATGCTTTTAACTCCACTTCTTTACATTCTGTAAGACAGTTATCAAAATGTATGATTTCACATAATGTTCGTCATAAAGTTTCCTTGTTACAAAATTTGAGGAATCTTTTATATTTGAAAAAATGAAGACACCCAGAGTTGTTGCTCTCTGATTCTCTGTTCATCTGCCTATTCATCTCACTATTATGTCGCCAAGGGGAAAAAAAGAAAACCCTTTTGAAAACTTGGTCGATAATTAGGCCCATGTCCTTTGTGCCTGAAAATTGTCCTTTCATGCTCGTATTCCTGTTATCTGCTTCTCTAACCCTCAGGGAAAGAGGTTTCTCTACCTGACAATATTAAATCTTCTCAATTATATGGTTGGGCTGCTGCCGGCTGCTAGTCTTGGAGAGAGCCTATTGTTTTGATGAAAAATGTAATCAAGATACTGTCTCTCACTCTCAGCGGTTGCCTCTTGGCACGTCCCTTTGGAGAAACTGTGAGAAGAGAGGGGTGGCTGATTAACTGCTCCCACTGAGTCTAAGAGCCCAACACACATAAACACACTTATGCATTATTTACTGTATTTATATACAGAGCTACACACCGCATATCCAAATATATTGCAACCACAGAGGCAAGCAAACACTCTGTTGTATACAATTAAACCTACTTATTTAGAAAGTGCTGTGGTTTTGTCATTTGTCTCCCTTTCATGTTTTAAACAATTTTAAATCTGTCTTGGATTTATTGATTTTATTCAAGGTTAAAAGTAAAGTAGCTCTCTCTAATTGCTAACTGTCTTTGTATATTTTGGACCAATTCACACAGCAACAGCTCTAACTGAAACGTATAATATGTAGTTTTTGCACATAAAAATGTCTAAAACTGACTAAACCAATATTATATATTTTGTTTAGTTGTGTACTTTGATTATCAGAAATGTTTCCAACAATTTTTCAAACCCAGATAAATATGAAATATTAATAAAAGTTACGGACCGTGTCATTAGGTCGCATGTCAATGGCGACATAACGCCAGTTACCATAGCCATTAAATGAAGGAGAAGAAGAAGAAGCAGACCAGATGAGACGTCAGAGAATGAACGTTACTGTTGCTAGGCTAAGCTAACTCATCATGGATCATGATTAAGCATTGACAGTTGCTGCACCTTCTGACACCGAAGCTGTCCCGGTAAACAAGCCGGTAAAACGGAAACGTACAGGTCCAAGCGATCCCAGAAGAATTTGGGATAAGAAGAGCTAAATCAAGGATAAATATTGGTGTGACCTTTCCAAGATGGAGAGAGCTTTGTCAAACTCAGGACTACAATTCGACGCCGACCTCGTGTGTGTTCTACTAGACAGGTAAGCAAACATCTGGCTGATGTTATCGAAATATCATTTCCACCAGTGTATTGCAAGCACTGCTGCCCGCCGGGGCACCAGCGCTCCGGCCAGCGTCCTCCGCTGCGGAGCGGTGTGGAGCGGAGGCTGGCTAACCACAACATCTCACAATAGGTTTCTATAATGCTGAGTTGATGCCAGTAAATGAACTGCATTCATAAAAGAGGCAGAGGAATAGCTAAACATAAGATGCACTGAGCAAGAGAGAGCAGCAGAGAGGGAGAAGCCATCGCTAACTGTAAAGCTAAGTAACTAGCAGTTTGCTCAAATAACTAGCAGATTGCTAACCGCTCAGCTAAAGTAAGTAGCATTTCTGAATAGAGTGTAAATAACTTTTTTTAGTGGTTTCATGGAGTGAGGAACGTCAGATCTGTGGCCTGTTATATGACTACAACTCCCATGATCCCACGCTACTTCATGATGTCATCAAACTCCATCTTCTGTTATTGTTTTGGTTTGAGACCTCTAGCGGCAGAAAATTACATATTGCACGTTTAAGTCACAAAAGTAACATCTTGTACTGATGCTGCTGTTGATAGTTCAGTTTAAACCCTTTTGAATTTCTGCACCTTCTTTGGCAGTTGACCACATTATTTTTTCTTACCTGCAAAATGGTTGCCAACACTTGCAGGTTACAGTCATACTTAAATGTCAGCTTTAGAAGATGTTTTAGGCCCTGCACACGTATACAGATGAAAACTGATATTTTTCCCCTCCGTTTGAAAAATTAATTCTGTCCGCACGACCTTTGTTTTACAAAATACCTCTATCCACATTAGACTGCAGAATTGACTCCAAATGTTCACATGTATGCAGTGTTCACACAGACAGGGTTGCTGCTGTGGCACTGCTGCAGAACTGCCTGCTGTTATAACTACTGTATTTCCACAACTGAAAGCCGGAATTTGGGCATCTGCACATGCCACTGCCTTGTCAGTGTAACAGGGTTATAAATAACTTTATTATGAATTCCTGCAAAATCGATGTGCTGGTCTGTATGTGTATAGTTTTGGGGCCACCTGGTGGGTTAATAGTGCAACTACGGGTTTAATGTTCCTCTTGGCACACCGTACATCCTTCCGCAAAGAAAAAACTTCTCTGAGCTGGAGGTGAGTCCAAGGGAGCCACGTTGCAAACTGTATTTTTATGTTTAATGCTTTTTGGTTGTTGTTGAAGCTATCAGTGACATGCATTTTGACTGTAAGCACTTCTAGCATGTATGTGGAAAGTTACAGACATTTCTGTGCAGAAATAGTAACTTTATGAGGGAGTGTTTCTGGTGGCATGTCGAGCTAATGTAAGCTAGCTAGCTAGCTCGTCCCCTGCCGTGGTGATTTCTAGTAATTATTTTAGACACTAACTTTTCTATTGTGTTACACAGACCTGAATGCTGGCAGTTGCACATTTGATGACATCTCAGTGTTGCTGTTATCTTTATACCAGGTGGGCTCCATTAATATTGGTTTTATATATCGTTGCTCTATAAAAACCTAATTATTATAGCTTTCTGACTTATGTTTTATTTGTTTATGAATCAAATCTTTATTGTGAATGTTTAAGCTTTTGTTTAAGTGTGAAAGAAAATAGCTCTCATACAAGTGCTGTATAGATAATATGTTTCCACTACACGATCACGTTTTATTTGTTTTGTATTGAAATATATATACAGTACAGGCCAAAAGTTTGGACACACCTTCTCATTCAATGCGTTTTCTTTATTTTCATGACTATTTACATTGTAGATTCTCACTGAAGGCATCAAAACTATGAATGAACACATGTGGAGTTATGTACTTAACAAAAAAAGGTGAAATAACTGAAAACATGTTTTATATTCTAATTTCTTCAAAATAGCCACCCTTTGCTCTGATTACTGCTTTGCACACTCTTGGCATTCTCTCCATGAGCTTCAAGAGGTAGTCACCTGAAATGGTTTCCACTTCACAGGTGTGCCTTATCAGGGTTAATTAGTGGAATTTCTTGCTTTATCAATGGGGTTGGGACCATCAGTTGTGTTGTGCAGAAGTCAGGTTAATACACAGCCGACAGCCCTATTGGACAACTGTTAAAATTCATATTATGGCAAGAACCAATCAGCTAACTAAAGAAAAACGAGTGGCCATCATTACTTTAAGAAATGAAGGTCAGTCAGTCCGAAAAATTGCAAAAACTTTAAATGTGTCCCCAAGTGGAGTCGCAAAACCATCAAGCGCTACACGAAACTGGCACACATGAGGACCGACCCAGGAAAGGAAGACCAAGAGTCACCTCTGCTTCTGAGGATAAGTTCATCCGAGTCACCAGCCTCAGAAATCGCAAGTTAACAGCAGCTCAGATCAGAGACCAGATGAATGCCACACAGAGTTCTAGCAGCAGACCCATCTCTAGAACAACTGTTAAGAGGAGACTGCGCGAATCAGGCCTTCATGGTCAAATAGCTGCTAGGAAACCACTGCTAAGGAGAGGCAACAAGCAGAAGAGATTTGTTTGGGCCAAGAAACACAAGGAATGGACATTAGACCAGTGGAAATCTGTGCTTTGGTCTGATGAGTCCAAATTTGAGATCTTTGGTTCCAACCGCCGTGTCTTTGTGAGACGCAGAAAAAGTGAACGGATGGATTCCACATGCCTGGTTCCCACTGTGAAGCATGGAGGAGGAGGTGTGATGGTGTGGGGGTGTTTTGCTGGTGACACTGTTGGGGATTTATTCAAAATTGAAGGCACACTGAACCAGCATGGCTACCACAGCATCCTGCAGCGACATGCCATCCCATCCGGTTTGCGTTTAGTTGGACGATCATTTATTTTTCAACAGGACAATGACCCCAAACACACCTCCAGGCTGTGTAAGGGCTATTTGACCAAGAAGGAGAGTGATGGAGTGCTGCGGCAGATGACCTGGCCTCCACAGTCACCGGACCTGAACCCAATGGAGATGGTTTGGGGTGAGCTGGACCGCAGAGTGAAGGCAAAGGGGCCAACAAGTGCTAAACACCTCTGGGAACTCCTTCAAGACTGTTGGAAAACCATTTCAGGTGACTACCTCTTGAAGCTCATGGAGAGAATGCCAAGAGTGTGCAAAGCAGTAATCAGAGCAAAGGATGGCTATTTTGAAGAAACTAGAATATAAAACATGTTTTCAGTTATTTCACCTTTTTTTGTTAAGTACATAACTCCACATGTGTTCATTCATAGTTTTGATGCCTTCAGTGAGAATCTACAATGTAAATAGTCATGAAAATAAAGAAAACACATTGAATGAGAAGGTGTGTCCAAACTTTTGGCCTGTACTGTATATATATATATATATATATATATATATATATATATATATATATATATATAAAAAGACTTTGCATTTTATATTAGTCTTTTGGGGAAAATAAAAAGAAAAAAAAACGTCTGAGCTGGAGACCTGAATGCTGGCAGTTACACATTTGATGACATCTCTGTGTTGCTGTTAACCTTATACCAGCTCCAGGATAAAAAGGAAGCCATTGAGAGCCGTGAGAGCAAGTCCTGTGTGGCTGTGTCATTCTTCCTGCACCATAGACACTTCCACATCCACAGACAGACACAACCGGTTACATCAGCAACATGGCCCTTCAAATATTTCACAATAAAAAGCGTTGTGTTAACAAATAAAGGGGTTCTGTCCACATAAACGTTGTAATGGGACTTTTATTTTGAAACTGAAACAAAAGACTTAGGTTAAAAATAAATATTCATATTTTTTCTTGCCTGTGACTAATATAAATGTTAAAACTGTAGTGACAGGTGTTAATATGAATATCAAAAGACCATTTTCACTGCATATTTTTTGATGAAAACATGCACCTGGCATTCTGCAGAAAAAAACTCCTGTTCTCTAGATATTCAGTCGCTGAACAGCAGCCAAGCCTGCCTGTGGCCCAGGCGTTACCTGTCTACAGTAGCGGATCCTGATATGGGCCGAATGGGTGTTTGCCCAGGGTGTTACTTTGTCACGACGTGTGGGGGGCGGCAGGAGCGGCAAGTGCTGGAATTTGTAATTTACGTGACAATGCCTGAACGCAACACAGGCTCCATTCCAATTGACTGTGTGTTTGCTGCTGTGCTGTGCTGCTGTGTGAGCTGCGTGTTACGCACTGTCCATAACAATAACTATGTCAGGTAACAAACTGCGTCGGACTTGGGTCATTTTCGGTCAGGTAAATGCAGCCCGAGCCGTATGGAGCTACATTAGGGTCAGAAGTTTTGTATTTGAAAAAATAAAATTTGAAACTGAAAATTCATGTGTTGATCTTGAATTTTGAAAAATACAACAATGTATTCAAAATAAAAATAAGTGTATGAAACGTTTTTTCAGGTTAAATATAATTTTGATTCACTTTCGTAATTCTTTTGAATGAATAATTTATTTTCACTTTTCACTTCCATATATATTTTAACATTTGAGGTCTTATTTTTTTCAGGTGCATGTTTTATCTTTTCAGATTCAGATCTTATTTTTTACAGTATCAAATCTTATTTTTTCACTTTGAAATCTTTTTTTCACTTTCAGATCTTTTTTTTCAGTTTCAAATCTGTTTTGAGACTTTTGAACTGATGGAACTGAAATTCTCACTCAGGAGTGTGATCATGAGTGAGTACTGCCTTTTAGAGCACTGAGCACCAATTGTGGTATGCCAGATTTTGAACTGCAAAATCTGGCATAATTTATCACTCTTATACCACAATTGGTGTTCAGTACTGTCTAAAACAGATTTCTAAATGGAAGTTTGTCACTGGCACTACACTGTCAATCATATGAATATGGTGTAGGTCGAGTCAGAATTTTTTTAGTTCTTATGTTCCCTGAAGGCACTGTCACTCATGATTCCACACCCCTCTCAGTTGATGCCACGCCCCCCACGCCACATCAGGGTCAAAAGTCTGAAACTCAAAAAACAGATTTGAAACTGGAAAAAAAAGATCTGAAAGTGAAAAAAAGATTTCAAAGTGAAAAAATAAGATTTGATACTGTAAAAAATAAGATCTGAATCTGAAAAGATAAAACATGCAACTGAAAAAAATAAGACCTCAAATGTTAAAATATATATGGAAGTGAAAAGTGAAAATAAATTATTCATTCAAAAAGTGAAAGTGAATCAAAATTATATTTAACCTGAAAAAACATTTCATACACTTATTTTTATTTTGAAAACGTTGTATTTTAGATCAACACATGAATTTTCAGTTTCAAATTTTATTTTTTCAAGTACAAAACTTTTGACCCTAATGTAGCTCCATACTTTGGCAGCTTGGTTTTTCCATCTGTGATGGTTAGAAATTACAATAAATAGTAAAATGTTTGCATATGCACTGTCTTTTCATGTTTTTTTTTTCAATCACAATAGAGGGAAATAAATGCCAAGCAGAGATTGCTTGCTCGTAAGGGGTTAACTGTCAAAAAGGCTGGGAAACATCTGTAAGGTAACATTATTAAAGCTGTCATATTCATGTAGCAGAGTGAAAAGTACAATATTTCCCTCTGAAATCTGGAGCAAGTGCCTCAAAACTGTACTTTTACAATGCTTTTATAATGGTGCACAAAAATGTGAGTAGTTCCTGAGGAACATGTGAAAAATAACCTGATAATTAATAAATTGTTGATTAGTAGTTCTTAAATAACTCTGAAACAAGGGCTATAAAGTAGCTAATGATGAGTTACCAGGGAACAGACTGGGAGATACTATTTTAATGAATCATTAGGTGATGGCTGGTTCATATGTGTGTATCAGAAAAATGACCATGATCATTCGTCACTCTTTTCATGTACTCCCACATAAAGTGATACATCATGAGTATAAGTAGTCCCTTCTCTTTTACAATTGTCTCACCATTAGTTAACCATTTTATGCCCCCTCAAATAAAGTGGTAGGCTACTTCCCACCTCTACAGTACGTCATAATAATACATGACTATTATACAATGGATGACCACTGCACATCAGGTAAGACATATCTGAATTAAATACATTAATAATTATAATTATTATCAGGCCCATATTAACTGAAAAACTATTGTTTCTGTGTTTTCAATAGAACTAATGATGTGGACTTTATTTTTAGTTCAGATAAAAATAATAGTATAACAGTTGGGGCTTAATCCAACTCTGAGAGTAGTGGAAAAATCTCAGCAGAGGAGATTTCCCCAGTGTGGCTAACTGTGATCAGAGTTTGTGGAGAAGGTGTCGGACAACAAGTGGCTAATCCTGCGACTTCCTGTGTGATTCATCTGTAAGCTGTGAATGGCCGAGCAGGCAGACAGCTGAAACCACCAATCAATCTCCTAAAGCCTTTTCTGTAGATATCAGAGCAGCCCATTGCAGTCAGGGAGCAGACATCCATCCTGCTGCAGACAGTGTGTCGATAGCCATGGCAGAGCAGTGACAGACTTTGCCATTTTTAGGTCGATAATGCTTTGGATCTGCATGGACTCCCCGTGATCAACTGCTCCACATTTCTCCCTTAATGAGCCTCTGTGTGTGTGAGTGTGTATAAAGTGTGTGTGTGTGTGTGTGTGTGTGTGTGTGTGTGTGTGTGTGTGTGTGTGTGGAGGGGGGGGGGTCTGTCTGTTTCTCTCTCTGTCTAAGACGCTATGATGTCTGACTCTGTTTGTGTTGCTGGGCTTTTATGTGTGATCCCATATTTGTGTGTCTTACAGCCCTGATAATATCAATTATTGTCCACAATCTGCAGCCTTCAGAGACTAGTTAATAACCTTCTCTTGTCCATGCCCCCATTTTAAGATCAAAATATTCTAATAGCCCCAGCAATTCATGTGCTGCCAAGTTGTCATGTGGGCTATATTTGCATATGGCATACTTTTGTATCCTATTTTCAAAGTCAGAGCTCCAAGAATGCAGAAAAACTATTTCAACCAAATGTATCAGTTATCAGTTTTAGAAATCACCAATGACCCTGCATGCTGCAGATGACCTCAAGTTGAACTCTTGACCCCAAAATTAAGAAACTGTGCACATTGATTTCTGGGGGATGAGAATGATGATAGTGTCTTTCTGTAACTGTTCTCTGCATTTTAAGTAGTATTAAACATAGAAATGTTGCCAGCTTTGCTTCCTGGTAGAGAAAGGTCATGCTAGTTTGAGTTGGATACTCCCTACCATGGAGCACTGAGATTTATGACATATGTCAAAGCCGTTACTCACCATTGCTGTCTGTATGCTCGGGTTGTATGGTCTGCCTAGTCCACCGGCAGACTTAACCATTGGCACATTCTTCTTATAAGGCTATTCTTGGCCTGCTACAGTCTTATCCACGCATCTACTTCCTACGAAAAAGTATGGGAAGTTACTGTCTTTGCTCCCAGGACTTATTTTTTCTAACTGTTTCTAAAGTCTGTACTGAACTGGGAAAAAGTTACCCAGCCTCAGCTGGTGCTTTTCAGTGACCAGCAAGGCTGTCTAAACCCCCTGCAATTATGAGTTACTTTTGTTTCATTATTATGCAATCAATAAATAAAGCGTTGAGAGCAAATCTTGCTACACTGCAATCAATTTTTTGTTGCAAGTAAAGATAACTTTGTGATTAAAAATATATTAATAACAAACTTTTGTTTGATTACAAAATAAGCTGTCACTTCCACTGAGACTGGCCAATAAATTTGTGTCTTCCATCTTTCAGTGTAGGTCCCGCCCCCAAGATTCAACCACACAGAAAGCAAAACATTTGGATTCACAAAGAAACATTTGCGATGAGAAAACCCCTTCTGAATTTGCAAACAAAAGTTTTTAATTGACATTTATACATTTTAATCACAAATGTATTTTACTTGCAATAAAACTTTTTTGATTGCAGTGTAGAAAGTTTTGCTCCCAACCCTTTTCTGTTTAATTGCAGAGTACAGAAACAAAAGTAACTCCATAAGCAATGATACTTCTGAGCAGACAAAAACAAAATGTCAAAGACAAAGGAGAAATTACACCCCAGAACTGGCTACAATGGTTGTCAAGTGATGACAGAGTAAAAAGTCACAGCGATGACAACCTCACAAAACATGTCACCACAGCCTGCTGTCTGTGTTGAACATTAGTATTGCCAGTATGAGTCCTACGAACCTCAAAGCGACCCCACTCGGCAACTTAGGATGTCTGGGGAGACCATGATAGCATCTTTTTCTGTCAGCCTCACTGATACAATTCTAGGTGGCATTGTTATCATCCATGCTTTGGTGGTTAGACTCCTTTGTCCCTGGCTGACCTGGACCCACACTTTCCGTACCCCTTCATCTAAAGAGCATGTGGAGTAGTTTATAATTACCTGTATTGATTATATTGTGAGGATGTTGTTGTTGTCTTGCATGATAGGAATCCAATTATTTCTATCGCCCTTCAGCTGAAAATTAGCATTGACAGTGTGACTCACTGTGACCCCTGTTAATGACTCCTTTGTCTTGAGGGACTGTACAGGCTTTTTATTTATTCATCTAGTTATGTGGCCGGACTGACTTGATGGATAAATGCTTGTTTTATCATCTAACAACTCCCTCTTCACACTTATTCAGTAAGTGCTGTAAATACTAACATCCATAGAAAGCAGATCATTTTTTTCTAATCTGTGTTAGGGCTCTGGGGTAAATTCTTCTTAGAGTACTTCTCTTAACATCCAGGTTGTCTTTGTGTCTAATTATCATAAATCAACCACAGGTAATTTCCTGTTTAATCATTGATTGTAGACAGGTAATCCCACAGTGAGAACCATTATGTTCCAAATAAGGCAGAGTCCCTGCTGCATTGTTTTTTTTATTCCTAATGTTAAAGGGTGTAATTACCATTGGGGCGTTTAAGGACACTTCACCATGTGCACAAAACAACTGGAGCTAATGTGAAGCATTTTGACGTCATTATGAGATACCAAGCAAGTGCCAAGAACCTTGAAAGCTTTCATGACACAAAGATATGTTGTTTTATGGCACAGAATCTGTGCACTGATTCATCAATACAATCCGAGTTACAGCTTGATAGCTCCGCTGGTGGAAGGAGAGAAGACCTGTCAAAATAATCACCTCCAGCACAATTAGCCGCTTCTCTAAAGCCCCGAAGCAACATTGTCTTTGTGACAGGGAGTCAGAGGATTTAATAGAAACGAGACCGTACGGCAATTTAAATATATACTAGCACCAACAACACTACAGATGAGAGAGAGAGACGCTGCCAATCTTTAAAGCCACCACCTGATTTGTTGTGTACTTTTCTATAGCACAGGTAACACAAGTAATTTTACATTAGTTATAATTTGATATAATGATGGTTAAGAGCACTGCTTCCAATCTTAACAATCACCAGAACCTCTACAGTTTAATTACAGCTTTGTTTCTGAGAAGAAGTTGTTGTTACTAATTGTAACACCACCATTCTAATTATACAGAGCTAAATTAGTTTTGCTTGTACAGTTATTTGTTTTGTCGCACAAACTCCTGTCATCATTGAGAGGTAATGTTATTAACTTGACAAATTTTTAATTTTAATCGCAGCTGCAGTGCACAATCTATTCTTGTTTTTCCACTCTTAAAAGCACAACACCAAGTTGATGAACACATTTGTAATTATTAATGAAGAATTATACTTTAAACTGACATCAAGCTTTTATATGCAATTAAAAAGGTAGTAATGACATGAAAATCAAATTTGCGAATCAATGGCAAGTAGCCTACGGGAAGCCTTAAAATGGAAACAGTGTCTTCAGGCATGGAAAGGTAAAGAAATTGTTTTCTAATCCATTATACAAGAGACACTGAAACTTGATAAGCAGCCATAGAAAAATCATTTCATCATCAATCATTTATCAATCATTTCTATCATTTATTCATCACATGGAAATTATATAAGGTAGCCTGCAGTCTCCAGTGAAATGTGATCCCATTAGCTCCTTTAACTTGTGCACTGTAATTCTTTGCATCCATGTTTCTGGATGGCTCTGGTAATCCATAGCTCCAGGCTGTGGAATGATTTAACTAACTTTCCACACGCCCCAACCTCGACCAGACGGCTGCAGGGTTGCTTTTCCTGAATGACATTCATTTCCTGAATCTGCTTGGTGTAGGTCATAACAGTGATCCACAGCAGGACCGGGGACACCTTGCATTCCCACCGTCACACCAGTCCATATTCACCATAAAGCACTCTCCTTCTCGTCAGAGTCCTCTGCTATGTAAGAAAAAGAGCCTCCTCATTGAATGGCACTGTCCAGGATTTAGCAATGTTTCAGTGAATCAAATGTTGTTACAGTTCCTGCTGTCCTGTTGGAAAGTGATGCACCACAGAGGTCATCAAGTTTATTTTCCAACGCCTGTGAAATGGCTGGCAGGATGCTAGTTCAGCTCGTGCACATTATTCTCCATCTTTTCCTTGATGTTCCTTGATGGTGTGTTGTGGTCATTTTTTGCATAAATAAAAACCAGTGGGGGCGGCACGGTGGTGTGGTGGTTAGCACTCTCGCCTCACAGCAAGAGGGTTGCCGGTTCGATCCCGGGCGTGGGAGCCCTTCTGTGCGGAGTTTGCATGTTCTCCCCGTGTCAGCGTGGGTTCTCTCCGGGCATTCCGGCTTCCTCCCACAGTCCAAAGACATGCAGATTGGGGACTAGGTTAATTGATAACTCTAAATTGTCCGTAGGTGTGAATGTGAGCATGAATGGTTGTTTGTCTCTATGTGTCAGCCCTGTGATAGTCTGGCGACCTGTCCAGGGTGTACCCTGCCTCTCGCCCGATGTAGCTGGGATAGGCTCCAGCCCCCCTGCGACCCTCAAGAGGATGAAGCGGTTAGAAGATGAATGAATCAAAACCAGTGGTTTTGTCAACAACTCCCGTGTCCTTGTTGCCTCACTACTTGGTCCCTAACATAGGCATTATTTTCATATGCAACTATTTTACGTACTTACTTTTATGGGGAATAAAACAGTATACAAACATATATTCATATGTGTATAACCTTCACTGTCATGCTTCATTTATGGTTATTCATACAACAGTGACATGAGACAAATAGTATGGTTTAGGTATAACTTAATGCATTGCCAGGCAACAGGCTGTTTACTTCCAGTTAGTTGATGAACATAACAATGTTTTGTTATGTTTGAAACAGCAACCACTACCCCAACCTCCATAACTACACTGGCACTGAATATCCAGTGGCATCATATTCACCCAACACATAATGACCAAACTAGGATAGCTGCACATCAACATAATTAGCAGGAGATGTTGAAAACCCAGTATCATGCTATTTCCCAAGATGGCAGTTCTACCAAAGAGACATGATGGTACAGAACGTACCAATGCAATCATCTTTTAAATCATAATTGTTTTAAGTGACACGTGTATTGTATATTTCAGAACATTATTTTATAAGCAATCACTTCAATTGCAGCCCCATCAAAAGCAGCTCTGCCAGAAATGAGTGTGAAGAGATGACTGTATTTCTCCACAGGGACTCCTTCTCTGCCTGAAGTTGTTTTGCCTCTTCACTGCCACAAGAAGAACATAACAAAAAAAAAAAAAAAAGAAATTAGACTCCATTAAATGAATAATTAATTGCATGTTGACGTCATGTCTGAAAAACAATGCAGCATAGTGTCGTTCAACATGGTGTGAGCTGGTTTTAATAGATTTTTTGGAAACATTGTTAGTGACCTCCTGGGTGTAAGACACCAACAGAAGAACAAACAGTGGTAGCTTCTGTCTTTGGCAAATATAGTGGTGTGTTACAGACAATAAAACATATGAAAGCTTAAGCAGCTATGGTCATTCTGTGTTTTCCTATAACACTGATGTGTGGGGAAAAAAAGTTTTCATGATGGAGAATAAAAAAGAAAACGGAACTATAATTTGAGTAAAAGAAGAAGAAAGAAAAGTAGAAAGGAAAAAACTTAATATATTGAAAACAGTTTTTGAAAAGATGAAAGACAGAATATAGTGATATAGGAATATACCTTATATTTTTGTCTTTTCTTCCTATCAGGTCTGAAGGGGGAGATGAGCCCTTTGTCTACACCACATCAGCACTGACAGAAAGTCATTAACTCCACACCCACTCAGACGCCATTTTCTTTGTTGTGTTTGGAGCCCAGTGGCACCACCAGACAGAAGCAAATAGATTCATGCCTCTGGATTAAAAAAAAATGTGATTCATGGCTGACTGATGGAGGAAAGCCTTTTCCTGGCATCCACAACAGAGTGTGCATTCTGAGGAAATATCAACCATCCATCACCATCTCCACAACTGTGAGAAGCTTAATTAATGGTGACCTTATGAGTGAATGTGTGAGAGCCCTCTCTCGCAGTGGGAAAAGGTGTGTGTGTGTGCGTGTGTGTGTTTCAAGTGCTGAGGAGCATCCATGAAAGAGTAATGAGCTCCTCCAAATGATGCATCAGTCCCCAGTGGCTCTAATAGATATGGGGGAATCCAATCTTTTACGCAAGGAATATTGGTGTGACATTTCTCCAGAAAGCAATCGCCACCATCTGCTTCACAGAGGCAGCATCGCTTCCTCCTGTGGTCCCAAGAGCTCAGGCAAGAGCATCTTGAAAGTCCCCATTGACGGTGGGTTGTTTAAAGGACCGCAAAGGTCCTGTTGTTGTGTCTTCACTCCACTGCACTCTCCATAAGCCTTGGCACAGCCTGGGGTATGGGTGCCTATTCGGTGCATCACTGCACACGCAGATGTGACTGGAATCCAGATAGGCTGTTAGGGGAGACACCTCATCGAAAAGCAGAACACGTGTATTCAGATGTATGCACACAGACGCACCAGCCAAGCAGCGGTAGTGTCTCTTGGGCACGGTGGAGTCTCGCTTAGGTGTGTTTGCTCAATTGGAGTCGACATGCAGCCCAGACTAATAGATTTGAAGTGTCTGAGGTGAGCAAATCTCTCCGCCTCTTTCCTTCCATTGCACCTTTTTCTTCCTCACCAATGATTCTGTTTGATATGACAGAGTTTGAAGTTGGCATTTTAAACTTAGATGTGACCATGCACTTCAATACCAGGGACACTTTTTTCAGTTAAATCATAGGGCCGTTACTCCTATGGTTCAACTGCACATTCACAGTGACACACCAGTCAGTTGTGATCTGTGGCATAGGTTTGTCTGGATATTAAACAGACATAATGTTTATGAATAACCACATAAAGCCACTTTAACAACTTTTAAATTGCCGCAACCCCCATAAAAAATAGAACAAGCACAATAAAATACACAGCGCTGCTCCACACTCGCATTAGCTGGTATTTGGCCCACAGGAAGCTATAATGATCCATAATGGGAAGCCATCCATCTGTATTCTTCAGTTGTTTTCTCAGATTCACACCCCTGTTGCCTCAGTGGAATAATGATAAACAAGAGGCAGCTTCTCCCTGCTGGTCTCTCTTTCATTTCGGGTTGCTAAATCACACAGATCCCCTTCAAAAATAGTTCCAGTGAGTGAATCCTGTCACTTGAATCAAGAATGATTTTTCACCTTCAATCACTGTAAGCACTCTTACTCTTCCTATATGCCTGGCTTTTGCTTTTTCTGCCCATCCATTAGTTCCTTTACCTAAGTGTGCTTTGCACTTTCCTAGATGTCTTTCTCCTCAAATGAAAGTCACATTTGGTCATTTCTCTTATTCTACGGTAGCAGAACAGAGATGCAGAGAAGCAACACAAAAGTATGCAACACAGGAAAACTATATTGAACCTTTAAATCAAAAGGCTGCACAATTAATTATATAAGACTGGTCTGAAATAGTTAAGTAATAACAAGAAAACGAATAAACTAGTAAAATTTGGAAATTATTGAGTGTGATGCAAGTTTAAAAATGTTAGTGTCTTTCAGTTCACTGTTTTGGTTTACGGCCCGTAACTTTAATGTTTTGGTTCACTCTCACTGCTCTTATCTAACCCAGTTTCACTCCGAAGTCATCCAAATTTGGCGCTTGGGCAGTGATTTGTGGCGTCAGACTCTGACAAGAAAAAGTTGTCCTTTATTGTTGGTATGATACACAAAAGATTTGGCAGTGTCAGGGGAAACAGGGTGGGACCAGAACAAAGGTAAAGGCAGCGAAAGTTCAATGAGGGTGGGTGGGAGGGGTGGTGCAACAAGCACCGACTTTCACACAGGAGAGCGGTGTTCGTGTCCTATAAGATTATAAAGCCAAACCCTGTTCTTTTCTCCTAAACCCAAACATGGACTTTTGTTGCCTAAACCAAACTACATGTTTTTGTTGCTTGTGCCTTAGTTGTTGAAGGAAAACAAAACATCAATATGTGGTGAAGTGCTTTTATTTTGAAAGAGACTGCATGTAAAAGGTAAATTTCCCGTGAAACCGAAGTGTATTTTGAAGAAGATGTAACAGGCAGAAGTTATCAAGGCTGAACGTCGACGACCAACGCACCCAGGGTACCTAGCACAATGTATCTCATTGTGGAAAGCCCATGACCAAATGTCAATATGTGGCAAGGTCAGAGTGAGAATGTGTTGTCTCATCAGTGTGGTTTCTGGCTGCAGCAGGCAGCTGTTTTAAGGAGAAAAAAAAATAAAAAAGCATTGAAAGCTACTGTGCACCACCTGCCCAGCAACAGCAGACAGATAAAGAAAGCAACTTACAGATGAACACAGAAGAGCATCTAGCAGGTAAAGAACCAGATATTTCTATAAAGAGAGGGAATATTGTATTTACATCCCACAGGTGACCAGAAACACATCTCCAGATGAATCTTCCTATGTGTCAGCTGCTTAATAGATCAGGGTTTTCTAATCCATTCACCGTAACAACTTTACAAGTGTAACCGGTGGTGTCTGACTCCGCTGAAGCGAGGCGTCACCTCTGTACATGGGGCGCCGGCACTATCCACTAGGTGACCAACGCCCCAACATTACATATTTTTCTAGCTTGTTGTACTGCCCTCAAGTGGCCAAAAACATAATTACTAATGAAAATGACATGTTACTACAAAGTATCCTCATACTATGGTTCACATATCTTATGAAAATGTACATACAACAGTTTGTATGATATCTAAGAAATTGCCGCCCCAGAAATGGCTTTGTCATGTTATGTACTTAATGTAAACTTGATTTAGTTTAGGAAAAGAAACATAGTGAGCTTTATGATCCATCCACTTGGGCCAACCTGCTTGCTTTTGCAGACTCCCGCTCTTTATACTACTTCCTTCTTAACTCTCGTTGGCACATTGGTCACATAATCACAGCCTTCCTGATTATGTGGGTTATACACAAATTACTGGCTCTTGATTATGTGGGTTATATATGAAATGTGGTGCACAACTTTTAAAATTTATACGTACAAACAGTGCGTCAGAACAGCCTGATAACTAAGTAATCACCAGTAAACAACAGTCACTAGCAAAAGCTGATCTAATGAATTCTAATACTACATACGTATATCATTACATATAGTGTACTTGGTAATCAGTCAGTTACTTTCAGCCATCCCTGTATACTTACTGGCATTCAATTTAGGAATGTTAAATGACTACAGCTATAATATTCATACTTACTAGCTCACAATACTTTTGTTATTTATTTTGTCAAGTAGTCAAAGCATTGCCTCTTTTGCCACATTTACCAAACTGGCTAGTACTGTTTAACACTCAGCTATTCACACCAGCAGAGAAACATCCAGATGGTCAGACATCAATACTGACTAACATTTATCGGTCAGAGGGAACACCCTGCACCTCCACCTTTACCTTAGTACACAAACAGCCTCCCCCAAAAGCCAACCTGAGATTAACTAAACAAAAAAATCATAGAGCCACTCTGCAGCACCAGGCTGAAGCTCAGTTTGTTTCCATAATCAGTTTCATTTAGACAGCGCAGTCCCCCTGGAGCGGCTGCAGCACTTTGCACAGTATAATTCTAACACCAGGTGGATTTCAAAGGCAATTAACCACACTAGACAAGGTACAGCACTGCAATTATAACAAATTAGGCAATTATCACCATTCCCCAATACTATAGGGGGATGAATGTAGCCCTCAGTATTTAGTGAATTGATGATCCAAGAAGATCAATTGAGTAAAAGGGGGAAGGTGGGGAGGAAAAGGGGCGCAGTTCTAAGAACCAGAAATAGACTCATTATGCTTTTATATTCATGTCATGTCTGACAATATGTTATCACAGCCCCTGCTACTTTCAGACAAGCAGTTTTCACAGTATCTCACATGTTGTGTGTGTCGTCTTCACGGTGCACAGATGACACATCCCACTAACAACTGAATTTTTCTTTTGATCCAGGATCTGTATTCTTGCCTTTTCTCCTGCTGAGCCTCCACTTGAATAGAATGGTATATTTCATGGTGCCTGTGTCCCTGACAAATGTGAATCATTTTGCCATTTTTTGTCTTTGACTAAAGTACATGAATAGTATTATTGCCTCTGCATCTTGCAGAATTTTTTTATTACCCTCGGTAGCATCATGAGCCTTGTGGTTGCATACTGTTTGACAATCCTCCACCTTCACTCATATTTCTTGTATTATTGCTCCAGAACCTTCCACATAATTGTTTTTTTTTTTTCTAAAAGTACCCACCTTGAGATATCAGGGCTTTTCAAGGTATTATTGACGTCATCCCATTGGGCTCAGGTGGACTGCTACAAGCTTTACAAATCAAACTGTCTGCACTGCTGTCCTTGGCACCTCCTAGAGGAAATTGATTCCGGAGAAAAGTAATGACACACACACTCACACTCACACACACAGGCACACACAAAATCCACATACATGCAAATATATAACCACACAAACACATCACACACAGACCTACAGATAAGTGATCTATATGTATCTTCCAACCTTTTCTCCTCTCACTTTGAAGTTTGGAAAAGACTGATTGTGTCTGTCGTCTTGACTCAACCCCTCACCACCCATCCAAGCGTAATAATGGATCCAATCTGAGTCTGTCTGGCCCTCTGTATCACCTGTGGGAGCAGGAGTGTCTGAGAAAGACCCACAGTTCAATTTACTCTGAGCTGTGTGTGTGTGTGTGTGGTGGTGGTGTGTGTTGGCAAGCGTTTGCCTTTACAACACCATTCTGAACTTTAGGAATTTTTTTTTTTGACATGGGGGCTCCCAGCCTAGTAGTGCATGCCCAATATCTTCTCTATCCTCTGAGCCACCAACCAGCCTTACAAGATTGCTACATGTAGAGATTCTGTCTCATTCTCAGCCCCCCATTAGGGCTGCCCATCTGTTTCCATCTGGACTGTTGGTTTAGCTGCACTGCTACAGAAATGTGAGTCACGCTCCAGGTACAGTGATGTACGTCTAACTTATCAGTAAAACCTGTCAGTGAGATGAATAGGCATTGTCTAGGTGTGCCTGTGTGTGTGTGTGTGTGTGTGTATCTCACTTTCTCAGGCCATTTTTCAGACCTGGATGATTTCATGCATGACGTACAGTAAAATGAAAGCTGATCTTGGTGTGTGTGCATGCAGCCTACTACTAAGGTACATTCACTAGATTTTGCTCCCACTTGTAATTTCTGATCATGTACACTGAGGACTACTTGCCCCAAATGCAGTCCATAGAAGCTGATGAGTCAGAGATGTGTGAAATGAAATTGTTTAAGACTCCCTGGCCTCACTGCTGGGAAAGCATGGTTTGGGCTGGATGGTCATGGTCATGGCATGGTCATGGATGGTCCTTTAAGCACCTGAAAATATCCAGGCAGTCCATTTCCCCTTCTTTTGCAGGGAACCTGTCAAACCCTTAATTATGGCACTAAAACCTGAATGTTACTGAAACTCCAGAAAAGTCAGCAAGACAAGAATCAAGCTCATTTGGGAAAATAAGGGTTAACAAACCCTTCCTGGGTATAAAGTTTTGTTAAATCACTGAGGTGTCCAACTTGCACGTATTTAGCTCAGCTCCTCTGCTAGCACTTGGAAAGTACAGGCTCCTATAATTAAGTGTTTTGCACTGACTGCCGCCTCTGTGCCATCCAAACAAAACTGCCAAAGTACACCATTACCTTTCTTGGCTGTTGAGAACAAAAATGCACTTCCAGCCTTTCAGGCTGTTTAAACAGGACTAGCTGCGGTGTTTCAATATAAATCTGGGAGTTGATTTTCATAAAAGTCATTTGTAAAAGGTAGGGTAGTGCTCGCTAAGTGTTGGACTGGGCCATTTTGTGTTATCCATTAAAATTTTGTGGGAAAGCTGTTCTGATGTAGATCCAAAAACATCTGTCTCTCTGGATGAGTCACTTAATGGTAGCAGACAAAGTGCTGCACTAAAAAGAAGGAGCGTTAATGGTCTCATTTGTTTAAAATTGTTGTCCTTCAGTACTTCTTTGATGATCAAGTTCCCTGTCCTGGTGAGGGGCCAACATCTGCTTTGCTTGTGGGAGGTTTTGTTCAGGGATGCAGGTTTTCTGTTGTGGTTTCAGTCTGAACTGGTATTTGATATGATGTTTTGATAATATAACCATGATACACTGATTTGGTATGATGTGCTTTAAGTCTTCCTCCAGACACAATTTAAAGTAACACTTATACTAATTCTAATATTTGTGTAACATGCTTTTTGCCACATAACAGTTAAAAACAACTCTATAATGGGTCCAGAAGCAGATCTACTCTTTCTACCTCACTAATGGATTCTGGGTCTGGCCTCCACCCTGGCCACCTCCGCTGCTTACGCTAGGTTGAAGAGCAGTGCACATCAAGATGGCTAGCGCTGGTGAAACATTGGAGAGACTCACCCATACAGTCAGCTCTTTGCCTCACTTTGCCACCCAAGCGATGACAGTGTGCACCAAACTAGCAGTTGTATTAAAATGGTAGGTGTAGTTAGCATCTTTTATCCGTTGTAAGTTGTTTGTTAGCGTGTTAGCTTTCAGGCTAACTGCCAGTCTGATGCAGTGTTAATGGTTGTGAAACACAGGGAACAATTATATCTGCGATAATATAGTCTTTGGTAGATAGTGGAAGGAAGCTCCAGGGTCTGGTGTGCTGCACACAAAAAAACATACTGTGCTAATGCTTTTTTTTTTTGCCAATGTTGCGTCAAAGTCTGTTCCCCTGTTGATTTGTATTTCCCAAATTAGACAGCAATTGGCTTTCATATTTGTGATGTACATAATTTAGCTCACCTGGCGTAGATTTGAATCTCAGATTTGAGGGATGTGCACAGACATCACCCCCTTCAGTGAAGGAATATGAAAACACTTCTCTAGTGACAAACTTTACCGAGATACAAGTCAATATAGTCAAGGTCAGACGTTTCAGGGGACATAATCATAAGAAAAACACATTTTTTAGTGGAGGTAGACTTTAAGTATGTTTGAAATAAAACAGGGTTAAAAAAAAATTAATCTTCACATTGTTGCACAAAATGAGTCCAGTGTTTTTAGCCACGCTACCTTTGTGGTATGTTGGTTTGTCTAACACTTTGGCCCAGACTGAAACAACTCAACAACTATGGGATTAAGTGCCATTAAATTTTGTTTAGACATTCATGGTCCCCAGAGGATGAGACATGATGACATGATGGTGATCTCCAGACTTTTCCTCTAGTGACAAAAGCAGGTCAAACTTTTCACTTACAGTTACTTTAACTTACGGTGGCTATAAATAGCTCAACATCTACCAGATTAATTGGCATAATATGTTGTACAGACATGTATGGTCCCCTGACAATTCATGACTTAACTCATTTTAATCTAGCGCCATCAAACATTTGTGGTTTTGACTGAAATATCTTAACAACTATACCTTCAAAAATGTTGAAATTCCCATTAGCTCCAGCTGCACGATGAGTTTATGGCATATTTTAGCATACTAGCACGCCAAAATGAGATGGCAACTCAATTACGGATATATTGAAAGTTTACATTTCAACAACGCTATAAAACTACAAAACACCCACATTTGGTGCCTAAAAATATGCTGGAAACACAGCAATGACTTGCTAAATCACAATTGGTTTTGTTGTTTGTTGGTCTTGAACAGTGGTCTGCAGCTTGGCAGGCATCTCACTAGGTGACAGCCATCCACCATCCCCTCCACCTCCTGATGACAAATGCTATGACATTTTAGAAACATTGACAAGATACCCATGAAATTACATATGTAACATATTCATGGTTTGCATAAATATAATAAATAAAATATATAATGCCAAAATGCCATCACAAGTCTGGTGACTGGGCTGAAGATGGTGAACATATTTGCCATTGCAACTGCCAAACATCAGCATGCTGACATTATCATTATGAACTTGTTAGCATGCTGACAGTAACATTTAGCTCAAAGCACCACAGAGCCATTTGCATGGTGGCAGACTATTAGTCTTGTTCCAAGAAATTTGAAGCCAGGACGGCTTTCATCATAATATTCCTTGCAGCACAAAAGTCTACCCGATCTGAATAAAAGAAAAAAGATGCCCATTAGAAATAAAGTATTAATTCCATATAAAAATGTCAGGCTGGTGAATAATGCAAATCCTGCACGTATTTAAAAAGTATGCCCTGTTTATCTTTCAGAATCTAGAAAAATCCAACATGGCTTTGATTGAGATTTCTTAATGGCAGCATGAAACAATATGATCAGCCATCCATGTTTGCCATTACCTGCATGTGCATGAGATCTGTAGATGATAATTAGCAATGCCATGATCCATGTAATGAGAGATTATTTTTGGAAATATCCACAGATCAGACGTGGTGGGAAGAGGCAGAAAGGGGGGGGGGGAGAAAGAAACAAGCACACGGAAAAGATCCAATCTTCCCACACTGTTTAAAGCAAAGGGATAGTAGCAGATGGTAATGTGCAACAACACGGAACGCCTGCTTAGTAACAGAGTTTTATATTGCCGATAAAGAGCAGACTGGAGATGACGCTTGTGCTGCCAGCTTCAATAAGTTCCCCATTAGACACGCTGTCTGGTATGCTTGTGTACAGTACGTTCGCACACACATGCAACGACACACGCACACAAAAGCACGTACACCATTTAGTTCTTATTCCCCCGTCAGCTCTGCATTAATAGGCTCAATATCCCCCCCACATAGGCTCAATATTCTACCAACATATTCAGCATCTTCTCATGATCTTCTGCTTGTCTTTGTTCACAGCAAATGTAAAAGACTGCAAATAAGCCCACACTCTTTTCACTATTTTTTATCATAAGGAACTCTTTTGATTCAGTGATTAATAATTAAAATAAAACATTTTACCAGCCCCGATTATAAAGCACACCTCTAAAAGCTTTGATGATTACATATGAGACAATTTTTTAAAAACTCCCCAATGCACCCTTATCTTCCTGCCATGAGTCACAAATTTTGGTCTTAATGATCAAAAGAAATGGATGGAACTGAGTTTAAGTGTTGCTGGTTACTAGAGTAAAGGAGGACAGCAGACTTCTGCCACGGTCTTCCTCTAATGACCTGAGCTGCCATCTGTACTCAGCTGTGTGCCAGACAGGCTCTGGGCCCTGCTTACATCTATCACCACAGTCAGAGGGTAATGATACAGGCAAGTCAAAGGAGGCAGTGAAGGGGCCAGACATCTTCATCTTCCTCCTCAGAAGTCACAGTGACCTACACACACACACACACACACACACACACACACACACACACACACACACATACAAAGCGCTGACTTTTGGGCTTAGATGACATTGGCCAAATCTACTAATCTTGTTATCGTTTCTCTTGCGCCCACTCCTAAAGTACATTTCAATCTGCTTCTAAATTCTATAATTACATTTGTCTTGGAAACTATTGACTGCTGTTCTGTTTTTGGTATGCCTCTGTTGATATGTATAAATGTCACCCACTGTCACTATGAGCTCATTTACTGATTTTTCCATGCTAGTGCGGTGCTGCGTGGTGTTCTGAATTTGCTCCTGGGGGAGTTGCCTTTAAAGGCTTAGGAGTAAACAAAAGGAGACTGATATAATTGGCCTCTGAGGGTAAATATTATTTCAAATGAGCTCCCCAGAAATACTTTAAAAAAACAACCTGCGATATGTGAGTTTCTCATTAGTAATTTCCAAGTGAGCATGACCTTGTTGCTGAAGTGCATTAGAATTACCCCTGTGCCACTCAGTTATTGTTCGCTCATCGCTCGAATGAATCAAAACTCAGTATTCTAATACTGTTATTATTTTATATGTACACCCAAAAGCTCTTTGGTGTTCTCATAGAATTTGGAATTCCATATAATAACACATTTATTTTCTGGTACAGAGTTGTTGTAGAATAAAAACAAATGTGACACGAAACTCATTTTATTTTTGTCTCTGGGAGTCCTTTGGGACTTCCTGTACCGCAGGTGAAATCCACTGGGCTGCAATCTGTATGCTCAAACTAATTAGTTGTGAGTGGTAATATGTGCGATACTTCTGCCTGTCTGCACATATTAATTTAGAAACAATGAATTTCCAATCATCCCTCAACTACTGGAGCATATTAGGTTGACTGCTCAAGTCGCTGAAATGTGCATAAATGTATGAATTATCTGTAACTTGAGGAAAACAAAACTCTGACAGTGATAAAGGTGTCGCAGTGCTGTTTTATCCAATCACATCTACTGTGTCTTGATGAGAAGAATCAGCTCAGAATAATAACAGTCATCTGTTATAGACGAATCATTTTAAGAACTGCCTTCAAAATAAAATGCTTCTTAAATTAAAAGCTGTAATCAATGCAGCCAACTGTACAGACATATTTGATGACAAAAGAATTGATTTTTTTTTTTTTTTTTAGAGCTGGTGTCTATTTGTATCAAATGGCTCTTTTTCGTTTAAACTGAAATCAATGCCACTAAGTGGGTGCTCTGTGTTGTGTTCCTGCAAGTGCATTGAATGAGAGAAAACTTCACTCCCACTGTCCCAGTGGAATAAAAAAAACTTTAACAAGACACCTTGAGACTTAATAGAAAAAAAAGAGAAGTTTACAGGTTGCCTCCACCATTCATCTTCTGAGGTTACAGGCTGTTGACAAGGAGACAAATTACTCATAGAAAGGAAGATTTACATGAAACTGAACAATGACAAAAGAAAATGTCTGTATCTGCATACTGAATTCTCAAGTATTTTCTACACAGTTCTCCTTAGAGGTAAATATAGCAGTATGCAGAAAGCATGACAAGGTGTAACTTCTACTTTGGTGATGGATCTACTGTCTGCTTTTGCTACCAGTATGATACCATGTTTGTGGATATCAATTAATTGTGAAATATATGACAGTTAATTCCTAAAACGCAGGGCCGTAATTACCTGTTAAACAGTGGGGGGTATCATTTACAAGTGACCAACCTTCTAGGGGGGTCTGGGATTCATTCCCCCCAGAAGATATTTTTAGAAACTCAACAGCTAAATAGACCATTTCAAAGCATTTTCAACAAAAATTGTTTCAAGGAGTCTTAAAGTTTTGATGACTGAGTGCCTTTTTAGGGAGCAAGCATATGACTGATTGCCGCACAGGAAAAGTGCACTCACTATGACTCTTAAATTACTTTTTTATGACATATTATACTATGACTTATTTTCATTTTTTATGGCAACTTTTATGACATAATAACACTTTACAAAAAACTACAAGAATCTACAGTGATATAGCCCACATACCACTCATATTATAGTGTATTTTATCAATTTTCAGTACATTTAAAACTGATTAAATAGAGACAGTACAGTGTTAGACATTGATTGTACCTACTCCACAGCCATCCAGCAACTACTTCTGCTGGGGTACGGCAACACCACTTGGACAAACCACACAGAACTGCAGTACACCATACTACTACTAGAGCCAAGTTGATTTACATTGTGATAAAATCTGCAAATGATTATTTTTGGATGGCAGTGCATGGTTGCCTTTTGTAGCATAGGAACTTTTTTTTCTTTATATTTTCAATCTATGTATTGAGTATGTCTGACTATAAAGTGGGCCCCCCCAATATACATTTAATTACTGCCTTGTTATGACATATTGATTAATAAAAGCAGTTGTTTTGTCATTTTAAAAGGGGATGTCATTGTCAAAATGCCCCAAAAAATAAAATCCTCTGAATAAACGTAGTCAATGTGTCAGCTCTGAATGGTTGTTGCTGTGCCTGTCAAACTGTTTTAGGTATTGTGTCAGTCACTACTATAAATCCCTCGCTACTCCTTCGGGCTTACTTATGTTAAGACACACTTGGGAAGATGCTGAAAGACCCTCGCTCTGCACATGAAAAACATGAGGAAGGGCGTTATGTATTTTTTGTTTAATACAGTTTGCTTCAACCACACATCTGAAGTAATCTTGTTGCAACAGAACAATAACACATCAACACTCTTTCAAAAGAGATACAGCTGGAGTTACTTTCAGACACATTTGATCACAACAAGTACAGCTGGAGGATGGACTACAGTGTGACACCATCTAGGACTGCAAACAACTACAGCATTCTCTTTCTTTTTAATCTTATGTGGTCAGATATTGGCCTGTTTGGTAAAGGACCATAATAATGCACAGTGAAATATCATATTCAGGCTGTCCTGTACATTTTCTCACGTTCTCATTTTGACTGACACATATATTAACACGTTATTGCACTGAGCTACAGAGAGGCAAACGGTCAGACATCAGTGGGAGGAAGTGGGCTTTTGATCCAGAGGCTTCAGCACCCCGGACAGCTCCTCATGCAGCCACATTGAATGAAAAGTGTCACCCAAACCTGACCGGGTGTCCTTGATAAAACCCTTTCAGTGTATGGATTCATTCAGACTGTGTTCACTGGGTGAACTCCGGCTCATGTTTGACAAGCTCGCCATGAGGGATTTGACTTTGTGTGCGTAATAGTTCCTCAGGTTGACCGAGGGCACCTCTTTTATACCCTCGTCGAAATCACAGCTTCTCATTGCGATCTCTAGCTGTTTTTGTCTCTTGTAGAAGAGAGAGAATTTATTGAATATGAGTGTAATCGGAAGCACAACTACTAAGATCCCGGCCAGGATGCACGCTGAGGCGGTCAGCTTGCCCGCTATGGACACCGGCACCACGTCTCCATACCCGACGGTGGTCATGCTGACGGTGGCCCACCACCAGCACGCCGGGATGGTGGAGAGATCCTCGCTGTCCTCTTTCTCCACCGTGTAGGCCATGACGGAGAAAAACGACACCCCGACGGCCAGGTAGAGAAGCAGCAGGCCCACTTCTTTGTAGCTGTTCCTGAGGGTGGCACCCAGGGAGCGCAGCCCTGTAGAGTGACGGGCCAGCTTCAGGATGCGGAAAATCCTCATCAGCCTCAGCACTTGTGCAACACGTCCCAGGTTGGCCAGAGCCGGGGTGCTCTCCACCACCAGGTTTATAAGGAGTGTCAGGTAAAACGGAAGTATGGACACAAGGTCGATCATATTTAACGGGTGCTCGAAGAAATGCAGAAGATCCGGCGCCACCATGAATCTGGCGATCAGCTCCAGAGTGAACCAGCCGATGCCAAAGTGCTCCACAGTCTCAAAACGCGGGTCTTCTGTGGGCTGCCCGTCACTGTCCAACAGGCTGAACTCGCTCATGCTGTTCATGCACATAGTTGCGATGGAGCCGAGCACCACCAGGATAGAGAGGATGCTGATGATGCGGCTTGCCACGGAGTAACCGGGGTTATCCAGCATTAACCAGACGCGCCTCCGTGCGCTCCCGAGCAGCTGTTTGTCAAACTTGGTGGCGTCGCTGTAAAACTCCAACAGCTCGTCAAAAGATGAAGTGGTGCTCCCTTCATCGCTTCTATCCTCCCAGTCCTCCCGTTCTTGGTCCATTTTCCTACAGTGGTAGGCGCTGCTGCAGCAGGAGTCGATGAAGAACTCGTTGATGCCCCAGTACTCGATCTCCTGGCTGAAGGAGAAGATGCACAGCTCCGCCATGACGTGCAGTCTCCCCGTGTTGTAGAAATTCAACACGTAGGGGAAGAGTGCCGGGTTCCTGTCGAAGTAAAACTCCTTCTCCGTGTCGTCGTAGTCGTCGCACAGCTCCAGGATGGACTCTTTGGACTGGCAGTGGAGTAAGCGCGCAAGCCTCGTTTCGGGGAACCGGGAGAGAGTGTCGGACTGGAGACGCTTCTTGAAGCCGCCCACGTTGATGCGGATGGCGGCGTTGTCATCCATGTGAGCCCTGCGGCCTGGTTTCCCCAGGGCCTGACCTGTCATGTCTGGAGAGACGGACACACACAGACGCATGGCGCACAGAGAGGAACAAAGAGAGACAGACAAAATCACATTGACACAAACAGAAAGAGACAGTCAGTACAAAGAGACACGCACAGAGGACAGAGAGAAAGAAAGGGAGAAAGGAGTTATTTTGAATTTAATATCATCCTTTGAGTTTTTTTTTTTTTTAGATAAAACACAAAATGCCCATTTGTTACAACCACGTGCTTTCTCCCTCCCTGTAGACAGTTAGACGAAGAGCAACATTTGGCTCCTTTGCAGCAAAAGCGCACGTAAGAACAAAGAACTTACTTCAAAGCACAGCCAGCTCACTGAACACCCAGGAGAAGACTTTGCATTTCAACTCCGGTGATGGCATACTGTAGTTTGTGGCCAAGTTATGGCCCTGTAATAACCACGGAGACCCCCGTCCCCTGGAGTCCAGACAGGCGCGCCTCTGTCAGGCTGATTTTCTCCGCTTGAACAGGAGAGGATGAAGTCTCTTCCAAAGGGAGTCGGCGCGATGTCAAATATGATGTTGCCTCCAGACAGAAATAAACTGACGGTCCCTTCTCAGATATTCCCGAAGGCTTGTTGGAGCTGGTAGTCCTTACATCCTGCATCCGCCGGGTTTTACTCCTCCTTCAGTTACAGGTATCGGCTACATTTAGTACATTGTATTCTGGGAGCCATAGGAACTGATACACGCCCTGACAGCCGCTTTTGGCTGTGCGAGGGAATTCCTCTCTCTCTTTCTCTCTCCTCTTTCTATCTGTTGCTGCGCAGCAACACGTAGCTCTCCTTCTGCACCGCCCTCCCGAAGTGATCTCAACATCACGGCGCTGAGGGGCGAGGCGCAGCTCCTCCAGGAGGAGAGGGGGAGTCACCTACTGAGGAACACACGGAAAGCACCGACACATTAGGCCTAAGTAAACTATTATGCGTTAGCGGTGTAACTGTAGAAATAATGGCTTTATACCAGACACTGTAGGACAAATGCTTAATATTTTGCATTGTAATTATCCTATTACAGTGATGATATGGGAGACTGAGCAAGCATTGCTATAATATCATATAATAAGATCACAATCTTGTGCAGAGACAGTTCCAGAATAAAGAAAGATTATAATGTCACTCTTCTGAATGGGGTCCTCCATCTATTTAGTATTGCATGTCCATAAAGTTGAGGACGCACAGGAGACAGAGACAGATATCTTGATTTTAAACCTCTGGAAAGGATCAAGCTCCAAAAAAAGGATCTGGATCCTGAAAAGAATCTGGATCCTACAATTCCCATGGCGCAACTCAGCTGCCTCTTTCATTAGAATCTCCCTGCATGGAAAACCTCTTACAACCAACTTCTTGTTTGTAATGTGGGTTATACATTAAAACTTTAAAGTCTCTAAACCTAAGCTGAGACGCTGATGACATCATTGGTGTTATTTTTCATTATACAAATGTTTCCACAGGCTGAAAAGTAATAATTTGCTTTATACACCCATTAGTGCAAACACATGTCAACAATATGGACATACCAACAAATACAAAGGTAACAACAAGTGTTACTGAGTTACATAACATCAAGGGAAACACATCATTTTTTTTAAAGATTTTTTTTTTGCAGAGCTGATTGTTGTTCTATAGATGTCTGTCATGTTACAAGTACTTGTCATGCCACAAGTATGGGTATGGTGATTTGTACTGAACACCTATTGAGTTTATCTGGACCGCTGAGTATGGAAAAGTACGGAAATGGGATAATGGAGTGCTACAGCAAATAAATAGGAAACGTTGAGAATTGTTTGATTTTGCAGTTTTATTGATGCTGTCATAGTCATTTTTCAGGGTGTGTGTCGAGATATCTATTTTTCCCTTGGTTGAATGTTTTAATTGGACATACTGTATGTATTGTTGTTTCTCAATGTCATATATGTCAATAAGGTCTTATGGTCAAAAATGTGATAGAGGAGTGTAATTTCGTCTTCTTTTTATTCAGTGGTTAATTAGAGGTTATTTATTTGCAGTGAAGTCTGGGTTGTGCCATATGTGTTTTTGTGGATGACTTCTTTTTATTTTATTGACTTTCCACCAAGCTGTCAGAGCTGAGGCAATTGCAGTGTTTTTGAAGCAGTTGCTGTGTTTGATTGTGTCACTGAGGAGAGGTACTGTAGGTCTGTGATTGCTATGTCTTGGCATTCAGTTTTTTTCTATACGGAGCCAAGGGTAGTGGTGATGGGTTGTGTGGATCCCTTTGATAAGATACTGTCATTTATTTGCCAAGTAGTAATGTTAGAAATGTGGTGCTTCTAGGACTCGCTGGTGTTTTGATTGCTGTTATGTAGTTAGGTTTTTGTTTTTATCGTAAAATTGTGTACCCAGTGTGTTGAACCATTTTGTTGTGGGTTGGGATTATTGTAAGTACCATCATCTTTATTGTAGCAATACATCCTGTAAGTAATAGTGGCAATGACATCCATCAATTTAATTTTTCTCTAAACTTTATGCCAAAAATCAATTTAATATTACTGTATAATAATAAAAATCATTGATGCACTAGTGACGAATGCTACTGTTGTTGTTGTTTGGAAAAATGTTAAATGTTACATGTGAGGACCAGCGCTGTTATGTAAAGGTTACGATTGATTGTCGAGTCTATGGTCATTGATCACACACATTCACTGTCATGCAGTGTGGATCAATAGAATTATGACATTCAGCCAGTGCCAATGTGTCCTCTCTTGAAATACTGTTTACTAATCCTCACTACAAAACCATGATGCTGTTTGATCCAAGAAAAAAAAGAGTGCATTCAACTCTGACCACCACCATCTCTACCATTACCCTAATCTCCTTTTATCAGTTCAGTGGCAACACCATTAATAGCCCTGTCTGGCAAAACACAAAGCCAGCATTAAAGCTCTGGCCTTGCACAGCAGCCTTACTTGTATTGATTAAGCGTTGAGGGTTTTGCTTTACATGTCCCAATGTGTCTAATGAAGATGATAGCGGCTGCAGACAAAAGCTGCCTTCTGAATTCCCTTGGGTGCTTGCTTGTTAGTATACGATCAGTTAGATCTTTGTCAGCAGGCATTTTGCACGAAGGAAAGGTGACATTGGAAAATTAATTACATCCAATATGAGTTAAGCCGAGCTGTAGAGTCGCAGCCCAAATGCCAGAATCAAGTGCTGGCATTGTACGTTTCTGTAAACCATGGATATGTTGCACTTGTACATTTCATATGCATTATATCAACGTTTCTAAAGTGATGTAGTTCCGATTATATATGAGCTGAATTTCTCATCAGAAGGAGGAGAGGATTGTTGATAGCATGAGGATGAAGACAAAACCAAATATTTTTCAACAAGACATCTGGGCATATCCAGCTGTGTTATTAGCGACCAAACCTGCCGGCCTCTGGGGATGTCTTCCTTACCCAACTAAGTGCCTAAACCTACGTGGTAACCACAGTGTTGTCACAACATAAAAGTTAAAGAAACATAAAGTTTCAGCATGTCTGCCAGAGGTATAGACTCGAGTCACATGACTTGGACTCAAGTCAGACTGGAGTCATAAATTTGAATAATTTAGACCTTACTTCATAAAACTTGCAACTCAAATTTGGACTTGAACATCAATGACATGACTTCATTTGGACTCCATTTTGTTTGAACCAATCCAATAGCATCAAGTCAAGTTGCATCGAGAAATATGAAGGACCAATGTTATGTCACTGAGAGCCAGTTGTAAAAAATGATAACAAAGATAATTAAGTTAGCTTCCAAAAACTATGCAGTGGTCAACAAAAAACTATTGTTGCCCACACAGAAAATATGAAGGTTGAAAATAAGAGAAGGAGATCCAATAACTACCAGTTTTGTTCAACATTTGAAGTTACACAGAAAAATTGAGGCTAATATCAACAAAGAAAGTGAGCTAATACTTTGTTATTGCCATATAAAGACATGTAATATTCTGCTTCTTTCTGTGTGTAAGGCTTCATTGTACCTGAAGTGAACTGTGTCCTTGATTTGTGTGTGAGAAACTTGGTTTCTAGCCGTTCCCACGACAGTCATCAGTAGAGTGGAGGCCTTTCTTTTGCCTTCCTTTTGCTGTTGCTCTCCTAAGCTTTAATTATATGATGGCACTGCATCTGTGATTCTTGTCAGACCTATGGAGGACACTCCAGGTGTCAGAGCTCTAACCTTTCACCTGAAATAAGACTGACTCTGCTATAAGTCTTATTATTTTTGTTTTATCACTTGATTAAATAACAAAAGAGACATCTTAATTGTTTCAGTCTTTATTTGATATATCATGATATTATCATTATTATTGATAATATCATGTTATTACTCTGTCGTTTAAATGGCATTACATTTTGGTGAAGCGCACACAATGACTTGGACTTGGGACCTGACCCAGGCTTGGGACTTGAGTGCAAAGACTTAAGACTTATTTGTGACTTGCCAGACTATGACTATGACACATAAATGTAACATTTGTAACATCCAAACTTAACATATCATTAGTTAGCAGAAGTTTACAATGCTAACATTTATTCTGGTGACTGGGTTGTGTCCTGAATCACTGATAAAAAAAAACAAAAAACATCAGAGTCGTCTTGGTTTGTTCAGTTTGGGCATTTAAAAAATGGGCCCATTTTTGGTCCCAACACACACTTCTAAGTAGCCGTGACAAAGGTTGTTGCTATCACATCATTGTGTTGAATGAGATGACCTAAAGTGAAAGCTTTAATAGCAGGCTGTGCCACTGTGATCGTCTCTTCTATCCGATGTCATTTACTGGCCACCCTGTTTAAGACACCGAGCTTTGCTGCATTTGAAAACACATTTAGGATCATCGGAAGCAATTTCCTACTTGCTGGATTGTATTGCAGTACTTATTTGGAAATATAACCAAAGGCAGCAGGCAGCGCTGGAACTATTTACTTCTAAATAGGATCTTTCACTCCCAGATTGTTATTTGGAGGCAGCCAGCACATTAATATTTCATCACGTTTTTTTTCCCTCCCAACAATTGCAGTTTAACATGAGCATGTAAGCCCATGAGATTGCCTGTGCAGATTGGTTCTTTACAGTTGTATTCACACACGCCATCACCTCAGTCTCGATGCTTTTAGGGGTTTAATGAAAACTAAAACCTATGCTCTTCAGGTACTCCCAATATGGTATTACAGATTATGTCACAGTACTCTACAGATCCTCTCCACCCTCACGCAGCAGATTTGTAGGATTTGTGAAGCTTAACAAGAACCTTGAAAGCACATATGACCAATCACTACTGATAAGAATATTGTGAAATTACAGACTTTTTATTATTAACTTGTGGGATCCATCTGTGGTTGTGTGGGAATGTTGTTTGATGATTATAATCCTGTTTAGTCTATCGTTATCCTTGTCCAGCAGGGTATTACTGAGCGCCTGAGCATCATCCTCTGTTCACTGAGATTCCTTGATGTTTGTGTATTATTCTGATTATTTCTCCTCATATTTCCTCTCACTGTGTAGGAATGCTTTATAATCCCATGCAGGCAACAGCATGCCTTTACTATGGCACATTTGGATGGCATTCAAATGTCACAGCTCTTAGAATTATTAGGTGACAGTCAGTGTTTATCCTTTACCTGCTGGGAAGTGTTCATTTTCTTAGCAGGTTATCTGATTTAGGTGAACATAATGGGTGTCTTCTCGCTCTGTAAGCCCCATCGGTCCTGAATGGTATCTCTGACGGCACACACACACCTCCTCAGATTTCATTAGCGTGGGTGAAGAAGCTTGATGTTTGTAACAATGTGTGTCATCAGGACTTTGTTTAGGATTACTGAGGCTCTAAATTATTTGGGCTAACCAGACTATCATCTGCAGATTATTCACTGACTGCTTTTCATTGAACTGAGCCGCTTTTGATTCATTCTTCTCCCACATGGTTGAGTTTAATGTGCTGCTTTGTGGAGGAGGAACTATTCCTCATAGCCCATTCCTGAACAAGCCTCCTTAGAAAGAAAGGCCTTGCTTTTCAATGAAATCTGCCTGTCGTACTTTATTTTGGCAAGTTTGGTGCATTCAACAAGTACAAACAATCAGTGGCAGAAGCAGGACTCAAATCCTTTATTAATGCAAAACCAATAATGCATAATGTAAAAATACTCTATTACAAGTAAAATTATATATATATATATATATATATATATATATATATATATATAAGACAGTCAAGAACAAGAATATATAGAATAAAAATTACTATGACAAATATGTACAATTGAATTGTTTTTAGAAGCAGAAGACTGTACAGTTTTGTGGAGGTTGTGCAAAATCATTGATCGGGGATGTGCAAAAGTTCACATTACAAAGAATATGTGAATTTGTTTAATGTACAAGGCTAATAGTCCAAGATGTGAATTAATGTAACACATAGAGAAGAGAAGCGACTTGTCAGTGCGGTTCTCTGGCCTTTTGTAAATGGGAAGAAACTGTTTATATGATGTGAGGTTTTGGTCCTGATGGACCTCAGCCTCCGGCAAGAGGAGAGTGATGCAAAAAGTTGGAGACCATGGTGGAAGGGGGCCGCGAAATCTTTCCTGCCCACTTCAGGGTCCTGGAGGTTTACACATCCTGGAGGGATTCCAGATTGCAGCCAGTCACCCCCATACCAGAACAAATGTTACGCTGCAGTCAGCAGCGTTTCATTTGGAATTTATGTCTGTGCTTAAGTAAAAGTATTAATTCTGCTGATATAGTATCTTATGAATTATTAGATTGGCAGTACTGATGCATCACTGTGTTGTAAGCAGGATTGATGTAGCTGATCGGAGGAGCTAGATAGTTAGATAGAAACGTAGTAGAAGCAGAGTAGAAGCAGTGAGTAATATACAGTAAACTCTTGTTTGGTGTTTTGCCTCACTAATATGCCTTTTTTTGGCACTGTGTCTCTTGGATGGCGGCTGCTTATGGTTTGGTACCTAGTTGTTATCTTTATATAAAGCCCTGAGCCTCACCTGTGTGTTCGGGGGGTACACACCCATAATTGTCCTGAACACAGAAAATAAGAAGAAAATTAGAACATACAGACAAAGGGCAGAGTCTCTGCAGAAAAACATACCACCACACACACCACTGGGATCTCCTGCATAGTATATCTTTAAGTGCAGTATATGAGTAGGCCTATATATTTTTTCCACCACTGCAAACAGCAACATAATGCTCAAAAACAATAATGAGTCTCAGTTATTTGAACTTCTATTACTCAAGCGCAATTCAATCAACCCCCAACTTAAAAGATGGGACAGGCTTTTGCTCTCCTAGCTGCAAAAACTGTGACAAAAATTCAGTATTCATGAGCTTTTTGATCATAGTAAAACACCTCCTGCATTTTAAAATCCCCGTCATTGAGCTTCTGCACACTCTTGGCAGGCTTCCATTCACATCTCATATCTTTTGATGGAGACCTTTTCAGAACCCCAGTATAAATTTAATCATGAAATAACAGCCCTCTTTATTGTTGTGTCTCAGCCCCGACAGCTGAACAGTAGATAAAAGATGTAAAACATCCCAGTATTAAAATGATCTATGGCACAAATTTCAAGCTCTGACCTTAAATAAAAAAAACACAAACTATTGTGTTTGCCTTCTGTGTATAATTAATTTTGAACAAAATGATGTAGGATTTGAAGTGAGAGATGCATTAGTTGGGTCAAAAACAGTATAAGCTGCAGCTTTGGTGCCAATATATTTCAGTTAAGTTGATTTCCAGGAGAACTTCGAAGACAATTTATGGTGGGTATGTTGAGACTGGGATATGGAGTAAAGGTTTCTCAATGAGGAACTGCTCTGAGCTCTTCGGGTACCAATCAATTACAGAGTTTTAAATCATTCTAACAGTTTCAAGCTTTCATTTTCAAATCTCATATTCTATAATCAGACCCACACGGTCAAGAGGAGACAATCAATCAGCCCATTAATCCCCTTCAGAGAGTCAAGATGACATTTTCTTCAGACTTTCAGTGAGTGTGTATGAGAGAGAAGAAGGGGTAGATAAAGGGTGGATGGAGAGGACTGAATACAGAATGAGAAGGAGACAGAGAAGAAGAGAGAAAGTAGGAAGAGGATGTGGTTATCTCTCTCTCCTTCAAAGCCTGAGGTGCAGGCTCAAGTGAGGACGTGTAGGAGTTTTTTGTGTTGACTAAATCTGCTGCTCCCTATCTTTTGCTCAGCTGCCTTTATCTATCTCTCTCCTTCCTTTGCTTTCTTTCCCACTCTCTCGCTGCCTTTATGTTCCTCTCTTAACATTTTCCATCCACCTCTTTTTCCTCTGTCCTATGTGTTTTTATTCCTGTTTTTATTCCTACAAATGTTGGAGGATTCCTTGCTTCGATCCTCCAACATTTGAGGTCAAGGTTCAACAATATGTTGACCTCATCCTTCACTGGAAGCAATAGAGTGTCATGTGATGCATTGCCAGGGGAATCCATAACCACTGGGGAAAAAGCAATGGCCCTCTATCCATGACAAAAGCTGTCAGTCAAAGCTCACTCTGAATCCCTGCCAGCACTGATGGATGAACCAGCACTCTCCAGAGAGATTTATGGAAATGGTAAAAAAAAAAAAGGGGACTGTGTTTAGTCATGTTAGTCCGACACGTGAAATAAAATGTGCTTTCATTCGTCTCCCCTCTTCCCCTTCACGCCACAGTAATCACATCAAATGGTCCTTGATTATTATGGCAGAGAAAGCTGGCTGACTCAGGACGGAGAGCAGAAGGAGCAGAATGAATACAGATGGAAACTGGAGAGGTGGATTCTCCAGCGCCCAGCTCTGAGAGTGTCAGTACAGTAATTAAACATATCAAATATTAACAAATTATTACACCCATGTCCATCTGACTCGAGTCTATGTGCTTGACATGATGAGCACTAATTGGCTCTGATGTTAAGCAATAATGTGTAACAGTTCCAACAGGGTGACCTAAATACAGAAGCAGCTCCATGACAATAACTGTGCTAAAGGTAGGGGTCTGCACACACAAGGATGGCTTCTTGCAATTTATTTCTGTTCATCAGCTTCATCTAGTAGCCTAGTTTTGATGGTCAGTTGGGAGCTCAGAGTTGGACCACTGTGTCCTTCACATTCACTGCTTAGTGGGAACACAAAGAACTTACTTTGATTGACTGTCCTTTACCCTCTGAGGATGAAAGGACTAGCATTGAGACATTGCACACAACTCTTTTCACCTTCTTCTTTTTAATCTGAATCCATGTTGTTCCTCAGGGTTGTCCAACTGCGGCACAGCTTCAATACACTACAATTATACATGCCAGCAGAGGCTGTCACAGGCCCCCCCTGAAATCTGATTGGCCACCCCGTTGCCTCTCATACCAGAGCAAGAAGGTGATAGTTGGCTTCTTATCATCAGAATCTCAATATGAAACATCTGTTAATTTTTCTTGCGGGGAAATCAATCAAAGAACCAGAAAACTCGACCTGTTTGGGCGTGTTGTTTCTTTGTAGGTGGGATGGGGCCCTCTTACATGTCCGTGTCATAATCTGTCCATGGCTATAGGCTATTTAGAGTAACAAATAGCAGCTATTAATATATATTACTTATATTAAAGGATCAGGGTTTTACATTTCAGTTTAGAGGGACAGTTCACCCCAGAACCAAAATGCATATTTTTCCTCCTACCTGTAGTGCTATTATTCAATCTAGATTGTTTTGGTGTGAGTTGCAGAGTGTTGGGGATGTCAGCTGTGGAAATGTCTGCCTTCTCTTGAATATAATGGAACTAGATGGCACTCGGTTTGTGGTGCTCAAGGCACTAAAAAATACCTTCGGATAACTCAACAGCAATGTCTCTCTCCAGAAATTATGACCTGGTATCTCGTCATAATCCACAGATCTTGTTGTGAGCGGTTTAATGTAGGAACTATTTTCTTTCTACCGAACCACACCCGCCAACGGGATCTATACCAACGGACGGGGATTTGACCAACACAAGTTGAGTGCCATCTAGTTCCATTATATTGCAGAAAATAATGAAATAATATCTTTGGGGAATGATATATAGTTATGCGATAGAAATACAAATTGTGTGTGTGTGTGTGTGTGTGTGTGTGTGTGTGTGTGTGTGTGTATTTAATCAAAGGCTGTTCATATTTGAAAGAAAGCAGTAGCCCCATCTGTGCATGATAATTTTGTTTATGTTGAGCACACCAGAACAAACAAGGATTCATCATTCATCTATTCACAGAAAGGAAGCCGGATCAGTGAGATCCCATAAAAGACAACACACAACAATGTATCACAGTTCATCCCTTTGACCGGGATGTATCCACAGCTGGACCCACACTGAATGGAGATCAGATACTGTCCTACTGAAGTAGCCGCCCTTGTTTGCATCATCGCTTGTGATGATGGTCTACTTTCTATCTCCCTTTGAGATGCTGATGAGCTCTCCAAAAGCGACATTTATGAGTGGATGGTAATGAATTTGCAGATTCATACACAATGAAACACCTGTTGTCTGTGGGTGAGAACATCAGCAGTCTAAAAACAAGTGGGATATCACGTGGCTTTTTTAGATCAGATATGTTAACCAGCCAGAGTCAGCCAGATTTCTTTGTCATCCTGAATGTGCCCAGCAGGTGGCAACGTGTTTAACACCAACTAGAGCACCGGTATCCAAAATGAAGTCTGCAAAGTCTTGGGAGGGCTTTTTTCTTGCAATTATTGCATTTTTAACTGCAATTTCAATTACTGCATTAGGCAATCAAATGTGGAGTGGGAGAGGGGTGGCTTCTGGGGCTCCATCCCCCTAGTGTTTTCAAGGACTGAATCTTATAGGTTTTTAAAATACCTTCAACTTCGTGCCATTCAGATAATAATATATACATGTTTTTGTCTTACTATACACTACAGTCAGAGCAGCCCAGATCATTATGGGATGGATCAAATGATTTGTCATCTAAATATCCATTCTGTGAACTGTATTCCAGCATAGTGTAACAGAAATAGGTTTCAAGATTAGTAATGCTGTTTATGTTAAATTCCTACCCCAGCTTTGTATCTTTAAAATATTACCGTCAGACAAGTTTTGCCTCCTTCTAGATGGCAGGAGTTAAAGATATTCATCGTCACCATTTGTTTGATGAAGACAAGTTAGAGAGCAATTAGACAAAATAATAGTATGTAGGATTTACAGGATGATTTTTTCCTTGGCAAGTATTATATTTTTCTCAGACGTAGGCTACAGATTTTTAGGCATTCTATTATCTCAATTGGCTTGAAAAATAGTGCATATAGCTGCTGTAATGAGGAAGTATATGTCCCCGACCCTCCCTAGGCTGAGCCCCGAATGTTCACAACATCTGGTCCCGCCCTTGGTTTACAGTAGTTCACTACAGCTGTCAGTATGTGTTTATCTATGCTGGAGCGCGAACTGCACCTGTTCGCATATGTTGCTTTTAGGTGTATCACGTCCATGTAGTAAATCAGATGACTCGCCAATGAAGAGAAACAAAGTGGGTCTAAGTTATGTATTGATGCAGTTGAAGAGGGTTTTTTCATCAGGCAGACGACTGATACTTAGCATCTTAACTGTAATACATCCCAAAATTAAACAATCGACACAACATTTACAACATAAAAAACGGTTCCAGTGATGTATTTACAACTTAATTATAAATGCAATTTTCCCGAATGCACTTGAAGTCAGCACAAACTCCTGATCCGCCTCCCAACAATGAGCAACTTTTCCCTCTTTGCACTGAGGAGACGTGGGACGCTCGGGATGGGATGAGGTGAAAAACAGCGAACAAAAATGTGAAGAGAGTGGGAGTTGTGATTTAGAAGATTATTATTTCCTTATTAACCAATAAGGAAAACATGGCGAATTCAAGTTCTCCACAGGAGGCTCTTAATTTGACCTCTCCTCAGGCTCACCGCGCTGAGATCCTGGAAAATCCACTCCGGGTAGGTTGGTTTAAGTTTCAGACTGTTTGGTTTGTGAAGTTTATACAGAGTGCGACATAAAATAAATGTGATGTGAGATTGTTGTCTTGGGTATATCAGAATAAATGCTGATTATTTCGGAGATTGGAGAATAGAGGAATGCATAATATTGATAAAACCACGAATATTGCGCATTAGACCAACTTTTTCTTCTTTTTTTTTTTATCACACAACTAATTTTAAGAGATTTTTCCACCTTTTAGATGTGAACTTTTACAAGAAGAGGTACTAATGTATTGGCCTGTCAGTACATTTTGCCATTTAAAGATTTAAAAACTCTAATTGTAAGAGCTAAATGCTTTGTAAAAAAATATTGAAATAAAACGTGCATAGTGCAAAAAAGTGCAAGCATTTCATTTTCCAAAATGTCTCTGAACAAGGCCAGTATTAGATCAGTTGCTTCCTTTGCTTACTGTATGTGTGATATGAATCATGCTGAACCTGTTTCAGCTGTTCAGCTGCACTGCAACACTCAGAGCTGAGAGGAAGTGATAAGAGGAAAGTTTGGCCGTTTATCCTTTCTCTGACTTTCAGGAGCTTCCCTCCATGAACTCAATTTGGAGCAGGAGGTTAGACACTAATGTCAGAGAGGAGATTAAGTTAGTAAAAAAAAATTGTAAGTCAAAATCTAACCTCAGCCTGTAAAGCTCTTTGGTTAATGAGAACTCAGTGTGGATGAGGAAGCCAGACAGTGTAGAGATCTATCGGCGTTGGCACCTGTCACAACTATTCTCTAAAGTGATCGTGATTACGTCATTGTGTTGAAAGGCCTTTTCTTTCTCTTGAACTTTTAACTTTGTGAGTGGACTCTCCTGACTCTGTGCATTAAGTTGAGTATGCACACATGTGTTTGTGTATGGTGATATAAAGTCTCTCTCCTCCACTGTGGGTCTGGCAATGCCCTGTTATGTATGTGTCAGCCCTCTGCCCTCCTACTCTTCTGCAGACACACATTCTCCTCATGCTCATCTTCCCCTGTCAGTGTGTTTCTCTCTTTCTGCCATGTTTCCTGTTTGACATTACCAACAGGGGGCAGAGAGAAAGAGAGAGAGAGAGACAGACAGAGGAGGAATGAGAGGCGTGAGTAATGAGTAATGGCCCATGGGTGGGTTGTGAGAGAATAGATCTACTGTAAGAGTCCTGAGCAGCTGGCTAATGGTCCCAGCTACCCACCATCCCAGAGAACATCCCGACATCCAGGGGACAATATCCGCCTGTCTCACACTTTGACTGCTTCGCCGAGCTGAAAATGTTTGTACTGATGGACTGAAAATGTTGATGTTCAAGTACACCAAGGTTGTCCCATTGGTTGGTTCGCCTGTTACGAGATGAGGAGGAGTCATCCACATGTCCCCCAGAGATGACTGACTCTGGTGATGTTCGCTAATAGTTGGAACATCTCTGACACTCAGTGGTTCATAATTTCATCCATGGTATGTGCAGTGGTGTAAGGTAGATACAATGGGCCCCAGTGGATGCTATTAGGATAGGCCCTAGTGTACGCTATTAGTTTTGAAGCACATACACACCATGAGGTGTCTTTTCGTACTGCCTCTTTTATGTTTGAGAGGCATGATTGCTCGCTCAGCCTGCGGATGTGCTCAGCTTCTCAGTCTTGACAGATTTTTCTCGCCTAATCTTAATACTGTATATCGTATCGTCATGTGATCAAATAGAGACTTGACATTTAACAACTCAAACATACATATTTCCCAGCAATAATCATTGCGTATCTGTATATGACAACATACCAAAAAAGAGAGAAATTATCAATTTAACTGAATTGTTTTTATAGTTTATGTAGAATAAGCATATCATTTTGTTTTGGATTGCCACTGACTAAATCATGACAGAGATGAGTTTGCACTGTTTTTAATTTAATGTGAGTAGTTTGAACCAGCGTATTACAGTTTTGTATTTTCTCGTAAGTGTTTATTTTTCTTTTGTTTTTAATTTTTGTTTTCAATTCAGTTTAGTTTTACTTAGTTTTCAGAGTTTTACTTTAGTTTCAGAGATATGCTGTGTATTTTTTTTGTATTTTAGTTAGTTTTGTTTTTACACTGTATTGTTTAAGATAGTTTTCGTTTGTCTTTATCTTAAGTCTAGTTTTTATTTTTAATTCAGTTGCTAAAATATTTTTCACCCCTAGGTCAGCATTTTAGTTTGGTTTTAGTGAACTTTATTTTGTGTATGTACAGACTTTGAACACAGGCGAGGTAGCAATTTGAATCAATTGCAAGAGCCCATTCTCTGCCCAACACATTTTTGAAGGGCCTGCTCTCTCTACAGGCCCCCCCACCTCACGGGCCCCAGTGCAACCGCACCAATGGTGCTGTCTATATTCACGCCCTTAGGAATGTGGTTAAGTCTAATGAGTTAAACTTGTGCATAATTTGCTTCAGAAGCGACTGTGCTACGTCAGACTACATTGTCAGTTTCCATGGGTGAAGGTGAAGAAGGTGGGTGATGAAACTTCACCACTGAAGATAACATTTTCACAGAAATAACTCTGCAACAAACTTAGCTACATCACTGTACTGAGTTGATGTTTCATCTTTTTGCAAGTAGTAGATATGACAGTCAGTCTGTCTGTCCATCACTTTGGTCCAGAGACAGCCGTTTTTCACAGCTATTGGTTCCATGTATTTCACCATGGATATTCAGGTTCCCCAGAGGATTAATGTGAATAACCTTGATCATCTCTGATAGTACTAATTGTGCCATTTTCCATCCAAACTAAATGTCTTGTACACAAGATATATAAAAATGTAAAAGGCAATTGGCCATATAATGTTCTGGGTACTTTCTTGCTCCCAGGGCAATAAATCATTTTTATTTTAATGACCCCATTTCTCTTTATATCTCTATTATTTGAAAGGTTATTAGAAAAGCAAAATTGAGCATGTTGTTCATCCTGTCCATTGTATTTTGTATTGGATGTACATTACTTCCTGGAAAGTATCATCTGATCTTGATCGCAGTCTACTCACAGCTTTAGGTAAAACTTTAGCGAGGGATGCCCACTGGAGATTTGAGCTTGTTCTTATTGCTTAAATTTGCTGTTAGGCTAATAATTTGCATATTTTCATATAATCTGACATTAAGACTGCCCTAATAAAGTAGGGATGCCAACAAATATATTTCCATCCTTCTCTCTGTGCCGTTCTCTTCCTCACCCATCTTTGTCTCTGAGCTGAGCCTCTGCTTCTTCTGTACACACCACCTCTGAGCAGAAACTGACAGGCTTCATCCAGAAATCAGCCCATCCCAGGGAGAGACAGATCCCCATTGTCACTGGACACAAAGGGCCATGCTGTCTATCTGTCTGTCTCTGGGTCAGCGTCCTGGTGAGGAGGAGGAGGAGGAGGATCAGTGCTGTCAGTCCCTCCATCAGCTTTAAGGCCCATTCAGCTTCTGTTGCTCCAGCTCTATTTTAGATTCAGGCAGGAGATTCAAACTTAGCAGCTGTATACTTTGCAGATTGTTCAAAGTTCGGTGTTGTGATCCAGTGATTACAGTTAGCTCTATGCAGGAACACGCTTGTGAAAAATTGCTTGTCACTACAGTTGCATGCAGTATGGATGATAAATATCCTTACAAGGTTGGATGTGGGGTGCAAGATTAAGATAACAGTAAGAATATGAATTAGCTTTAAGATAAAACATGACGCCTACAAGTTTAAAGATGTAATGTGTGCATGTCTGTTTGTATTCAGGGTCCAAAGTCCTATAATACACCTAACACTACTTTTAGGGGGTGAAAATGTGTTGGTAAAGTTTGTACCTTGAGCGTGATGAACCTTCAGAAGGAAATTACTAGAAACTCAAACAGACTTCATCTGTGACATTTATTTAATAGAATTTACATTTAAAAGATACAGTATATCAGTGATCCCACTATATACACAGAAAAACTGTAGTGGACGAAATTTGACACGTGTCCTTGATCGTGCCTCGATGATAAATGTGCTCATGCAGTTCCCAGTTTTACTGCTGACTTAAGCGTATCTTGATACTGATATTCAAACTCACTCGGCCGCTGCAGTTGGACTCCTGTTTGAGTTTGTGTTATCATGAATTTTAAGTGCTGAGTAAAAGCACTCAGGGATCTTTTACTTGATCCGTTGCCTGGTTTCCTCACAATCGGTATCAGTGTCAGGTTAAAGAATCCAATTACCTTCTCTGAATCTCACAGTAATTTTGCTGTTTCTTGTTAAGACTCTGGCGGCATGCTGCTCAGAGTCTTTGTCATTGTGCGGTGTTGTTTGCCAGTTAAGCTGTCAGTTCTTGGGTGTCAATTGTTCTCTGGTGACATTTTGTGCAATCAAATCCCACTTTGTAACAAATTAATTACATTTTGACAAAGCTAAAAGAAAGCTGGAGTATAATTAGCTTCCTCATGTGGCTGTCCTGGAGCAACCCTGCAATTACACGAGACTTTATCAAACACACAAACCGGAGTGGTAAAGGAAAACTCCACCTTAAAACAACAGGATAACTGTTTGAATATAGATCCAATGGTGGAAGAAGTGCTTTACTTAAGTAAAAATAGCAATACCACCATTTGAAAATACTTTGTAAGGGTATGGTCACACATGAGTGACTGCAGGTGAGTGACCATTGCTTGCTGAGGGGTTATTTGTGCTGAATTTGGGTAGTGCTGGATTTGATGCAGACAAAGAGCTAATTTGCTAGCGAGTGTTAGCTACCTTGCTAATAAATACTACGAAATATGATGTTATTGGTACATTTTCAAATTTCTTATGTCCCATGCCTGTCTCCTGACCATAGACTGTATAACTTCGAAGCCAGAAGTGAACGTATTTGGATGAAAGGTTGGAGCTGTGGAGCCAGGGGTGGATCTGACTCACAGACTGCGATGCCTCACAGACAGCCTGTCACTCAAGTAGCCATTCCCTTAAATATGCATAACTTTAAGCTTTGATATGATGTAAATGGGTGTGGTCTATAAAAATTCTGCACAGTTGTCATGAATGTTGAAATTGGCTATAGAGACCAAAACTCTTTTTTCGTACCTGGCTGAAAACGGAGCCAGCCTCAAGTGGCCGTTGAAGGAACTGCAGTTTATTGGCAAACGCAGCTCCTGAGATGCAGAACAAAAACCTGAGGACCAGAATTAGGTCGTCAGTTAACACAGAGTAATACCCAGGTACAGTTCATTATACAGGGCTTTACGTAAGCCTTGTTGTATTGCAAACAAAAAGTGAAATAAAGAAGAGTGTTTTTTTTAAAGGACTAATCAATGTCTATTTCCTGACAATAACAATCCCATTTCATCCAGTGTTAATTACCTCTGACTGTCTGTAGTTGAAGGGTTGAAAAGTGTAGATAGTTGACAGTGTCCACTACGATGAGAAGGTCAATAGTAGGAAGGTTTCTTTGAAGGCAGCATTGTTGTTTTTTATCCCGGCACTCATGAAGATCTTCAGGATATCACTTTCATACATAACCCAGAATCCTTGACATTAAATCTTCCAGTTAAATATACTTACAATCAGGCCTGTCAAGATAATTACATCATCGACTTATTGAGGTTAGCAAATACCCTATGATTAAGGTTGTGTCCATATATATTACAATATTGCCTGTTGTGTTTACATGCATGCTTGTTTACATAAGGATGTCACCAACATTTTAGTCAACTTGATGCCAAAATAAACAGCAAGCATTTTTAAACATTAAGCATTTCTAAGCATTTTTTCCCCAGTGCTTAAGCCAAATGAACAGAAAAAAAAGCACAATTGTCAAGCAAGAGTACTGGTTTCCAGTTCATTCCCAATTTGTTATAACTCTACAAAAGTAGGTACTGCAATGTTGGGGTCAGGTGCTTGTATCATGCACTGCTGTTATGAAGTGTGGATTAAGCCTGCCAACTTAATGGTTTCACCTCTCCCGTGAATGAAAAAATGAAACCCACTCATTAAAAAATTAATGGATGGGATTTCATTTTTTCATTCCATCAGGACAACCAGCACTGACTGTTGGGTGTTATACTATTACCTCCCTATTAATATTGGTTTATAATTGTTGATCCACTGTGTAGTTGATGCTCTGGGGCTCATTTAACTACTCTATATGGGTAGTTTCAATTATAATAGTTCTATTATAAGCAGTAACACTCAAATAAATGTGCTGGAGTAAAAATGTTAATACTCCCATGAGGTACAAATACCTCAAAATAGTTTTTAAGAACAGTAAATGTACTTAGTTACTCTGAACAGTTGCACAAATGGATTGGCCCTTCTGTACAGTGACATCAGCTCTGCAAAACATCAGTGGTGAAAACTGAAGCAGCAAACACACAAGTACAGCACAACACAGACGGCTGTTAGTGGTGTGAAGTCTTTTGCTTTCTTTAGGTAAAGTGTGTAATGTTTGCTAAGTAAGCCATAAGCCAAAGACACTCCCAGTGTACTGGCCTCGCCTGCCTTGACTGCTTTGTTTGCTCTTCCTGTAACAGGAAAACTCTCTTTGTTTATCTTCCTTTCCCTTACACTCTCTCATGTGGATTTGTCTCCCTCGGTGGGTAGAGCATTTTAGGCTCCTGCTGACGTGCTTGGTTCCTGCTGTGACCACCCTTACATGAGCTCTCCCTCCCACTAACACTAAGACAACAAACAAATGAAGAATCATTTACTGTAATTAGACTGAATTCACTTGCTGGCAAGCTTAATCTAACATGAATAAATCCAGTGAAAGGTGAGATGAATCCCTCCTCTCACTTCAAATTGCTGCGTCTCCTGTGTGAAGTCTGTGGAATAAACTGTCCTCGGGCTGTACATCCGCCACCTTGTACTCTTAACACACTGTTTCACTCTCTCTCTCACATACACACACACACCAAATCATTCTGCCCCCTGGCCCCTCTCAGCATTAACCAGCAGCCTCCTTGTGGGCTCAGTAACTGCAAAGCAGCGGGCCTCTTACACTCTGTCCTGTAAAGCTTGACAAGGTTATTGATCTTAGTTTAGTGAACAGAGCACAGCTGGCCTGATGGATGACGCCGTCTGTCTGATCATGAATTACCACAGAGCCGTTAGTAGTCATCTCTTACACAGTACAGTCAGCCCACCTCATTCTCTCTCTGCTCGTCTCCTTTAACATTTGAGGATGGAGTCTATCATTGCACACCCACACACACAAACACAGATTCTTTACCTTGATGTGATATCAGTCCCCTAGGAATCTCATCAGCGAGCTGCCCATCTGCTCCCCATCTCCTCCTCCTAAATCCTGTTTGCCTCTGATACACTGCAAGCATCACACACAAATAGATGAACACACACACACACACACACACACTGGAGTTAGAATCCTGTTTACCTCTGGTGTGGTATCATCCTTGCTGTTTCAGGTCAGTGGACTCATCAGACTTGGTGTCAAGGTGAATGTGGAACAGAGGGTGAGGAGGAGATAGAGGCAGACTGTGAAATAGAGGAATGAATGTGGTGGTTTTAAATTTGAAATTACCCAGAAATCCTCTGGGTTTAAAATCAGGTTGATGAGGAGATGATGAGTTGTATTATGCAATAAAGAGCGTACAACACAAGTGGTTTTACTTTAAAGTGGGCTGTTGAGTGGAATTATGTTGTGTGATGATCAGAGAGGTCAAAACTAATTGAAATTGGGCTGTAGGTATGTCTTTCCTCATTTCTTCACTTCACTGTGTGCTTAGAAGTGAGGAGGGGACTCTTTCTTTCCTTTTGGTGCACAGACTACAGATCCCCTGGTAGTACACGTGGCTGTGTTACATCAGCTTAACATTCAGGCTACTGTGATAGCGCGATCCTGTCATGTTTAAAAATGTAGACGGAAGACTACAAATGAGACCCTAATTAAACTCCAGACCGAGATGTGGACTCAGTCATTGTCATAGCATTTTTTTCTGGACAATAGGCTACTGGACAACCCTGGCCATCCACCTTGGGGTTTTATTTCATGTTGAACAAAACACGTCACTATGTGTTTTTGTTTCAAAGGGCTGTCCTGAATACCAGTTTTTGGGCATCGAAGCTTGCTTGAGAAATATTTGTGATTAATCAAAGCTTCAAGAGTGGGGAGAACAAGAGACAAGGGGACATTTTTTGAGACATGATTCTTTAGTAGTTGCATCTAAAAGAAAGTGACAATTGGACACTTTGTTACCTTGTATGGACGAATGAATGAAATTTTTATTTTCGTGCCTGGCTGCTCCAAGGCAGCCCATCCCTCATGGGATTATTCAGACACATTTTAAAACAAAACATTTTCCAGTGCCATCACGCCAACATAAAATAGTAAACATGACATATACGCAAGCTGCAAATAAAGATCAATAAAAAATAAATAAATAAATAAAAGGAAATAAAATAAAAAGGACAATCTTTGTAAGTCACAGTAACATCAGCCATAATAGCCGTAAAAAGACAGCTAAACTTACAGTTTTCAGCTGTTTTACCAGGCTGGTTGTAGATTTGTGATACGCCAGTTTACTTTGGCATATCTGGCACTCGACTTTTTGGGGTTATGGTCATATATTTTGAAGACGTGAGTCAGAGAACAAGGCCTATCACTAAGTTTAAATATCCTTGGATTACTATTTCTTAATTTCTGGGGTATTTAAGATTTTGGGGGTAACCAAAAAAACATTCAAATCCACATTTGGACACTTGTTCCCATGGCAATGATTTTTTTTGTAGTGCAAACAGTTTAAGCCATGTTAGCCATGCATGACTGGAAATAGCAGTATCAGTTGGACTTTGTTTTTGACAGACATTCGTGATCCACAGAGGATGAATCTACTGATTTGACCCCTGACTTACTTTAGCACCACCATGAGAGTGACATTTATGCTTTTGATCGAAATATTTCAGTACACACACGTTCATGTCCCCCTCAGGATGAACTGTAATGATTTTTGTGATCCGCTGAGTTTTCCTCTTGTGCCATTTTTAGGTCAAAATTTCAATTTGTCCTATTCTCACATCTGATGATATTCCCATCAGCCTCAGCTGTACTGTGTGTGTAGTGCTAATTAGAAAACGTTATCATGATAACAGGTTAAACTAAGGTGCTGAACAGTAGCTTAGTTCATAGGGATTTGGCTTGGGAACTGGAGGGTCGGTTTAAGTCCCAGTATGGAGCAGGGACAGGTAGCTGGAGAGGTGCCAGTTCACCTCTTGGTCATTGCTGAGGTGCTCCTGAGCAAGGCACTGAACCCCCAGCTGCTCAGGGCGTGTGTCAACGGGCAGCCTCCTCACTCTGACATCTCTCTATTTAATGTATGTATCGGTCCTGTTAGTGAGTGTGTGTGTATGTGTGTGTGTGTGTGTGTGTGTGTGTGTGACAACAGAGTGAAAAAAGTTGAATTCCCCCTCAGGGAGTAATAAAGCATCGTATCGTAAACATCAGTATGGTAAGACCATGGAAGTCTTGAGAAAGTCCAAATGCTGATTTTAGTCGATCCCGTGCTGCCCACTAGTAGAAATGTGGTTATCCTGATGTGTCTCCAGTGTAAATGAAAGATTGTTTATACACTCAAAGTTTGTTACAAGTGTGCTTCACAAGATTTTTTTTTTTTTTTACAATTTGCAAGTCTAAAGTAAGGAAGTACATAACGGTTCTGTAGCTGGGATGTGAGATCTTGAAGTTCAGTCTCAGACCTGTAGACACAAGTCTCTTATTTTGCCCCGGTAATAAAGCACATCTGAGGATGAGACCTTGTTACACTGCTTGTCTCATTAAAAGAAAGGTTACGAAACTGTGTTCCGTGAAGGTTTCATCATTTTGTCTGGCCTTCCTTTGTATGCTTCACTGTAGTTTCTGAGGCTGAGACAGAAAGAGCAGAGGGTTACGGCTGTTTTCCTTATTCAGAGAATGGGCTTTGGTCTTTGCTTAATTACTTTAAGAGTAAGCTATAATGACAGCTCCTTTCCCCTCAGTGGTGCAAAAGCATGTTTCATATTTTCACAAAGTTTGTCTAATAATGTGCTCTGACAAAGTGCTAGACAACCTCTGGATTGTGTGATAGTGATCAGCTGTTGTGTTTGGAGACCAGAGGAATTCATTTACACTCTATTCATTCTGGTAGCCTTTGACCACAGTGCTGTTATCTCATTGTCAACAGTATCAGATGGACATTATTGACAATAACCCACTGCCCGTCTTATCTCACAGAATGGACCACTGAACCTGAGCATTTACTCTCTCTTCCTGTTTTTTAATCTAGTGTTGCTGTCCTCTTTCTCATCTTTTTCTTACTATGCCGTTCTCCCTCCCTCTCATTTTGCAGCTCCTCCGCCTCCTATTCTTTGTTTTAATTCCCATCACTGTATATCCCTCCTCTCTCTTTTCTCTCTACCCTCCATCTCTCTCATAATGCTCTTTCAAGGGATAAATACTTGGATGTGCTTGGCCGCTGTTACTTCTTCTGCAGTGATTGAGTTTCTTTCTTTAGGTTTTCATCATTCCCATTCCACCCCCACTGCGCGCTTTCATTTCTTTGTAAACTTTGTCCGCCCACAGACACCGGTATGTTTATGACCTAAAATTAAATTTCCTCTTGGCAATAATTTCCCAAGCATGTGGGGGAAAGTAGCCGGGCGTATTCTTAAAACACTTAAAGGGAATTGATCCTGTTTCTCCTTCCTTCACTTGAAAGCCAGTAATGCACTCTTGCTGAGAGTTGGCTTCAGAAAGATATGGCCATATTGCCCAAGAATCTCATGATACAAGGCCGGTTAGGGGGGCATCATTTCTCAAGGGCTTTACATGCTTTTTAACCACGCTAGTGGAGTAGCTCTAGGGATGGCAGTGTCGCTCAGTTGGTCCTCCACTTTGGTTCAGACTGAAATATCTTTAGAGCTATTGAATGGATTGCCATAAAACTTCATACAGACATTCACATTCTCCAGAAGATGAAACCCTATTGAATTTTGAAATTCATGAGCTTTCCATATAGCACCGTGTCTTGGACCAAGCAGTCCAAGAACAAAGACCACAGGTTTTAAGTTAAAAAAAGGTGGGTTTATATTCCCAAAAATCAATTTTACAAAGCAAATGACTAAAGATAACAGAATTACAGTTATAGGGCCCATAAAAGAGGTCAGCAAAACACGACATAAAAATAAGGTTAACAAAACTAGACGTTAACTCAACAAACAGACCTAACAGAATGAGACACTGGGGTAACACATATACTGGCTGAGCAGACAAAATTAAACACAAAGGGGAGAATTTACACAGACAATAACCAAAAACGAACACAAAGTAACCCATAATCCCCCCCATGATGTCACAGCTCTTGGTTTGTTCCATAGGCTGACCTTCTACATAAAACCAGGCTCTGCCCTCAGCCCCATCTTTTACCTAGCTCCAACCAGTAAGTGAGCATGACCTCAGGTAACTCTAAGACAAAGAGAACAGAATTAATAACTGACCAAAGCAAATAGCAAATTGACCAAACAATGTAAAGTAAATTTGCACGCTTCATCTAGAAAACAGTGTGTTGTCAAAGTGCTAATAAATCAATTTTAACTCAACAAATTGGTATTGTGTGTATTTTAAGGGACTGCAAATTAAAGGTAACTGAATATGTGGTAATGGTGTCGGTGAGTATGTGAATCATTCAATTTTTTTTTGCAGGAATATGATCGGTGTGTGATGGCTGTGCCCACAGCCATCACACACCGATCATATTCCTGCAAAACTAAAGACATTTCCATCAGCCTCAGGTCTACTTGTGTTTAGTGCTAATTAGGAAATGTTAGCATGATGACATGTTATACAAAGACTGTGCGAGTATGTTGGCATGCTGGCGTTATCATTTAGCTGTGCCTAAGTAATGCCCATAGACTGTATAAAAAGAAGTGGATGTTGCTACTGGGTCTGAAAAATGAAGCCAGTGCAGAAGTGCCTTAAAGTTACTAGGTCACTGTTATTAAAATAGTATTTTTGTCATATTTGTTGAAACTGTCAGTCGTCCATACAACAAATTATCTGTGAAAAAAATAATGTTTCCTTTGGCTCCTACTACGGCTGTTAATGGCATTTGCAATAATCCACCAATCCTGAATGAAAATAACCAATCAGAGAGGACATCGGCCTTCTTCTGTGAAAGTGAAAGTTAAAGCAACTGACTTTTTATCAGTCTTTTTTCTGTTTCCCTGTATTTGCAGTGTATGCTACTGACAGCGCAGCGTGTGCATGTGCAGTGATCGACGTGCCTTAGAGACCCCTTCTGCCTCTGGTTGTTTTCATTCAGGTCTGTTAATCATGTAAGAGGTGTAGCAATGGCTATCCTCCCCAGGACCACCCTCTCGTTCCAGTATGGTCACCTCTGGCCAAAATGCCTAATTCAAGGCTTCAGAAGAGTAGTCCACAAACAAATGGGCGGCATCATGGTGAATCTGTCCACTTCTTTTATACAGTCTGGTACAGCCACACAGAGCCACTAGCACGGCTGTCGTCTTGTTGATATGCTGCGATGACACTTCAGCCTTGTCAACATCACCAGCTTCTACCAACAATGCATGTAACATTGAGTTCTATTTCCAAAACCTTGCATTTGTGTGGTGACCAGGGTGTTTATGCATCTAAAGGTGTATACCAACCTGCATCCAGACCTTTGTGAGGTGTCGTATATCGTGGGAAAGTTGAGGGTGAGGGAGTGTTTGTGTTTTTGCACATGTGGGTTAAATGTCTGTATTTGTGTCTGTTGCTTTTGCCTGCATGTGCAAGTTTAAACTTTAATATGATGAAATCCTAGAAGCCTCTGTTCTGTTCCACAGGAGTACGCTCACACACGCACACACACACACACACACTAGTGCCTTTGAACAGAGCACCAATGGAACAACGGTCTCTGTAGTTGTCATGGAAATGACAGATGTGACAGCTGGAGGAAAGACTTGCAGGGAGTATTATGGGGTGTTTGGAGTTGTTGTGTGACAAGTGGAGCATCACTTAATTTGTGCCTGTTTACTGTTTGTTCCCACAGACGTATCTCCTGGGAATCATAATCTCCATATGTGGGAATGTCCTCATCAGCATTTCACTCAACATACAGGTAGGAAGTGCTGGAGCCCAGCTGTACAGCAGACACTCTGCCCGCAGCACACTGCCTTTCTCTTGACAGACACTGACAGTGTGATCTGCTGCCATGTTCACAGTGGGCCGTTGTGCAGCAGATAGCAGAAACGACTTTGTATTTTATGCCAATAAAGCTTATTTGAGTTAGAATTAAAAGAAGGGAATGTTTAAACATCAGAAATCAATTCCATTTTAATACTGTGACTAGCAATACAATCCTCCAGTCAAGTAATCAAACAGCAAGTTTTCAACACTTTGTGTCTGGACTTAATTATATTACTAATTATACTCCCTGATGCCTTATCAGCACTAATTCAAGTGAAACTTAAGCAGTAGTTTTTTTTACAGGGTCTAAAAATCAACTTTATTCACGGCCTGCCACTGTGACAGGCACGTTGTTTTTTTTTTTTTTTTGTTTTTTTTTTGTCTGCCAGACTGACATTTTATCTGCCACTTTTGAAATGTAAAGTGCTAAATGAAGGGATAACACTAAGATGTCATTTAGTGGAAGGAATGGTGCCTTTAATTGTTTTTTTTTTTATATGTACAAAAAAAGTAATACATGCATGGTTGATTCCAGTATTCACATTCTGCCATGGATTTCGAGAACCCTATTTTTGGGGGGGGTGGGGGAGAAATGTACACATGCATATACTTGAATGCACCCACCTACGTGCAGAATTATACTATCAATACATTTCAATTCATACAGAGAATATTCAGCCCAGGAAACTGAGAAATGATTCTCTGTACATTTACTACCACTTGACAACTTCACTGCAAATTTCTCCTTTACTCAAATCGCCAACGGCTGTCTGCTATCATCCACTGTCTCTCTTTCCCACTCGACCACACACTCGCTACGCCCTGAGCTATCCCTTCAGATGAAATTTAAACACGAGGTGGTGAAGTTGGTTACAATCAGTGAACTTCAACTGTCAGTCAAAACAAATAAGATTCCACAGCGCTGCTTTTATATAGCAGTTGCGAGCGACTTTTAAATGTGTACCTCTATTCAGTCATATGCTTAACCTTAACCCTCTGTTGTGCACTTTTACTGAGGCTTTAGAGCTGAAGTTACATTTTTTTTTATCTGTTTTAAACAATTGTTTTTTTCCCACTGTGTCATTAAGATAATAACAATGTAATGTCTGTTGCTTAATTACACTCTGATTAGCAGATGCAAAACTCTATTGATGCATGTGTAGAAACCGGGTGTTTGTAGCAACAGATGTGTAAAACAGATTGAGAGGGCGTGTCCACTTAAACTAAATGTGATGAAGTGCTGTAAAGGGCTGATAACCATTGTTTATTAAGCAATATAAGCTTGCAAAGAAAGCATTGTTAATGATTATGAGGTATACATATGCGTTTGCCTTGTACAGCTTCCCACCTCATTGGTTAGTTTAATTAGTGTCATGCCTCTTCTGGGATGAAATGCTAATCAGCAGAGGGTGTTATGGTGTGTTCAGATGTATGTGACAGCCTCTGTAATGCTGTTTTATTCCATAAATTATACCTTGTTTTTCAAGTGTTATATATTTGGCTGTGTAAGCTATATATGTGAGTTTGTCCTGTGCAGCTCTTCAGTTATTGGATCTGCTTAATCTTACTGACGCCTCTGGCTCCTGTTCCCTCTCTTCCTGACAGAAATATGCCCACGTCCGTCAGTCTCAGCGGGGCTCCAAGCCTTACTACACCTCTGCGATGTGGTGGTGTGGTGTGGTTCTCATGGGCATCGGCGAGCTCGGGAACTTTGCTGCCTACGGCTTTGCCCCAGCATCACTCATAGCCCCGCTAGGTTGTGTGTCTGTCATAGGTAAGGGTGACCTTTTTTTCCCTCTCATACATTATCCATGCATGAAGGCAGGAGGAAAGGTTGCTTCCTCTGGGAGCAACAGTAAGCGTTGCCTTGTGAAGTCTGCTCTTTTTTTTTCCGATCTTGACATAAACAGTCCTCTTTATACCAAGTGCTTATATAATGTGCTGAAAGTCTGACAGGTTTTACTTTTGGGTTTGACATCTGAAAAAAAAATCTCTGAGTTGCACTGTGAATACACATTGGGAGGTATATTGCAATTACTGATACACATTTCCAGAATGCCCATATGAAGTCAGAGTGACATAATTTTTTATAGCTATGGTCACTCCAAAAAAGATCAGAGGCATTGTTGCAGTTTCAAACTTTTAGTTTTACTTTAAACCCTTTGTCAGTGACAGATGGACATGTCAACAATCCATCAACAATCCATCTCAGTGGTAATGAAAGGTTTTTCTTATTTAGCCTCTGTACTGTGACGTATTTCCCAGTGAAACAGAATGTTTGATCGGTGTTCAGTTACAAGGGGGATTTAAATCAAACTTTTGCATTTGATTGAACTGATTAAAGTAGGCGGGCTTAAACGTAAGTGCATTGTAGAGCTACAGCAGACTGCCGGCTACACACTCCGGAGTGAGAAATGAATGAATGAATTAGACCTCACCTATGTTTTGGAAATGAAAACAAAGGTTTGAAAGTTAGCTAACTTAATAACAGCTTGGTGCGCCTAAAAATTGCAGATTGATTGATGGGTAAATGTTGTGATGTTATTGGTTGAAATTGGTTGGTACCAAGCCACAACTTCCAGGGCTGAAAACTGAAGCCAACACTAAGTCCCAAACCTGCAGTTCTTTGAGTGGCCACTTAAGGCTGGATCCAGAAGCCAGTCAAAAGACCCCCATGTTAAAATGTCTGACTTTATAGCAGGAATAAACATGTTTACAGCCTGGTACAAATAACTGTACGGGGGTTAGATTTTTATGTAACTCACCTGTTTACATTTTATTGATGCTTAAAGTTATGCATGTTTTAGGGCAGGCCACTTTGAGTGACAGACAGTCTGCTAATAGTGTCCTTGGCTTCTCAGTCAGATCCATACATTGCTCCTCCACAGCTCCAGCCTCTTGCTTAAATATGGTCACCTCTGGCTCCAAAGAAAAAAGATGGCAATGGCTTAAATGCTGAACTTGAGTCTTCAAAATGGGAGTCCACAAACCAATGGGTGAAGTCGTGGTAGCTACATCAATTATTTATACAGTCTATGGTTGGCACTAGCTCGCATGAGCAAACTTTAGATTTTGTTTTACAGGAACAAGAACAGTTAGGATATTGATGTAGGACAATGAAGAAATTGATTTTCTTTTTCTGCATACATTGCATAATAGGTACACTGAATTTTCAGGAATGTGATCTCAAAGGGTTAAATGGAAATTTTTCATTTCATATCAACTTTAAAATGTTAAACTTTTCAGCATTTACAAATGTAAGAAAGCAAAGATTACAGGAACATGTTAAGAAATAAATATTTTCTTCTTTTCTGTCTTGTTAATCATCTCCTGGTCCCACATATTTAACACACAACCTCCTGGAAGAGTCGCTACCCCCAGGGTGGTAACCAGTTGATGGACACTCTACAAAAACACAGATATAATTGACTGAAATAAATACTGGGACATCTTACATTTTTAGATGTGCTTATCAGTAGATATATAAGCTTTCCCTGAGCAGTGGGCTAAAAGCTTCTACAGAGCTGAAGGTGTTTGCATGATGCTGAAAACATTAGGTGTTGACAACCAAAAATTGAAAGTGCAGCATTAATGCCTCTGTCCTTTATGCTGACTCTCTGCTCTTAGATGTTTTAAAAATCAGTGCATGTCCTGGTTTATAGATTCGGCCAAAACAAATCTTAACAGCACCTTGTTCAAATAACAGGACATAAAAATTAACTACATTAATGGAAGCTCTGTATCCACAGGAGTAGTGCTATTTCCATCCTGCTTATCACGACTTCACATCTACCTGTGCTGGTGAGGCTGATAGGTCTTCACCTCATTCAGCGCAGTCTCTCAGACATAGACGCTTGCTTTTAAAAAGAAACTTCCAACTGTTGCTGTACAGCCTCACACAGCAGCCCAGTGTGTTTTTCCCATTTCTTAGTTTATATCGAGCACTGGACCCAAAACCCTTCAAATTTTATGGGTGATTCAGGAAGTCCAATTACTTCTGACATTATAAATCCAATGGCCCACTCCAGAAATGATCATTTTTACAGCCCACAGTGTGAACTAAAGCTGTCATGAACTAAGCCGGATTCATTAGCCAATCAAAACAAAGCCTGCCCGGTTGCTACAGTGAGCAGCTGCTCAGTGCAAACACTCTAAACACAGGTTAAATATTGAACAGGTTCACTTCTTACCTCCCGCCACCAGTCACTCACCGCACTGGAGGTGGTGGTGAGTCATGGATATAAATGACAGCTATTACCCCGACGCTTCAAACGATTTTCCTACAGTCACGCCTCACAAGTGGATGAATGGTTTGAATAAAACACTGAACGAAACCACAAATCGCATTAAGAAGGCTGCACCTCTTGTTCATTGTAGTTCTGCACAGTGATGTATTTGCTTCAAGGAGCAGTAGCCTCTCAGTGCTGTCAGTGTGTGTAAAGCTGACATGAGGACTGTCTTTAAACCTACAGGTATTAACAATTACTCTGCTCATTTCCATTTTACTATGAATATTATCCCTATAAAAACCACAAATTGCTAGACACTAGTGTTGCATTGAAGTGTGCATGAATAATACGCAGCTGAAGTATGTCTTGAAGGAGTGCCTTGAAGAATTAATGAAGCCAGAAATGAAGAGGTTAAAGGAGAGGAAAGGAGAGGGAGATGTCTGCAGCTGTGACACGGCCTGTCCTCCTCAGAACTAACAAGTAGAGCTGAGGGGAAAATGCGCAGGTTGCTGTCTGCCATCGTGACTCCATTCTCACCTTGCGCTGACTCACACTGTACGCAAATGAGCAAACGCACACACAAATGCGTGCATAACCGTAGTGGTGTGTAAAAACACCAAGGTCTAGTGGATTTTTTTTTTTCCGACCAGAGATGCTTCTTCGGCTAACACACACACACACACACACACACCCCTCCTGCGGTGCTGTTGTACATGTTTTCCAAGAGCTGTGTGAAGGCTCAGAGAGTGGGGGGACAGACAGCGGGAGGCCTTGGGTGAGTAAACAAGAGGGAGGAAAGTGGTTGGGTGGGTAGAGGAGAGGAGAGAGGAGGTTGGGTGCTGAGAGGAGGAGATGGTGAGGTGATAGAAAGGAAAGGGAATGGAGAGAATAAGGAAATAAGACAACAGGCAAAGGCAGAGGAGGGAAGGGATGGGATCGGGAGAGTTGATGATGTTGCTGTCACCCGCCTGTCCCTGCTTGTCACACTGGCACACTAACGCTCCATGGAGAGCAATTACTACTGTCTCCATCCACAGAGCCAAACAGTCTCTATTTGGAATGACAGCATCATCCCAGATGCTGTTGTATGGAGAAGAGCATCAGCGCACACCGTCAGATGCCATGTCGTCACATGCAAAAGAGGAGGGAGGCCGGCATGGTGTAAATAAACAGAAACCTGATTCACACACTGCATCAGCATTGCTCGCAGATGTCAGACCTGCAGCTCTGTAACATTGACTAAGATGTGTTGTTATCACTGTGTGAAGCAGTCAGTTTTTAATTATTTGAATAGCTCTATGGCTTTAATCATAGACTGTATTCGGTAATTGATGTAGCTACCACAACGTCACATATTGGTTTGTGAACTCCCATTCATACATAAACTTTAAGCCTTAATAAAATGTAAACGGGTGAGTTCTGTAAAAATTCACTCCCCTCTACAGTTGAAAGGGGAAATTAGCTATAGAGGTCGGCACATTTTTTGTGCCAGGCTGTAAACATTTTTTTTCTGCTGTAAAGTGGAACATTTTATGATGGGGGTCAATGGGTACTGACTGGCTTATAGCAAGGCTATTCAAGAGAAGGCTGAGACACGGGGTCAGACATGGGGGGATTGCACATGCGCAGTAACATCTGGTCTGCACCCTCCAGCATTGCAGCTCAAGTTACACTGCGCATGTGCAATCCCCCCATGTTTGACCCCGTGCCTCAGCCTTCTCTTGAATAGCCTTGGCTTATGGATCCAACCTCAAGTGGCCATTAGAGGTACTACAGTTTTTGGCACTGGTCATTAAGGAATTTCACAGAAGTTCAAGGAAGTTTGGTTTGTCTTTCATGTTCAGAAATAGAACCTCAGATTTTATAGTCTAATATTTCACTTCAAAACTCCTATACAGCATCTATAATACAACATTTGTCTGTTTAAGAATTTTTTAAAGCCAGTCTTAACCCTAATGGTTTTTCACAGGACAAGAAAGCTTAATAATGTCACAGTTTTTGTTATTTGTGACATTGCAAACGTACAATATGTGGCAACAGTTCCTTTATTTGAGCTTCTCTGGGAGATGACAGCTCAACTTTCACTGCTTTCATACGTTAATGTCAGATCTGTGTGGTGAAAGAATGTTTGACATGGTGTGTTTTCCCACAGGGAGGTTCCCATTACTGCACATCTGAGAGAGTGCGTAGAGGGGCAGTACTGATCTGATCCACACACACACACCTCTGTAAACACACAAGAACAGTGACAGAACTGTGTACCCCAGAGGTTACCACATTTCTCATTTTATCAAGCCGTGTGAATCTCACTTTGTTCAGAGTTGCTATGGTTACTTGTTAGATCCAGCTGGTCCCAGAGGCAAAGAAGGAGTCCTAAATGTGAATGTGAACACACTCACAGTATGAAATATTTAACAACTGACTGTTTCATCAGAATACCAACGAGAGTCTTTATAAACTTCCAATTTGGCAGTAATGTCCCGGCGGCATCTTGCACATCCATGCCTTGTTTCACACGTTTTCTCTGAAAGACACTCTGTCACTATGTTAACAGTTACAGCCACGCAGCATGCAAAGTGAAATTGTGCTTTAAAGGTCCCATAATGTAAAAAGTCCAATTTCCATGTCTTTTTTTATTAGAAAGCAGATGTAGGTGTCATATAAATACTGTGAAAGTATCACAACTAGGGAAGCACCAATTGTAAAATTATGGACTGATACTGTGTTTATAAAAACAATTTGGCAGATAGTTTGAAGCCCAGCTTTTTAGCCCGGGCAAAACTGATGTGACACAATGGAAAAACTTCGGCCACTGCCATCACTGGATGTCATCTTATGGCTGATAGCAGTCAACAAGGCAAATATTGGGCAATACTGATGTGCAGCACATAAATCGGTGCATCCCTAATCAAAACGCTCAATCTACACAGAAATGCACATAACCATATTGAGAAGTGAAGTCGTGATGTCACAACTATACTATATAAAGGTAGAAACTGTTACTACAGTGCTGTTACAGTCATTTCCAAGGTGTAATGAAGGTGCAAAAATGCAGAGAGTGAAGATGTGGAAGACCTGGAAATGCTGACCAATCAGAGCAGACTGGGCTTTTTTGGGAAGGGGGCTTAAAGAGACAGGTGCTAAAACAAAGCATTTCAGACAGCGGATGATTACAGGTATATTCAGACTGTCAGTATAAGAAGAATCACATACTTTTTAAACATTAAAGCATGTAAACATATTCTAATAGAAACCTCAAATACAAGTATGAACTTGAAACTTAGCATAGTATGGGACCTTTGATTCAATGTGAATACCATTTTTTGTTTATAGTAAAGTTTTTCATGGCTTGAGTTTATTAGCTTGCCTAAAATCAACTCTCAGGTGGAAGCATTTGCTAATAAAGCTCCAATTGTGCTCTACAGTCAGTGTTTAACATCCATGTAAAGAACCTGTCTGTCTTGCCACGCCACTTCAGTAATCCCATGTGTGACACGATGTGTGTCTCTGACATATTGAGCTGTTTATGCTCTGTAGCTAATCTCCTTATGATGGTGGCAGAGCCTGTGCACAAACTCAAACTGCCTGTCTGTCTGTTTTCCAGTATTTTCCAGCAATTTTTCTGTTCAGTTAGATTGTCTCTGTCTGAGTGCCATCACCTGCATGCCCGTCTGGCTGGCTGGCAGTCACGCACTAAAGTCGTGTCCAAAATCTCCCAGCAAACACAGCTGCCACAGCTGACTCTGCTGAGGTATTGGTGGAATGTAAAACAACATCACGACAGAAAAGGATGTCAAATTAGGTACTCAAAAGTGTTGTCAAGTGTTGAGGACCTCCAGCATGGCAGCCACAGCATGTTATGTAAACTGACCTCCTCACTGACAGGCTGCTGTCACTTGCATATCTATTTGCCTCCCTGTCAGTCTGTCCGCTGCCTGTTTGTCTTGTAGTTTGCTTTTCTGTCTCAGGCAGTTAGTCCGCCTGTGTGGCCATCCATCTGTGTATCTGCCTGTTTATCGGCATGTCTGTGTGTCTGCGTGCATATCTGCCCGTCTCGCCATCCGTCTCTGTGACAGCCAAATGCTGTATGTTTATTCATCTCCCCGGTTCGTTGCATATCCCATGGAAACATTAAGAAGACTAATCTGAGGCGTAGCTCATGTGAAACTGATTGCTTTTCACCGTCACAGATTTTGACAATGATATTGATTAATGAGTTCATGAAAAATGTGGCATGGAATAGCATCTTGCCATAATTTGATGCTGGCGTTATGAAGTCCTAATGAATTCCATTTATCTGAGCAAGCTGACAGATCATATCAGGCTTATCAGTATAAACATGTGAAACATGATGTGTGTATCTGTTTCTGTTAACATACATTTACACAGTATAGTCTTACTGTGTGTACACATGCATGACTGAGTGCTTGTCTATAATGTGTGGACATACAATATATATGAGAAATTGTAGTCATATTCTCACAGCACACACTGCACAGTAAAATCTAATTACCCCTCATTTCATATTAGTATACATGTATACAGCCAGTCTGTTTGCAATACTGTTGATGTAATTGATATTTTTATCAAGTCAATATTTAGTCGTGTCAGACCCTGCTTGCAATTAAAATGACTTGCTGCTTCAAAAAATAAATCAATCCAGAATACGAGGCCACAAAAATGGCTTTATTTATGTTTTTATTGCCAAGCATTGATCGTGATGTTATTAATATAAACAACAGAGAGCAGGTTCGATCTACAATTCAAATTATTTGGTGTCAACACTGTGTTTAATGTATCTGATTGCTGTTTAAAAAGTATACAGTATGAGATAAAACTGTGTCCCAGTTCAGATTATATTCTTTTAGCCGTGAAAAGTAACTGTGGCATGTTTTATAGCCAGTTAAACTAACAAGAATATATTTTCACTTCCCAGCCAGCGCTATCATATCTGTGGTTTTCCTCAAGGAGACGGTGCGCGCCTCTGACATTGTTGGTAAGCAAACACTCAGTTGGGATCCTCTCAGATTGCTGCTGAGCTTGAGAGGTAACATTTTAGAGTTCAGATATATCAAAGTGACTTCACAGATTATCTCAGTTTGAAAAAAAAAACAAACCTGAGACCGACAAAACATTGTAGTTTGTCTGAGATGGAAATCAAACATTTTTTCCGCTAGTTAAAAAGTCTAATTGCTGTGTGTTTCTGCCAGTGGAAATGAAAGGCACAATCTGTTCAACAGACCTGTCCCATTATGTTGTTTTATGAAAAGCTATTGTTTGTCATAACAATTTGTAGAGTCTGCTGTTAAGTGGCATGGTCGTGATGGTTGTCACAATGACAGTCATTACAACTGCTAGATTGGACATTTATATCAGCACCACACAGCCCTGCATATTGTTGCTTTCCAGGATAAATCATCAGCAATTTTGCCAGTTTTGCTATCATCTTGTAATTGCTGAGTGACTTCATCAGCCACATACTGGAAACATTTAATTGTATGAATATTTTATTTATAAAGGGGGAAATCACTGAGAGCAAACTGTTTTTTAGCAGTGCCCAGTTTGCAAAGGGTTGTGCAATCCAACAATAGATGTATGATGTAAAAGATGAATGACAAAAAATTGAAATTAAAAATGAAATGTTCAGCTCATGGTAATATTCCAATAAGGTAAACTGTGAGTTTATTCTGAAGGTTAGTCCTTTGATAGAGTAAGTAACTTCAAAGCTGGCTTTTCAAGGTAAGTCTTAATTCTTAACTCAGAATTTCTAAACAAAGATTGCACATGTGAGGCACAATGCATTTTGAAGTGAAGGGGGCTGGCAAGATCGGTAGGTAAATTTCCTTTTACGGTTTATAAGAAAAAAGCTCATGCCTATTGACATGATGTAGCATATACCAATATCACCAATAACAAAATAAATGTCACTCTCACAGAGGTGTGCATGACGTACAGGTTCAAAAACTTTGCACAGCAGGAAAACTTTTGAACATGAAATAACTCTTTAAATTTTGCAGTGACTGTTAAAAGGAACAGTGTGTAAGATATAAGTTGATTTAGTGAAATCTAGTGGTGAGAAATTCAGATTGTAACCCACTGAAACGTCTTCCAGTTGGAATTTCCTCAGTGTTCATTGTTCAGGAGGTTTTTATCAGGAGCCAAATTGTCCGCAGAGGTTTCTTCCTCACCAAAACAAACAGACCTGGTGATTTAAAGCCGTAATAGCACTTCTAACATGCTTCTAACTACAGTGGCCAACATGAAAGTGCAAAAACAGGAATGGCTTTATTTAAAGGCAGTGTTTGGTTTGTCTGCTCTGGGCTACTGTAGAAACATGGCAGTTTAACATGGTGATCTCCATATACAAGGACCCACTCCCTATGTAGATATAAATGGGTCATTCTAAGGTCATAAAAACACAACGATTATTATTTTCAGGTGATTATGCACTAAAAAACATACTTCTTGTATTATATTCAATTTCTGCCAATGCTCCCTAACTTCTACACACTGGACCGATTTTGAAAAGCCATACTTGCAGATTGTGAGAATAGTGCCTGTTGTAACAGGTGAGTTAAAAAATATGTGCATCTAGTTCTGCATTCACATCTGAGTTAGAAACAAAACCTTTTCACTACAGTCTCACCACTCTCTGCTCTCTTTCTTATAGGTGGCACCCTGGCAATAACAGGAACGTATGTCCTGGTGACCTTCGCCCCCCACACTTCCACTCACATCACAGCCCATCTGGTCCAGTACTACGCTGTCAGTTGGCACTTCCTGCTTTACCTTGTATGTAACGCTGTAAAACTCTCTCACTGCCTGAGTCCAGTTACATGTGTGAGCTTTTTCTTGTTTCCTTGGAGATAACGTTTGTATGTGTCAGTGGGTTGCTGTTTAATACTTAAAGGAGCACACCACTGAAATGTCCTCAAACATGTTACTGTATGCATACCAATTCCTGTCTCACTTTCAATTAGTTCATCCCAACCTTTAACCTCCCTGTGGAGAGGAGCAAGAGGATGACTACTCTTAAGGGTTCATTAAAGTAATGCATTTTTATTAATGCTCTGTCAAGAGGTGAAGTAAAGTTGATGACCAACCTGACCTCAGTGAATGAATGGAATCGAATTTTGTGAAGTGGGGAGCGAGTCTGTTATAACTAAGATTGTGTTTTTGCACTCAGTATTAAAAAATACTGGCCACACCTCATGGTCTGCCAGTGCATTAACATTCACCCATGTGCTCTCCTACTCCAATTTCCCCTCAGGCAGGGATGGCATAAACATAGCTGTTACCATAGTGACAGATCTGGTACAGAGCTGAAACAAGGTGTTTTTCTCAAAACCTACTCATCACAAAATGTAAATGTTAGCTCCAAATGTTAACACTAGTCTCTGTAAACACCTTAGATGTCTTTTAAAGGAAGATTTCTACAGCAGAGGGTCATATCCTGCTGCTTTTCCACTGATGCCAGGACTCCTGCGATAGCAGCAGAGAGGGAGCTCTGTGTTTTCCACTTTTCAGGTTAAAGAGTTACAGTTCTTTGTGTTATTCAGGAGTGAGGAGGAAAGAGAAGCACTCTTTTGTGCTAGAAAGTGTGATACCTTTGATCTGTTCTTCAGGAAACTGCTAGTGGAAGTCTTAAACACCACTGAGGATCTGTAGCCTGCTGCATTTCTGATATTTATATACTGGTTTATTATTGCAGTATTTTAGTGATGGATGGACCGATTGTTTTCACAGTTTCAGTTCCTTTGAGTTGCAATATGTAAATGTATTGAGCTCTTTAAATTGTGATCCTACAAAACTCTTTAATGCATCACCAGTCATTATATATAAGTTACATTAATAACTACGAAATGATGCATTGATTCAGCCTCTCACTTGTATGTAGGTAGGCTTTGTATGCTCAGTGTAATGTTACAGAAATGTCAATGATCAACAATCTGATGTTCTTTGAGGGGGAAGTAGCAGATGTCCCAGTTACCTCCACAGCCATGTGCTGCTTTTATGTGGTGTCAGAATAATCTGAAAAATGAGAGTAAACAACCTGTTGTTTAACACTTTGAGCAATGAAGCACAACACATCTTCTCTGAAGCGTTCATGATGTTTCCACATAACAACTTAAAGCTCATGAACTCACCGAAGTCAGGAGGATGACCATCTGAGGAACACCTAGAAGCACCTTTGGCCCTGGCTGGCAGAGGTCTTGATTCAAGTCCAATTTAATTGCCAGGACCAATTAAATTGGACTTGAATTAAGACCTCAAGACCTTTGTTGATTCAGTGCTGTTGCTGCACTGTGTTACTGCATAACAACAAAATGAGCAGCAGGAATGGGCATGCACTTTTGGAAGCAGGTTAATAAGTTTGTTTTCATCAGTTTATAATCACCTGAAAATAAGAAAAGTGTTTTTGTTACCTAGGTTAATTGGTGACACTAAATTGCCCATAGGTGCGAATGTGACTGTGAATGGTTGTCCATCTCTACGTGTCAGCCCTGCGATAGTCTGGCGACCTGTCCAGGGTGTACCTTGCCTCTCGCCCAATGTCAGCTGGGATAGGCTCCAGCCCCCCCACGACCCTCAAGAGGATAAGCGGTTAGAAAATGGATGGATGGATGGATGGATGGATGTTTTTGTTACCTTAGAATGAGCTTTTCATATCTACATAATGAGCAGGTCCTCTCCAACAGAGTCATGTTGTTTCTACAGCAGCCCAGAATGGACAGACCAAACACTGGGTTTAGATAGGGCCATTGCATTTTTGCGTTTTTGCATTTCTGCATTTTTCTGACGTCCCACTAAGAGAGAACGGTTCATCAGTCTTGTTCAATGAGTGTAGCTACCAGGCTGTCTGAACTTGAATCCTCTTATCATAATATGATAAAAGCGAGTGGGCAAGTGGGAAAAGATGGGGATTCGTGAGCACTCAGAAGTTTGACAGGCTGACCCTGTACATACCAGACAGACACTAAAAGGAGTTGTTAAAAAATTGTATTCATTAATTTTCACCCATCACTACAGTATTTAGTTTTATAAACTGTCATATATACAAAATTGTCCCTGAATAGAAAAATCATTTTATAATTTAAAGTCAGGGGTGCAATTTTTTTGGTAAGACTTCTGGATAGGTGTTGATTAATCTTTGGGTTTTTTGTATTATACACATATAATATACACCTAAACTCCCTCCAAATCCTTTAGATCCCCTTCACTGTTTATGGAACAACCGATTATCTGCACATAATCCATCAAGCCGGGCAGAGATGAATCCAAAAGGATAACAGCTAGCAGCTCATCAGGGGTGCTAGCCAATAGTATAAACAGTGAATGTGTTGCCCTGGGTAGCAGTGCCATCATTATTCAGGGCACAGCATTTCTCTCAACCATATTCCACATCCCACTGTTGAATGTAATCCTCCTTGCTGAATGGATGTTTACACACTCAGAAACAAAAAAGCAACTATTGGATGAAAAACAAAAGAGAAATGTTCAGGCAGATATTAGAAAAAACACACACGGACAAACAGATGTTTTTAAATTGAGATAGTCTTGCTGCCTCTGGCTGCGGTGATTGATGGTGTGGAAAAGCTACGCTGTTTTCCATTTCTGGCAATGCGTTGTGAATACTCATCAGCCTGTGGAGGAACAATCTCCAACAATATGTGGTGAACTGTAGGTGGTGATTAATCAGAGGCAAATGAAATATCTATCGCTGTCTTCTCATTATTTCCAGAGGTCATACTATTGTCAATTTATTTAATCTGGAAGGATTCCGACTATTAAACCACGTTGGTGTCATTCACAGTGTGTGTAGTGTTAAATGGTATGTGTATGCAAATGACCCAGGTCTTTCTAATCCATTTCCAAAAAGACTAATGAAATCTTGAAATAAGACCTCTATTTAACATATTCATAGAGACACAATGTTTTAAGAGACATTTAAAGGTCAGCTTCTTTCCCTCAATTTTACTTTTGCACTCCCTTCTTATTCTCCATCCATTAAAGCTGTGTGGTGTTATATCAGAGGTCCTTGAACAGCTGAATGCTATTGCCCTGGGCTCTCCTCATTAAGGACCAGCAATTCATTTCATTTTTCTGCCACGGTCATTTGTTTCAATTAAAGCGCACTGCTCACTGCCTGCACACAGCACATTGTTACATAGATAAGATGGCCAAAAGTACAATTCGAGTCCAATTCAGATTTTCATTTTCTGTGCAAAGTTTGAGGAAATTGAATCTGTGTTAATGATTTGTGTGCTCCCCCCTGTCTCTCATGCTCTCTCAACAGTTCATAGAGGTCATCGTCTTTTGCATCCTGCTCTATGTGTACAAGAGGAAGAAGGTGAAGCACATCGTCATTGTGATGCTTCTGGTGGCCCTGCTCGGTATGAACAAATGAAAGCTGTCTGATTGAGGGTAGAGGTTATGGATTAAAGCATTTAGGTAGTCAGAGGTTGCTTTGTTGCCTGGCTACCAAAAAATGGATCCGTGCTCTGTTATCATTTCAGTTGAGTGGGGCATGATGGAAGAAAATAATTCACTAAATCTCACTACAAACCACTGCCACCCCTACAGTGAGGAAGACTTTTGTCTGTATCAACTAAATGCTGAAGTGATCTGTTGGTTTTTGTTGCCGCAGCCTCTCTGACAGTCATCTCAGTCAAAGCTGTGTCGGGCATGATCACAGAGTCAATAAAAGGCCAGCTGCAGCTCATCTACCCCATCTTCTACGTCATGCTCGTCGTCATGGTCGCCTCTTGTGCCTTCCAGATTAAGTTAGTCATGGTTTTCTCTCTCTTCTTCTGTGTACCTTATATTTTCTCCTCTTTCAGCCTTTTTTATTGCTCGAATCCCTCATGTTTGTCACAGGCTGGGTGCAATTTTGATTTTTCAGTTCCCAAACAAACTGAGGAAAATAATATATTAGATATGGTGACATTGTATCTGCAGCACACCTCCAGTATTATGATGGATGAATAGGCTGCCACATAGTGTCTCTATCAGCAAGGACATTACATTCACTGCACCTCTCAAATCTTCTCTGTTCTCTCTACAGATTTCTAAATCAGGCAATGAAAATGTTTGATGCTACAGAAGTGGTTCCCATCAACTTTGTGTTTTTCACTGCAAGTGCAATTGTTGCAGGTATGTAATCCATAAAGCTGTCACTCTGCTGTGGGTTAAGTTTCACTCACTGCCTTCTGTCATTCTGTTTGTGATAAGACAAGTTTCTTACTGTCCACAAATCCTGTGAAAAGACCAGAACCAACAATGAACTGATCCAACACTGGTATTATCGTTTCCAAACTGGTGACATTTTTTTGTAGCCACTGTAGTTATTGTGAGTCAATCCCACATACATTGTCCTGGTGTCATCTGCGGCTGAAAATTGTCTCCAACAATTGCATTGATTCATGTTGAGTAGCTGGAGTTTGCTAAAAATTACAGTGCCCAGTTGTTTTAGGAAATTGCTGAGCCTCATTTAACAAGACTAAGGGTCTACAACAGGGACACTACTTGCTTTGCCCGGGGCCCACTTTTTCAAAATGACAGAAGGCCACGGGGGTTGGCCTTTCTAGGATTTGAAGACATTCAGGGCTTTGCCTCATGGGTGTATTAAGAGACCTGGATACAGCATTGGTGGCGGTGCCTAGTTCTTTCCTATGAAAGTTGCTCAATGGTGCATGACGGCAAAAAAGTTTCATTTCCGCAGTATGAAATTATCTGGATAACTGGCACTGCTTCCGCATTATTGGGCCCATACAGCAAGCACACTGGAGACTTCAGTCGGCCAAGCCGGCTACTTCCAGTGTAGCGCTCAGCTAACTTGAATGTCGTTAAAATGATTTATTTTTGCAGCTCTTGTAGACTTCACAATAGCCAACTTGATAAAATCCTGATAGGGGAACGAGTCATTTCGCAGGGACTGTGATGCTCAAATAAATGAATCTACGGATTTACAGAGGTCTCTTTCCCAATGTAAGTCTATCGGAAGAAAAGACTTTTTGGGCCCAGTGGCATCACGTGACAGACCTGGGAGTTGTAATTCCACTTCAAAGTCTGGCTCACTTTCTGAGGGCCTGCTTAGCATGGACCTCTGTCAGGGTTGTTTTTTTTTTTTTCCACTTTGGCACCTTATTTAAAGTACAAAAAATACTCCTAGAGTCAGTCAGTTTATTTTCATTGTAAATTAGAAAATGATTGACAGACCACCCGGCACCCTATTGTGGGCCCTAAGCTGAGTATTACTGATCTATGAATGTGTTTGCAGCCTTTACTGCATCAGGCACAGTGGTGCTTTGAGCTAAATGCTAGTGTCACCATACTAACACCTTCACAGTAACTATGCTAACATGTTGATGTTTGCAGGTAAAATGCAAAACACAAAGTACAGCTGGAGGAATGTCATTAGTTTTGCAGGTATTTGGTCAAACAGGCTGACATTGCCATTCCTAGAGCCACTCAGCTAGCAAGTATTAAAAATAAAATCAGTTTTGAGTTGGTAATTTCAGTTTCCAGTAGGCCAAATAAAAGAATAATGAATTAAAATTCAGTAGGGTTAAAACAAACTTTTCTTTCAAGGGCATTCTTATATTCCCTATAATTTCTACCAAATTGCATTGCTCTTTCCAGGAATATGAAATTTAAATTTTAAGGAATTTACTCTTAAATTATGGACCCATAGGATAAAGACTGACTTCTTCAGTAGTGGGCTGTGTGCCACACGCAGGGTAGGGAGGTCTGAAAGTATTGCCAGACTTGCACATTTTTAGTTTTGGTCTTTTGATAGTATTTGTTGGCTTTAAGAAACAGCAGCCATATCCTTAAAGATATGTGTGGAGGATAATATTTCATGCCAACTCAAACTCGGCACTTTGTGATGAAGATGTGCTCCAAAACTGCAGTAGCTGAAATTGATTCATGACACAACACAGTGGAATATAATACACAGTCAAGATGATGATTCACTCCTGTATATGTGAACCACTTAGGAGTCCTTGTTCAGCAAAAGCCCCACAGTATTTATAGCATGTGTATTCAGTCAGGTCGGGTCTTTATTATCCTGTCAGTAATAGTGTTCTTTGTTCAATCTGAGAAGAATCAAGAAAATGTTTTTCAAAAGCATTTTTGTCTTGATGGAAAAATCTACCCTCAAAACACTTTAATATGATTTAAAACATTTTTGACAATGGACCTGACATTACTAAATCCATTATGTTGTTTGTTATTCTTCTAGTGGATAAACTGCCCAACATGACGTCATTTCTGGCTATTTCCAGTGCGGTTCAGTGAAGTGTAATAGCAGAAAATGTTCCAGCGGTCCAAAACATCAACAGTAAACATCAGCTATTGGTGTCTCTCTCTTAGACAAAAGACCAACAGCTTCTTTCCACCATTTTGCACTGATGTCCTATAATCATACAGGGCAACATCCATCATAGATCAATGAGGGAGAGCCACAGGGCATGTGGTGATTTGAGTTACTCTCACCTTTTCTGAGAATATCCAGCTCTAATATTGCTCTTGGTATTACTACTGTTCTCTCCACCTACACATATAACCCACAATTGAGTGCACTGAACAACAAATTACTGATGTATTATATCTGGCAGCATAAGAACATCTGGGGGTGGACTCCTCCTGTAAGATTAGTTTAGTTCCAAATTGAAGAATATTATTGTTTTGGTCCCAACCCGGAGGTGTTCACAGCAGCAGACTTTTGGACAGTAAAGTAAGCACATGAAAAGTGAAGGTGCACTGTTCATGAGAGTAAATTGTGTCTTTTGGGTTATTCTGAGGGTTTATTAGTGAACCTGAACATTTTCTGTGTTGCTACTCATCAGCAAGAATGACACTCTTCAGTTAATAACTAAACGCTTTCCTCTCATCATCCCAGCGTAATGTGTACTCAGGATTTGCAGGGCTATGTTTCACAAACAAAGCACTTTAGATGATCTATTCTAGTACTCTGTGAGATGTGAAATGCATTTTAATGTGCTTTTTCATTTTGCAGGGATCGTATTTTACCAGGAATTTGAAGGCTTGGCTTTACTTAACATTTTTATGTTCCTTTTCGGGTAAGTATTCAACAACACACCAGTATTTACAGCTTATTAAAATATGGTATTTACTGTGAGATGGTATCACTATGTTACTCTTTTCCAGTTGTCTTCTGTCTTTCCTTGGAGTTTTCCTGATAGCCCGAAACAGGCCAAAAATAAAGCAACAGGATCGCAATTTTATCGCAATGGATAAGATCCCTGGTAAGTTTTTCATCAACCTTTAATCAGCTCTCATCACGATACAGCACGTTGCATGCTGACCTATTTGTATTGAGTATGGTGTATTGATTAGCCAGCAGTGACCACATGAATCTGCTGGCAGTGACCCTGAATTTATCTGACTGCTGATGTCTGCAGCCCTGGCAGCAGGGTCCATCTAATGAGCTCTGCTGTCCGTGTTCACAGGGAGAAGGCACACAGACAAAGTTCAGCCTGAGGCAAAGACTCTGACATACGGATCGCTGGCAGCCAAACTCATGTGCAACAGAGCTGGCCAAACAGACGATTCATAGGACCAGCTCCATCTGTTTGGACTGTAATATTGGTGGATTTGTGTGTGTGTGTGTACATTCTTCCTCCTGGGTACTTCAACAATATCTCTATTTATAGAAATAAATGGTAGGCATCAACTCAAACCAGTGCCAGCTGAGCGGCAGTATTGGTGGCCATATTGGTCTTAGATTTTATTTATTTTTAAAAAGGCAAATCTCTGTCAATATCCTAAATATCTCTTGAGTTAACAGTATTTCCAGCAGGGTTGTCAGGAGTAACTGATGAGGAAAAAATGACTCTCAATGCACTGAAACACCTCAGGATCACAGCGCAATATCAAATGCCCTACTAGCAACAAATTTCAATTAAAAAGGGGTCCAGGAGGCCACTGTGCCAAATGCCTTCCAGTGTAACATATGTGTTGTGTTTTTCAGTTGAATATGTTGGTGTATGTGTGACCGGTTGTCAATAAACAAGGAGAAAATCTAATGTTTCAACAGTCTGGAGATTTCATGTTCTATGGCAAAATAAGTGCACTAGTGCCCTCTAGTGGTGAGAGAGCTCAAAGAGGTCCAGACAACTTGGTGCATGTGTTGTGTGGATCTGAGGTAAAGTGAATTCCCTTAATATGAAGTAACAAACAGAATAGTAGTTCAGTAGTTATGTAAACCTTCTCTCACAGCTGATCAGGTAAAGTTGCTCACACTTATCTGGCAGGTTTGAATTTGTGTGTGAAAAATTTGAGCATGCTTCATTCTGAAACCTGTTATGATATAACCCGTATAAAAAGCACTAATGCAGTCTGCCCGCCCATCTTTACCTCAAATAAACCTCAGACTACATACTCAACTGCTACCAAACTTAAGTGTTGCCAAGCAACAAAACTCTCATCTGCCACCTACACATTATGGGATGTGTGGGAAACCAGTGTACATGCCAGTGTAACTATAAAAAGAATGCATGTTAAAGTATCAGTTGTTCATTGCATTTACTTATAAGAGCCAGACTATAATGAATATTTCATTGTTGGGGGTTAGATTGAGTGTGCTGTAACATTTGTAAGGTTTTACACAGAAGAAGGTGGCAGTAATTAACCACAGAAGACAAATCCTGTCAAGTGCGGTATGTTTTATTGGCTTATTCAAACAAAACCTTGTCAATGCCGTGGCATTTTTAAACAGAATCTGACACTTCTCTCAAATTCATCCCATTAATTTGCCTTTTTAAAAATAATAGATTGACACTGACATTAATACAGCATCATTAGCATTGGTATAGAGGGATGTAAAATAAGCCTTAAATTAAAGGCGCTGTAAGTAAGAATGTGGCCAAAACGGTTACTGCACTCAAATTCAGAATACTGCCGCGAGTCGTGTCCGCCCCCCCTCCCCTACAGATTCGAGGTTGCTGGACAGCGGCACGCTGGAGACTGATTTGTTTGCCCACGGGCGGCTGCCGTGGCAGGGTCGCGTCCTTGATCTTCAGTTTTCCAGCGGACTGTTTGAGCAAGTCCGGCTTCTCTGCTGCTAACGCTGCTGCCGGGATACAGCTGAGGAGAAGCCGACTGCTAATGTTATGTGCCAGGACACTGCTAACGTTGCTTGCCGTGCTGCTGTAGCTCAGTCGTAACTGTAACTGATGCTGAGACACTACTGACTGCGTGACTGGTAGACGGCGGTGGGTGTCACCATTCAAAACATAAACATGATTTGCGGACTGCAAAAATGTTTTTTTTTTTAAATGCGAATATTCTGGCTGTACTCTTGTTGTTGGTGAGATCAGTATGTTATATGAACATTATTCCTTAGTCTCTGTGACATATTACAATGATTTTACGACTATTTGCTTTAGATTTCTTACATATAGCTCCTTTAATTAATTTTGGAAACCCAGTTGATAAAAGAAAACCACATTTATCTGATCCCTTTGAGATGCATCCCTCTGACTACGGCATTCCTATGAAAACTCAACCAACCCTTCTCAAATAAAACAATAAGGATGTCTCTTCCCAGAGTCAAATAGCCTATACACAACTAAAAATTGTTCCTTCAGCTTCCACCAGGTAGCTTGTAGTCGTCATGCCCCATACATGCCATTATGTCTTCAGCCAACACCATACAATAGACTATCAAGGCACACAGGGATCACTTGGCAAATGAGGCATCATGCAATTTAATTACGTATAATTTTAGGCCTTTGCAGGATAGAAGTCATGTTGATCTTTCTCTATTAACCAAGAATTCGGTGCTTTTTGGAAGTTAAGCTCTGCATAGGCTCAGATGTTTCAGTCAGACCTCTATGTTGATTTTAGCAAAGCGGTAGTGTAGAGATGTGGGGTTACGCAGCAGCAACATTCCTCTGTGTTCCATCGGCTGGTTAAAGAGGGTGTTAAGGAGACCGGCAACACTGACAAACCCCAGGGCCTCCCCACAGCCTGCAGACAGGGAGAAGTCGCCCTGAGTGACCCAGCCTAGAGTCACTCGGGTGCAGTGAGAGATGACACTTGGCAGAGGATCCGGCCACAGCCCCAGGATGAGGTCAGAGGAAGGCTGGGAGGATGATTTGGGGCCTTCAGGTGTGGTGGGGTTTGGTTCAGAGGCAGAGGGAAGGTCTGACTCTTTGCCCTCAGTCTTATCAGAGGACAATGTTGCAATTTTCTTGGGTCCCTTCTTCCGACGTCTAATTCTGGTTTTAAAGTGGTCTTTGTGTGGGGGCTCCTGGGGGCCACTGTCCACAGGCTTGTTGTACAGCAGCTTCAGGTCCTCTGCAGTTGGCACACACACAATGGCGTGAAGCTGTGGATTGCCTTTGGACAGTAGTGACAGACGCACCCACACCAGGCTCATTTCGTGCGCTGTGAAAAACTGTTTCATAGCCGAGCGGTCCAGAGGTGGCACCTCTCCAACACGGCATGGCCTTTGACCTTTAGATGTCGTGGGTCTGCACCAACCTGAGAGCAGCCTCAGTGACTTTCTGTTCCTGTGAAGCATAAAAAACAACCAATATCAACTCATAACAAATGATTTATATTCAAAAGAAAAGTTGCATTGGCCCTATTAAGCACCCTGAGAGACATAAAATTTGGTTAAAGCACATTTTTAATTCCTAATGCTGAACACAAAAAGGCAGCCAATGGACGGTAAAAATCAATCCAATTTTTTTCTCATAAAGTCAGCCATTACTCAAAGCTCGTGTGATGGTTTTATGAGGATAGATGCAACTCTTCCCCTCGACTAATCTCTGTGATGTATTGCATCAATTTAAGGCTGGATGTACTTTGGGTATTCTCATCAGGGACGTTATGATGAAAGGGAGGTAGACTGGAGAAGCCCCATGAATCAAGCCTGTCACAAGCTGCACTGGGGTCTCTTAATAAAAAAAAAAAAGGAACAAAGTGATGATTGGAGCCCGAAACCCCCTAAAACAGTGCACATTTCTGCTCAGGGGACCTTTAAAAGTCAACTGCATTAATATTGTTAGAAGTGTGATTTAGATGTGCAGGATGTTAAACGTCTGAAGGGAGCTTGGCGCAAAACTGCAGTGGGTGTGTGTTTTTACTGACATGAGATTTTTTTCACAACAAGACAAGGAGAGGGGATATTAAAAAAAACCTTCAGCATTTATCACAAACATGAATATAAAAGAAGATAAACATGTACCTCAGTACAGTTATGTGGCTCGGAGGCTTCGTGACAGTGATATCTCCATGTGATGTCATCTCCTCCTCCATCACTGTGTCAGCCTGTGTTGTAGTTTGGGTCTGGCAGTCTCCTTTCCTCTCCTCTCTTCCTTCCCTCAAGATAAGCTCCCACTCCTCGGCCAGCTGTTGCCACGGGCAACGGAACGGAGCCAGACAGCCATGTTTAATGTAACTGGTTCTTTTGGCGGGCGGACGCCTACAGAAGAGATCAGAAGGTCAAACCCTTGTCAAACTGTTGGGGGCAACCTTGCCAATTTATGTAACAAATCATGACTGCTGCACGGTGGATTGTAGTAGATGAAAAGCACACAGCCTTATTACCATCTCGTCTGCATGGTGGGAAATATCTGCATAATGGCAATTAACTGGGGTCAGCGCTTTAGAGCGTTTTCCTCTATCAAAACCTCTAATCCACTGACATTCGCACCACTTACTTAGGCTGTAGGCTAGTGAATATTATCTTTTCCTTGCAGATGATTGTACAGTCATGCAGTAACAGAACACTACAAAGAATCTTTAGTTCCAGCATCGTCTCATTATCACCTTACTTTATTCCTATTTAACTGAAAACAGTTTCCCTCACAGTTTGAAAGGGTAATTTAAAACACGTCTGTCTATATTCTGGGCAATTTCTTAAGATTCTGTTTTCTATCAGTAGGCTGACACACTAGTTATGTGCCAAAATAATTTTACAAGATATACAAAAGCTTTGGCAGCACAAGATGTCCCCACTGAAAACACTGATAATAATAATCACACACAACATTACTATGTCTGGTTCATTTCCCGCTCAGTTTTCAGCTGACCTTTTGAACTTGTCCAGGAGCTCTGCCTCCTGCTCCTCCTGAAAACGAATGCCTGCAGGGCAGTCTGGGTAATCGTGGGGGAAGTGGGGGGCTCCTTTATTCTGAGAGTGTTTCAGACTCATGTTCAGCCCTCCGATGCGAACTCCTCTGTACACCTGGCAGAGGAAGAAACAAAGCAGACAAGACCAAACACTGGATTTTTGGGGAACAAAGCAAACCTGAGGGCTTCCAGTCTGCCTTTAAATTTCAAGGTACATTTAGTATTTCACAGTGCTTGTCCAAACAAAATGGAACTGCCCCAAAGCATGGACGAGGCAACCAAATAATAAAAACATCTTTCACAGAGGTCTCAGTACTGACATCCGTTGTATTATACACATGGAGCCTCACAGCACCTTCAGTCAAATACCAGGAAACCTACAACCTACCCAAAGCTTACCAAGTAGTCATCATCACTCTTCTTGATACACTATAGCTGATATGTACTAATGTCTAAAACAGACAGTTTTAGAATATGTAAAATTATGCTAGTTTTAACATTACACAAAACAGTAAGATGGCTGCCACTTATCAGAAAGTGAAGATAATAAAGTGAAATTTAATCATGAAGGCACCGTCCATGCTACCTACCAGTGGGATCCAGAAGGCCATGCCCCACCCTTTAGGAAGCAGCAGGTCCCATCCAGCACCCCAGGAGCTCATCTCATGTCCCACCTGCTTACCAGGTTGATGAACCAGCAGGATGGGGACCCGGCCCTGCAGGGGTGTGGGGCTCAGCCTGGACCCCGGCACCAGCACCTCGCTTTTCATACGGTTCAACTCCTGTAGGCAACACAGATAAAATGCCAGAGGTTAGAGCAACAGCTAAGCTTACCTGTGCTTCTAGAAACAGAGATGTCTGGCTAGGATGCAGAGGAAAGTGTTTAGAAGTAAGTAATGCACATGCACTGTAAGCAAAAGTACAACAATTATTGATGAGTACTGTATAACATCTCTGGTTGTATAAAAATGATTAACTACCTGCTCCGATATCTTGTTATCAGTGACGTTATCCCGGACAGACTGCTCCCACAGGTAACTCTGACAGCAGGGTTCTGGGACTCCTCGCAACATCAGCTCCCTTCTCTTCTCCTCGTCCACCTCTGAAACAAACACACAGCACACATGGCACGCTCCTGCATGACCAGCATCTCTCTATTATCTCAGAACTCTGAGAAACGTTTTGTTTTTCTGAATTAATGAGTTCATTATCTCAGAATTTCTCAAAATTTGTGTGATGATTTTGTTTTATTCAAAAAATGAAAAAAAAAAAATCTTTTAATGAAAACTTTATAATTCTGAGATACTAATCTCATTAATTCAGAAAAAAACAAGGCAAAGATTTTGTTTCATTAGTAACTGCATTAGGCTTTAGAGAGATTCATAACCCAACATCTCAAATAGCAGTAAATTGATAGGTTATTAATAAACCATATTAAGCTATGGTAACAGGAACATGCTGTAACACTCGCTCATTCACATATCATTCATACATGATGCATCTTCATTTATGACTCTGAGTCTGAATGGATAGTTTGGCATGGTAAAATGTTCATACCCTAAATACAATACAATACAATCTATACTCAAGGGATTTTTTTTAAGTACGAATTACATACCCTGATCTCACTTGACTGTAAATAAGACTATTCTGATATGAAAACAGGATCTTTCTGTGAAAAAGGATCGAGACATCAGCCTAAGAAGTGGATAAACATTATTTTGCGAAAAGAAAGACAGACTTATGTTTACCCTTAAGTAATCCCAGAGCCTGCTACAGGTTTACTGTAAAACAACCTATTCTAGCTTTTACTCAGCAACATGAACTCGGTAACTCAAGAAACTTATTTTTTAAAGCAGACTTCCAAGGTCTGTAAATTCTCTCATGTGGAGAACTGAAATAAACATAAGGCATGTAGTGCAAATACTACTGGCCAATGTGCCTACAATTCTCACTATGGGTAAAATCATGCAGCTGCACAGTCATTAAGTCCCAATGTATGTCAGCCAGTGAGGAGCTCTGTTAAAAAAGATTCAAATGTGAATCTCTCTCGAGAGTCTAGTGACACCTCCTGCTGTTCTCTTAATGCTATGGAAAAACTGTGAGGAAGAAACTAGGCTTAAAAGAAGTTTCATCATCTTGTGATTACAGGTCACAGACTAGAATAAAAATGTAAGTTATTTTAAAGCCGGGCCTCATTATCCTGGCTGTTGAGACTGCTAAAAAGGCTGATAAATACTAACGCAAAGCAAGAAATGTCTTACGTTTGTGTATGTTTGGTTTTAAATTAATAAATGCAAGATTACAAGATGTGGGTGAACCAATGTGTAAAATACAAGATGGTTTCCGAGGCAAGGCAATCACATTCCGTTCCTCTACCACCCGCCCCTAATGTGAGCAAAGACTAGCTAAGTAAACAAGGACATGTGTAAGCACTGACATAACACATAATATCAGACAATTATGATATAGTCTGATTTCCTTTGGCCTAATATATTGTAAACTAGAAATGAGCATACTGAAAGCAGCTCTACAGTGAAGGGACTGACTTCATAGTCTTCTTCATAGTCAGTGAATCAGCTGTTTTCTGTCACTGAGGCCATGTTTGGAGTACAGGGTCCTGCCAGGATTTGAACCTGGAACATCTGCATGGCCAGGCAGAGGCCCCCCGGAGCACAGAACCAGATGTGTACTCACTGAAACAACCTCATGACAAGAAACAGACTGATTCTATGCTCAGCTATAGATATGTCCCATTAATGGTCAGGTTTCTACTGGCATATATTAACAGGAACATAAGGAAGGAAATATCCTGACTGCCTGCCATTTTACCATGTGTATCTATAAACTAACTGCCCACACTCTTCCATTGTCTGTCTGGTAGGTCAGATTTTACCTTGTTCCTGCTTTACACAGGGCAAAGCTTTAACCTTCTTTGTTGGTAAAGTCAGCCTGGGGTCATCTACAGTCAAACCCAGCACTGTGCCTGCAGGGAGCTCTCCAGTCGAATACATGCCTGGATGAATTACACAGTGACAGATATTAGATTAAGCATGCTTACCTTACCAGATGACAAAATCTAAGTACTGATAATAAAAACAACAATAGACCTTTCAGTATGTGAAAGACATCAGCTTGTTGTTGATGCAGATTCATCTTGCTCTGGTCTTTGCAGTGCTCAGGCCACCAGAGGGAGGAGGGCTGGGACTTACTCATTTCCTTTAAGAAAAAAAAAAAACCTGGTATACATCACAGTTCTTCTGAGTGAAATGCAAGTGTATTTCAGAGGCTCTCCGTTTGTCATGTTGCTAACAATATCATTCTTACATCACAATCTGTAGCAGCTTCCAGAGTTTCTGCCAGAACAGAATGGGACTGTGGTCCAATCAGGCGATAGCGTACAATCTCCATTGTGAGGTCACTGCAACAGATTCACAGGTGAAAAACAAAAACGTCAAATAAAATAATTTGGAGTGAAAATAATTCATACAAGGCAAATTTTTACTCAATTTGCATCTTTTTTTAAATTCACTACTAACTACACTAACTTCATAACTATTCCATTTGAGCTGGACTTCCAGGTAACTGGAGTTGTGGGAGATCTGGTTCCATCTCCCAGTATCTTCTTAGCAGGAGGTGCACCGGCATCCTCACAGCTTCGTTTTCTCTTGGTTCCAGTTATCTGCTTGGCCTCAGGGCTCTTCTCGGGCTTTGGCTCTGTTTCTAGGGTGGGAACAACCTCAGCCGGTGTCGCTACTGGAATAACTGGAGGAACAACCGCCTCATCACACTGGCACACAGTCTGTAACTCAGGAAGAAGGTCCTGCAGGGAGCACAGTTGCTGGAGTTACACTATCATATCTACTAAACTCCAACCTTTTACCACAAGATGAATTTACTTTTTTTGTCAGAATACTACATCCAAATATTTGCAGTATTCATAATGCAGAAGCATACTTGTTTAATAGTGGGATGAGCCCAAATCCACAGCTGCCTGTGGGTTGAGCCCTGTGAACGGGGTCTCCAGAGGAAGGTGACAGGGCCCAGGGGCTTTGAGGGGTACTGTCCTGCTCTGTACACCACCACACTGCCCTGTTTTCGCCCTGACAGACACAGTGCTGCAGCAAATGTAGGACCTGGAAACACACACCATACGCATATTACTTTAAAAATGCATCTAAACAAATCTAAACTGATTGTATGTGTCTTCACAGAGGAAGGATGCACGGGGAAAATAGGTCCACAGTGACAGAATATTTCTCAGCATTAAAAATATAGACAGATTATATGTATTTGTAGTTGGGGTAGGGCGTATTCTCACCGGCCTCCTTGCTTGTCAGCTGTGACAGAGCAGCCAGCAGCTTGTCTTCCTCTCCCTGTAGCTCTATGCAGCAGTAATAAGAAAGGTCCTGAGTGGACAAAACCAAAAAGGTTATTTTACTTGCAGTGAAATCCCATTAATAACAATCTTACTTTTGTAAAAGAATTAAACACAACACACACTCCAATTCTGTGATGATGTACCTGAAGTAGGCAGTGGCTGCTCATTGCCCTGTAGCAAGGCCGATAGCATTTGTATGTAGGTCTGTCCCCGAGGCAGTAGCCCCACTTTTTAACCATGTGGAAGCGCTTGGCGTGCCAAATGTGTGTTTCCAGCCACACGTTCTTCCTCTGGCGGCGGATGAACTCAAGCAGCAGATTTCCGTGCCGGCGGCGGGCCTTGCGGCTCTTGCTCTTTGCCTGTTCCTTCTTCTTCGAGCCAGCCTGGAGGCTCTTCTCTCGCTGCAGGAGGCAGGAAACAGAAATCAGAACTGGGATACATGACAGTTATTATTGCACTTCAAGAAGGAGACTGTCTATGGAACAAGAGACAGAAAATATTAAGTAGGACATTAAGATGCTAAAAGGAAACATTCTGAGCCTTACCATTCTGTTGGCCACATCCCTCAGTCTGTGAGGGAGCCGCTTGGTGTTGTGGCCCATGGCCCGTCTTCTCATGTGTTTGGGCAGGGCTCCGAACACATGGCAGCTGCCTGTTGTCTTGGTGACAGCTTTCAACATGGCACACACCTCTGCCGCCCTGGCCCTGGCAAAACTTCCACCTGAGGAGTGATGGGAGTGGGGGGAGAAGGGGGAAGGCACTGAATTCTAAATGTCATTAATATGAGTATCCTAAATTAGACTAAGCTAATTATTACTTGAAGGACGGCAGGAAAAAACAGCACATCTGTACTAAATGAAAGGAAAATATGATCATTTTCTATGACTTGCAGTATATTAAATGATTAAAAATGGGTCTCTAATAGCTATAGGATTTCCCATCAGACAATAACACAGAGTGGTGAGGTCATTATACAACGATTCAAAACAAATAACACCTTATTTACAGTATGCAGTACAAAGTAAATTTGTAAGAGTAGGTCAGCGTCTTTACCACTGATGTACTTGGGCATGTCCTTGGCGTAACCTCCATCATCTTTCTGATGTCCACGGACCCATCCACTCCGTTTCTGAGGGTTCCTTGACTTTTCTGTAGTTGGATCATTATCGCCACCTCCACCTTTGGGAAGATCATTATTTTGTCATTTCAGAGCCATCACAGGTAAGAATGAGATGTGTTCAAGACATGATTCCATACCAGGTAAGACACACAACTGCCCCGTGGCCACACACCCTTAGAAGCAGTTGTTTCTATGGCAATTACTTTGTCATATTCTTATAAATTATTTAAAAATGTTTTTGTTAGTAAAGCATTATAAAACCAGCAATATTAAGGGTGTTAAGGTAGCTCCTGTACTGTGGATTTACCTATTCCTGTGGCCTTCAGGAGGAGCATGGTGTCATAGCTTTTTAACCTTTGTTTTGTTGTAATGCTTACACAATCTTTCCACATCCCTAAAAAAATCAAAAATGTAATGAAAATATTTAAAATTATCTTACACTACTTACTAACAACAGTAAACCTGAGGTAGACTATTATTACAACAAAGGAGCTAACATCTGATTTTCCCCATAATTAATTAATCTGGCCATGGATGTTGCCTATAACATCATTATTCCCTTTACATAAACTCTGCACCCACAAGGAAGTTTGAATAAGCTAAAGGAGATAAAACTGTGTCCTGTTTAAACTGTTGTGATTAATATTAAAGTTAATTTATTCGCAGACATGCAGAGATGAGAACAAATGATGATGTCAGACAGGACACAGACTGAGCTTTGCTGACCCTCTGAAACGCTGACGACGCAGCAGCAAGAGAAGACGAGAGAAAGAGGAGTGTAGAGGTCACAGACAGCATCACAAGAACATAGTCAGAGACATATTGAACCATATCAGATAAAAACAGGAGACATGGTACCGGTGACCGATGTGTCCCCTCCATTATGTGTGCTGCTGTGAGAAGATGGGTACTGAACACTTGCGGGCTGGTTTCTCAGCTTCTTGTCCCTCATCTTCACTTTAGCAGCAGACATTTTCTGTAGAATAAAGACATATTTTAGATGCCAGTTGCTAACTGCTAAACGAAAAACTGACACTGAAAACACCAACATGACTTGTCAATATCTGCTGATGCTAACTTTAGCTACTTAGCCACGTTACTCCACATTAAGTTTGGGTGTTGGTTTAAAAAACACAAATACAACCTATCTAAACATTCAATACATTATTATTACATAGCATGTGTTCACCTCTAGATTCCCCCGTATGAGTGTACGCCAGAAACTTAGCTCAAAATATGGGTCTGCTGTCTTCTCCAGTTAGCCACCATGTGAGTTTCATCACCATGCTTCCGGACATGTGGTGTTTATGGGATTTGTAGTGTATCTGCGCAACTAAAAGTTATACTGCCACTGCCAACCAATCTAAACTCTCTTGCAACGATGTTCTACTTTGTCATGAATAGTCTTGATTTAAGCATTCAATGTGTCAACAGTAGACCCACACTTGTGCCAAAAAAAGGGAAAATGAAAAAGTTCTTGCGCGTCTAAAATGCCATTTACAGTACGGCAGCGCTGGTCACGTCATCCAGTGCGCTTGCAGCTTTCCCCTGCTTCCCCTTGCTTGCACCTCCGTTGCAGCAGTTGTATTATTCCCCTGGTTTAGTTGCACATATTCCTAATAAAATGGCGGCATTGATCAGGAGGATTATCAGCACAACTAAGGCTCCTGCTGCTATCGGCCCGTACAGGTGAGAAGAGGTTCAAAGTCGCACCAAGTTACAGCAGGCACACAGCTGACGTAGTAGCAGTCAAAGTACCATTCATATACACCACATGTCAACAGTGTTAAAATGTTTAGTGTGTTGTTGCCATTGATGTGTCAATCGGTATAATCATACAGTTGTGTTTAAGTGCACTCTGTCGTACAGTAGGTCTGTAGTGGTTGAAGCTAGGGGCAGTGATCACTCACTGGGATGTGCTTGGGAGCAAAGTACAAGTTTTGGGACTGCCCTTTAAACTTTGTAAACCAGTGAAAGGCTAAGCTATTAAGATCAACAGCAAACTGCGATGTCAAGTTTTCCCAGTGCAGTTCTCCTATCAAGTGTAGTAGGCCATGACTTTGCATTCAAATGTTTGGTGGGATTGTACAGCTCCTGTGTGACCACTGGCTGACAGTATAGTATTATATTTTACATACAGCATGTGAATGAAGCTTAAAGGGGAAAAAATATACGTTGTCTAAACGCACATTTTGTCTATGCAACAGAGCAGAGGTGTGTATGTTTGCTAGATGGTTCATTATAATATTTAATCAGTGATAATACAAAGTACAAAGACAGACTTTTTAACCCAAATCTCTGCGTTATCAGTAACTTTGGAAATCATCAAAATGTCTGATCGATGTCTGCTGTCCTGCAGCAGTGATGAGAACTAGAAATGATAACAAGATTTCAGCCCCCTCTGAAAGCTATAACTCAGCCTTTAATTTAATTCAGATGATTCTCTGTCTCTCTGTGTGATTTCCAGCCAAGCAGTGGTGGTAGATCGGACCATGTACGTCTCAGGACAGCTGGGGATGGATCCTGCAAGTGGACAGCTAGTGGAAGGGGGTGTTCAGGCTCAAACCAAACAGGTGACCCACCCAATACAACCTATCAGTCATTTACTCATACACCAGGAGCACTGCTAAATAACTATGTAAAAGATGTTAAGTTGTTTACTTTAATCATTCACCAAGTTAATCTGTCTTATATTCTGAACATCACGAGGCTGATACAGTATGAATAAATGCAGTGTCACAGTGCAGTGTATTATTAAGAGTGAATTGTTTCTTCAGGAGTGTCATGTTTCATTTTCTGCTAGCTTTGTGCCCCAAAGGAGCAAATCAAAATAAAAGATCAGAGGACCTATTTTTTTCCCCCCACAGGCTCTTGTGAATATGGGTGAAATCCTAAAAGCAGCTGGCTGTGGTTATGAGAATGGTGAGAAAAACTTTACCATCTGAAAAGTATTGCATTCAGCATTGATCACTTTGAAGTTCACATGGAGAATTATTTTGTCGCAGGTCTTAATTACATCTTGTCATTGCTTCCCGCAGTTGTCAAAACCACAGTACTCTTAGCTGATATGAATGACTTTACCAATGTCAATGATGTCTACAAGCAGTGTAAGTATCAATGATTCACTTATCAATGGGAATTTTATTTGTTTTTCTATGCAGCTGAGCCATGGTAAAAAATAAGGCTGAAGTTCATCACTTGAAACTTGCAGTACAGACTTTGCCACCAGGTGTCAGCACAAGCCAGAGAACCTGCATTAACCAGGTGTCCATGGCTTGGGGCTTCCCAGTCATTTTATGCAAGTGGTCTCATTCTTACATAATTAGTTCTGTTTTGAGTGCCGATCTGTGGTTATATACTCTTTATTCATTACTGTAAATGCCTTTCCATAAAATCAAACAATCCTAACATCATATTTGTCTGCCCATATCCTTGAGATATTTGTTATGCTTGAATCTTCTTTTCATGTGGTAAATATGCCAAGAAAGTAAACACAGAGGTGTCAGACAAATGTTCAGACACAAGCTGACTTTGTCACCACTGCTACAGGGACTGCTGATGTTTGCAGAGTCACAAAGCAGAGTGAAACCTGAGCTGCTGCTTCCAGTGGTTTAAGCCGTAATGTAAATGTCAGACATCATGCCATATCTGATGCTCTGCACACAGCCAAAAATCCTTTAAAAAGGTCCAGTGTGTAGGATCATACCGAGTGGCAGAATTACATAGTAAAAGAATGGCTTATAGGGAACCAAGCTAAATGCAAATAATGTCCTTCTACAGTCATTGCATTGTACAAATAATATTTACGTCATAAAGATATATTAAAGCCAAAAAAAACCTCTATTTCCACTTTAACTCTAATTACAAAGCCCACATATGAACCCAGAAATATTCAGTATGGAGAGTAGGACTTTCATCTACATGCACCATATTTATTCATGTGCTGTTTGAAGTTTTTTCTTTCCCCAATATAGGTTTAATTAAGTTTAGGGGGTCCTTTAGACATGTCCCACTTCCATCGACGTTAGATATCATATAAGAAGTATACAGTATATTATATATTAAGGGTTACAGCGTACTGTAAATGCAGTAAATGATTAAATACTTTGTATCAGTAGAACTGAAACTTTGAAAATCTTTGCCAGTTTAAATTCACAAAAAGAAAGCAAAATGTGTTCCCTAAGAGTCTTATGTCCCTTTGCGTGATTTTCTTGATCAGCACCTACCTGACAGACAAAGGCTCTCATAAACTGGATAAGTAACAAAAGACCTTTTCACTGACGTGGCTTAGCAGGCGCAGCTCAGGTGTAAATAGTGACGCTAACGATTGCATGTGCAGACTGACTGGGACAATAGAGCAGAGCCCCTAATTAGTGTTATTAGTTACAGCCTGTGCTTGTCTTGCTGTGACAGTCAAAGTATCTGCAGTGGAAAAAAAGGCTTTTTATTTTATATTATTTAGTGACAGAAAATAGCATTTCATCTAAACATGTCAGTTATTGCAACTTCAAATCAGAGGTGTGTCAGATTGTTAATGTTTCATCATAAAACACATCCATCTTAGAAATCACAAGTCACATTATTGCCTGTGTATCAGATTACTTCTTGGTTGCACTTTTTTGCACTTACCAGTTGTCAAAGCTCCACCATGCATCTGTTGCAACATGTCTAAATATGTGTGTGTTAGTAACCCAGTGCCTTTAAATGTGCTGCTCTCTAGTCTTCAGCACTAACTACCCAGCCAGAGCTGCCTACCAGGTCGCTGCTCTCCCCAGAGTAAGTATTTGATTGTGTGTTTCCGTTGGTCCTGTAATCGATTCAACCAAACTGAAAACTGTGTGTTCTCTCTCCATATCTCTTTTTAGGGTGGACTGGTTGAGATTGAAGCTGTTGCTGTATTGGGCCCTCTGACCGATGCTTCCTAACAAATGCATCTATCAAACCATGAAAACTGGAAAACCCATAATCACTGAAAATTATATAGAATGTGCCTTGTTTTGTAGAGCAATTAAGGATTAATTGAACAAAAATCCCACTGAGCACTTATTATTTCTATAATACAGTATATTTATTAAGTGATTTTACATAATTGTCATAAACATGTAGTGGAGCATCTTGCAGACTAACAGCAGCCGGGCTCGGACCACTTTCTCCTCTCTCATTAACATTGATGAGACGTGTTTGGAGGCAACGCTGCATTTTAAATTCCCTCTGCTCACATTTCACTGACAATAGCTGAAAAGTATCTAAGCTTGTTTGCTCTTATTGAGTTACACTGCCAGCAGCGGCAGTGTATCCTCTCTCACTGTGCCAGAGTAAGGATGATCAAATATAACTCAATAATAAATAGTTTTAATTTATGTAAATGGTCATTTGTTTTGTGATACCAATAAAACTATATGCAGATTATCTCTTTGTGATACATTTATTCTTGTCCCTCCTCAGTGATGAGTTATTTCGTATTGGACAATTGTTGATGCCCCCAGGGGTTTATACACAGGGGACAGTATGGGATGTTATGTCCCAGACCATAGTCCAAAATAGATTATAGATTACAGCAGTCCAGCTCTTATAAATGTTTGAATTATTTTTGGTTTATGTGATGAGCATGGAGTTCATCAGAAATATTGTTTCATTCATTTGACTTAAAATTAAACTCCAAAGCAAAATAGTCCCCAGGAAAAGACTAGCATAAACCTTCTATGTCACTGTAAATCTCAAAAAAACATATAATCTTTCTCAGTGCTTCATCCGCTGTGGAGCCAAGTGTGTGTAACTGGGATAGGTTAACACATGTCAAGGCTGGGCGTCCACACAGTTATATTCCAGCCAAACAGCACATCAGCTGATTAAATGATGAACTCCTTCTGTCTACTGTAAAGCAAATGATCAAGTCTTCATTGTTTAGTTTGTCTGTAAAATACCAAGAAATATGAACAGGCATATTTTCTACAATGATTGCCCCCTCTGGTGCTCCAGGATCGCACACTGCATTATGTGTACAGTATGCTGATAAGCGAGTTGTATCATCTCAAACATTGGAAATGTGAGAAGCTGACGCAGCTCTTATGCAAACTCATTTTAAATGATGTGTGGTGGAGCCTGGGCATGTTTAGTGCACAAAATATCATAACTCATTTGAATGGCCAGGGACTACTTTCCAAGTTTCTATGAAAGTGTGCACAGCAGAAAATCATAGCCTAGTGCAGTGGATAGAAAAATAACTGCTTACCAGCAATTAAGCTGCATAAAAACAGTTATGTTTAGAGCTGCAACAATTCCTTGAATAGTTGCCAACTAATTTAATATTTGATAAATCAGTTTGCATATTTTTTTTAACAAAAAGAAAAGTCAAAATTCTCTGATTCCAGCTCCTAAATGTGAATATTTTTCTGGCTTCTTTACTCCTGCATGACAGGAAACTGAACATCTTTGGGTTGTGGACAAAATAAACACATGTGAGGACATCATCTTGGGCTTTGGGAATCACTGCATTTTTCACCATTTTCTGACAGTCTATAGACCAAACAACCAATCGATGAATCAAGGCAATCGTGCACAGATTAATTGACAGTGAAAATAATTTTAAGTTTCAGTCCTAGTTATGCTAATATCTCACTTTTAAAAGTCTTGAGGCTATAGGCCATATGATGAAGAAGAATTCTTTTTAAGCGTCAGTCCTGTACATTTGAATAATGTAAGTATCCTACTGTCACTCGGCACTCTGTAAAGTATGCATGTTCTTTTTTGAATCAGAAACATGCATTGGGCTATTGATTTCCATATACAAAAATACAGTCCCATTAAAAAAAACACATGTATTAGTGAGTGAAACTTTATTCTGTACACTAGGTTAGCAGAATCACAGACAAAGCTCAGAAAAAGAATATATTACAGAGACGAACAAACAGGTGAAAAAAGGTATCAGACATCAAAACAAATTTTGTTCCCACAACATCCATCACATCTTACACAATTGAAATAATTTTCTAAGAACTTTACATGTTTTTTTTTTTTTTTTTTTTAAACACATCATGTAGAACTAATGATAGTTTAAAATCATGTCCTAGGTGATCTCTTACTGTGCTACACATGTACCTTATGTAATGCAGTCACACCAAAACCAATGTGCATATGACATCAGCGTTGCCAGGCATTATGAGGCCTTTCAATTTATCATTGGAAAGGCATTTATTTTCATGAAGAGAATTTTATAAACATCCACCAGCAACACTGCAGCTGCACAAAATGGCTTCATGGAACAGCAAGATGAAATATCAGTACCTGGATCATCTGCATCCTCAACCTGGCAATGATTCACTGTGTCATAACTAATCTTGTGCATATGCTTCCTGTGATCATCTGCATGATTTTTTTTCTTCCTTATGCAAAAAAAGAAAAAGGATTTTACTATTGAAACCAATAAAGTGATGTTGAGAAAAAAACTTAAGGAAACATGGATTTACAGTAGTGCTCATCAGTATTACACTGTACACTCCGTTACTCTGCATTTAGTACTGTCATTGCTATTAATTAAATTAACCTTATTAGAAAGGCTGCAATTAAATAATGTGTAAACACCAAACAAAAATGTGGATTTATGGCAAAGTTTAGACTTCACGACACCTAAAAATCCAATCTGTGAAAATGTGATCCTTTAAAATCAGTTTCCCTACAGGTGATAAAAACTAAGCTGGCAGTGTAAACCTAGCCAGTGTGTTGTTCATCCACCCAGTCTGGAGTTTCTGTCACCTCAAACTCTTTGCATAGTATTATTCACAGTTACATTTGGCTTGTATTCCTCAGAAGCAGCTATTTTAAAAAGTAATAAGGATTTACTTTGGAAAGTATCCTTCCCTAGTTCATCACACTGTCACAAGAGTTCAGATTTCACAGACTGGTGCACCCTCTTGTCTCATCTAACCTGTCCTGGTGTGTCTTTTTTATAGTGTTTTCTTTGCATAGGCCTGCATGTAGAGGCACTTAAGGTCTCAGTAGAAAAACTTATAAAGATTCATATTTACAGATGAAGGACTGATATTTCCTAAATGAGATGTTATTAAGGCACCATGCATATTAATGTATCTGGGGAACAGTTTGGTCAGCGCTTGTGACAATACTGAAAATGTAGCTTTTATTGCTTCGTCTTGTTTTTCTTCCAGTTGTCATACAATGGTAGCTTTGGGGGTTTCATTATTTTGGTGTATGTCTTCTCTCTGAAAGAAGATAAAGAATATTGTGAGACAACCCTAAGATGTGGCATAGACGTGAACTGTTCATATTCAATGTTTTAATTGCAGTAGGTTTGTCAGAGTTAGCAAACATCATCTAAACATTATACAGCTTTTCTCTACTCCATGCATGTAGTTTTTACAAAGTTGTGTCTGGGCTCTGTGCATTTGTAAGAGTATATTCAGTGTGCAAAGGTATACTGGATAATGAGCTGATCCTACAGTGTTTGCAATGGGTTAAAGTGTAGTTTGTGGTCGAGCTCTTACCGACTCAATCCTCCTTTTTGGCTTTCTCACTCTCCTGAGAGGCCTCAGTTGCAGCCACCACTGCAAACACACACATTGAGAGGAGATCAGTACATGATAAAATACATCCACATCATGCTGAGTTAACTTTGTGCTTGTTTAACATATAACTTAAAGACTAAAACAAAAGACATAGTAACAGTGCATCACAGAAGAGGTAACATTCCTTCTTAGCCCCATCTGGTTCTGTTGAACTGGTTTACTAGTGATTTACCTGGCCTCTGAGCACACACACAGTATACTGTATGGTAATTGGTCTGGCATGCACACAACATAGCCTCCAGAGAAAAGTCTCATAAATGTTATGCAATCTGTCTTTCACACCAGGCCAATATTCTACACGTGCTGCCTGGAGGGGCGTCTTTGCCCTAAAAGTACAGCGTGTTCTTTGAAAGTAGTAGAGAGGGGTGCAGGCTTTACTGCAAACCACAAGCTCTGCCCTTCACACAAAGCAACTGACCACTGCAGGCACTGTGCATTTAATGGGTTAATATGCAGAATACACACTTGAATACTGGCACACTGACTGTGAATTGTTTCGGTAGTCATTACTTTCCCAGTAAAGGCAATAACTGTAGACAGTTTATACTTTGGATAATTCAGATTTTAACCAGAGGAAAACTGCATCAATTAAGAGGGTGTAAAATTCCACATGTTGTGGCCAGGTACGTTAAATAGTGCTGCTGTGTCTGTAATGGCATGTGCTTCAGTGCAAACTACAACATACTCTAAATAAAATTGAAACAGTGAAAGAGGGTCTGAGTGGAATCATACAGAGTGATCATAAACATGTGATGACTCACTGAAATTCTCTTTAAATGAGCCCTGAAAGTGGTTTTATGTCATCATTTTTAAACGAGGACTGGAATGCAGTCAGGCTTGCAGAGCATTTACATTGTCTTATGTAATTCGAAGCAGCAGGGCATGATTATTCTGTAGTCAGTTCACAAAAGAGTACAATGAGTGAGAGTTGCGTGACTGGATCTGTTGTGTTGACAACATGCTGCTGTTATAATCGACACACTCAAGACAAGCCTTCATTTCTCGCTCCGGGAGTGTGTGACTGCTTTCTATTCCTCACACTGCGTTATCTGTTCAGCCTCACGGCCCAACAATATCCTGTTCATCCTGTCAGCTCCAACCAATCACGGGAGCACAGACAGGAACCAATGTGTAGGATTGATTATTACAAGAACTGAAAGTTTGGTGTTGCCAACCATGTGTGTGTTGGATACCTGCTTAGTTACCACTGGCAGGGGGTGATGTTGTAAAGTGGTCTTACTTTGGCTGTATGTGTAACCAGAAGATAGACTGGCTGAGTGGGGGGCCATTAATTGTTTACCTGGATGTAAACAAAATCTTATCCACGCACACATTACTGAGTTTTTCTGGCTTTACTCATCTCATTCTGCTTGTTTGCACATGCTTGGTGCCTAATACATGTTTGCATAGATTTCCCAGCTATTTCAGCCAGTGGCAATGCAGCACTGTTTGACCTCCACCCAAAACTGTCAGCCCTCCCTATCTGTCAGTATTGGTGGATCATGCCTTATCAAGCAGGTTAAAACACGGTATGACGCCTTCAAGTCAAAGTTAGCATGACAGGTTTACCAGGAAACACTTCAACTTATCGGTAATCATGTAAATCACCGAGCTGTGAACTCCCTCAAGACATACAGAACTCTCCTTAACTATGGCAGCCATCTTTTACTGGAATCCTATTGTTGTCATCCTACAGCTGTTAACAGTCGTAAGGGAAATGTGCCCTTGCCACAACTGTCAACTGTCACTTATATAAATGAAAATCTGCTTTAAATAGCTAGCTACATAGACCCATGTGGGAATCTGTTTAGTTCTCTATTACTGTTGTAAAATGACAGAGAGCATACCTTCAGGTGTGGGCTGAGGGGCCGCTGCCGAGGGTGCTTCGGCTGGGGTGGACTCAACCACAGGAGCCTCTGCTGGGGCTGCACTGTCTGCTGCAGACTCTGAGATCACAGTTGCTGCCGCAGTTTCTGGTGCTGCTTCAGAGGGGGTTTCTGAAACAGCTGGTACAGATGGTGGAACTTCTGCCTGTTGTACTGGCTCAGCCGCAGCAGATTCTGGAGCTGGAGCTGGAGCTGGAGCTGGAGCGGCTTCTGAGGGGCAGGGTGCCTCAGAAGGGGCAGCAGGGGGTGCGGTTGCTTCCTCAACAGCAGGCTGAGGCTCACTTGGGGCCTCAACAATGACTGGTGATATTGGAGGCATCACTGGAATAGTTGCGGCAGCAATCTCTGCATCTATAAGAGACTGTGCTGCCTCTACAGGTGCTGAGAATTCAGCTGGTGCAGAGATGTCACTTGGTGCTGAAGCCTCTTCTGGTACTACACCTTCAGTTGGGGCTGCAGCTTCAGCTGGTGCTGAAACCTCATTTGGGGCTGCAGCTTCAACTGATGCTGAAACCTCACTTGGTGCTGCAGCTTCAACTGGTGCTGAGGGTTCACATGGTGCTGTTGAGGCAGTAGCTGGTGCAGCATTGTCAGTTGGGGCCTCTGCCTCCACAGGAGCAGCAACTTCAGCTGGGGCCTCAGCTGCTACCGCCTCCTCCACAATCACTGGGGCCTCTGCTGGCTCTGATACAACAGGTTCAACAGCAGGAGTGGAAACTTCAGGAGAGGCCTCAGCTGGCTCAGCGGTCACCTCCTCAACAACAGCAGGGGCCTCTGCCTGCACAGCTACAACAGATTCAACAGCAGGAGCGGCCTCAGACACTACAGTTTCTACAGGGGCAGCTTCCTCCACAGGGGGTAGTGCCTCCACCACCTCTACAGCAGCCTCAGGCTCAGCAGGGGCTTCAGCTGGAGCAGCAGCCTCTGAAGCTGGCTCTGCAGGGGCGACAGGTTCTGGCTGAGGCTCAGGAGCAGCCAGGAGGTCCTCCCCTGAGCCGAGATCCTCCTGGGCCTCCAGGGCTACTAACACGGCCTCTGCCTCTTCATCGGCTTTTGGTTGAAGATCGTCAGGCAAGGCAGTTTGCACAGGCAGCTGCATCTGGTCCTCGATGGTTTGTGCATCTTCTGGGATAATACCATTTCTGACTGCTGTCAACACAGGGATGACAAGAAAAGCTTGATTAGGATTTACGACTGGCAAGCATGTGGCACTTATCAGTCTTCAGCTAGTGATGCCCTGTTAATCTGTAACAATAACTACATGACAATGCTGAGCAACAAAAAAAGAAGATTCGCAAATTGATTGAGCTTGAAACTTCTTGGGGGGTCCTTGAGCCAAATTAATCATTAAATGATTTTGTCATGGCAACACTCTCATCAACATTTCACAAGTGCATCCTAACTGCGACACTCAACGAGGAATCATCGGACATATTGCAGGGTGTTACGTATGTTCCTCTATGTTCTTTTCTTGAATAAATAAAATGTGTGTATTTATAAACTGGTTTAGCTTAACTCACCACGGAAGGCTGGAGATGGGGAAATATAGCAATAAAGCACACAGACTGCATGCTAGGGAAAACATCCTTTCATTTCCGTAGGTGGAAATGTGATTTATTGAAGCCTGTGCTTGTCTAAAGCCCAGAGGACACGCAAGTCACTCTCAAAGGAAATGAAATACACGTGACAACAGTTTTGCAGCCTTTGGAGAGACACCCTACCTTTCTTCTCATTCCCTGACCCCTCCTATTATAACTGTGTGAACAAGTCATCAGCCCTTAGGTGAGAGAATACAGGAGATGAAGAACAATAGTGGGCTTGGATGCTTAAACTCAAATGTCACGAACTGCAAAGCACAGCTCAGTTACAGAAATCACAACAGCCTAATAGTGTGTCATCACAGTTTCCCTCAACAGTATTTTGCAGCTAACTTCTTTACAAAAACACCGGCTGGACTTTGTTCACAAATGAGACAAACCAGAAGGGTTCAGAAAGCTGAATGGGCAGCGGGTGGTTGGATTGGACGCTGCAGCTTCCTGATTTTATTTGTCTGTCAGAAGTGGTAAAAAGAGCTGAGAGTGATGAGTGGAAGGGAATGTGACGGCCTGGCAAGTCAGATGAAAATGAGGCAGTGGAAGATCATGCAACACAAAAAGTGTTTACGCGAAGTTAAATATTTCCAATAATATCCCATTTAAGTAGAGAATTGCAAAAGTAAAAGTATTCAGACAGATGTTCCCACAACCTTTAAATCCTTATAATGGCTTTGACCTAACACTTTCCTTTTATAGATTTCAAACATGCTCTCCAACAGAGTTCTTTAAGCAGAGATCCACCTCACACACCAGCTATCACAAAGAATACAAAACCCAGCAGGCCAGAACTGGTGTTGAAAAGTCTGTTTGGGTCGAGACAGAGACAGCCTCTCCAGGCATGGATGACCCGCGTGTCAACATGATTTAGCAGCCAAAGATGACAGAGATCCCAGTCAAAACAGACAGTGCCACGGCTGGCCAAGAGCACAGAGGGGGAGGGGGGGCAGACGCGGGGCCCGGACAGGGGATGGGACCAGTGGTGGCTTGGATGGCATACAGCTGGTTTGTTAGACAGACTGTATACTGTATGATTTAAACCTCCACCCATTCAGCCACATTTAGAGAAGCCTGCTTGGGCAAAGAGTACAATAAGTGGTTTTCTTGCTGGGGTGATGTAAGAGCCTGGAAAGGGACCCAAGCTTCTCCAGGTGACCAAAGCTAGCTGGCTGAAGAGACAATGCCCTGACATAAACATCACACAGTGACATAGTGGAAGATGGAAATGCTGTACATGAATACAGAGGAACTATGCCAGGTGTGATAAGTACATATCACTTGATTGGGCTTTGGTTAGTCGCTTACTCTCCTTAAGACTACAGCCTTTCCTTGTACTTGACATGAGCTAGAGCAATCATATGCAAAAAAATGAACACGGACAGTAGCTGTTGTGTGTTTGTGGTGAGATAGAGGGAGAACATACTGTACATGCAGCTGTGCCATGACATAGCCATGTACCAGTGGGTTGAACCAGTGAATGGACAATCACGGTCTGTGTCAGGCCTCTTGGTGGGCGTCTGCACACGCTTGAACATAGTGTCCACATGCAAGGCAAAACAAACCAAGGCAATATCCCACAGAGTATCACTGTATGTTTACATGCAAAACTCCCATGCAGAGGAATATCAGAGCAGTCACAAATCATTTGTATTCTTTTCAAAAGGACATCAATGTCCTAGACCCTCCTCTGGCTCCTTTGCAATACTGCATCTATTGTTTGTATGAGCTGTAAATTCCTGGAGCAAATTTCAAACACTCATTATCAGATGATAATCTCACTTTTCGGGAAAACCTTTGCATACAAACTTTGGAGGCATCAAGAAGATGCACATCAAATTTTGGATCACCAGTGGTGCCCCCAAGGGTGGTTGGGGGCACTATGCCCACCTGATACACATGGCCCACCCTGGAGAAAATTAATGGTGGTCAACAATCCTGTTTTTCAGGGGCTGTAGTGCACTAATTTTTTAAACTAGTGGGTCCACTCCATTTCAGTGTGCAGGTGCACCGCTTAACACATAATGGCGAGGGCCAGAAAAACTATTGAAATGAAGTGAAATCTGTCAGCCAACCACACAAGTGTCAGCTGACAAAACAAACATCAACGTTGGCCTACAGGGCAAAAGCCATGGTAGCTTTCCTAGTTGACAAATAATTGTCTGCATGGAAAGTAATGCTCACAATGTGATTTTATTCGAGCCTGAATGACATCCATCAGTTTTCTGTCTTGTCACTCTCCCTTGACTTGTTTGTGTTTTGTATGAGGTCATGGTGACGTATACGCTACTCTTGTTGCTGAAATTTAGCGGCGGATCCAGCATATCTGATGGCTCCAAAAACTATCAAATGGTGTGCAGATGCCGCCTACTTGTCACACTGCAGCCGTACGCTGGCGTGCTGTGGGTGTGGACCCACAATCCAAGTGCTTTTAAGTTAGTATCTAAACTAAACAAGCTAAGGCATACATGGGCACCAACCATGTCAGCATAGCTTGTCAGGAAGGGGGCTACACAATGCTCCAAAGTAAGGTGAAATTTCAGCAAGGAAACAACATGATCATTTTAAAAGGGGTCCCTTGACCTCTCACCTTAAGATATCTGAACGAAAATGGGTTCTATGGTTATCCACGAGTCTCTCCTAAACATGAGAAGGCTTTCACAATAAATGTTTTGTTCCTTGCAATCAGCTCCTTCAAATTAAAGCTGTATATTTGTCTTTTAAATGAAACTAGCCTAACATGTCTAGATACATAACACATCAGAACAGGATTGCTGTGGAACTCAAAATATTAACTGCACTTGTGTTAGTAAATGTACATCAAATATATAGTTACTTTAACTGTAAAATAAGTAGCCTATATACTACAACACCTCGAGCAAATTCCTGAAATTCAGTTATGGCTTTTGGTTTTGGTGTGCCACCCCAAGATTTTCAGTGGTCCCATCTGGCCACCCCTATGAAAATTTTCCAGGGGCGCCACTGTGGATCACATCAGTTTGATCTGGTAGATGCTCTTTGTTGCGTGCAGAAAAACATTTAAAGTCACAAATCAGACTTCTGCAGAGTGGCAGCAAACGGGTTGGGTTACGACTCTTGCCTCAGGCTACAGAATGGCTGACAAAACAGTCCCAGCTGGCTTTCACACATAGCTACTGGAAGAGTCAAACACAGTCCTCACTAAGTTTTACCAATCTGATTCGCCTATGTGTATATGCCCAATTAGCTTTGTGGAATGAGGTTGAGAATTAAACATGCACATACACATCAGCCCTCATTTCATCAGTAAGTCATGCAATGCAGTTTGTGACAACACACTTTCAATGGACATCAAGCTAGAAATGGCTGATTAAAAATGAATGCCAACCACTTCTGGTGAGGAAATGGGTGAACATGAATAATTCTCTCCATGAGGCAGTGTAGTATGCTGTGCAGCAGAGTTGAGTGAGAAAGCACACGGTGTTCCAGACCAACCGGCAGCAGTCACACTCCCCTCAGCAAGACATGGCTGAATAGAAAGTGACTTAGAGCAACTACTGTACATATTTAGAGAAAATGTAGAAACCATTTTTCATGCTCACCAGTATAAAAACACACAAAGGTATTTGAACATTTGAACTCTACATACTTAGTACTTACCCACTGTATCTCCATTGCTCTCCTCTGGCTTTGTACCTGGTCTTTTCTCTTGGTCAACAGTCTGAGCACTAGATGAGGAGCACCCCATGTTTGAAGAAAAGTTGAGAGTTGAGATGAATGAAAAAAAGCTTTAAATCTACTATATAATGCAAACACAAGTTCCACTGCTCTCTGTTAGCAAAGACAGAGACTGTCTGGCAGTGAAAACATGGACCACTACAGCTCTTCAGTTCCTAAGAGAAGCTGGGCACCATTATCTCCCCTTGTCTCTTTGAGTGTTTATGCATGGCCTGGTGCCCTCCTGCTCCGGGTCTGTTGCGAGAATGCAGCCAAGCAGTGCAGGCGCTACTGCTGAATGTTCCCTGACTGCCTCCTGCTCACAGCCACACTATTCATACAGGAAGGGGAGGCAAACATGTGTGAATGAAGTGTGTGTCCTCCCCCTTTATAGGAGTGTCCTCTCTGGAAGAGATCCACCACCTGGTGGCTGAGGGTAGCACATGTGCAACATATGCATTTCTTTACAGTGGTTCTATTTTTGTAGAGTCTGTGAAGGTATGCAGTCATACAGGTATGTAGTCTTATTGCTGACTGAACATGGATCCCAAGATGACTTTTCCCCTGCAGTGATCATAAAGCCTGAAAAAACACACCAAGAAATGTGAAGTGTAAAATGTTTATTTGTCAGTTTTCTGTACAGTTATTCATTTGATGTGGCAAAACATAACAAAGAATATTACAGACAAAAAATACATTGTGTTGTATACAAAAAGTGTATAAATATCTTCAGTAGAAAGCATTGTGTTAGCATATGTATCAGTGTAGCTTGTAGAGCAGGATGAAAGGGATCCTGTGCATGCCACACGGAGGTGTAACATATCTCAGCCTTTCATTTGTGCACCAGTTGATTCTCGAGTGTCTCCAGCTTCTTTGACATAGCTTCAAGTAGGCATGTAAAGGAAAAATGCATATACAAATGAAAACACAACCTACCAAGTTCAGAAATGTATTTTTCATAGATCAGCCTTATCTTCAAGGAATACATCACATCCAAATGATTATTCATTTTCATTCTGTTTTTCTCGCATGTCTCCACGGTTAACAAAGAATCCAAAAAAGTGAATATTCTTCATAAATTAAAGTCATAGGGGGCCATGTTTAACAACAGCAAAACTATATCAAAGTATCTGTTTCCAAACTCTCACACAACTTGTGCAAGTTACATTTATCCAGTTGTATGCTCAGTACTTCACAAACACATGCATTTTGGATAAAACCATAATTCAAAACACTTCCACATAAATACTACTCATCTGTGCATGAGGCTATTAATTTGTGTGTTTCAGATATTGCGGTATTAGCAAAATCATCTACAGAGATAGAACAATGAAAGACGCCTCTTCATTTAAACTAAAATTAGTTTAGTATTTAGGTATTATTATTACTGATCTAAATTTGTCATCAAATACACATTGAAAACCTTTCCAAGCTGAAACTTAAATTAAGTTTCTTTTACCGGAAAAACCTACCTCCAGGCAAGCAAACACTTGATTTTGGCAATTTTTTTTACCTTTATTGGACTACGGTGATCGCTCTTTATGAATGCATTTGACCAGTGCCTAAAGAAGCTGGATACTGTATACCATTGCGCTTTACGATTTATTACCGGCTGTGGAAACCATGTCTGCAGACTTTCGCATTGGTTAGTTTCTATATATAAATGTCTGCTTGGGCTGGTTTCTTCTTATCTGTGTACATACATGTATAAAAACTAAAACCAATATGGCCTGCTGTCTCACAATGTTTTACTGTCGTTGGTCCCCAAGGTTTGAACAGAACTAGGCAAAAAAAAAAAAACATTTAAATATGCTGCTCCTTCTTCCTGGAAAAATTTACATAAGGACCTGAATTAGTTTGAGGTGATTACTATGGGGAATTGAAATTAACGTTAAAGGAAATATCAAGAAAATATCAGAAAAGAAATGAAACTTGGATTATACTGCACGAGTTGTGTGAGAGTTTGTAAACAGATGTTTTGATATAGTTTTGCTACTGTTGAGAGAAGGAGGGATATTCCACTACAGAGAAATTATATTTGAATATCTTTTTTTAAAGTAATTCTATACGTGTGTGAAAGGCACAGTCACATGTCACTTGCTGCATAGGTTAAGGCGTGCCTCCCCAAATAATTTCATTTAACCTTTATTTCGTCAAAAGATGATGCTTATTGTAGTCATTTGTCCATTAAACCATGACACAGCTTAAAACTGGAGCTAAAAATTTAAGATATAACATCATATATGTTATTCACTATGACTGTTTTAAATCATACAGAGCAATGCAATATAGAGACTACAGTAAATGTTGGTATGTCCTCTCACTTTAGTATAATGTTTAGTACATATTTTTCCTTGTTTGTCTCTTTGTCAATCAGTCATCTCAGTATGTTCATTGCTAATGCCTGTAACTCCATTTACAAGTTGAGAGAGACTTTAAATTCAGGTCAATATGTCCTATGTGTATGACTTGTTTGGTCCATCATGAGTCAAAATTAAGACTTTGTTTCTAACATCATTAGACAAAAGACACGCCACGGTATCTGCTGTGTTCAAGATCAGTTAAATTATGTATTTTGGTGTCTATTCATTTGCATTGAAGGATTCTTTGGCAGAGACATACCTACCCAATATTACTTAAAAAACACACATTGAATCTTGGTGTAACTGTGGAGTTGACAGTTTTTTAGAAAAGGATATTGTTTTGTGTCAGCTTCTTCAGCTTCTCGGTGACCTGGTTTTGAAACATCATCACGTTCTCACACTGGCACATGTTTTCATCAGATGGTTTGTCTGTGGGGAAAGAAGACACGAGACAAGACCTTACCTTCGCTCTCTCATTCTTCTCCTCACTTTATCTCTTCTAATCTTTCCCTACAGGTTTCCCTTCCTGTCCCTGCCTGTAGAGAATGCAGTAGACATGGGGAGTGCAGAGAAAAATGACTGATGAGTTATGTGATATGGATAATTGTACAGCGCTGCTGCCTAAAGAGAGTGTACAGAGTTGCTGGTATTATAAGTGATCATCATGGCAGCAGCAGGTGGCAGTGATGCACCATTTTAATGGAAGATTGGAAGAATGGGAGAATTCTTGAGCACTTAAACACAATTTTGGAGCCCCTGTTTGGTGTGATGAAGCTTCTTTTGACAAATAGCTAGTTCAGGTATAGTGCAAAGTACCTGTACATATCCTGGACTTGAGCTTCTTTGTAATTTCTCCCATTTTCTCAAAATCTTCAGCGTAATAAAGGTGCTTCTCATCAGGCTCTGACGCTATTTCTCTCAGCTCCTGCTCGATGGCTTTGCCAACACCCAAGGCATATATTGTGATTCCTGAAAATGACAGAAAACAGGATAATGATTGGAAGCTCCTGTAAGAAATAACTTAGGGCATCTGAATGACAGGGCAAGATAATAAGTGTACCAGAGTTCTTTGCTTTATTAGCCCATTCAGACACATCATCCTGTGATCTTCCATCAGTAAACACGATGCTGACGCGTGGGATGTTCGGCCTGGCTCCTTCTTTAGCTGAAAAGCTGGACTCAAACATGTGTCGTAAGGCTGAGCCAGTCAAAGAGCCTCTCCCCATGTACTGTATCCGGGACACAGCCTGTTTGATGCTCCTTGCCGTGGTGTACTGGCCCAGGGTGAACTCTGGGCGCACCTTGGTGGAGTACTGAAGAAGGCCGACATGTGTGCCTGTCCTAGAAATGTCCAGGGAGTCCACAATGCTGTTTACAAACTGCTTGACCAGTTCAAAGTTGGCAGGGCCCAGACTCTTAGAGCCATCAATTATGAAAACCAGATCCATAACTCCATCAGCACAGTCTGGCTCTGTCAGAAACAAGGACATCATGTTTTATGTATTTTTACTTAAAGGAATACTTCACTCCCCAAATGACCATTTGTTTATCAATTATTCTCCCTGTGTTAAGGAAAAATTTGTTTTTCTTGCATGCCTCCATGGGGAACGAAGAAACGAAAAGTGGGTAAAAAATCTTGATAAATTGTGGTCATAGGAGTCAGTGTGTAACAACAGCAAAGTACACTGTATCAAAACATATGTTTATAGACTCTCGACTCATGCAGTGTAATCTAAGTTTCACTCATCCAGCCGTATACTCAGTACTTTCCAAACAGACTGCTCTTTCCAATGGGGAACTGAAATAGTAATTAAACCTCTGTATGTGCTCTTCAAAGCGAGACCCCATCGACAAAAACAGTAATTTTACCTCGTTGAACACAGGAGCTACTGGTCTACTGCCACCTCATTCGATAGTTTGTTTGTGTTATTGTGTGACTTTGCTGAATCCCAATTAACTGAAGCACAATACTGAAGTCACACAATAACATAAACAAACTAGCTGACAGAGGTAAAGGTAGACCAGCAGCTCCAGTGTTCAGTGAGGTAAAACTATTGTTTTTGTCAGTGTAGTTTTGCTTAGAAAAGAGCAAAGATAAGTTATATTTTTAGTTCAGTTGCCCTGTCTGTTTGGGAGGTACTGGAACTAAATGGGACTATGGGATTACACTGCACGAGTTGTGTGAGAGTTTGTAAACAGATGTTTTGATATAGTTTTGCTGTTGTAAAGTGCGGACTCCTATGACCTAAATTCATGAAGATTTTTTTTCCATGGTTGGATTCTTTGTTCAGCAGAGCCATGCAAGAAAAACATCTTCTTAAGTAATTGATATACAAATGGTCATTTGGGAGGTATTCCTTTTAGGGGAGGGTCCACATCAAAGAAAGTTGAGATCATACTTTTGCAGCGCTTCCCATCTTGAGCTAACATGAACCCTTGAAAACATCTGCAAATGTAGGAGTCGTTGGTATTGACACACTGGTGTTCACAGCCATGGTCCACTGTCTGACACAGATCCAGACCTGTGAGTTGAAATATACAGAAACAGGGCTTAGTGTAATGTTATGTGTCGCATTTAAGTGCCTTAAATATGTGTTATTTATATGACATATCATGAAAAGCACTGAGTTGTTGGAGTTATTTAAACTGCAAATTGTAATCATGCAAAACTGTACTCTAACTGCATGTTATTGTAAGTGTATGTCTCCTGTCTTCATCATCAACATTATGAAAGGGAAGTTTAGAGAGGAGGAGGCTACAAATATGATAAATAGACTAATAACTATCTGAGGACATGAATGCTTCGTGATGGTAAACATAAACACAGAATATCCCCTTAATCCGGGGGAGGGGGAAAAATATTTTTTGTGAGCACTAGGATTAACACTGACCTCATAACTGGTTCAAAATTCATCCAAAATGATGTAACATATAAATACCGGAACAGGGACCAAAGTCATGGCAACATCTGAAAACATGCTGATGAAAGATTTCTGAATGTTGTTCACTTTACCTCACACTAACATCAATTCTGTCTTTTAATTCATATGTTATATGTGTGATTAAGATGACATTAAAGTCAGGTTTTTCTTTTCTCCATTAACATGAATAGAATTTATATAAGAAAATTACGAAGAAACCCCCACTGTGAATCACTCACAACAGAAGAAGAAGCTCAAATCACTGTGTTTAAATATCCACATCACATCCTTTGGCTGCAGTTCACAAACCATGTATGACAATGAATGAGAGTGGACTTACTTTGACATGTTTTTCCATCTGGGCGGAGTGTGAATCCATTTCTGCACTTACACACACATGAATCTTCTGTATTCATAAATTCCTGTTCACAGCCGTGTTTCCCATCAGCACAATAGTCTATCTCTGCAGGAAACAGTCCTTTAATCAGTACAGGCAGGACTGGGGAGTAATTACTGAGACAATAAAATAATACTCTTAAGTGCTGTCCAATGACACCCACGGAAAGTATCACGGTGATTACAGCAAATGTATCACATCTGGGTTGATTATCCAATTCCTTCTGTGCTACAGTTAACATGGTTGCAGTCATGTTGGACTGTGACTACAACCATGTTAACAGAGAACAGGTTGGAGGACATCAATAGTCATTAATGTTTATAGCAAAGAAATGTCTTTCTATTGAGGAAATATATTTTTAGGAACATTTTGAAGAAATTGTTGATACAACAGCAATAAGAGGAAAGAAGCAACTGACACTTACTTTTGCATGTTTTCCCATCAGGTCTGAGTGTGTAGCCTTTCCTGCACTTACACACACATGAATCTTGTGTATTCATAAACTCCTGTTCACAGCCGTGTTTCTCATCAGCACAGTGATCAATCTCTGTGGAAAATATTTATTTTATGAGTACAGGAAGCAAAGTAATTACTGAGAAAATAAAATAATATCTACTCTTAACTGCCGTTCAGTCTGACCCATGGAGAGTATTTATCACCAGTGGTGGATACAGTAAATGTACCACATCACAGTTAATTATCAAGTTTCTTCTTGTGCTGCACTTAACATGCTTGCACTCGTGTTTGACTGTTAAACAAAACAGGTTAGAGGATGTCCACAGTAATTGTTAATGTGTCATTACATATGTAGTAAACCTTTAAGACACAATTGACCTATGGCTTAGTCCCGCCCTCAAACGCGATGAGCCAATTACGGTGTGTATAGCCATTCCCATACTCTCAGACATTCTCTGACTGGACATTCATTGAAATGCATTACAGAAAGTTAGTTTTGTTTGGTTTTATGAGCTTTTTCTGAGATTTGAAGTTTAAAAATGGTCAAACGGTGTGCATGGGGTGCATGCAACTCCGACACAAGGTATCCTGAGAGGCTGGGTGACGAGGTGTATTTTTTACCCTTTAAACCACATCTCAACTGAGAAAAGTGTCTCCTTTGGATAAAGTTGTGTGGTAACGTTAGACCACAACATCAACTCAACGTGAATAAGATTAACAATGATGTCTACATCTGTTCTAAGGTAAGTCAACACCGTGTTTGAGCCAACATATTGTCACTTTGCTGTTAAGAAATAAAAAATTATCTTTAACAACTCTAGCTAACGTTAGCTAAAGTTAGCCTAACGTCAGCTCCTAGCTGCGTTGTTCATCATGTCACCTTGTTTGCTGGGAGTTCATTAGCCTATTTTGTTCTAGTTTTGTACTTTGTGATCGTACAGCATTGTTAGCATTGTTAAGCTAACATTAACTTCTGGAGCTTAGCTTCATTAATTTATCTGTAATTGCAGAGATAACAAAGGTTGGCAAACATTATGCTGAATGATTCAATGTAAATACTGTAGCACCAAACGAACGGAGAGACACTCTTGGTAAAGATGGAAAAAAGGCCGTTATCCTTTTCTCATATTCTGAGCCAAAAACCTTAACTTCAGTGGCACTTTAACTTGTTGTCTTTGATGGCAATGGCAACGATGTGGTTCACAAGCGTACACTGTGACCTGTAAATTTTGGCTTGTAATTTAAGCTTTTCATGGACCTGCTCAACAATAATACATCCCTCCAGTGCATAGTTTATGCCCTTTTGGTAACTTCTCAATGACATCTGATCGTTATGTCCCCAAAAATCAATTGCCACCTGCGAAATGCCGTGTACTGTGACACCTGCCATAGCACCAGTCACTTAATGTTGATAGTTTGTCTGAGTGAGTGGAGGGGGGCGTGGCTTAGCCATAGGTCAATTGTGAAAGTAATGTCTTATTGTAGAAGATAAAATTTTGAAGTAAATTTTGAGGAAAATCTTTCCATCGACAGCAATAAGAAGAAAGAAGCAATGGACACTTACTTTTGCACATTTTCCCATCAGGTCTGAGTGTGTAGCCTTTCCTGCATTTACACACACATGAATCTTCTGTATTTATAAACTCCTGTTCACAGCCGTGTTTCCCATCAGCACAGTGATCAATCTCTGTAGAGAAAATTCCTTTTAAAGATTATTTTTTGGGGGCTTTTTGCCTTCAATGGACAGGACAGATTGAAATGGGGTGATAGAGAGAGAGAGAGAGAGAGAGTGGGGGTGGACATGCAGCAAAGGGTTGCAAGCCTGAGTTGAACCTGCGATCGCTGCAGCGAGGCATTGCCTCTGTACATGGGGCGCCGGCACTATCCACTACGCTACCGACGCCCCAAGAAAATTCCTTTTATCAGTACAGGAAGGACTGCAAAGTAATTACTAAGAAAATAAAATAATAGCTATTCTTAACTGCTGTTCAGTCTGACCCATGGAGAGTATTTATCACCAGTGGTGGGTACAGTAAATGTATCACATCAGGGTTAATTATCAAGTTTACTTTTGTGCTGCACTTAACATGTTTGGGGTTATGTTGGACTGTTAAACAAACAGGTTAAAGGACATCTACAATAACTGTTAATGTATATATCATTACATATGTTGTAAACTGATAAAACATGAAAGAAATGTCTTACTACAGAAGAAATACATTTTGAAGTAAATTTTGAGGAAAATCTTTCCATCTTTGTTGAAATGACAGCAAAGAGAAGAAAGAAGCAATGGACACTTACTTTTGCACGTTTTCCCATCAGGTCTAAGTGTGTAGCCTTTCCTGCATTTACACACACATGAATCTTCTGTATTCATAAACTCCTGTTCACACCCGTGGCTGCCATCAGCACAGTGATCAATCTCTGTAAGAAATAGTGAGTTCATAAGATCAGGCAGGATTAAGGGGTCATTTCTTAGAAAACGTAGGTATCCGCTGAGTTCTGCTGTACTCTGGCCAAGATTTTCATTTGTGCACTGGAAATATAAAAATCTCGTGGAAAAATTATATAAAATTTACTCAACACATTTACGGTCTGTTCTAAATGATGAACTCACTGACCTCCTCTGCATTCTTGATATTGTTCCATTAGCCTATATCAGTGAGCACAAACTCCAGACAGCTGAATAAATTACTAGGTCTTAAACATAACAACTTTGTATGTTCAGCGTCCAACACTGCGCGAACATCTGAAGTCTGTTCAAGCATTAACAAATTAGGTTTCTTCCTGTACATGTCAACAATCCGTAAAAAAAAATATATATTTATATATATATCTATATACGAAACAGGCATCTACAATAGATATGAATGTATACAGCATTACATATGTACATCAATAACACATTATTTATTACAGTGTTTTCCTACTCTAAAAGAGAAAATCTAAGAAGTTATTTTTTTGACATAGAAATAGAAAAACCCAGTGGACACTTACTCTTGCATGTTTTCCCATCAGGCTTGAGTTTGTAGCCCTCTCTGCATTTACACACACAGGAGTCTTCTGTGCTCATAAACTCCTGTTCACACCCATGGGTGCCATCAGCACAGTGATCGATCTCTGAGGGGCGTAAACAGCACAGAACAGAAATTGAGGCATTGTTAACACTATCCACAAATGACAGTTAATTGTTGTAGATAGATTCTACAACCTACAGGAACACAGAAAACAGAAAACCATAATTCTTTCATCAAATATCTAAATCCACTCTCAAATAGACTGTGCAGGTGCAGGTGTAGATCTGTGAACCCAACACAGAGGAGATCAAATGATAGTTCTTGTTTTGATTCGGTGATACTATGACACCCTGGATACACCTCCACATTTCAGCAGCTGCTCTGATGATTGCAAAAGCACACTTCCTTCAGGAAGTCTCCCCCACTTTACTTTCTGTTAACATCCACCAGAGGAGCAAAAGGGACATTTTTCAACAGTGGGTGGACTGACGTCATGCTGGCTCTCATTTGGGTTGGTGGGTCATCAGAATTAAGGTGGTCCTGCACCCATTAAGAGTGAATATTGTTGAAAAACACTATAAAGGATCATGCTGTTTTTATACCTATTATAGTTGTCATGTGATTCATTGGTGGTAGGAAAAATGGATTATAGCTGCTTTAAAGTACCAGCAGATGACCTGCTGTGTATCTTGTTACATTTAGGGATCAATTCAGACTGGGGAAACAACCTACTAGTAAATTTCCCATCCCCTCTGGTAGGGCTATCATTCAAAAAAATTACGATACTGATACCAGTACCCTAAAAGTGCTAACAATACCAATAGAGTACTTCATTTGATACCTTTTTTCTACTTTATTCAATAACCATAATGTGAATTGAAGCATTCTGCTGTGTAAAATGTCACCAGACACCAGAGGTGTGTAGTGTAGCCATACTTTCAAATGTTTTAGTGGTATCTTGGCATGCTAAACTGCCATTTACTTTAAATGCACTGCCTTCAGCTTCACCACGCCACAGACTGTATGGGTGCTGCTGCTGTAGCAGGCCAGTCACACATTGAATTAAATCAAAAAACGCTTGTGGTAATTGGCTGCTAGAAAAATCCTAAAATAGTCTTTTTTTTTGAAGATGTGGGTACAAAAAGGATCAAATTCAGGTATTGTTTGACTGGAGAAGTCAAGGTTGATACCTTAAAGGTATTAAGTACAGAAACCCTGTCCTATCCGTTTGTGATCGCCTGTCATCTTATTTATGAGAAAGTAAAGTGTCTTTGTGAGTTAAGAAGACTATGGTTACACCAGGAAGCCTTGAGAGATAAAAGCTGTGCAAATGTAAAAAAGACTGTAGCTGAAATGAGATGAGAGAAAAGGAATTCCTTCACCTTTACATGTCTTGCCATCGGGGTTGAGAGTGAAGCCCTTCCTGCACTTGCACCTGTATGAGGCAGGGCTGCTCACACAGATGTGCTGGCACTGATGGTCCACCACCTCACACATCTCTGAACCTAACACACACACGAATATACACCAACAAAAATACTCAAACAAAAGGATGCAAACACACATGCATGCATAAACAAGGAGGGACATTGGATTAAAGATAGCAGGGATTCATCACCTCCACACAGTTTGGACTGGAACACCGAGATGAGAGTTTCTATCTGGCTGAAGTTGGCCACTAGGTGCACATGCTCAGAATGTGGCTCACTCCCTATGGCCTTCAGAGTGTTCATATCCACCCTGCCCACTCCGATAGCAAAGATCTGGATGCCAGCCTGCCTTGCCTGCGCCGCAATCTCCTCCACTGTGTCCTGAGGTCGCCCATCAGTCACAACCATGGCGATTCGTGGGATGTGCAGGTTAGCTGGTCGTGCTCCCTCTTCCTCAGTGAAAGCTGTCTCCATGGTATACTGGATGGCCAGACCGGTCATTGTTCCTGTGGCAAGGTGCTCCATGTTTTTCACTGCCTGCTCCACCTCAGCCTTGGTGGTGTAGGTGTTGAGAGAGAACTCAGGGTGGACCACGCTGCCGTACTGTAGCAGACCAACCCGAGTGGCATCAGAGCCAATCTCAAGGAACTGAAGCAGGTTGATAATGAAGGTCTTGACCTTCTCATAGTCATTGGGGCGGATGCTTCGGGAGCTGTCGATGACAAAGACGAAATCCAGTGGGACTGCTTTGCAAGGGATCCCTGTGATCAAACACATGGTGGTTTGTGATCAGGGAACCAAATACTGCAAACTCACAGCTCTGTTTAGAGCAAAATCTAAACTAAACTGTTCGACTTTGTATCTTTGAGAGAAACAGACAAACATGTAGTTGGTAAAACACACAACTGATCACCTACCCACTGGTTTGGTTTGGACGTTAGACTCTACTCGACCTCTGGCTGCAATGGGTCTGAGACGCCGTCTGTCCAGTCGAACTGCATTACAGCACAACAGGCAGAAAAGGTAGAGGGCCAGGGACCTCATCCTGACAAGATGTGACAACTGCAGCTTTTAGAGAGAGAGAGGAAAGCACAAGAACAATAACTTAAAGAAGCTCTCCCACAGTGCAGTGTAAGCAGAGAAGAAGCCTGCATTGGAAAGTAAACAGAGAGATATAGAAAGAGAGAGGCAATAAGGCAAGAGAGAAATAGCCAGAAACAAGAAAAGTTGTTATTTTTGCCACGTAATTGTGGGGAGGAATTTTCGGTCTACATATGAGTCCGCATTTGAATCAAAATTTACACAGTGACAGTCAGTCCTGTTATTGGCTGATGGTGGTCACTATATTTCGACACCACAGCGTCGTCTGAGAATATTAGCTTTTGTACAAGGATGATTTTTGCTAAAGTTTATGTGGGTCAGACTAATAACCACTGAAATATTGCATTAACATGTATTATGTTTCTGGATCACCATCTTATTGTGAAATACCATCAGATTTTGTAGGATTGCCTAGATGAGTGCACCTGTCATCTAAATGTCAAAATTTATGATTAAGGCAGTCTTGGCAAGGTAGGGCCTTGACAACCAAATGGTATGGCAAAAAACACAACTTTCTTTGGGTTAATCCAGATATTTTATGTACCAAATTTGGGGAATTTTGGATACAATTTGAGGGAGGAATGGTTAAAAAAACTGTTTTGAAAAGATTAAAAATCTTTTAATTCCAACGTTTCAAAAAGGTTTTGTTTTTTTTTTGATAATCTTTAAGATTCATTACTAATTAAGCAACAATCAAAGTTCTTTAAAATTCATTTTTCAAAAAAATATCCTTAATAATCATTTATTGGTCAACTATGATAGCCTACAACACTCATAAACACAGCTAATCTGCACCATTAGGACTGTGATTTGTTTTGTCAGTTTTGGCAACATGATTACAATTTGATTCAAAAGTTGCTAAGTCCTGATTGGCATCAACATGAGACATCATGTTTTTCAAATCATTTACTTTCAACTGGAGAGATGAGGAGAGACAACAAACACAAAATAAAGAAATCTCTCCAAAACTGTTTTAACTTTGTGCTCATGAAAAAACCATGCTCTTAGTAAGAAGCCGATTGACACCATATGATTTCATAAGATTTTAAGGATCAGGAATCCAGGAAAATAAGGTTCAAGGTTCATCAATAGACACGTTTTGGGCTTTACAAGCAGCCACATGGTGGTGCGATTCACACCAAAAACCAAATTCTTCTTCCTATTCCTTTCCCAAATGTCACCGAAATCTGTTCATTATTTGTTGAAATATGCCTCTAACATACCATAACATAACATAGCATACCTGTATGACTAAAAACATAACCTCTTTGCTGTAGGAATCAAATATGGTGACTCAGTGTCAATAAGGTGACTTGTGGCTAGTTAAGTTAATGATGAGGAGTGATATAAATAGTGAGAACTTTCACCTCCTGCATATTTGACCTCCCCAGCTTCAGGTTTCACATTTAAATGTGTATAGATGTAACAGCACTGCATGATTTGTAAAGCCACAGGAAAGAGCACATTTCACATGTCAAATGGCAGTCTGATTGTAAATGTAACATATTAACTTGTGAATTTAAGGGTGCAATAATTTTGGGTCGTGTTACTAAACCAGCTCACGAGAGTCAAGTGTTCCCATCTGCCATCATATGAAGTTGACATGACTCTAAATGAATGAGCTTTTTGATGTTTTGCCACATAGGTGGTTTAAAGTGATTTAAGACAGGCTGAAAAGTACAACAGACTGTTTCTCTATCCAGTCCCCAGGAGAGCCGTGCATTACCTGCCATATTCAGACTGTCGGCTCCACTGCTGTCTGAAACCTCTCTGTGATCAGTGTGGAAATATCCACATTCAAAAACAGGGTGATGTTGCATTGGTCAAATAGCACCAATCATAGTTCGGATATAAAAAAGTTAGACTTTAAGGATTTCTTAATGGAGTTCTGAACGTCTCTGTCAGCACTGTCCAGGGTGATGATACTGACCAAGTCCCTCACAGACATGTATATAACAGCTGACCTGGGACCTGCAGAGGTCACATATCCATGTTGCATCCCACAGAGCTGTCGACCTCTGACCTCACATCTGTTTCAAGTCTGTCTGCCACGGATGGACAGTGTTGTCTTCATCAATTATCCATCAGTATAACAAACGTATTATCTATTTCAATGGCTGAAAGTCTTTACTCTCCAGTCTGTCCTTCACTGTCATGTGACAACAGATGATTAATTTAATATGTACACCATTTGGAAAAGTATTTATTATGTTTTTCTTCTTAACTGATAGATGGTCTCCTAAACTGTGTGTGTGACTGAAATGGTGCTGTCACAGAGCAATTCCTCTCAGATTTCCTCATGAATTAAAGCCGCGGCTGTGTGTTTATTATTAAACACAAAAACAGGGTGTACCTAGCTGTGTTTTATGGGACCTCTGTTTTGCACATTCCCTGCCTTTGATGGCTTTTCATGATGCAGGTGATGGAAACTACGACGCTGTCTAACCTTAGGTAAACACAGAATACAGGTTGCAGCTGGTGATTCCACTTTTTTTAAACTGTGTTTTTAAAAAAGTTTCATAAAAATGACCATTTATTCTACAAAAAAGAATATTCCTAGTATGCATGTAGAGCCTGCTGTGCTCCAGCAGCTTAACAGACTCGTGGGAGTCTTCTCAGGAAAATAAATCAAAAATCACTTACCCTGTTATCAAAACAAAGTTTATCTCCTCAACTCCTGCGATCAAAGTTTCTCAATAAATCCCAGCACAAGTCAGGAGAGGAGTTCTAGCAAGAAGAATCAGTCAATAGTAACTCCAGACAGTAAATATGCATATATCACAGTTCTCTGTCTTTTTGTATCTGTCCAGGCACTTGCATTGCTCTGCCTTTTACTCCTTCCACTCTCTGTTTCTGTTTACTCCCCCTCTGATTCCAACCACAGAGACGCCTCCTGTTCAGCTCAGTCTGTTGGTAAAACAGTAACTTTGCAGACATTTCTGTTAACTGATAGCCCCTTAATGTCACACCTTCAAAGTCCTTAAACATTTCATAATACGATTTAGGTGGAGTGGGCATGATCCCAAAACCTTTCTCATGAATACTTCATTTATTTAAGCAGCCTGTCCCGTTTGCTCAGAGATTTAAGGGATTCTTTACATATTGTACTGGATGTGTGTGTAAATCATGGAATGACTTGAAATCATTTTTGGAGGTTCGTGTATCAATTTGGTGTGAGGCTTAAAGGGTTTTAAAAGAACACAATCTACTCTTGTGTTAGATTTTGTCTACTAATTCTTACATGTTGTAAGCCAGTGGTTCTTAGAGGTCAGAGAACCTCCATGGGTTCTTGAGGGAGTTCCAAATAGGAAACAGTTTATTTTTGCTATTCAATTCAGAAGCGAGCCCAATGTGAGTAAAAGTAAAAATGAATATTCTGATCGTAGGTTTCACTTCTTCTCATCTTGTGTTGACAACTGTAGAATTTTCGACTTAATCTTATGTAACAAGCAGAATCTTTCAGATGGAGGTCCCTGAAGTGAAATCTTATAAAATGGGGGTCTGTGACCTATTATATAGCAATTTATGTAGCACACCAAAAAGGTCAAGAACCACTGCTGTGGTCATTAAAGTAATCAGTATAAGCTCTTGTTTGTAAGTTTTAGAACATGCTCAAAGTCTTTTAGCAACCGAAATACTGTTCATTTATTCAAAATGTTCATTTTTGTCTAACAGGCTTAGCCACTGTAAAAGAGGTGTTTTTGTCAATTTTATAAGTGATGCTTGGATGAACGCTCCACATCCCCACTTGGGCAGCAGTTTATGGAAAGACCTGGTAAGTGGAGTCATCATAATTCCAGCCAGTCTGGGGGTACCTGCCTGCCTCACAATGGCCACCTTTATACACAGTCACCTCTTACCAATAGTTTCCAGGGGCACATCTGCCATTCAGGCTGTTCACACAGTGTCAGTGTCAACAGCAGAAACAATTAGAAACATTTTTCTCTTAAAGGAATACTTAACCCACAAAATGACCATTTGTATACCAATTACTCAGGGCACTGCCTTGCATTTGTGAAGTAAAACTTTTTCTCACATGCCTCTATAGCGAATGGAGAATCCAGACATTCGTCATATACTTTGTTTTAGCGAAAGAGCGAGCATTTGGGAAGTACAAAGCATAGGACTGGATAAATGAGACTTGGATTAAACTGCATGAGTTTTAAGACTTTGTAAAGATGTTTTGATATAGTTTTGCTGTTGTTAAATGCAGACCCTGATTACTTCAATTAATGAAGAATATTACCCTTTTTGGATTCTCCGTTCATCATGTGAGAAAAACAAAGTTTTCTTCATAATTCAACATTACATGCAGTGAGTTACTGATATACAAATGATCGCCGTGTCTGTGAAGTATTCCTTTAAACAATCTGTTGTAACTTTTGAGTTTATGCACATGCTTCTGCTTTACATTCAAAATAAAACACAAACATCTGTCACTGAAATTAGACTTTAATAGACAAATAAATGTCACATCTTTATTTTTCATACAGCAGCAGCCCTCAAGTTTGATTTTTGTGTCCTTGCAGGACATTTTGTGTCTAAGAAGCAGCTTGCCAATAACTGCATCTGGTGGAGCAGACTTGTGTGTTTACAAAGACCAGAAGGTCCCATTGGTTTAATTGAAAAAACACAACCGGGTCCATATTTACTGAGCTCCTGAGCGTATAGAGGCCCGATCGACAGTCATTGCACAAGATTCCCTCGAGAAACCAATTCATAGTGACTTCAAAGAGCAAACTGATTCCAGATCAGTGCTGTCAAAATAGATAAATAGCAGCCCAAGACATTTCTCGTCTATCAGTAGAAACACACAGTTACATTTAAAGTTATGAAGGTCAGCCAGCACAGCTCGACACTCCTGATTTTTTTAACACAAGACAATTCTGATTTTTAAATGAATAAAACAGTAAAAGAAGGTGATATGTTCGATATACACTAGGTTGCTCTTTGATCATGTCAGAATACAGGCAGACGCATTTCTTTGGGAAAACTTCCAGTCCAGGTGACACTTCACACATGGATCTATAAAGGGCACCCCATCAGATAGAAAGTTGTGAATAAAGGCAATCCAACCCTGATCAGGAGCAGAGACAAGACAAACAGGAAACACTGGACGACTCTTCACTCATTACCGTGGGCAATAAGATCGTCATTTTTGCATTTGTGCATAAGTTAGATATGAATATGAAAGATAGCACACATAAAATACTATTACAGGTACACACAGAGCTTAAATAGCATTGATAAAAATATATAGAATCTATCAAACTTTCTAGGGCCTTATTACAACCAGATCTAAATGCATTAAAATGCACATCATGTCTGGATTTATATAAACAGAACGGACATATGGAAGAGCTACAGTAAGAACATAAGGTCATCAATAAATAACAGGAGGGGATGAGAGGTCACGGTGGTGGTAGAGGTGTGTGCATGTACGTATGTATCGCTGCATGCATGGGTGTGCTGTAATGTTTGTGTAGCTTCAATATATCCATGAATATACTGTACACTGGAGAGGCAGTGTGGTGCATTAATCTTGCTGGGGGTTTTATTAACAGCAGGGTCCAGTCAGCAGGATGCTGGGAATGTTTTCATGCCGTAGCGGTGGTGTACGGTGGAGGAGCCTGCTTGGGAGGGAGGCTAAGACTGTCATCATACGGAGGCAGCAGCACCTGGAGATAAAGAAGAAAGAGCAGAAATAAAAGAATTTGGTTAGTATGAGTTGTCCTGTCACTTGACTTTGCAAAAAAGCAGGTACAATTCAAAATAATCAGTGTCATAATAATGACAAATCTGTCAATGTCTGTTTGGTTTAAGTTGCATGACATCACACTGGCTTCAGTGCAATTCCAAACAGAAGGAGAATTTAACAGTAAAACCTCTGGATTAAGTGAAATATCTATAGGCCAGGAAGAGTTTAAATGGCACAGAGACAATTATGGCTTCCTAAAAATAGTCTAAACACAGACGTTTAATCAAATATATTTATGCACCATGAAGAGCTGAGTATGTAGAGCAAGGCAGCGGTTTTTATACAACACATTTCATACACAGAGAGAATCAAAATGGTGGACAGGAAGCACTTTAAGATTAAAAAAACAGAGTAAAATACATGATATTGCATTTAAAACAGCCCAAGTTTTATTAGGTACAATAACAACATAAATGCTCTATGGATTGTATGGAAATTAATAGGGTGGGATGGTGGGGTCAGAGAAGAAGAAAGATGATGTGTTTTTTCTTTTTCAACCAACGGAGGGTTGTCTGAGTGCGTACATTTACATGCAAACTAATATTCCACTATTATTCTGAGTATGACAATATTCTGGATTTAATAGGGGTCATGTAAACAGCATATTCTGTTTGGATATTCCAAATTATTCATTCATTCATTCATCTTCTAACCGCTTCATCCTCTTGAGGGTCGCGAGGGGGCTGGAGCCTATCCCAGCTACATCGGGCGAGAGGCAGGGTACACCCTGGACAGGTCGCCAGACTATCGCAGGGCTGACACATAGAGACAGACAACCACTCACACTCACATTCACACCTACGGACAATTTAGAGTTATCAATTAACCTAGTCCCCAATCTGCATGTCTTTGGACTGTGGGAGGAAGCCGGAGTGCCCGGAGAGAACCCACGCTGACACGGGGAGAACATGCAAACTCCACACAGAAGGGCTCCCACGCCCGGGATCGAACGGGCAACCCTCTTGCTGTGAGGTGAGAGTGCTAACCACCACACCACCGTGCCGCCCATATTCCAAATTAGAACGAGTGAAATGTGGGATATTCAAGAATTACTTGTTTACATAGGGTCTTTGGAATGTATACAGCATATTGACAATACGCGTATCAACTGGGGTTTTTACTGCAGTTTGCAACACACAGCCTCCTGTCTGTTTACGGCCGGCTCTGTGTGTTGTCAGGGATACATTGTACAAAAACCAATTTACAAACAGTTTGCAAGGCAGGTGTAGAAATGCATGTCCCAAAGAATTTCACATTTCTGTTTGGAAGGAGAAGCACACTTACGTTTAAACGTAAAAAGGATATCAACAGGCTTTTGGATATGCACAGGTATTGCAACAGCAACCTTTTCAAGGAGGAATAAAAGACAGGGGCTGTGTTCGCACGGTTGAACAAGTCCGTCACCAGTAAAAACATATTAAGCCCTCCTCCCCACCTTACTTTTGCTCCATAAAAACTAAAAGCAGCTTCACTTTACTTGGGTTTAATTCTTGGATGTGTTTGAACAACTAGAGGTGAGTCAATTAATTGATTTTTGATTGAAGGAAAACTATTCTGCAAGATTTTTCATAATGGGTCAATAGTTTAAGTCGTGCTTTAAGAAAAAAATTACCAAAAATTACAAATGACCAAAATGTACTGGTCACAGTTCTCAAATGTGAATATATGCTGGTTTTCGTAGTTAGTAGTTAGTAGTTAGTATTTTTCTGGACTTTTGTCAATCAAAAAGAGAAGGTTTAAATATGGACTTGGGCAGTTGGGAATTGTGATGGGATTTTCCCTCTTTTTGTGAGGCATTTCATAGACCAAAAGATTTATAAATTAACTGAAGAAATAATCACTAATGCAAAACAACAGCTAGTTGCAGCCTCATGACCATTCACATATGTTTCATGGGTTGATACTGAAGCAAATAAGCAGAAATGTATTTTGATTTGAAACCATGACTATCTGCAAGGCTGAAGCAGAGCAGTGAACAACTGTTTCAGAGCAAAAAGGGAAATGTAGTACACAGAGTGTCCTGAATAATGTGGGGGATGAATCAGATATAGGACACTATGCCATGTGACCAAAACAAATGCAGGTGTTGGCATCCAGATTTAGTTTTAATGCAGTTCACAGACTCTCTAACTAGAGAGGGCAGACTTGCTTATTCATCCTCTGCTATTCATCATTCACACTCAAAGTAAGGATATAAGCAATCATTTGTTTGTCATTACCACTTTTCTCTGATGTGCCATGATAAACCTGTTCACGTCTTTACAACATTCAGAAGAAAGTCTTTCATTCAATCAAATGCACGAATCTAAGCTTCCTCTCTGCTCGTCTCTTTCTCAGGTAATCAACCAGGAAGCAAAGCTGAGACTGTGTGGAGTCAGAACATCTTCGGTGTGACTCAACACTCTGGTTTTGCTGTTGACACCATGGTTAACAGAAATGGAGGCTCTCTCAATGGTTCATTTGATTTCATATACAACAACAGCATGTGTCTGACCTGTGTCTCCCATGTTTTAAACAATGAGCCATTGAGGGTTTCAGCACACATGTGCAGACTCAGTCTTTCCTCAGTGAAGGTGAACCACCCTGATCTTTTGAGAATGACATGGACATTAAGTAATCAATATCCTTCAACAGCCTCTACTAGCGACTCCTACATGGATCAATGCCCCTTTGATCTGTAGTGGCCTGTACAGCAATTGATGGACACCCTCTCAAAACATGACAGACAAGAAGCTGGCTTTTGAGGGCAAAGATCAGAACAGGTGCCAGATAAATTGTTGGCATTGTACATTTCTGCAAACCATGTGTTACCTTTGTATGTTTCATACAAATCATATGAACATTTCTACAGTGATGTAGTTCCAATTACATTAGCTTGTGCTCGCTAGCTACAACCAATGAAATCTAGTGGCCGCAGCCATCGGTTAGAAAAGACCTGATGTTTCACAAATGACTAGGAATTTTGAATTGTAAATGTGCCACTGCTATCACTGTAAACTGTGTATGTGCTCTGCATGAATAAAAAGACTGACAGGTGTAATTGACAGACATAACAACAGTGATTACTGTTTGCGGAGCTTAGCATACAGTTCAATCATCATCCGTTTTATAAAGAGAAATTGATGTTCATTTTGTTCTGTGAGGCATTTAAAGGGTTACTTATTGCAGCTCCTTTATTGCCAAATGAAGCACCTGACTGTGGGTGTGAGTGTATGTGCAGGAATTTTGCTCATACGGGACGCATTAGTGGACCTTTGACCTAACTGCTGTGTAACTGATGCATAGTCATGCAAGCTGCTAACCAAAAGCCGCAAACCTGCCTGTGGTCTGTGGGGAGCTCTAATTGAATATGTCAAGTTCTAATTGAAAAAGTATACCTGCAGAGGTGAGACTAATAAAGGGGCAGACCGCTGTTTTTCTGGCACTTTTCACTAATGATGTCAGAGAGTTAGAGAGTGGCCTCCTGTTCCTCTCTTTACAGCTCTAGTGTTTTATCCATCAGGAGTTTCTGTTTCGTAGAAGCCCTTAACATCACATAAAGCCACACGGTGCATAAAGCTGTCAAGTGTGGTGGATTGTTTCAAATTGTGTGGAATGTTACACTCAGAGGAGTCTTCAGACTGAGAAAGGTTTTTTTTATACTTGTAAAGCCCAACATACTGCAAGGTCAACAGCTCCTTGTGTGTTCATGATGAAGAATGTCCACAATAGTCAAAACAGTTCATTAGTGTTTCTACAGCCTACTTTTTTCTCTCCCTTCAGTCAAGTTATAATCAGTTATAATAAGTGTGTGGGCAGCAGGGTAACAGCGGTCAGGGGGCCAGGCCTGAGCAACAGAACACTGACATGAGACCTAGACAGAGCTCACTTAACTGTACCACTTACTGTTACTACTGTGCCTCCGCCACCATTATAATGGCTTTGCCAGCAATGGAGCCACATCTCTCCATCCAAGTCTGTTCTTTCATCCATGTAAGCCGTGTAAAACTACCTGCTGCGACAGCCCATCTTTATACTTCCTTCCTCCCCCAACATGACGGCTTTACAGTTGCCAGACTGGCCTACCTACGCAGACGATTAAAAGTGACTTGTGGTCTGGACTGAATAAGGTAATCATTTTTCTGCAGAAGTGGAATAAAACAGCAATTCGAGATATTCTTTTATGTTGGATCTCTAGATGAAAATGAATGTAGGCATAAAGGATAGTTTAATGGACTATGAATTTGGTAACATATAGCACACGTGCACAGTGATGATATTTTTCTCACTCCTTGTCATGTCTACATTTTATTTATATCTGCAGACTTGTAAATCACTTGGTTTGCTAATCAGACATTTTAATCTGCTGTGGAAATATTTCTCTTCCACTTAATGCTGACAGAAGTATTTGTTCAGCTGTACACTGCATGTGAGGTAGGTCTGCAGTGCTGGTGTTAAAGCGAGAGTGCACAAAGACATTTGTGACAGCTCATTGGAAAATGTGATTTACATTCACCATCCATGGTCTAACAGAAAAAAAATAGCAGAAAATGTTTTTCTACAGATTCCCTCAACTGTGGCCTGACCTACCAGAAAACTGACCAGCTAATCAGAGCTTAGCCCATGCTCTTCCATCTTCTGTTTAAAAGGTAAGTCTAGTCATATTCTCTTTGTTTCTTTTTATCAACAAAAACCAATTCTAACAAGATCTGATGCTACTACAAAATGGTGCCAGTTCAACCAAAGATACAGCATGTCAATATACTGTTCCATGCTGTAGAGCTCCATTACTGTCCAAAATTGATTTCAAATCTTCAGTGAGCCACACTATTGCACATTGTGACATGTTCCCTCATTACTATTTAATTAATCCACCATTGAAACATTCCAAGACTTTACTCTGGTTTAAATCAATTTTGCGAAAAACTACAGTGCTGAGCTGGTATTAGAAACCACTGAGCCTTTAAAAAATGAATCTGTATACTTTTTTTTTTTTTTAAAGATTCACATTGTTTCAGGTGTCTTACCGTGGTGTCATTGGTCGTGACATAGAGCAGAACTTCAGAAGAACCCCGGCCGCTCACATATCTGTAGCAGTTCCACACACATGCTATCAGGTAGGCCTGATATCAGAAAGAACACAATCACAGATTAGAAGCTTTAACTGCATGACATCAACATCATCTGCTATTTAGCAAAAATCAGAAATACTAAGTAGGGTTATGGTAGGTGATATGTAATTTGGTTATGAGTTAGTAAACATATTTGGCTTCACATTACAAAACAGAAATGGTTGTTAGCCAAACTAGAAGCATGGCTGTATGAATGGCAATGTTGGTCTGTCCACAACTTTGGTCAAAACTCAAATATCTCAAAAAACGTTTTAAAGCTGTAGTTGATTAAAAAAAAAAAAAAACTGTCACTATATCCTGACAGTAGCATATAAGACAGAAAGTCTATAATGAGTCATTTCACATATCAAAGCTAAACAGTACACTAAAATGTGTTTCTGAAAACATCTGTCTCATGTGGATGGAGTGACAGGGTCAGCCAATATGACAAAATGTTTGGTTTGTAAAAGTTACCCACGATATATTTAATGTGTAGCCATGAAATATTGTACAGACACACACAAATATAGCCTCACAGAGCTGCTAACATTGAGCGCGTTTACATGCACACTAATAAACCGATCATTATCTGATTTCTGGAGTTACCTGATTATTCAAGTGGTCATGTAAACAGCATAATCCGATAGGCTTTATCAGATAAAAGCCATTATCTGATTATGAGAAATCAGATAAACACACCTAGCTTTTTCCCCAATAGTCAGATTATTTGGTGCATGTATACCCTTTAATCTGGTTTCTTTCGGGTTTTGCTATTTGATACTCCCACTCCACTACATTTTAGAGGGAAATATTGTACTTTCTACTCCACTACATTAACCTGACAGCTTTTGTTCCCTTTCAGATAAAGATTTTACATAAAATAATATATTTGTATTTACTCAGTGTTTAAATTGTCACTTTTATTTTATTTTACTTATATGTTATGCACTTTGTGTGACAAGTTTATGTACAATACATTTGTATATTGCACTTTGCAGTACTTTTACTCCGAATCTACCCAAAGTATGTAAAATTGGCTCCACATTGATAAACTACACATTAGAATGCTCTCACATGTATTTGTTAATGATAAAAACAAACAGTACTGTAAGAATATAAGCTGTCAGCATGATGAGTGCTTTATTTTGCAAATATATGACTTGCGTACTTTTCGAGGTTTTTCAAGGATATGAGTACCTACTGTAACAGGAAGTTTGAGTTTTATATCATGTACTTGGGGAGAAATCCAACTGAAGGACTGAATCATGTAAACCAGGTTTTTCTGATTATCAGATTATTGAAGTGCACGTAAACGCATCAAATCGGATTATTACCATTACCTGATTATTCCCAGTTATCTGATTATTGTGCACATGTAACCGTGCTCATTGTTGTAGACTCTTAATCTTTTTATAATTTCGTTTTGTTGTAGTGAAGCCCGCAAGTTTTAAAACAGTGTTGTGGTTTCAGCTTTTCCTCATTATTATGTAACATTTCATTTCATCCCTTGAGGAAAGTTGTGGTGTAAGTGTTACATTTTTGTCCCATATTTTATTTTTGCACACAGACAGACACAGCTGGCGCCATGACAACATGCACATCATGTCTCATAGTGAAAAAGTGGATGTAATAAAAGTATGTTATTCAAAGAAGCTCTCACTAACACTGAGAATAACTCACATAACATACAGATGATAGTAATCCAATAACCTGCTTGTTGAATTCAGACTGTTTTCAGATTCTGTTTGAGGGCTATTCATCGCTTTAGAGTATTAAAAAGTTCCTGTTGTTCTCCGTCATCCAGGAATCATCTACCTCTCAGCAGGCAGCTTGCTACTGCAACTCTTCAGCCAAACACAACACCATCTGCTAAATCCATCCACTAGCACAAACCCCAAGCCAGACTGAGCTTTCTAACTTCTATAATAACCCAATTAAGAAGTCACTTTAATGCTCTGGCAGCTAGGTTATTTTAACAGCCTCCATGGGAACCTGCAGAGATCCTTTTTCAGCAAGAGATCACTCAATTTAACTTCTATTCCACTGCAAATGGCAGTGTGATAATGACACTGACTGTGCAAAGCAAATTATTCCATCACTCAGAAATGACTTCACACAACTACTGATCCAAATACAGATTCTGAGGAAACTACATAAGGGTTTCCGATAAAAATCCCCTTACTTATGACAGTCCAAACCATATTATTAACTGTTTAGTAGCAGTTTGTCTTATAATCTCAGACTTAACATTAGTTATTACAAAATATGTTTTTGGTTGTTAGCAGAGTTGCAGCGTAACCACAACAACATATCTGACAGCTTAATAGATCTGTCATTACACGATACAAACCCAAAACAAATTAACAAGCCTAAGAGTCCACAAATGATTGAAATGAAAAAAAGTATGATGTCTGAATTCCATTTAGCTGCTTTAGTCCCGGTATTGTGCAAGATGGCTTACTGTCACACAATCATGGCTTACTGGGACACTTAAATAAAACAGAGCCACCATTACTGTCACTTGTAACTGGGCATAATGCTTTTTTTCACTATAATAAGTTAAAGCTGTCAGCTGTAAAAAAAAAAAAAAAAAAAAAAAAAAGGCTTATTGGACAGCATCTTTTGTGAGATGCATGACTCTTGCCAAAAACCTTCCAGGATGATTTGAAATGAAATCCGATGGGGCTCCCAAAACATAAAAAAAACTTATCTTTAAAAGAAAATCATAACATTTTATACATTCCTCAGAAGTGGTGAAAGCAAATCCACCAGTCATCATAAAATCACATCTGGGCAGAAAGTTACATAAAAAGCAGGTGCCTTTGTCACAAGCATGCATAATACATCTTTTCTGCTGTAAGATAATGTGTTATGCTGCAAATATAAGCCTGGCAGCCCTGCAAAGAACTTTAAGTGCTGCTACATGTATGGAGAAGATTATAGTTCACCTGAAAATCAAAAATACATATTTTTACTCTTACCTGCAGTGCTGTTTGTCAGTCTAGATTGTTTAGGTGTAAGCTGCCAATTGCTGGAAATATCAGCTACAGAGATGTCTGCCTTCTCCTTAATTAAAGGGACTAGATGACACTCAGCTTGTGGTGCTCAAAGGGCAAAAAACATACATTTGAAAAACATTCTCTTTCCAGAAATCATGACCCAGTTAAGATCATTCACAGACCTTGTTGTGAGCAGTTTCGTTTTCTTTGTGTAGAACTACACCTGCCGACCATATCACTGGGCAGAAGGAAGTGTATCTATTTCTGGACAAGAGGCTCATGCTCGTGACAGCACGAGATGTACACATAAATGTTGTCCTCCTTAGTTGAGCTGTAACATTTGCTAGCTCAGTGGTGCTAGGTGAGCTAGCAGGAGGGGGCTATTTAGTTTGGTAGAAAGAAATTAGTTCCTATGAAACTGTTCACAACATAATCTGTGGATCATCTTGAGTAACAGGGTCATGATTTCTGGAAAGAGACATTGCTGTTCAGTTTTTCAAATGTATTTTTTGGCGCTTTGAGCACCACAAGCTGAGTGCCATCTAGTTTCACTATACTGGAGACAAGGGAAGCATCTTTACAGTCGATATCTCCAACCCTCGGCAACTCATACCAAAACAATCCACACTGATAGACAGCACTACAGGTAAGATGAAAAATATGACTGATTTGATTTTTGTTTGAAAGGCCCCTTTGAGGTAAGACAACATTACCTTAAAGCCGAGAATAGAGCCGATGAAGAGCAGCACGATGAAGACCAAGCAGACATTACTGAGAGCAGCAATCTCCTCTTTGTAAGGGAAGTTATCAGGCTGTATGGGAGTCAAAAAACAAAACCAGCAGAGGGATCATTTGAGGTTAAATGAGCACCGGTCTTAAGATAGTAAAAGCATCTGTAGTTGTACATTAATAACTACTGACATGTTAAATGAGTAATGCCAAGTTAAAAGCTTACACAAATCGTGAAATTTGTGAACCATTAAGAAGTCAATATTGTGCTGTTAGATATCACTGACTTCACTTTTAAGATGAAAACACTCAAGATTTCTCACCAGTTGCTGCAGGTAATCCTGTATCGTGTTTGGGTAAACCACAATGCTGACAGCGACCAGGGTGTTGAGAGCAAAGTCAAATATCTGGTAGCAGAAAAATGGGATGATCCAGGCGGCACGCAGCTGAAACAGAGATATGTCTTTTAGGTTTATGGGTTAGGCTGATGAGGTGAATCTGAGAGCAGAGAAACATGCTGAGCTCTTTAACCAACACTGTGGACATACTGTAAATCAGAGCTTGAACTGGGTCGCAGGGAGATTACAGTGTGTTTACAATAAAATCTAATGAATCATTTGTTTACCTTGTATGCACCATATGTTGCCATCCCACATATAAGTATCATCAGCAGAGAGATCGCCGAGGCAATGCACATGTCTGTAGCAGAGAGAGGTGTAGTTAAAAGCCAGTGAGAGTCTGTGTGAGGTCACTTTGGTTGAGGCACATTCAATTCCAAATCAGATTTATGAAAATGTTCACAACATCATGTTCAGCTGATCTACCGAAAACAAATTCTGTACAGACGAGCTGCATCTGTCAACCACATAAGGAATTAACATCTACTCTGTCATTTGCTCCATGTCAGCTTGACCTCATCAAGTCTACATAACACAACTAATCATTCTGTTACATAAGGACAGCAGCAGGCAAAACCAAAATATAGTACAAGTGGCACTACTGGGGAAAACAGTGAATTTAATTTAACATTTCTCCATCCTGTGACCCGCTTAAATACAATACCAGATCTCTATTATAAAATGACAATACACTGTAGCTCTGAGTCACAGGATGAATCACATTTGCTCATAAAAGGGCTTTAAAGTGTTGCGAGAGGCAATATAACACTTCTTTTTCAGAGTCTAATTTAGGTGAGCGTCAAAAGGCAGACAGAATCAGGTGTCTGGAAAATCAAAAACCAGTGATTAAAAATGCCATTAATAGAGGAAACTGTGACAAGCCAAGTTTTTTTTTTATAGAAACAAGCTGTAAACACAACTCTGTAATGTAGATATTTCAACTTTTAAGTTGATACGTTAGCTTAATAAACACCGATCAGCCAAAACATTAAAACCATTGGTGGGTGGAGTGAATAACATTGATGGTCTTGTTACAGTGCAGTGTTCTGCTGGGAAACCTTGGGTCCTGGCATTCATGCTCCACCCACCCGAACACCGTTGCAGACAAAATAAACCCCCTCACTGTCCCACAGATGTTTGATCAGATGGGATCTGGGGAATGTGGAGGCCAGGTTGATGCCTTGAGCTCTTTGTCACGTTCCTCAGACCATTCCTGAGCAGTTTTTGTGGTGTGGTGTGGCGTATTGTCCTGCTGGGGGGGCCACAGCTACTGGGGAGTGCTGTTGTGCCTGGTCTAGGGGGTGCCTGGGGGGTGCCTGGTCTGCACTGGTGTTTAAGTGGGTGGAGCGTGTCAGGTTGCATCCACACGTGTCAGAACACCAACATTTCCCAACAGAACATTGCATTCACTTCACCTGTCAGTGGTTTTAATATTTTGGCTCATCGGTGTATCGTCATCCCCTTGTTCACTGCAAATGAACAAGGGGATATTGACATTTTAAATGTAGTTTGAATGGTAAAAATATAATAATATAATAATAATAATAATAACAATAATATAATACTATAAGCTTGGATGGATAATTTCAACATATTGACCCAGGGAAATGTACATTGAACATATGACCCGAGGGAAAACATTGTTGATAAGTCTCCTTAAGGAGCCATATTTAGAGGATACTGAGCTGGGAAACATCGCACCTGAGAACATAAACACACCTTTATCGGGCTACGAAGTGCTGCTCTGTGTTCACCAGCTAGTTACTAACTTTGTCTGTTTGTCATTTGGTGCTGGACGGGTATTATTCAGTGTTTTTTAGAGCTATTCCACTAAAAAATTACCTGTCTGTCCCTGCTGAAAACAACACTAAGAGAGTGGTGAGGGATTAGCCTAGCTTAGTATAAAGACTGGAAGTGTAGGGAAACAGCTAGCTTGGCTCTGTAGCCTATAGCTAACCAATTAACACATTAAATGTCATTTCAAGATGACACAAAGACAATGTTAAAACATTATTTGAAATTTAAGAAGAGTTATGTACTGTACCTACTTCCTGGCAAACACAGGTGTTCATTAGTTAGCTTTAGAAATGTTGGTAAGTGTATTTCTGGAAAGAGACATGATGCTAACTGTCTAGTCTTTATGCTAGCTAAGCTAAACTAAGCTAAGCTAAGCTCAGCTAATCACCTCTTGACTCCAGTATCAATCTTTTCATCTACCTCAGCATGAACATATTTGCCAAAATGTCATACTATTTAATTAGAAAAGTTCAGTTACTGTGACATGGTGTAAGAAATCCATCATTTTGTCCTTTTAGTGTTCATTATCTAGAACAATTTTTGAGGAATATGTTAAAATAGAAATAGCAGAGCACTGTTCATTGCCTGATGGATTTGCTGTTTTGTCTATCTCACAGCTTGATGTCCTGTTTTGAAGATTTGATGCCCTAAATAGCTGCTGTGCAGGCTTTGATGCTGTATTGAATTATATTTTGAGCCAGTGCCTCAAAAATAATGACTAGTGCCTCTGTCAACAAAAAGCACAGTCTCCAACACACGCTGAGTTATTTGGCTGAAAAACCAACTACAAGGTCGAGGGTCTCTTTCAGCTGATTTTCTGATTCATTATTCAGTGGAATTAGCGGCGTATTTCCGACCCATATGGAGTGGCAGAAGGGTAAAAATTCAAAAAACACAAAACTGTCACCATAGTCACATCTGATCATTCGACAGTGCTAAAATAACTGAGCAACATAACAGTGTTCTTATTATGAACAGAAGTCATTTTTCTGGCTGAGAGTGTCCTAACGCCCAGCCTGCAGTAATGGATCATAGGACACCCTAATCCCTTGGAAGTGGGACAATACAGTCATTCCCAATCAGAGGCTACCAGCAGCATGTGCTGTGGCCCACCTCCAGTCAGACTGTTCCAGTGTGCACCTGGTCTGTTAAGAAGGCTTTTCAAAGTGCTCGGCACAGATGGACATTAGGCTTGCATGTCTGTGGCTTTGGGTGTTTGATTTAGAGAGAAGTGCTGACCTTCGTCTAGACAAATGTGTGAGGTCCCTCTAATAACACAATAAATCATCCTATTAGTCAGCTGACAACCCTACTGAGGGTGTCACTCCGTGCAAGCCCAGATTAAGTCATCTGTCACAGTCAGTTGTTTTGAGATCTACTTTCAAGTAGAACATTAGAAACAGTGGCCTGCTGGGCTACTTACTGGCGTCATCCATGACATCCAGGTCATTAGCCAACTCAGCGCTGGTCAGATGGTACTGCTCAGGATCACTGAGCGCTGTGAGCAGGATGAGTAACACCACGGCATTGATGAGCTTAGGGACAGAGAACATATGGGTAGATAAAGGCAACAATATGGGCAGACAGGTGGGGGGGCAATATGGGCAGGTGATAGTAGAACATTGCAAAAGGGCAGATGCTGAATATAGATTTCAAAATGCTCATGAGCTGCAGAGCAACAAACCCCAAATAATTACAGCTCATCCTCGAAATAGTTTAGCTATGTTAAATTACATATCTACAGTAAAAGCTCTAAGTTCAGGCACATACATGAGCTTTGTATTGGTCTGTCGGGCACAGCTCATTATGCATATGACTCATACATCCCCATTGATCAGGTGAATGTCATGGAAAATTCTCTGCAGTCAATAGGCAGCCTGACACAAAACCTGCTACCTGAAGAGGCCAAGTGCTAATTTATTCATAGGGAGCAGAGAGAGGATTTTTCCACATGTGGTGTTTGGTTCAGTCAGCCCTCCCCTGCACAACAGAGGTATGCGTTCAAGAGAAGAAATCTTACACTGACAGCTAAATAGCACAGAAAAGAGGGTACTTATATTTCCATACTTTAATTCAGTAAAATAATACTGAGTTATTTCTTATCTAAAACATTCATGGTCTTTAATATAATCATGTCTAGTATCAATGATGTAGAGGAGAATAACCATTAATAATTGAATGGCACATTTAATAACACAAAACAGAGGGTTCATGTATTTTCATCTTTTGATTGAGTTTGTTCACATCAGAAAGGTTTCCAGTATCATTTACAGTCATGTATAGAATCAGTGACGTAGAGGAGGATAAACGCACCAAAAACTGAGTGACTATTGCCCATTTTTACACAGAACACTCCCTCTACAAAAATGCATTATTAATTTAGAGTATAACAAAATAACACACTTTAAGGTTTGCTAGGATATGTTTTTTAAAGAGGAGAATAATTCAATCTTTTTCTTAAATTAAGTGAGAACATGGGTTTTATTAATAATGGAATACACTCTAAAACCCAGCAGTATCATGAAATCAGCACACAGTATGAATGGTTTGTGACGAGGTCATGTTTTCCCTGATGGTCTGTTTCTGGATGTCTACATGGAGGCAGTGAGTGACAGGCGATAGGCGGTGCTCACCATGTACCAGACCCCCAGGATGATGGTTCCTGTGCGGACATGGCAGCATAGACAGCAGCTTGTGGAGTACCAGCGGTCCCACGGGGAGATCATCATCTTCTCTGCTTGTCTGATCACAGCTGTGCGAGCATTTAAAAACGATATCGGTGTTAGTTCAAGATAAAAACAGCCCCGCGGTCCTGTCAGCGTCTGCGAACAGTCGGTCCTCGGTAGAGACTGACGTGCTGGATCCTTCTGCCTCTGACCTGTCCGTTACTTTTTATTACCGTGAGCAGATTAACGGAGCGGAGCGGAGAGTGTCAAGCTAGCGTCAGGGGAAATACGACTTCCGGTTTCAAAATAAATCACGGACAATTAATTTGTGTTGACAGCTTTAGTATGGTGTATGACAACATTTCAAGGGCAAAGTTTTAGGCGAAATTACCTTTCATTCTTGTCAGTAGCCTATTATTTATCCCTTTAACGTCCACACTAAATTACTTTGCATCGAGTCAATAAAAGCGTTTATCATTAACAAATAATAATGTTTATTTTAATAGTTTTTTATTGTTTGTTTTTACTAGACCCCATACTTTTTCAAATATAGGCCTCTACCAACTGGTTAAGAGGTCACGTCATGGTCATTTTAAGACAGAAAGAAAAGAAAACATTACAAACTATGTACTGTACATAAATCTATTTGTTACCATGATACTGGTAGCATTACCAGTAGTTATTATTACCACGTATTTATTCTACATGTTTACCATCAAAGCATTCTGAAAACACCCCAGAAATGGCGAGAATTAATACTGATATTTCTTTTATCAAATATATAATGAAATCACAATAAATATATTGTATTAAGAACAGTGAACCTTCATTTTTTCCCCATAAAAAACTGTAAATGTATTAGCATGTTTTAAAAAATTATTCGACCATTATAAGACTTTTATTTTTTGTATTATGTTAGATCTGTTCAATAAGACCCCCGAAACTATATAACTAATATTTTGTGACAGGGCAGTATCAGTGTCCCAATAAACTGAGTTTCTTAATTTCTTTTCGACAATTCTAAGCATTGAAGAATGTTGTTGTCATGAAAACAAAGCAACAAAATCCTTTTCAAACCAAGTGCATCTCAGTCAGCATAAATGATTTAACTGTTAGTGATAGTCCGAAGGCACCATATTTACACTGACCTACAGAGCTGTATACAGTGAAAGTCTACATGTTTGACACTACGCTATTATTTTGAAGATGAATCCCCCTACTTCTGGTCTTATTCTGGTGAACTTGACACAGCTGAGTAAAGGCGCAGTTAGTGGACCTGCGGATGATAAACACCGGAGCGTGTGACAGACTGGATAGGATCAAATCCGATGATGTAACCCGTCATTTCCAGAAAGTTATAGAGGAGAAGCTTAACTTAAAATACTTTAATCTAAAAATGACATGTTGTGTTTTATACCACAATGTGGCATTGTTTCCTCCCTGAGGAAACACTCCACTGCCCAAAATGCCCACTGCTGAGGGCATTTTGCATCTCCCCCAGCATTCCCAATCTTTTAGTCCAAATATTAAGCACTTTTCCTGTCAGGTTTCCTATACAACTCTCTTGTGTTGTAGGCCGAGTATTTACTTTGTAAAGGTTAGCCTGCAGGCCTGAGGCTTCATCATGACAGCTCACGAGGATGCTGTTTCATTAATCATTACATGGTGGGTTACTGACCTAAACTATAATTATTATTAGTATTTGTGTTAAATTTTGCCAAAATAAGCATATATTATTGAGCTATGGCCAAAAAAACCCATGTTTTTTTAAAGGTCTCATTGAGCTTGACCTTTGATCACCAAAATCTAATGAAGTCACCATTGAGTCCAAGTGAACGTTTGTACCAAATCTGAGGAAATCCCTGTAAGGTGTTCCTGAGATACTGCATTCACAAGTATGGGGCGAAGGTACGTATGCAAAAGGACAGCCCAAAAACACGATGCCCCTGGCCACAGCTAATGCCAGTGCAGAGGCCTAAAAACTGCAATATAGAGAAGCCCAAATATAGAAAAACTGGCCTTTATTTAGTCTTTTTACATATGGCTTTAGCTTTTCTTTTATTAGAAACAGGTTTTACAAAAGGTTCTGAAGACTTTCGAATCAACCACAGGTGGAAAATCATGAAGAGGCTCCTGACACTGCAATGGTACATCTATGATCAGAGGCTCCCAGACGGCTCTGGCCACAAAGCAGTCACAGATAGTAAAAACAGCAAGGAAACAGTTGTCTCGAAACACCGCAGTACAACATCAGACAAGGGACAAACCGGTTGGATTGAGTCAACTGAAATGTTGTAGTCACAGATAAGAATGCAAAAATACAGAGCAGACATGATTCCCTTTTCTGCACCTCAAGATGCTCATGTCTCGTTTATGTCACAAATGTTTACACCCTATTGAGCCAATGGTGTGAATTGAACATTTGATCTCTCAACTCTTTTTCGACCAGCAGCGCTAACTGTACCATCGTGACTTACAAATGTAAGAGCAAAATAAAAGACTGCAGAAGCAAAGGCCAGTGCAACAATATGGCCCAGTGTTGAGAGACCTGAAGCATGTTGACCGTTTTCATTCTCTACACAGTAAACTCCAGTCGTCAGCCACCACAACATCAAGTTTCTAAACATGATCAGTATTTTCTACGTCTAATTACTACAATACAGCTCTTTCAATCAGTTATTTGATTCAGTGGAATTAGAAGACAGAGTCAAGAGTATCAAATGCATACTTAAAAATCATTAACACCGCATTACATTAGATTGCACTGCATCTAGGTTCAGTTTTCAACAATCCATCGACTGACACTCGACGTGTATAAAAGTTGTTTCATTTTCCAGACTGGTTTGAAGGTTTAAGTCCATCGTGGAGACCTTAGTTCAAAGTTCTTGTCACAAAAGGTGTTGCATAAACAGGATATGAAGTCTTTTGCATACAGAGGTCTGCAGAAGGGACTCGGTCTCATGTCTCTCTCCTCGCCTTCTTCTTCTTCGCAGGCTTGGGCGCTTGGCTCTCCTCAGGTTTTTCTGCAGAAACAAAAAGGGAAAGGGAGATGAGTCACACAAATCTCAACTTGTGATTCACATGGTTTTAGACATTCCCAAGATTTCACAAATGTTGAAGAGGCAGTTTTGAGTCACGTATCCATTTGGTTCACTACTGAGAAAATATTTGCCTTCTGTTCTTACCATCATATCTCAAAAGGGTCAATCTAATATGATGACTCACTGAGTGATGCTCAGAAATCAGTGATACAAAGAAAGAATTATTGAACATGGCCATTTAGGAACATCATGGCAATATGAGCCATGACTGATAAAGAGAGATCCATGTTTTTAAAAATAAAAAACAGAAACTTAATTAGGGTCTGAACTGAAAATGAAAGCTGGTGGGAGCTGGGAAGGGCATTTAAATATGACTGACCTGACATTTGATAGTAATATTTCTCAAGCCTCAGTCACTTCCTCTACTTCAATAAATCACAAACCAACACAACCTGTCTGCCTGAGATCTCTAGCAACAAGGAGGGGGTCCCCATTATAATCTCTTACAAAGGTTTAAATGTGCTTACTTTGTTGTGTTGGAGCAGACAGGTTGTTCTGCTTGGCAGTGGGCTCTCCATCAGTTGGCTTCTGTGGCACTTGTGTGACAGGGGGTTTCTGGGATATGTTGTCCTTCACTGGTTGCTCCACTCTCGCCTGTAAGAAAAGGGAAACATGGTTGGTCTTGATTGGCAAGAGAATGAATGAAGCCGTTAAAATCCATAACCCCAGTGCACTTACAAAATACTGCACATGACAAATTTACATGTACATGAATAATCTTGAAAGTAATTTGACTGATGACCAGTTTTAGATACACAATTTCCAGTATTCACACCCCTTGGACTTTTTAACGTTAACTATGACAGAACAGGAACATTTCTGCAGAAAAATGTAGTTTAGATGATCTGCTCTGGTGTCAGATATTATCACCACTGACCTCGACAGCAGCTGCTTTGACAGGCTGGACGGCAGCAGTGTTCTCCTGAACAGGTGGCTGCTTCTTTACGGCTGCAGGTGCCACCTCCTTCTCTGGCTCCTCGCCCTTTGGAGGACACAAGGACACAAGCCAAGTTGACATCAAACTGTGCAGTGAATTCAAAGTAAACTTTAGAAATGTCAAAGACTGATCGCGAGGGGCAAGAGAATAAACAAGCCTCCTGAATGTTAAACAGAAAAAACATCTTACAGAAAAATTTACATATGATTAGTCATACTACATTCAGGCTTTCTTGTTATTTTTACAATTGCTTAAGTCACATCTATGTTTGCACTCTGTGTGTGTGTGTGTGCATGTATTCTCACTAGCAGTTACCTGGCCAGCTGCTCCTCCCTCATCAGCAGCCTTCTTCTTCTTCTTTTTCTTCTTCTTAGTTTTAGCTGCTCCATCAGCAGCACTCTCTCCCTTATCCTTCTCATCTTCATCATCATCCTGACAAACACACATGGACAAAACATAACTAAGATTAAAAAAACAACAACAACATACACATAAGCACCACCTCTGTGGTAAAGTCTATTTTATATTACTCTATTTAAATAATTTATAATGTATGTCTTCATATCTAGTGCATGTAGTGCAGGATTTGAAAACATTTTACTCTGGTGCCATCTGGTGGTAGTACAAAGAACAGCACTGACAAAAAGAAATGCATCCTCTCAGTCCTGAGAGGTGGTATAATCCATCACAACTAAAGGACACACCGGTGTGGGAGTCCTGTGGGTGTGCAGGGGTTGCAATGTTCTTTAACTAAAGAACAAAAACACGACAAAGGCTGCGTGTGTACCCAGTCTATTGTGTTGAGTCACTACTATGATCAGCAGAGACACAGTCAGAGGGAAGAACCAGGACAGCTGCCCTGGGGCCTGCACCCAAAGGAGTCATTAATTACTGGGTTGTTATTTTTAAAACTTCCAGGTTAGTCCCATAATGCTGAGGCCACATTCACACTAAGACGTTTTCATTAAAACAGCATTTCAAAATGAAAATGATTCTTGTGCACGTGTTTTTGCACCATTTCAGAAATATTCTCCTTCCATTCTAACGCCTGAAAACGCATATCACATGACCATCCATGTTCACTGGCCATGTCGGTGTAAATGGGAAGCAGATAGTTTATTGTGCAAATGGTTGCTTAGCTACTGAAAATACTACAGAGATGATAAAAAGTCAGACCACAGATTTATTTGTTTGGACTGACAACAAGGTGAAATTGTTACTAAAAGTAACACAGGAGCGTAAGGAGGCCAAGGCAGTGGAAAATATATTGAGAGTCGCTGCAATGCAAACATGGAGATATATTAGACTGGTATCTGGAGCACTGTCTATCAACAGAGGAAGCCATAACAACTGGAAAGGAATACCCAAACAAAAAGGATGAAATCACAAAAGGTATGTAGGCCTTGTGACTGATAAGACAGTTTAGGAGACTGATAAGGAGTTCCCAAACTAAAACAAGGCCAGCAGCATTTTCAAAGGTCTCTGTTTTAGGGGTTTGAAATGCAGTCCAGTAGTGTGGATGCTAGGCACATAAGTAACGATAGTTGTGCTTTTTAATATGAAAACATATTAGTGTGTACGTAGCCTTAGTTTTGTCCCATGTCTGGGCACACTTACAGCTGCTCCAATCAGCAGATTAACCTTGGCGGGCTCAGTGAGGGGCTGCTCCAGAGCAGGAGGGGGCTCAGGTGTGGGCTCCTCATAGTTGCCCCAGGCTACAGCAGGGGCGTCCCAGTCAGAGGCGGGGTCAGCAGAACTACCATCTGAGAAACACAAAGATTGTCAGAAAACAGAAGTGTAAAAGGAGTATCACAACATACAGAAGCTAAATATATTATCCTTACTGAGTCCAGACCACTCGTCGTCCACTCTGGGCTTATTGAGCCAGGTCAGATCGCTCACAGGCTGGGGATCTACACAGAACACAAGAACAGTAACTCAATCTGCCATTCACAAGGGATGCTTTGGGAAACAGTGCCATCTAGGGGTGTGAGCCAGGTTAAACCACCACATGTTGCATCACCAATGTATTGAATACTTACCAGCAGTACCAACACCCAGTCCGCCTAAAGACACCAGATTTCTCTCTGTTGGTGGCATCCCCCTTTCAATCACAGTCCACGACTCTAAAACATACACATTACACAGATGCTATGATGTCACTGTCCAACACAATTAACTTATCAATCAGTGGATGAGTGTGTTGATGAGAACTGCTTAAGTTTTGTTTTGACTGAAATAACTGTTCCCTGACACTGTGCAGACCTGTCAAGCATTTCTGTGGCACCAAATAAGAACCAAGAGTTTTGAGTCAAGCTTGGCGTTGTCTTACACATAAACAATTGATCCCAGTCACCCAGACATACAGTGAGGTATTAAGCTTATTAATTAAACACTGGTATTGGATTGGTATTCGATATCAACTGATTCCCAAAGCTTAGGTATCAATATCAGGCCTGAAAAAGTCAGATCGGTGCATCCCTAGTAATCAGATTGTTATCTCAACTGTTGTTTCTATGGTCTCTGAACCTCAGATAAGTTTTAATTATATTGTTTTACAAGTTTTATTACAACAGTAACTAAGAAACAGACTTTTATGTGGATCGGTCACATCTGCTGATACTTGATCCATTTATTGAGGCTGATATTAACTACATTTATATCTGCTGACAGAGCAGCTGATATAGAGGTTCGAGCAGTCACTGCTTCATGGAATGTCATAAATCTTTTACACTAACACACAAAGGGTTCAGCAACTAAGTAGTTCAAGTGGTAAAACATTTTTACCATCAATTTCCCCTCTCCACAGTGATGCTGGTTCTCTACTGGTTGTCCAGGGGCCCGTCTTCGGAGCAGCGGTGGGAGCAGGAACCTTTACAGCTATGTCAGTCACAGCAGCAGCCGCCACTGCTACCGCCTCATTGCTGTTAACTAATGCCAAGAGAGAAACTTGATCATCAGCCGAAATAAATACAGATCAGGTTGACGACACATCTAATATGGGAATTCCCACTGAAGCATGTGAACTTTTGTTGATCAAAGATTTTACATAAATGTGATATCAGTGCTGGCGGTGTCTTCTGAACTGAAGTGGGTGAAGCTTTTGTCTGAACTGATAATTACCTTGAGATACAACAGTCTCAACCTTCTCTGCCTTCACTTTTGTGGATTCTCCTGAAAAGTATTAAAAAAGGTCATTAAATGTTAAGTTAAGTATCCATGGGAGCCTATTAGTGAGTGGAGTGCACACACAAACACTTCAGCTGAAACACTTTAGGGAAAACTCACTCTGGGAGTCGGCTAAATTCCCCTAATGCCTGTATTTATAGTGGATACTGTCAGCAAGAGACCAACCAAACTAAACAACAGAAACATTTCTCGCTAGGTGCCATATAATACTGTTTATCCAAGATGGCCTGGACAGTTTGTGCTTTGCCTGAAAGTATACAAGTAAAAAAACAAAACAATCTTGCAAGCTCCTTCCCCCTTCCTAATTTTAAACTTCTCAAAAGAAGTAAATCACAGCCTAATTTAAACATATATATGGCTTTTAGAGTTCTGTCTGTTAAAAGCCACCTTTTTTCTTCTTCTGGCCGGTAGATGTGGGGGCTGCAGGGGCCTTGGGCTGCTCTGGGGGAGCGCTCACAGGTGTGTCCCCTCCTCCAGGACTGGCTGAGCCATCACTGGAACTCTTGTCCTTCTTGCGTTGTTCACGCTTCTCCTTGTTGCTGACCTTGGTCTCCCATGTGCCTGACAAAGACCATTATTTGCAGCATGGAATTAGTTGCAAAATACTGAGAGGTTTCATTATGGGATTAGTGAGGAAATATGGTATGGATTAGGCAGGGCGGGATAAAAGATTAGATGCAAAGACTACTCAAATGCACACTAAATGTATTTTGCTGGGGAAAAAATTCTGAGGCAGGTCCTATTCTACAACAATATGCCTGGTATGAATCAAGTTTTTCTTAACCAAGGCCACATTCAAATTCATTTAAAAATGTACAGAAGTTAGTCATTTCCTATGTGATGATCTGGTTACTGAAAACTGTAGCTTACTATAAACAAAAATGAACAGAAACAGGTCTACTCAAATAAGTGATTTGATACCCAGACATCACTTTGAATAAAAATCCTAATTACAATGTAATTCATGATATTCACCTTCTTCTGGTTCTTTGCCATCTGCAGTCACTGTCTTGGTCTCCTTTACAGACTGTTTGGCCTTCTTCTTGGACTTCTTCAACTAGGAGAAACAAAATAGTGGGCATAAAGTAGCAAAGAAAAACAAAATGACATATGGGGTTATGAGACTGGGGGCTACAGTGGAGTTTCTATTAACACAAACGATTTAACCTCCAGGAACAGCAACTGGGCAGGCGGCCCCAGGCTAACCACGGGCAGTCAATCAAATCAGCACACTCAAGCCACATCTATTTATAAGTGAAACTACATCCACTGTCCGAGACTCCCTAAATATGTTACATGTCCTTTTTGTAAACACTATTTCCATCTCTTCATGTAGGCACAAGTACATCTTCTGACTCCATCACCCTTAGGGCCACAGTTTGTGTTACTTTGTGTTAACCAGAGGGTGGCATTAGATGAAAATCTGCACCTTGTGCTGCCCTAAGCCAGGAGCCATCCTCCAGGATTTTGCTGCATCTGCAGGTTAAAAACTGTAACCTAACACTGGCAGCTGGTCTGGTTACATCATTGCAGGGTGACAGTGAGAAAAGGTGGCGTTTTCTCAACAGCTTCAGATTGAAGAGAACCCCCCAAAATGATGGTGTAACTTACAAGCTATGGCAGCAAAGTGGAAACATTTATATAAACATAATCGGGGCACATCCATCACACTGGACAAATCACGATGTTCAGGTGACATCACCACGGCGTTATGTGTGTGGCATATGTATTTTGTGAAGCAAATTACCTCTGCAGCCTTCTCAGGCTTGACTTCTGGTGGGGGCGGCTGGTGATGTGGCACTATCTCTTCCGACACTATGGCTTCTTCCTGTGGTTCAGCAACAGCTCTCCCATTTGGTTGGGCTTTCTGGAAAACACATGTGAAGAAAAAATGTAGAGGGGCATGACAATTTTCAGCTATATTCCTTTCAAGCAATTAAATGTAACACTATCCAAGGCTAACATAGCCAGGCGGGGACTAGCATGATGCTAGCTAGGGTTTTGGCCATGACATGAGATTCAACTGTCACTGTGGTGTTAGCTTGACAGCTAGCCTTGCTAACGACACCGCTATCAAGTTATCAAAGGGTGTAGACTGGTTTTCATCTTTTTGTTACGTGCCTTTTCTGCTTTCTTCTTCTTTTTCTTCGGTTCCTCGGATTTGACAGGTTTACTGACACCCCGCTTTACTTCAATGCCGTCGTCCACAGGGCTGACAGCGGGTCGTTTCTTGAAGAGAGCCCGGCAGGCTGAGGCCCACAAAGCGACCATCAGCACCAGCCCGGTACATGCCGCTAAGAGGATCACCCATGGCGGAATAAGCTCAGGCTTCAGTCCCAAATCCACGCCGAGTTCGGTGCGCAGTAGCCCAAGACCTTTGGACAACAGTTCATTCAGACGATTTGTAAGCAGTCTGACCTGCTGAGAGGCCGCGTCCTGCCACTGCTCCATTTGTACTGTTTTTCAAACAACAGACCGATTAGTCACGCTTTGCTTGCCGCTATTAGCTGCGCTAGCCTGCAGTGCTAGCTAAAAATAACGAAACGACTTCGACATGATGGAAGACAATAAATTCATCCCCTCCTCCGCCAACAACATGGGCCCAGCCAGACCGCCAGCTAGCTAGCTAAATCTGGTTACGGCTGCGGTTAGAAACTGAGTTAGCTAACTAGCCAGCAAGCTAGCTGATATCATCGTAAGATAATATGCCTCCGTTAGCTGACCACCACAATGTGACCGCGAGCGAAGCAGGTTCACCTCATATGGCTCCGTTTTGACTGGAGGAGAAGCGTTGCCTTCGCTGTCACTTGTAAAGTTGCGTTTCCAGGTTGAGGATCGCGACCGTGTATCCTAACAGAATATTGTCCAAAAAGCTAATTCAGATAGAAAAAAAAAATGTTTTTGTAGCTAACGCTATGTGGAGGAAAACATATTTAGAATGTATTTCAAGTAGCAATCTGGAAGAGATTATGTTTAAGATATATAATTACTCAGTACTGTCATTTGCCAACATTTGTTGTATTATATTTGCCATAAGTGGCTGACAAAATGCCCTGGCCCTGTAAATAACAGCCGCCAGGCGTCATACATTCGGACTTTTCCGACCTAATTAACTAGATAGACGAAATTCCATTATTCAAAAAGTCTTTGAAAGCAACACAAACGGGCCGTGACAGCTCTAATGAATTGGGCGGGGCTAGGATTTCTCCCATGCTGATTGGCCTAAACCCTCAGTTCAAACTCATTCTCAGTCCTACCCTGGTCCTACCCTACCACATAAACCAGCCATTGTATTTTAGTTTTTTGTCAAATGCTTTGTCATGTAGTTACATATTTTCTGCCACACAAAAATGTTTCTTTGTTATTCTTTAATATTAGCAATACAAAGTTATTTGCTTAACAAATCTAGTGCAAACAGCACACAAACATAATTAAAATACTACCACTTATTAGCTATTACCCAATGGCCTAAGAAGTGCTAGAAAACAGTAGAGATTAAAAGAATACTTCACCCCCCCAAATTACCATTTCTTTATCAGTAAATCATCCTGTGTTATGTTGAATCTGTCAAGAAAAATCATCCGTTTATAAACTCTCACACAACTTGTGCAGTGTAACAAAGGTCTCATTTATCCACACAGATATGTCAGTACTTTCCCCATCAGATTATTCCAACAGGGAACTGAACAGAGTGAAACTTATCTAAACTCTCTTCTAAACCAGACACCATTGACAAAAACAGTCATTTTACCTGGCTGAACACAGAAGCTAGTGAACCTGAGCTTACCTTTTAAAACACCAAAGCGTGTGTGAGTTTGAAAAGGATGTCTTGATAGTTATGCTTTTGTTAACACAAACCCTTTGACTTCACTTAATCAGGACTTTTTTTTCCCCATTTTTGCATTATTTGTTCAAAGGAATACGAAAAAAGTTTTCTGTACAAATTCCATGTAACAGGGTGGGATACACAAATGATGATTTGTGTGAAGTATTCCTTTAAATATCTCTGTATGAGGTGAATCTAAAAACTGTCACAGCAAAGCAGCCTCTTCTAACTCTAATGTAACACCTATTTTCTTCTACCCTTAATGTAGAGCACTGAGAAGAATAAATCCAGACCGAACAACTTATTTGCATCCAAGTTTATTTTGAAATTCCCTACTCCCCCTGTACAAGAAAAAAAGGACTTTCCACAAAGGCAGCAGTGAACTGTCAGTGATAGTACTTTTCTAGGGAAGGAAAAAACTTATAATCACAGTGTGTCTTCTTTTCTTCTTTTAAATACTTCTACTGCTGTCATCTTTGGCTGGGTTTTCGGCAGACAGCTTTCTGTCAAACCACATTCCTGCGAAGCAAAAGTTTAAGCCAATAGAGCAGGGCTGTGGGCTTTATGTTTACAGTGCCAATGCAGGAATGTTCTGGACTGTATACCTCTTCTTCATTAACACAAAAGAAAAAAAAAACAATAAAAATTGAAATAAAAATAACAAGCTGTTTGTGTTCACAACACAAACAAATATTACCGCCTGGGGAGATAGCGACAGTATGTCGAATTTCATAAAATTGTATAGACAAAAAATAAATCTACAAAAATGGAGCTAGGTAAATATTACACAACAGTAAACATGTTTTTATTTTTTTCCTTTTTTTTTTTAAACTCTTTTCTGTCGAACCTCTACACAAAACCAAAATTCTTGGTCTTAATGGCTAGCAGGAGTTTCTGTTTGAGTATCTGTTTTGAAGAATAGAGTGGCACGTAGAGACGTGAGATGCAGGTGTTGGCTGTGGGGAGGTGCTGGTCATCTGGAGGCCGGATGGTGATGGAGGGCATCGGCTGGAAGCCTTCCTCGCTGGCTGGCAGAGAAGGGCTGGAGGTCCAGAAGTACACCTGAGGACAGGGAAAATAATAAATCACATTTGCCATTACCATCCATTTAATCTTACGAAAACCTTTGTAATGTTCAGGTGTTTGTGTCCCGGGATGAGTCAGACAAAGAGAGACTTTGAACAAATCACATTATTGAACACTTTCTTGCTGTTAGGTGTTCACTTGGGCCTGTCATGCACATCACTTAATGTCTGACAATTAAATTACAGTCTAAAGGCTTGTCTCTACGAGATGTCAGTCTGCCACGTGTGTTGTCCTTCAACTGAAACAGAAATGCATCATTTAAATAAACCTGTGGCTCCGTATAAGCCCATGTTTCTGCCCTGTCACATGCATGTCATTACATCTTCAGGAGATTTTTGGATATTTAACTTGCACATGCATTAAAATAAGGTTGCAGCCTAGAGAAAGAGTTTCAGCTAATTTATTTAGCAGATGAAAAGGTGAAAAGGAGATAAATTAAACAGTGCTGCCATTTCACTGACCAACATCTAACATCCCTGTATTGTTCTTTATTTTATCATTTAAAACGCACAGCTGCAACAGGTTCAACCGTTACATACTGTACTGTGGCTCGTGTTAGGCAATTGTGCAATAATGTTGCTGGTGTAATATGTTCCTCAGCATTAGGGGCCAAATGGATAAAGTTATGTAAATGTGGATTGTTAATCTGAGCTGAATGTAAAGTAAAACAATTACTAACAATGCTAAGCACTGAACTGCAGCAAGTCTCTTTGTTTTTAAAGGATAATTATGGTGAGAACAGACTTACCAGATCTTGCCTCTCAGTCATGCTCATCTTCTCCACTATGGACCAAAACCAGCGTTTAAACTGCAGCAGTTTGTCTGCATTTTCCCCTGTTGGATAAAGTACAAGTCTTAACTCACTGTGTTACAGCGAAAAATATACAATTGTAAATCTTTCATTACTGAAATAATGCATAAAACAGAGATAAGACAGGAAAATGGACAGAAGCAGATACAGAGCAGAGATGATCCAAACAGAGCAGCATACCAGACTCATCATTGAAGGAGGTGAAGCTAATGAGCATCTGGACGTTGACTTCTCCACAGCCGTTGACCAGCAGCCTGAAGTCCTCAGCCGTCAGGTCCTCCAGGGCGTTCTTAGGAAGCACATCCAGCAAACCCTTCCTCATTGCCTACCAAAGACAGATTCACATCATAATTGTGTCAAATGCATTTTAGTGACTGACAACATTTACCTGTGTTCGAACAAACTGACACACTTTGAGATAAGATTGGATTAGACAATCCTTTATACAGCAGTAAAATTTGCAAAATACGGTTAAGTCAACACTTAACATCTAAGTATTCATATTCATTCTAGTTTCATATTCATGTGAGTAACATTGTAACCCCCTCTAGTTGGCACCAGAAATACTTATAGATACCCTGAGGAACGGAGAGAAGTTTAGATCAGCAGGCGAAACTAACCAGAACCTCTGATTATTAACGTCTCTCTCGCTCTCTGTCTTTCACATGCACATACACAGGTGCACTCTCAGATTCAAAGGATGAAACCAAGTGCGTGACCAGTTCAAGACTGCAGCTGTTCACAGATGTTCAACGTGGAAAGTATGACGTCTTCTCACTAGGCTGAATGAGAGAGGTGCTTTGTGGTGCACTGGTGATCTGCCTTGACATGTGTGCGTATGAATTTGTGTGCACACTCTTACATGAGAGAGTTACCATGTTGAGTTTGTGTTTTCGAATGGAATGAGTTGAGATGTTAAATACACAGTAAATAAATGTTAATTGCTAACTTTTATTAAGTGAGTTGGTGTCCTGTTTTGTGAATGTGCAATGTTGATAATGCATGGTGCGAAGTGCCACACATTTCAGTGGCATTAAAAACACAATCTGTTATTGAAAAATGTGATTAACAATTTAAAATGGCTCTGACAAAATACACAACTCATCTAAGTTTAAACTTCCATTTAAAAGTCAGGAAAATAAGTTGTCGGGAACATCTCTTCAGTATTCACAGCCAATTAAGAGGAAGTAACATTTTTGAAAATGTTTACTTACATGGAGAGGCTGCTCAGCTACCACCAGCATTCTGTGCTCAGCATACTTCCTCACGTACTCGTACACATTGAGGGGAGTTACTGGCATGTTGACCCCACCAGACAGAAGCTCCACCTGAACCAGGAAGAATAAGGCCTCAACAAACACTTCATGGCACAAACATATTTCAATATTCAGATTTTGACATGTTTTTGGACCCCGGATCTAGTGTGGTCAATAAAAGTTACTGAAATAAAGCTAATTTTTCAGGGGTTTTTTTCTTCTGTTTTGACATTAGCACTGCATCTAAACATTAATTATCGTACTTAAGGGTGCACATTTTCAGTAAAACACCTTGTTGCATGCACCAGGTTTGTGCTATTTCAGTTTTATATTCTACTTCTGAAAAACTGAGCTTCTTACACGTACCTCTAACAACACACTCAAGTCATTGCACCCCTTCCTTGTTTTAATGCAGTGCTTATTTTAGTTGAAACAACCGGGTCTCAGTATGAATCTGTTACTGTTACCATCTATATTTGGTGTAGTCCTTTACCTGTCCAGCCCCTTCCTCTTTGCAGAGGTCAATGGCAAAGGCAAGGTCCATGGCAGCAAAAACTGCATCTGCTTCACCAGCCTGAGAATGGCGGATCAGCTGCCGCAGGCTCTCATACATGACCGGGTCGAAGAATGCAAAGTCATGCCAGTTCACCTGCAGTAACAAAGATTAGTCAATTTAGCGGCATCGTTCTGGAAAGCACCAACATCATGTAGCAGGGTCTTACTTCATGTGCAATAAATATATTGTGAGAACATATTTCCCTCTTACCTTCCTCCCAAGTAGCACTTTGATTACATGTCTGTTCAACGTGATTGGACACAGTTCGTTCTGCAGTAGACACAACCCCAGTATTCTGTAGAGAAAACACAACACTTAACTTAATGTTTCCTACTTTGTCAAGATGTGACTCATTTAGTTCTCCTCTGGAGATTTTGACAAGACCAACTGAATTATTTCTCTTCATATTTGACCAAACAAGAAGACAACTCATTACCTGCCAATGTTACGGAAGCAGTTCAGCCTGGCTTCTGTATTCTTGCCGGGCCGAGGGGAGTAAAAGCCCCTCTTGCCAGGCTGGTAAAAGAGAGGAGCATTGTCGTCCCCATCATCTGGGTCGTCCAGCTCCATGTCGACCACACTGCGGGTTGAACCGTGACGCTTACGGTTTTCTTGCTGCTGTAACCACACAAAACAGAGGAGGCTGTTTAGAGGGTATGCACTGTGCATTCATCTCATTTTATATTAATAGGAGAGAAATGCCAAACCACCGCTGATTATTACCGACAGCGATTAAATGAAAAACTATACATGTTGGGACAGTACAAAGTAGAAACTAATAACGGGTTTACTTGTGCTTTCTCTGGAGCCTCCAGAAGACCCAAGTCTAATATACTGTCGGCACCATTTTCCCTGGAGGAGACAGACACCAATGGTTTATAGTTAGTTCAACACACTTCACAATGCAAGGAAATTCTGAGACGATTTTGATATAACTATCTACTTGTACAGCAAGTGTCACAGACAATAAGAGCAGGATAGTACGTGTCACTAAGATGAGTAGATGGTTACCTTCCATGTGCAATGAGAAGCTCCATGGCCTCCTCTACCCTGGCTCGGAGAGAATCCTCACTAGCCAGCAGCAGCAGCAGCTGGGCAGGGGATAGCTCCAGCAACATGCCTGTGATTTTACTGGCAAACGCCTGATGGGAGAAACACACAGCTGGTCTAAGTATGGTGAAGGAAACCATCAATTGTTCCAGTTAGACAGACTGGGAGTCATCCATATAGTTATATAGTGGAGTCGTCAAAATATGTCTCCACTCTTAAAAACTGACGTGACCTGACAGCAAAGTAAAAGTAATGTGCTCTCCAGAATCTATACATTTCTTTATCTTGTTTAGATGTGCAAGGCCAATTTCTTGCAAATATGGTAGTAGTCAAGATACGTCAAAGTGTTCTTGAAATGGAAAAAAAATGGAAAAAAACCCCAAAACAACTTATTTTGGAGGCTATATATCATGATGGAAAATACTACAACCTGCTCATGTGTTGTTAATGTTATTTTTTTTGTCTGCCCCTTATACCCCGGGGAGGGGTCAAAAGGAATAAATGAAATAAAATGAAAATGTGCATATTGGAAGGGCACGCCAGGAAATTCCAAGGTCATCAACAGTCATCCCGCCGTTATGACAATTGTGGCTAGCAACAGGCATGGCGTATTCTGTTTTGGTAGCTAGCTAGTTGGATAGTAAAATAACAGCTGTTGCAATTCCATAAAGTAAATGCAGTCAAGTGAGCTGTTATTTGTGAAACCTCAGTGCCAGCCACCGCTTGGATATTGATCCTTGTGTATTTATGGTGTTACAGTATGGGTACTGCGAGCAGCCAAAAAGAATGAAGACAAACCTGTATTTCAGCAATAATTTATCACATTTAGTATACCAAGTAAAATTAAACCCATACCATAACACTGTGGATAGACAAGCATCAAAACCAAGCAATGGCTTGCACCAGGTTTACACAATGATGGCTCACTTGACCGCAATTACTGCATTTATGGAATTATCTATAGCTCATTATTTTACTAACTAGCTAGCTAGCAAAACATAATATGCTGAGCCATGTTCTTTGTTTCAACGGACAACACTTGCAGACACTTAAAGTACTGGAAATCAAAAGAAGTCAGAAAGGTATGACACAGTTTCGCTGTTTTTAACTGTTAACTGTTAATATAGTTTAAGAAAGTGACAGTGGGTTTATCACAGATGTATACTGTTGGGTATATTGCAAATGTGGTTGAAATGCTATACTCCATTCATATCGCTACTGGCAGGCAGTCACTGTTTACTGTGATGACACTGCCACCAAGTGGTTTCCCAGTGCGCCCTCACAGTATGCACACAGTAATGAGCAGGTTGCAGTACTTTTTCAACAATGTTATATAGCCTCCAGAATAATATCATTGTTTTAATAATGGCTGCTGTTCCCCTTTAAACTGATAAGTATCAGTTTTGGTAACACAGAGCTTTGACGAATGCCAATGATTTATTACCGGTTGCATTGCGTGAACACGTGGGTAGAGCCTTTCACCCAGAGCTTGTCTGTGTGCAGGCAGGGGGTCGGGCTCATCACTAGGGTTTCCCTCTGATGATGGCCTAAAAGGCCTGGTATCTATGGACAGCTGCCTCCTTGAGTCTCTGTAGAACATAAACACACAGGCTTGTCTCAGTCTCACAAAGGACAAACTTATTTTGTTTATTGTTGAGCGGGAATACAAATATTAAGTTAGAGTTTACCTGTCCCGGTCTCTCCGAGAACCTGCTCGAAGCCCTCCACTTCTCCTCTCTCTTTCCCGGTCTCTGTTTCTCAAGCGCTGCATTAGATCTACAGACACAAACACAAATACACATTTAATATAACAAATTCCCCTTTAACTGTAAATTCGTGTAAACAAAATTATTTTTTACTCATGTGATAACAGCTTTAAGCATCACAAAGTACCATTATATGTAACAATGAATGAGCTCTATGATACTGTATAGTTTCTATGTATTGTCATACTTGAATTGTAATCGTGATGACACGTACTGCTGGCCTGCATGCCCTTGCTGACACTCTGAACACAGTCCAGATTGGGCAGCTTATCATTGGAGAGGAGGGCCAGGGCGATGGCTGTGTAGAAGCTGCGGGCCACGCCGCTGCCCTCGCCCGGCTCATCCTTGAAAGTGACCTTGACCCGGTGCACAGCCATTGGTGTGGTTGTGCAGCGCCTGCCAAAGTGTGTATTTAGCTGACGCATGGTCTGCTGTATTAACTGGTCTCGATCCCGGTCCACCTCCAGGGCCAGGTCACGGGACTGCAGGTTCCTCAGCTTCTCCATCTCCCGACGGAACTTAGATTCCTTTACCTCGAAGCCACCTAGCTCTGTAAGGATCTGCGACAAACAATAAAAAATTTTTTTTATGATCCTGCCCCCTTCTCATCTAGTACACCATCACTATCAGTTCCATTATGAAATATTTTTTATATTAGTAGTGAATCAAATAATAAGACTTGTTAGTCTATTCATATTTCAGCTGATTGAAAGCCGAATTAGCAGATCAAGTTCATTGCAAAATAAATGTTTCATGTTAAAATAAAAAAAAAACTCAGTTTGGGAATTAAAAGCATTTCAAAAAGTATAAAAAGAGGGCTAATGTGAGGATGGTTACAACCGTCACTTAGTTTAAATGAGTATTCAGAAACAGAATGTACCGATCCAGGCTCGGCTCCGACATCCTCCATGAAGACGCGACCAAAGAGCTCCAGTGACAGACGCCAGCGGCCTAGCAGCATGTCGTGTGAGATCATCATCCCCATGAAACTACAGTGAGGTCTGGACAGACAAAAGAGAAAGAGGCACAAAATGTATTGTTTTAATTGCATTTTATTAGCATACAAAAACAGTTATAGTCACTGGAAACTGCATATGATACACTGATCACGATAAGCAGATGATCATTGTAACCATTTTTTTCCCTTTATTTCTAAGGCAAATTACCATCTAATTGACACATGTATATCCATTACATGGATAAAAAGTAATTGAACGGATAGTTTTGCTATTTACTGAACTCTGTTGACTGATTCAAAATACAGCTGTTGCGGCGGGCATTAAGTGACTCGATATTATCAATCCACTTTACAATTGGGTGGCTTTAGTCACTGGTGCTTTCCCCATGTCCATTTCTTCTCATTGTTTTCACTGCTGCATCTCATTGGCTCGTTTTTAGCAGTTTATCATAAGTAGGGCTGCAATAGTATGGGATTTTTATGGTTTGAAAACCGTCTCAGAAAAAATGGCGGTATCACGGCATTACAGAATTTACATTATTATCAATCAGAATGACCCTTAAAGGAATGAAAATGGAAAGGCTAGTTTTGGTTGAACAAAGGTTTTATTACTATAACTGCAACTTGAAACTTGTTAATTAAAGTATTTGTAAAAAAGTCTCCCATTTGAAAAAAAACTAAAATAAAAGGGAGATTCTCCATCCAGTTGCTTTTTTCCCCCAATATTGTAAATAAGCATATGTACACGGTGTACTAACCGTCAACTATAATGTCACAGTATACCTTGAAACCGGTATGATCTCTGTACTGTTGATCACTGAAACCATGATAACTATAAGCGGTTTCCAACGTATATTAAAACATTTTGGGTTATTTTGAGGGTCAGGCTATGACCTACATCATATAGTCTCTAATTTTGAGTAGGTCAGCTGTTGTCTGTTTTGTCCATTATTAGAATTTGTATAAGATATGATTTTGATGCTAGTTACAGATTTTATTTGAATGTACTGTATGAAAAAGTTACACAAATATATTGCAGAGAATTTTTCTTCTATGTGAGGGGAATTTTCAGCTGCCACCGTAGCTAAGCAAACATAACAAAGCACAGATTAGTGTCTGGTACCTGAATGATGGGAGAGGAGGTCCATCGCTCTCAGTGAGGCCAATCTCAGCAAGCAGGCTGCTCTTCAGCTGGGCGGCGAGGTCATGGGGTGAAGGGCCTGGTTTTGAAGCCTCCAGCTCCTGCTCTGCCAGAGACTGGTTCTCAGTGCTCCTCTGGCCAGTTTCCATACTCATCACATTCTTAAGGTTGGCTGAGTAAGACATCTTAGTGGGCAGGATCTGTTTTAGTAGGGTTCAGAGTCGTTCTTTACCAACGTGAACGGATGTCTTTGATGTTGACAGTGTGATGATGACAGAATGGAAATATGGAAATGGGACACAGACCACAGGCTGTGTTCCAATACCCACACTTGAATTTCAGTATAACCAAACACTACCCAGTTTATCCATTACTTCTTGCTGTCCATTATATCCAATGCACTCAAATATATTGGAAATAATGAGGAGGAAATAATGAATACTGGATAGTTTTTACAGATTCCTGTATAAAAATGAAGTTACTTCAACATTTCCAGTTTGTTTGATATGCGTGGATATTAGAACACAGCTGCCAGCGTGTTTGTCCAGTGCAGAGGGGTGGTATACCTGAGAGGGGGAGGGTAGAGAGGAGCCCATGTTTACCTCCAGGCAGTTCCTGTCCATGCTTGCCTCAGCCAGGCCTTTGGTTGCCATGTAGGAGGAAGAGTACAAACCCTGAGAGGGACGACCAAACAGATCCTCCTTCCTGGCATTAGGCTGTAAAAGAAAAGGCAACATTAAGTTGAAGCCACAGATGGTATTTGGCCAATATGGAATATCGTAGCGTACCGTTTATCTAACTAAGGACTGTATGCTTTCTCTGATGTGTTGGTGTAGTGTTCTGCTAGCTCTGTGATTTATCAATAATCCACTGTCCCTGTCTAAGAAAACCTTGTGGCAAAAAGGAAGATAATATGACAAGGAACATGAACAGACTGATTAATAGATATCTTTCTACTAATAATGTCAAGCTGTAACCGCAGAGCACACTCTGCGCCCTTTTGGACTAAAAGCAGATAATGCACAAACTGAGCCCAGTTCTGATCAGATAATTTGAAGAATTGTGCCAATTTGGTCGGTTGCTGTAAGAGCATTGGTTATAAACTATACTGAACTTTTTTGTGTAATTGTAGTACTTAGCATTTTTTTCACACCTAACCTCCTGGTTTGGTTAAAATGAACTCCGGCCCTTTTGCCGAGTTAGTACAATTTATTTGTGAAAATGAAAAAATTTGTGAAAGCTGTCAATCAAACCCTGGTCCAGACCAATAACTAAAGTGAGGCTTCTTGAAACAGTGGGTCATGGTCTGCTTCCGAGGAGACTGTGCAGTTTGTGGTGTGAAAGCAAATGAACCAAGTATAGACTTTTATGCTAGCAGATATTTGATTTTGCGATGCATAATCTTTCTGATGATGCAGGATGACAATTGCCAAAATTGTTCAATCAACAAAATACTAGTTAATCTATATATCTTTATGTTTACTCCTCTTGGTAAATTCATAAAAAGTCAGAGTGAAAAGGAATTAAACCAGAACTGCAATCAAACAATGTACCATTCCCCCTTGGTCCAGATCACAGAATGTATATAAAAATTGACGACATGACCCAAAAGTGAAGCCAAAAGCTCATGATCACTCCCTGGTGAAACCCCATCCCCTGAAATTAGCAGATGGGACACAGGCCAAATAAATATTTTTTCAAACTTGGTTTCTGTCATTTAGGTAGTTCTTAATAGTTGAGCTAGTTCAAGTGTTCATTTTTTTGATAAGTTTGGTTTTAATTATTTATTTGATGCAATAAAAAAGGGGGGCGTGACATCATGATTGACAGCTGTGTGTGTTCAATGATGTGCTCGCAATCGGGTCGGACAGTTGTATGGGTGGGAACTCGATACCATGGCTCCACTTCCAAATCGCTACTGCACAGACTCTAGCTCCAAATGAAGTCACCAGCACAAGATGGCAGCGTCCGTATACAGAATACTTTGGCTTCAATTTTGTACAGTGGAAGGAAGTAGAATGGTGTTGTCCACTTTTATATACCGTCATTGGTCCACATCAAGTGAACCAAACTACATATGTGAAAGCACCCCTCGATGTTGTGGCTAAAATAGTGATCTGGCTGAGATTGTCTTTCAATATAAAAAGGAACTTGGCTGCAGAACAGACAGACCATGTTTTCTGCATCTTCTATCTGGGGCTCCATAGTTTTCTTTATTTCCCTTGCCACTGCTAAGCCATGAGACATGCACATCACCAGCATAGTTGTCATCACTGTCACTAGATGGCATGGTGCTGCATATGTAGCATGCTGTTAAATGTTATGTAGGTTATGGACCACGCATCTTTAAACCTTCCATAATATACTGAGCAGCAATTCTGACCTGCAGGAGGTGGGGCTGGTCTGCCAATGGGATGGCCTCAGCCAGGGGAACATCGAAGGGGTTGGGTGGGATGCAGCCGAGAAAGGTCATGGAGTCAGAGCGACGGAAGAAGGGATGGTTCTGACCCGTTTCAGCAGGGACTGGGTCCTCATCCTTGTCCTGCAGAGTTGAACCTGAGGTAAAGCAGAAACAAATCAACTGTCTGCACACGCATTAAAAGGACCAAGCAGTTCTTTGATATTCCTGACACACTGACTATTAATGCTGTCTGGCTTACTTTGATTGGTGTCCTCATCGTTCTCATGTTCAGAATCCTCATTGTCCAAACCCAGTTCCAAAATCTCTCGATTCCTTCAAAGAAAATTAAAGTGGATTACAAATACTCTTAAAAATAGTGGCATGTATCCAAACCCTATCGACCACTGTTCTTGCTGTTTGCTTCGTCAAGTGAGACAGTAGACAACATAATGTGAAAGCAGGGTTTTGTTTCTGTGGCTATCATACATAGTTCTATGCATTGGCCATATAGTGATGCAAATTTCAACCCATGATCACAAATTCAAAAAATGGTCATTACAAAAACACAACTTGTGGGATTTCTTTTTGCTAGTAACCAAGCATAGCTATGCTGCCACTAATAAACTCTCCATTTTTGAATACAAAGACAGCATTTTCATTTGTTCTATTCATTTACCTCTTTCTGTCCATCTGTGGGGTGTCCAGGGTGGTCTGCTGGTTCATGGCCTTTATCCAGTAGATAAGGGCCTGGAAAACGTAGGCCACATGTTTCAGAGAGCACACATCCAGCACAGGAAGCACATCAGAGTGCTCATCATTGTGGGAGCGCATCAGTGATAAGGCATAGTTCAGGAAGTCGCCGCGCGCTGACATCATGCCCTGGCGAGCTGTTAGCAGGGTAGCGGCTCTCCTGAAAGAACACACAACGCATGCAAAACAAGTGAAAACACTGCAAACCTCACTAAAGCAGGAATCTATAAACATGGGGTTAACAATTCAATACAAAGTATAGACCAAACTATTTTGTGCAAGTTTGACAGAATTAGATGGGGTATGTAAAGAATATCTGGACTATTAAAGGGGCCTTGCTGATTTTGTCTGTGGTTGTCTCAGGTCTTCTTAGATTTTGGGTGGATCAAGACTAAAGGTGTTCTCTCAAGACTAATTATCACTGCTGGTCAGGCTAATAAATGTGACAAAGAAGAATTGCTGTTTCCTACCTGCGTCCTTCAAGGGTGCGGAGGCTGGCCTCCTCCCGGGCTGTCATACGCTCTCTGCGAGCTGAGTGCTGAGAGGCATGGAGTGGGTGACTGGGGTGACCCGGGTCTCCAGCAGATGACAGAGCTGAGCCATATCGCAACTGAGCTTCCGTGGAATCCATGATCGACACCATCCAGTTCCAGGTGGGAATCAGCTTCTCTTCAACATAGTTCTGGTCCAACAAACGAAGGGTTGAGGGTTGCATTATGCAATATCACATATTGCATATCATTAAACAGTCAAGATGCAGAAGTTGAGGTTTTACAAACCAGTCTTTTACTTATTTAAACAATGGTCATGGCAAACAACTTCCTGGCACCACTGCATAATGATTATCCTTTTTTCCAACATATGCATTGTTTGTTTAGTGATTATTTCAGAAAATAATACAAATACTGTTATTTTAATTGTCTTTCACAAATCACTCTCTTGGTGCCTTGGCAAGGTAGTGGAGTATTTGGATCGCCACAGATGGCAGAGTATCTTACCTGCAGGTTGACTGCATCCTGGTAGGTGAGCTTTACAGCAGCAGGGTACTGGGAGTAGACTAGATGGTTGTACTTGGGAATCAGACTCATGAGGTCTGAGATCTGCCTGATGACGATGCTGTAGGCCCGGGCCAGGCTGCTGGCAGATGTCAGGTAGCTGCTGGAGTTGCTGGCCTCCAGGGCTGCCGCCGCTGCAGCAGCACTGGAGCTGATCGCACTGGAGCGACGCAGGTTGGTAGGGTCAATATATATCAGGCCCGTGGAGCTTGCTGTGAGAAAGATCATAACAGGCAAAATCAATACACACAATTTTTGTGAGAGTCATCTGGAATCACAAATAAGCATTTTACAACAAACTCTCACAGACAAAGTTCCACTGACCAGCAGGTGTTGAGGAGCTGGAGGGTGCACTTCCAGTGGCCCTCTGGCTGGGGGTGTTTCTCACAGCCCATTGCATGGAGCGAGGAGCCTGGGCTGCACTGTTGGCATGGGAAGCGCTGGTCGTCCTTTCCAGTGGCTCATCCAACAGGAACGTCTCCTGGTCGACATCGTCGCTTTGACTGCTGCTGCTGTCGGAGTCGCTGGAGTCATTGGACTGGGAGTCGTCCTCTGAAAAGAAGGCAGGGACACTGCTGGCACCTTCAGATAGGAGGAGGAGGAGAGGGGATGAAGAAAAAAGATAAAGGAGACAAATTTAATGGCTTGTGTTCATCTCACTTCCATTTCTTTCTGTTTTTTACATCAGATTTATACAGGCAGGAGTGCGGGTTAGTGAATCACACCACTACAAGGCCAAACAACACTAATATGATGGTGAAAACACTGAGGCTTCGAGTCAAAACAACACCTGCACTCTGTTGATCAACTTGTGCTAAAAAACAGTTAATAATTAATATGACTTCATTTTCTGCATTTTTTTAACATTATCAAAAATGTCGTTAGACAGAAAGAACAGCAATGTCTCAATTGTACTGAATATTCTATGTGGAATATTAACAACACCATCATTAATAAGAAATATACATTTTAGATGGCCGAGGAGAAAATAAAACACCACACCATTTGGAAAAGCTACAAGTTGATTAGTTTGTTATTTGGGTGAAGGAACAACAAGACTACACTTGTGATGAGTGACATTATTAGTTAAACATGACAGACACAATAACAGTGAAATGTGAGAAAGGGACGAACTGAAGGAACTCTCAGCCGGAAACTGTGTATGCACTTTGCAAAGTCACTCTTGCCCTGACATCTGTATATGCATTGAAGTAAAAAGGAGCTCATACCAAAAATAGGAAATGCCAAGGACACCCTACTGCCTGCAAATGAAATACATCGGGTATTCAGCCAGGGACCATTTTGTCTGCTGTATCATTAGCTCTCCAAACATAAATCCCCACAATCCAAAATGCTGACTGTTAAGAACTAAGGGTTTTGTGAGGACTGAATTAGTCTGCAATTCAAGGAAAAAAATACACCACAGTGCAGCAAGACAGAAATGCAATTTCTATTTAGTGAGCAGTTGGAGCCTTACAAAGATTTGGAAAGATTTCAGTTAAAGGAGGTCAATAAGATAGGGGAACCGCATTTCCACCAAAAACTCTGAAGAGGAACAGTACTTAGAGACTGAGGAGAATGTTTTATGACGGGGATTTAAAAGAAAATCTAATCTAAACTGAAAGATTAAAAACAGCTGTTGGCCAACCTGCTTCAGAGCCAGCGGTGGCTGCTGTGACGACACTCCTGCGGCCGCTTGCATTATCCTGATTGCTGTGGTTACTTTCACTGTCGCTCTCTGTTTCAGCTGCTGCGAGCAGATCCAGCTCCATGTCACTTCCTGAAAGCAGAGACAGATGCTTCACTCACTGTTGGGTGGGATTGTAGATACAAGTAATTATTCACTAAACATTATGAATAACTCATAACAGCGTCATTCATTCCTTTGCAGTCCTGTAAAAAGTAGGGCAAGCCTCACCATCCTCGTCATGCTCATCATGCTGCCCCTCCGCCTCAGCATTTTCCTCTCCTTGTTCCTCTTGGTCATCATGGTGGTCTTCCTCACCAGCTACTCCCTCTACAACTTCAACCTAAAAGACAAACAAAACAGATCCTAAGAGCGAATACTTTGAGGCAAGACAGAGCTATTCCCACAATCTCATTATACTGTCATGAGAGTAAACCTAAGGAAAAATAGAAATAAAAATATTCATCCAAATCTCAACAGCGTGGGCTCTAGATGGCATCCTACATTCTTTGAAACTAATCACAAATACACATGGATTCACTTGCATGCAAAGCTCATTATGGCCTTAATGATTTTATAATGAGGCTCCCCACCTCCTCCACATCTGCTGACACAATGTCATCCTGCTCCTCGTCTCTTCCTCTGACAGGCTGAGACTGGCTGCTGCGCCGAGGCTGGGGGTTCCTGATGATATAAGAGGCAGCTGTCTGACTGGAGCTGGGGAAAAAAATGAAGCACAAGACCAGAAGTCATTATATCTACTGAATAAGAAAAATCAACCATCTCCTGTTCCTTTTGGTTTCTTCTCTCAAAGTAAAAGTCTAGTGAATGACTCAATAATTCAGGGAAATTTGAAATCATATCTGCACTTCGGCACATTAACTTGAGGCTCTAACCCACCCAACTACCTGATACAATATAAGCACATTACAATCTTCCATAACACAGTGATAATAAATAGTCAAAAGCTGCCAGAGCAATCTATGTGGAAAATTCAGGAAAATTAAAGCCCTAAAGCCAACTGACCTGCTGGACTGGTCAGGTGAGGGTCTCGGAGGTAGTGGTTCCACAGAGAAGAGCTCCTCGCTGCCCTGAACAGCATCAATGCTGGTGCTGGCCAAAGTGAAAGGAGCAGTTGGTCTTGCAATACCCATTCGCACTGGAACAATCAGCGACTCTGCTACATTGCACAGCTCCTCCACAGCGTAGGGCAGCAGAGCTTGGAAAACCCGTCGACATTTCCCAATGGGCTGAGGGATGAAGTTGCTATGTGAAGGAAATTGACAAAAGACAAAATCAGCTTTCGCGTGAATTCAAAAAACAACCATGTCAAAATGATGTCGTTGTGTAGTCCCACTTGGTAGAATCGAGCTGATATAAGAAGACTCTGATGCTCTGTGTTCTTACTTTTTCTTCTTGGACGAGGCCATCTCCACGCTGAGGATGACAAATACCCGGGCAACAGAGCGTAGAAACCTCCTGGTAACATTGACCGCCTCCTCTCTCCGGCCAGGAGTGTACTTATTCTGCAGCTCCTTTACTAGTGTGCCCAGTAAAGTGTCTATGAACTAATAAAGGAGAATAAAAAATATCTGACGACCAAAATACTTACAAGTGCAAAGGTCTGGTAACAGCAATAAAAACCAAAGAAAATGCATCACCACTGGTGATATTAGGTATCATTTGGTGTTTTCCTAAGCAAGAAATACTCATTGTTGGATTTCTTCATTAGTGTTGGTGTGTTCATTTATTTCTTATATATATATATATATATATATATATATATATATATATCTCATTTTTAAGAGCCCAGCTAAATGCATTTCATTGCAAATAATTATACAATATACAATTATTTTATATATTGACAATTAACTTGAAGTTGACTCAGAAATGGAGATTATGTTTAACAGTTTGTGTACACACAGATTAGGAGTGTAATGAATTGAGAAGCCATGGAGGAAAACAGTCATGTTGTCCCTGATGCTGATGAACAAACTGGACTTACGGTGATATCTGGAGCACACTTGACAATGAGGCAGTGGGTGAAACAGTCAAGGCGAATGGTGCCACTCTGCTGATTCAAGTAGACCTGCTCTTCAGGCAGGAGGTGGGCAATTCTGCTGCTGGCACTAAGTCTAGGACATACACAAAATGCAGAATTTTAAATTTTTACGTGGCATTTTTCAGTTCTTTGAGCAACACAAACTAAGCAGTCTTTCAAGCTCTTATTACCAACCAAATTTTAATGCAGGGAGTGCTGTTTTTGTTGTGATACTCACGGATCTTTATTCTCCTGAGAGCCAAACATGATCATAGACTTGAGGGCGTTCCAGTCCTGCAGGACCCTCTCCAGAGCCATCTGAGCAAAACGGGGAGGTTCAAGGTCATGGTCTGGCATATCAGAATCTGAAAGAGAGAAAAGAAGAATAATGTTTTCATACACCAGATGCTTGAAAGAATCATTTTTCAAAAAAAGCTCCAGCCTAGAACACAGTGAGTACTGAAATTTAGTTGAAAAATATTTGCATATGAATGTCTGTAAAATTTGTTTATCACTAGTCTGCACTGATTATAGGTGGTTAAAAGTAGGTAATACGCAAGTAATAAGAGTGTAGGGATACATCAATCTGGACTGACATATTGATTCAGTAATCAAAAATCCAATCTCATCAATGCAAAAAGAAAACACTGATTCGTATCATCATCTGTAAGACACGCCTTTCTTTTGAAATCCCCAAAGCATGTCTGTGTCACCATTTCCACCCAAGCACACCTCCTTCCTAAACATTCAGTACTAGTGGTCTAGTGCAAGGCAGACAATGGTAAGCAGCTAGGAAAACGAAATGAGGATATTCACTGATAACATCTCATATTGACCGCAGGCCACTTAATTGGAGGATTCTGAACCTACCTTCTGCATTTGCAGCCTTGCGGTTCCTGTCTTCTCTGATGCGTGGTGGTCTGTACTGACAGTGCTCAACACTCTGCCTGGCAACAGTCTGCACCAGGAACAGTAATATATGCTCTCCCCTGCAGATGGAAAAAACAAACAGTCAGAAATAACACTTAATCCTCACTTGCACAATATGAGATCTGTTCTGTGTCAAAATAATACAATTAAGGTGATTTAGCTGGTAATTCCCACAGTTATATGGCAATTATGAAGCACTAATAGAACACCACTCTTGGCTCATACAGAAAACACAGGGGTCTTACCTGCTGTTTGGTGTTGTGACCAGGTTAGTGGTTGTGAGTAACCTGTACAGCAGATCCAGGCGAGCAGCCTTCTGGCCGGCGATCAGCGTTTTACACTTACACTTCTCCCAACAGTCACAGTATGCTGTGGGAGAGGTCCTCTTCAGCCTGGGAAAGAACAGATGCAAATTAAGATTGTGCACGAGGCCTAGTGTGGAATATAGGTGATGAAGAGCAATGGTAAAAAAAAGACACAAAATTAGGACTTACTTGCAGTCATGTCCTTTGTGACACACCCTTGCACACTCAGTGCAGCAGCAGAGGGACTCGAGCAAACCACAGGTCCGACACTCAAAGATATCCTAAATGCAAAGTCATTGTGATGAAAAATACCAGTGTTCCAACTTTCAACAGAACATTATAAATTAAAGAGCTGAACAAACACTGTCTCTAAAATCAGTGAGGCTTCCTTTGTGCAGTGAAAAAAGGAACACTCCCTGAAGCTACAGAAGTTGGCCCATCAAGTAAGTAGCAGTAATCAAATGATCGTTTTAATCGCTCTCATTTTTAGGCTTATTGAGTTATCAGTTACATAACTGTCTTCAAACCTTTCATTTATCAAAAAAATTCCCATCCTATATAGACGCTGATGAATGCTCTTACAACACATCCCTTTTTCTGAGTGCCTTTCCTCTAAACATTAGCGTGATATCCTCCAGGGCTGACCTGGTTAATGTGCTCAGCTCCAGTCCAAGTGAAACTGCAGGTGTCGTTGCAGCAGAGAACATAGAGGGGCGAGTCATCTGGGTTGGTCCCCGAGGGGCAAATCATTTCCATGAATACAGAGTCTGCATCCTCCTTCTCTGCAATGCCCGGGTCACCCACTGTGTTAGAGACATTTGAGGAACAAGAGGAGAATAACGAAACTGAGGAATGCCAGTTACAGTGAGTAGTTTCACTGTTGAAAGCAGGGCAGCTAACTAGGTCACGATTCACGTAACTCATGGACAACATCCAATGTTCCAGCTGTTACCTACCCACTTAAAATTACATCAGACTCACACAAAGATTTTCTCTCAGAATTTATTCACAGAGGTGGTGGTTAGTTGGTCACCCAAACTTCTAGGTTAAGATGTAAATGTAATGTTTGCAATCATAACATCCTCCCTTCAAATGACAAACCAGATTACAGCAGAAAGCAGAAAGACGAGTTATTAACTTACCCTTGGCCATTTTCTGAGCAGCCTCCAGCACTGTGATGGCTGCTGGGTAGGCTCTCCCACTGACTGCCAGCATGAATGGGGTCATTCCACGGGCATCCCTGTCAAACAACAGCAACAACAACATATACATGAGGGGCAGACAGGCAAATCCACAAAGAATAAACCAGAACAAAGAAACTGCATTAGTTATGTGTACAGTAAGCGTTTTTAAGTATGATCAAATAAAGAAATAAAGAATCGTACTTGGCAGAGAGCAGCTCCCGAAGGTGTGGCCTCAGAACAACACTGTCACACATCAGCTTTAGGATAAGGTGGGCGTTGGCCTTCCTGTCTTTAGATTCAACCACAGATGGCTCAGTGGACGGCCCTGCTCATACAGAGAGGACAATCCATTAGAAGACAAACACAGTATGTCTGAACACAGTTTGAATACACAATACAAACAGTATACAGCTGATGGACTAATTTACAATGGTACCACAGAGATGATGTATTCTGAAACATACCAGAATGTCATATTACATTTAGTCATGTGCACTTATTCAGATTATTCCTCTGAAGGAAAATAACTCTTCACAATTTTTTGTCTGCATCTCTACAATATAATCTCAGCACGTACCTAAGAATTCTGTGCAGGATTTTCCTAATATAACACTGCATAGATTCATACAAAAGTAATCCTTCTCAATATGAACAGTAGCGACAATTCCTGCACAGTATGCCTTTAATAATACCGCCTGAAAAGGATCTGTGTTTTTTTCTATGTGCGCTTCCAGGCTAATGCAATTAAACTAACAGTGGTTAGTTAGCAGTAAAAAACATGTGTTGTGTTCTCAATTCCTGCTATATACTGATTATGATTCTGAGCAGGTTTTAAGTATGTGGTGAGTTCATACTAGCAAAGTGACAACATGAACCAGACAGAATACAATCTGAATTTGGTCAATTTTTGGGTCTGCCGTTGATGCACACTGTTCTTCCACAGTGCAATGCACATAAGAAACAGAGGAGCTGCTTAGAGTTGGAAAAAATGAAATAATGTTGGTTTGTTTTGAAACAGCTCCAAAGAAATGTGAACTTTAATTGTGAGTAACATTCAAAAGTTGCAGTTCGATTGACAGCCATGTTGTATTGTTAGTATAAAATCTTTAGTATGTTGACATTTTTAGAGTAACTAAAACAGTGAACTGTGACAATGTGTATCATGCCACCGTCAGCCCAACAACCTGCAATTGCTGATATATTTGTGCAGGTGTCTGTGAGTTTGCCCAACTGCCCAGCCATAACATGTAGCACATAATGTATAGAATTAGTATATACTATGGATTTTTCGGCATAGCTACTGTCTCCTTCTCATTCCTTTTCTATGATGACGATGTCAAGTACCTGGTATGGTGGAGGTGCTGGGTCCTTGGCTGGTCCCAGTTGAGGCAGTGGTGAGTGAGCCTACAGCTGGTGCTAGAATGAAGTCAATGTCACCATCTGTTGAAAAAAAAATATATCTTGTTTTACATTGCAATGACAGTGTCCATCTGAAAGGGCTCTAAAGAGCAGACACAGATAAACTTAGGTATACAGTCTCGTAGAGATGCACTGACCAGGGTCCATGGGTGGGGGGTCAGGAACCCAACTTGGTGGGGCAATAGGTGGTGACACAGGGTCCTGGTGGTCACTGGATGACGGGCCAGACTCGTGACGGCCAAGACCTGCTGCTCTTAGAGACCTCCGCATCATCTCCCTCAGACGAAGCCTTATGACATGACACGAAATAAAACATGGCACTGACATTAAGACCATTAGTGTTGCTTGTGTTTACATTATTTACTGAAGATCTGTTCACTGACAGTATAAGCAAAAATATTCCCTTCTTATAGGGAGCCTTGTGTACTTTGAACAACACTGTACATGCTGTACAGTTTTCTGTACAAACTTAATATTCTGTTGAGTGCAAAAACAGTTTGAGTGGTCATTTACCCTCTGCTGCTGGAGGAGCCAGTCCTATTCCCAGAACTGTTGCTTGAGACCACAGAGATGGCATTGGCAATTGCCTCCACAGCAGACAGACGCTCTGCAAATGTGTTTCTCTCCGACCTTTCAGCTTCTGAAATGAAACAGCAGGGTCACTTAGCATGGAGAGGAGAGTCTTGGGGAAACAGGCAATTAAACTGACACAGGAGCACACTAGAATTATGCGTTGAGAGAAAAAGTCATTTTCTTGCACATTTTTTTTCATCATTTAACATTTTCTAATTAGGATGGCAAAGTCCAAAACTAAAATACATTGGGAAGAAAAATGTGACTATAACCAGCAAATCAAGATAAACTACTTTTCGGATCATATTTAAAATCTGTAATGATTTATTTTGTCCCAGCTGCCAGGGAGATCTTGACATGGATTGTCTAAAGCACCAGCTTACCTTCCTCCTCTTTGGTCTCCTTGTTACTAACAGGGAAGCAGACAGAGACAGCAGCATGGAGGATGTTGCGGTTTCCATCACAGCGATGATCTAGAAGTGCTCCGAGGGCTTGGCTGCCCTGATCCAATAAGAAGGCCTGCTCAAGGTTCACCAGGTACTGCCGACACGCCTCATAGTCACAACGCAGCACATGCTGCATCAGCGTCTGTTTCTGAAACACAAGAGGACGACAAGCGGGTACTGATTATGTCTTTGAAGTCTCACTGCGACTAAGACAGCATTGCTTTTTGGTCTTTCAGACAGATTTATGGGCAGGAATGTGATAGGAACCACCATATTAAAACTGCTGAGGTGTTGTGTTTTGGGTTTTTTTGCAAGGTCACTGAGATAAGTTTCACAGGCACAAAACAACATTGACCACATCTACATGGTCATCTACTTAGTAATGTATTTTTTGGCCATATTTTTTTTTCACATTGTATTTATAAGGTCATGCTTACCTCAACAGCCATTATAATAATAGCAGCTTTCTTTTTAATTGTGGAGTTAGAGGGGAGGTTGGCCAGAGAATGCACCCCCATTCCAAGGCTGTTTATAGGTGGCAGGTCCAACCAATCAGGATCTCGAATGCCACCCATGCAGTCTTTGGCCATAGGGTAGATTGTGCCATTTCCATCTCGAAGGATGATGGGAGATTCCTTTTAAGAAAATTAATTTCAACATTAAAGATTAGTATACAGTAAGGCAGGTGCAAAACTGCAAAAACAAATCACTGATTTGGGAGAGCATCTCACCTGTCCTGCAGTAAAGATGGCCACATTGCGCTCACTCTGCCCCAGGAAGGCCAGATTACTAGTGGGGAAGTTGTTCTCCTGTTCAGCTTTGCCTGTGGCCAGGTCAAAGATACAGTACCGTACCCAGTTACCAGTTTTCAGCACTGCATGGACTCCTGGAAGATGGAGAGTCAGTTAAGAATCAGAAATACAAATCTAGAGAAAACTACCAATAACCAAACCAACAGACTGATAACGTATATCAAAGATACACTGACATATAGAAACACAGGCGAAGACTTACCTTTGGAGTCAACATTCACAGCCAGAATCTCTGCCTTTTCTGGTATACAGAGCTTTTTAGGTGTGCGCTGAAAACAGTCAGGAACTTTAGGAGTCCCACCAGTTTTGACCACCTGCAAGGAAAAGATTGAAGAAAAGTAAATTAATATGAATGTCAGGTGGAGAGATTCTCACACTGGCACAGACACATTCACACTGAACTCCACATACTGAGATGGAGACAAGCAATATAGGATCAAGTTATGTTCATACCTGCAGCTCATCTATTCTGAGGAGCCTACAGTCCTGCAACAGTGATGATGGGTCTGAGTCAGTGGGAGCTGCAGTGCTCTGGTTGCTCATGCTGCTTGATGTCCCTGGAAACTTCACAGCAACGTATGCGCCATCCACTTTCAGCACCTAGAACATAGTATGAAGATGATACGTTGTGAAACTGAGATGTCATGACAAACCAGGAAGGCATTTTTATAATTTATAGCAGGGTATGAGAGAAGCCAGAGACTTTAACATCTGCATTATATTACTACATTTGCATTAACAGTTGATCTTCGATATATTGCCACATTTCACATGTACCCACCTTTCCTACAGGAACATTTTTAACGTCTTCCACAAACACCACCTCTCTGAGAGGCCACTGCTCCTCATTCACCTTCTCTTCCTCTTTGGGAGCTGGGGTAGAACGCCTTCGCTCTGAAAATAGTAGGACATGCTTACTTTGACTCCTGTGGTCACAGAATTTTCAATTAAGACACTAAATTAACATTTACGTCAATGGATTGGAAATGTTTTGGGATTATACTCAAAATTATCTGTGAAAAAATATACTGCTGACCAGGTGATAACAACAAGTGTGAAGTAGGGAAAATTAACTACCACCACTGACAGCTAGCTGTATGGTTCATATGTTAAAAGCAGGCAAAAAAGGCAACCAAACAAACCAGAGTCTATATTGTAAACTGGCCATACTTCATTCACGGGAGAACAGGGAGAGGGAAAAAACTTGCTGATAAAAGCCTGTGCACCATCTGTTTCAAAGTCAAAGGACTAATGAGAGCACAGAGTGAGAAAGAAATTGGTTCTGTGCCTGGGAGATAGAGAGGAAAGTCAAGACTTCAGTGTTATTGAGAGAGCTGGAGGTTAAGAGGGAAGAGATATCAAGAGAAAAGCTGACATACTGTAGGGCAGTGAGGCACTGCTAGCAATGGAGGAGGTATCACTGCAGGTAGACGCTGGGGAGGGAGGGGGACCCATCTCAGTCTTCACAAGCTCTGGCTTGCTTTCCGTCCTGTGGGTTAGCAGAGCAGGCTAAGCAAATTAATGCGCTGAGCACAGCTCTACAATAAAATACAAACGTATCCACTTAAAAAAAATACTAATAATCACTGCGTGACAGTTAATGCTGATATTGTGGCAGAATACAAATCAATATATAGGGAACAGTGCAAGCCTGATGACCAGGGAAAGCTAGATGTAACTGTTTAGTTTCTGTGTCCGCAGAGTGCTACGATCACAACAATCAACACAAGTTCAGCCTAATTCCCATAAATTCTGTGTAACCTTGCAATCTTGTCCAATCATTACAACTTGAAATTTGACAATTTAAAGCAATTAAAGTCAGTCAGATGTTAGCCGCTCCTGCAGGGCTTCTGCCCAACGCTTAATTATGACAAGTAGGGGATCCTGTTCGTTGTGCTGTGTTAGGTCATACTAACAGACCAAAGAGATTAGGAGAGCAGCTCACAAAGATAGTCCTTTAACGCTGCATCAAAGGACAGCAACAGCTGTTTGAGGGTGATCAGATGTCACACCCCAACCAGGCTTACCATCACAAATGGGTTCTAATTTTGTGGGAAACACTGAATGCTCAAAATAACAGGCTCCGAAAGCATGACATTTTTATCAATTTTCACTTGCCCCCACAATGTCATTTCAAAAAAGGAGAGAGGAAAAAATGCCTACAAATATCGCAAAAACCTCCATGAAATCCTAGAGGGACTGAAGGTTACTTCAATTCAATATTTAATATTAAATATGCAATATCTAAGAGTGCTTCATGGAATAAAACTATTAAAGAGAAAACCATAAAAACAGTCATAACTTCATTTACCACTTTTCTATGCAGTATATTATGCTGCTGAATTAAAAGTCAGACAGACTGCCTGCCCTGAGATATGCATTGTTTTTGGAAATATGTCTCATTAAATAAAGAAGTGTAGGATTCAGCTTTTGCAATAGTCTATTGTAAAAAAATAAATAAATAAATAAATAAAACACAATAAATTGTTAATATCAAAACCCAATACATATTAAATCTGGGGATAGGCATATTGTCCCCACTGCAATATCTACATTATGTAACCAGAGGGACTGAGTCTGTGTCCTCTATTAGTGGCTAAAAGAGCACTGAAATGAAATGATAGAAAACTATTCATAAACAAAAATGGACAGCTTTTTTCTACATAAAATGAAACTGACTTGATTTCCTGGGTCTTAGTGGTCTTTTCCATGTTTTTGAGGCTCTCTGGTGAGCGCAGCTGGAACCTGCAACTGTCGTTCATGTTCCAGACAGACTCCAACAGGACGCCCACTTTAGGAATCCCAGCACTGACAGAAAAGGCCACTGCACCGGCATGGTAGAGGGGGTTATTCCTCAAGCACACCTTAGGAAGGAATCGGCAAATTTATTTTACACTAACTGCAAGGCTTATGCTGAGCTCATACCAGGACTCTTGAAGAAAATGTCTTAAGACAGACCTTTAATAAACATTAAAACAGGAAATTCTGTCTTACCTGTGTTCCCACGGTGATGTTTGGTATCGAGGAGATGCCAGCACTGGACTTTGGCTTTTTGTTCTTGGCTCTGGCCTTTTCAAGCATTTTCTTCCGTTGACTAAAAGGCACAACACCCCTGCAGACAGACACAAGCATCAAAGAGTCAAAACTTTGCTGACATTTATACCTTTCCTTGACATATACCACTCTCATTGTGAATTGACACACATCAATTTGTAAACCTTTCTAAATGTCAGGTCTGCAGGAAAATTTGCATTACTTGCTACATGTCCCCATTGTGTATTCTGTCACAAGAATGCAGAAAAAAACAAGGGTGTATGGTGTATTTAAAAAAATTCAAGGGACTTCTACACTTCAAATAAAGGTCTTAAATCATGTTAAGTATAGTGTCCGTTTTCTGGCAAGGCAAAACTTACTAAGAATAACTGTACTTTTATGAACAAAGAGAATTGCAATGCCATAATTTTCCTAAGTTTCCTAGGATGAATACCACCCACCTTCTATTGAAGCAACTAGCAACTAACTAATGCAGTAACAGAAGCTCTTCCTATTACTAACACTGTGAACTAGAAATGTTAAAATTAGGGCTGCCCCTTGAAAGTCAGAGATTCAAATCATCCTTTGGAGACCCCTCAGTCGACTGAGATTACTTCAAGTAGAGCTGTGTAGTGTACTTCTGGGGACATTTTGGTCCCTAGATTTTGCTCTTGACAGCTTCGGACACAATACAGCAGCACAGAAGAGGAGAGACTCTGCACCGTAAGGCTTTGAGATAACAAAATCTTCTCTCCTCTGCTCATAAGTGGTGACTTTACAGCTCCCAGCAACTTACAATACCGTCTCTGGCTTTTGTTTTATACCCAGAGTTGGCAAAAAATATTATTACACCTTTCTGATCTATCGTTAGCGTAGTTAGCTTGTTTCCTACATGCTACTGTCACGATGAACATCCAGCTGAACCTTGTTTAAACTTATAAACTCTATATGCAACAAAAAAGATAACTGAATATTCGTTTTGAACCGGCAAATCTAACTAAAGTCAGATGTGGCCCTATAATAACCTACTGTTTTGCATTTGACTTTGATGAACAACTCTGCTACACTGAAGAGGATAACAAACCACAGCGGCATCCAGGAGGCAATGTTATACACAAATAATTATAAGTCCATTCAGTATAGTTTCATGGAAAAACATTTTTTGTTCTCACCACCAGTAGAGGCTATTCTCCAGCTGTGCACACGTGTAGAGTGCACAGCAGTGCAGTGACACCATACGTTCGCCCTGCAGCTCAGGGAAAGCCTGAGCACTGTGCTCCAGCTTAGAGGCCACTGTGCTCAGTGTGTCGTCCACCCAGGTTGCCACCTGTACCACACACACAAACATAAATTGATGAACAATTCACTGAATACATATTTGTAATGTGACTATGGCTAATAGGTAACTAAAGAAACATTCTCTCATAATTATACAACTCCTCCTGTGTTTGAGTACTGTTACCATGAACAAACACATGTTCTTAAATCAAGAGTCGCAATCATCACCTACCTTGTTGGTCTCTGTAGCCACAGTGGCTCTGATGCTATTGGCAGACAATAAGGTGATCTTCTCATTGGCCAGGCCCAGGAAGGATACACGTGGGTGATGAATTGAAGGATTCTGATGGAGCAAATGACAGAAAAGTTGGTTATATGAGGTCTAAAACATGTAATAAAACACCACTGCTTTTGAAACAGATAGATGCTTTTTTGCTACGAAAAAAGAAACACTAATTCCAATGACATAGTTTGAATTCTCCACCTGTGCATTCCTGTAGGGTTCAGGTTCGCTCCACTTCCACTGATAAAGCTCTCCTTTGGAGCTGACAGCCACCAGCTCTGAGAACATGGCTCCGATACTTACAAACTTCACACCATCCTGGAAAGAAAATTAGATATCTCAATAAGTGTCTGATCAAGCGAATCTTAACTCTAAATGTTCAATGAACTGAATTTGCTACTAGTTGAATCCAACCAGCTGTAGAGACATTTCCAGAAAGTCAAAGGTAAAAGATCAAAGCTGCACTAGCATCATAGCAAAGGTTTGTATTTCTGTGTTTTAAATAAAATATTGAATTAACAGCTCTGTTTGTGCTCCTCCTACCTTGTCAGGCCACCATTGGAGCTCCTCTCCCAAGGAGACAGGGCTCTGGACTGGGATGCTCTTCTTGTCCAAGCTGGGCTCACCCTCGCGGCTGGTGGAGCCTCGCTCTGTGTCAAACGAGGCCCCGTCCAGCCACCGGCGCTCGCGTAACCTCAATACAGACTCACGCTCACGCAACAGCTCTGAGTCGCGCTCTAAGGGAAGAAGGAGAACTGGTATGCAATAAGGTCACACCAGTGGGATAGAAGTAAGCCACTCTCTGGGAAAGACCCGTCAACATAGTTTTAAGAATAGAGAGAGAAAGATAGATTCTTTAGAATCACTGTAATGCAAATCAAAATTGCAGTACTAAAGATTGAGTGGGAGTCTAAATTATACTGATGGGTGAGTCAGTTTGCACGCTCATATGTTAAAATGCGAGGTAGAAGAGGAAGTGGATAGATAGAAAGAAAGAAAGCATGCATATGGGCTAAAAGTGGGCTAGGTAGGGTTTTTAGAATAGACTGCCTTTAAGGGTCCCTGTTAAGACAGGTGGGCCTAGCGGGCCTTTCTCAGAGAGCTCTCAGTATGTACTACAGCCATGCAGCATACAACACCAAACATTTATAACCTGTTAAACCAAACACCCATATTACAAGTCAAGCTTAACAGACTGAAGAGAAAATTTCCCCAGCAAACAAACAAGCTAATACCATTTCATTTCACATTAATTCCTGCAAAACCTAGACTAGCTTAAGTATACATAAGGCAAAGAGGAAAATATTTTCTGTCACTGGTCTTAAAAAGGCTTTGCCTGTTACATAAATCTATCTTTTTCAAAACTAAAGCAACTGGCAATTTTTTTTACAGTTCATCTAAAAAAACATACTGAACAAACACTGCGTTTGCTTTCCCAACTTTTTTGCTACTGTTGTCTTATCTTTAATAAGCTATTAAAGCTCCATCCCCACAACAAAAGCCATCACCAGTGTTGCCACCAAAGCCTGTCTAACACCCTGTCTTGCCTTAACTTGTCAGAAGTGAGTTGTTGAGTTACCTCTGGAGGATCCCAGGCGAGACAGTGAAGAGCGCCTAAAAGAGGGGTAGCCAAAGTAGCTGATGTCTTCAGAGAACATGGCATCGGCATCAATTATCACACTGGGATGAGCTGAATGAATGTCAGCATCCAACAGGGACATCAGGTCCTCTGCAGGGGGCAAAGGCACAAAAGGATGCAAGGTTTAACAAAAAAATATTTCTTTAATGAATTTGCCAAATACTGCCTTGCCAGTTACAATTACTATAATTAAATTATTTGAACAGTGTATAACTCTTCCACACAGGCCTATTTATATTTTAATATGGTGAACTCCTGCTGAGCCTGAACTCCCTTCTTAAGTATTTATGTGGCTAATGGAATTGAGCTTATTCAAAAAACACAATAATATTGCTTGATATAAGCCACTGTCCTTTCTGTCTCCATTTGCTGTTTTTGTTTTGACAAACCTCCAGGGAGGTAAGACTCGCTTGCTGTGTCGTCTCCATCATCTCCATCTTCATCATCCCGACTCAGCAGGTTGTTAACGGCGAGGTTGACATCCAGGTTGGTCCTCTGTAGCTCTCTAATGATCACACTCCTGGACTTCCCCTGAAGGACAACCTGGGCCTAAGATAAAGGACAACAAAGCAGAAAACACATTTTATTGGTATTCACTTGTTACTGCAGATTAGAAGGTAAGTGTGCACTGTTTTATTCCAATTCAGAAAATTTCAAAGAAAATATTTTTACCTGAGTAATAAGTTCCTCTGGGATGACAGAAGCTGGAATGACTGGCTGAGGCTGGCTACCCAGCAGGCCCGAGCCACGATCCCTTCCTGTGCGGATCACCCTGGTCTGTCGGCGGGAATCGCGGGCTGCTGTTGATGACCTGCCCGACGTGCCTCCGCCACCGCCTCCACTGCCGCCCCCTCCTCCTCCACTGCTGCCACCTCCAGCTCCACCTCCCCCTGCTCCTCCTCCACTTCCACCTCCTCCACTGCCTCCATTAACACCAGAGCTCCAGCGACTCCTGTTACATACAGTGCAAGGCCATGGTCAGACACAACTGCCAAAAAAACACCATCTGACTAACAGAGCAGACTCAAAACACGCACACATCTGCAAACGAAGGGGTTCAGCCTTTGTGACAGTGAAGACAGGGCAGTACAGACTGAGAAGGTTTTGCATCAGCGGCATTTAAAGGAAGAAGAAATTAACTAAATGATGGCAATTTTTTCTGACTTAAATCAGGTATTCTAAGAGCAAAAGCTTACATATGTAGGATATTTTACTTTCATTTTGTTTCAGTTCAACATTAAACTGTAAGGGTGCAAGTTAAGAGGGTTATTTTGCAGCTATTTCGGTTCAGCACAACTTCAGTATCAGGACCCACAACAACTATATTTTGAGGAGGAACTTTCCAGTGGTCACTAATAGCAAAAGCACAGAGAAGACTGCATTCTGCAAATTTAGCAGAGTCAGTGAATATGGCAATGCTTTTTTGATTTATGCCGTTTGGTGGACACATTTATCCATTACATTTTACAGCACCCTAAGGTTCTCTCTTCAGTATGAAGAACCCTGCGGGGAATACACCCCTAACCCACTGCAGCATCAGTGCTGTGCTCTGAACACTGAGCTTACACAGGACCGTTTGTCTCTGTCAACCCTGCCAGAACTTACCCAAGGGTGTTGCCTGCCAGTCTGCCCAGTGTGTCAGAGCCAGACAGGAACCAGGGCGGATCACTAGTCCTGCCTGGCCTGGAGCTCCTTCCTGTCCCTGAACCACTGCTCAACTTTGAACTGGAAACAAAAGATGGGAGATCAGTTACAAACCTATAGAAGTCCCACACAGGACCAAAAGACTTTCTTTTATTACCTGGGTTAACAGAAGCTAAATTCACCCAAGGCTTGTTAAATTATACCCCTTGGTTCAGGATTCATTTTCTTTAAATATTACACTGTGAAACAGGAGGGGGTATTTTGGAGACTAGCATGGCAACACCCTTGGGAATCTGAATTGGCTGCAACTCGTTCCTCGTTCAAGACTTTCCTTTTTTTTTTTAAAAGTTCTTGGGGTTTTGGGGCTGCAACTGCTTCTCCTATTTCAAGATTTCTTATAATGAATGCCTTCTGAGTTTAACCAAAAGTTGTTTGCTTCAATATTCTTAACTGTTTTGTTCTTAATATTTTTGTTATAATGAGTTTAAATTGTGTTTTGCTGTGGCAAGGGAACTAAATTATGACAACTCTGCCAACATTTCATATACCATGGACTAACACTGAATTCAGATACAGATACAATCACATTTAGTACCATATTGTAACAAAGGACAATGATACAGAGACAGGGATTCAAATGATTCAGATGCAATACAGAGAAACAGCAACTGTGTCTACAAGCTGTCACAACCAGTATAACTTCTGATACAATTCAAAATCACAGACGATATTAGGCTGTGTTCAGTGAGCTGACAAACTTGCCAAAGACAACCTGCCACACTCCTTTTCATAGGCTTCCCAGCGGCCCACAGTGGTGCTGACTGAAAAGCTATACAGTGTGAAACCATCTCATCTTCTTTTGCAAGTCTGCAGCTGGGAAAAACATGTGTTCTGCAGAAAAGTTTGGAGCAGGGAGCTCCTCAGCCTTTTACAGCCTGATTCACATGCATATTTAGCAGCTAGAGGGGCCTTGAAAGCTCTGAAATCACTGTTGGATGTTGTTCTCCTGGCAGAGTATCGACAACTATCAATGAGACATTCACCAAAAATACATTCACCTAGCCAACACAAAACAGAGCAGCTAGTAAAAAAGGATTTTTATTAAATAGCACACACTTGTACAGCCAAGGAAACTAGCTTTCAGAAAGTTACACAAACAATTTTGGGACTGTCTTGCAGTTGGTTGTTTGGTGTAAAAATCAGAATAAAGACAGAGATATTTTATATTAGAAACCAAATATGTCACTGGAATGGATTTAGCTTTGGGGAATAACTCTCCAAAAAGCAGCTCTGTATTAAGAATGACTTAATATATAACATAATCTTAACAAGCACAAAACCAAAGCATCCCCCATTCCAACAGCTGTCTGTTGGGAGGACTTTCAGGGAATAGACCTGTAAAGTATTCAGACACGTTTTACTCCTGAAAGATTGAAATCTTTGTAGCACATAGACAAAGTATCATTCTACAAGTGAAATCAAGTCCAACAGCTTCATACTCAGCCAATAGGGGCACACGAGTCGAATTCAAATCACAGCAACCACCGTCAGTAAGCTTGAGCACGCTCAGTGCGTCTTGTTCTAGACATATCCACAAGCAATCTGTTTTCCAACTCGGTGCCAAAGCTAAAACTGTTTCCGGGACAGATCGCATCATAAAGAAGTCTCTCACCCATCGCTGCCATCCGGTTTGCTGAGCTCCAGGCGATCAGGCTGGACAGCAAAGCTGATTCTGCACACACGTCCATCCTAAAAGAGATGCATTGTTTTTAGTGTCACAGATCTGACAAGAGAAAACTCTTAAAGAAGGAAATATTGTATTTTAATGTTGAGTGCAATTTATCAAAGTAGGAATTGAAAACTACATAAAGCCCAGCATAAAATAACAACATAAAGCCACTTAACAACCCACCTCCATGTATGTGCAAATTATTACTGTGCATTAGTATTTAAGAGGTGCTGTATACTGGAATATGTGATTAATGTTATAGCCAAACGCATGAAGCCAGAGACCACGGGGTGCGCCAGCTAGCTAAGTCTTGTCCCAGTTGTGGTCTAATAGTTAATAATAAATTCATCAAATTCAGTGCCCCATCACGCTATTTTCCAAGCTACTGCAGCTGTTATATTTCACAGGACCCACATGACAGCAGTTTCCATGGAAACACAGCCAGTTTCATCTGATTTAGGCTGGAAAAACAATAGATGCGGACAGGTCCGTTGTCAATGTGTTTGTGAGAAGGAGAGAGCGAGAGAGAGCAAGAGAGAGAGAGAGCAGTGGAAGGAGGGGCTGAGGGAATTGTTGCACTGAGCGCAACTTTGCAATTAAATACAAATTTACTCATTTTAAACAGTAATAAAATAGAAACTCAATGAGACACTCAATGTTGATATTGTGGTGGGTTGGCACAAATAAATCAATGTATGGGAACACTGCTGTGCCATCAGATTAGACATTAAGATTGCCGCTCCATTATGTTTGATGTCTGTTTATGCACAACTGCATTGCAAAGATGGAAGGTGTAATATCTGACTCCACATTCATCCTGAACCGATTCCATCTGCATGCCCCAGTTTGCTGACATTTCTGTCAAAGCTCAAATATACAAACTAAGGTTAATCACTTCATGCCTCTTCAGTGTGTCTATAGCCCTGATCAAATTGGATTAGCCCGACTGTGGTGGAGTCCTGAATATAAACACCACATGTAATCTGTTAAATCTAGTCCACAATTTCTACACAGCCAGAAAGTAAAACAGAAGCAAATCAGCCGGTATTTTAAAGCAAAGTCAAAGGTCGTCTGATATTAGTGACCCAATTTGAGGTGAAATCTTCCTATTATACTGAACTGTTTTGGTGAGCAATAAATTAATCATAAACATAAACTCTACATCTCTGAGTGTTTCATCAATGCTAATGATGTAATGTCTGATAGCATTACCTCAAGGAGAAATCCGGCATGGTTTGGACCAACAACACACTGTTTTAGGGTAGCCTGCTCCAGCAGACTGAGGTGTGGATGACTGCATTTGAAAAAATAAAAGGAGCACAAAGATAAATAAGACAAATACAGGATTAAAACCAAGGTCCTGTTTACAACAACTGATGAAATTAAACAAAGCAGCCTTCAGTTGCAATGCTGACACCAACTTACCTATTATAGCTGTATTTGTTGAGTTTTTCTGAGACTTCACGGAGCCTGGCAAGAAGAGAAAGACAAAATTAATGAGTATAAGTCCTGTTTAAAAAACAGTTAATGCAGATTAATGTGCGCAATTCAGAAATGCAGTGCAGGAAGACACTTTAAAACATGACCCATGGATAACATAAATCATGTTGATTTACCCTAACAAAGACCATTTAGGTGCATTACAAATGGCTTCAACTCATCTTTTCAATTTCTCTCATAAAGCAAAGCAATACCAGGACATACTAGCATATGTAGTATATATTACTTTTCACAAGTTTGTTGAACATAATAAACAAACAAATATAAGGCAAATTAGGAGCATAGCATATGTTGGTTATTATGGCAAATTCAGTTTTCTGCATAATGTTTTACTGTTAGTTTGATATGTCAAATACCGCCAAAAACTGCAGTACCCATGAGCCCCATTGGCTATTACTATAAAGAAGATGCTAACCAGAGAGGCGAGTCAGAGTTGTTGCATATTTTTAACACCATGTCATTGAGGATCAAGTTGCTTCATTGATTCCCAAATACTCCAGAATTCAAAATTGAATAATAAACACTGCATTTCCAGGGTTATAAAAAGATTTTTACTTCTAAAACACCTGCCAGCCAAAATCTCTCCTCACTACAATAGAGCAAAGCAATTGTCAAGCCTGCCACTCAAATATAACAATGTCTGCACTGGTAATAAATATGTACAGACACTACCAAAACTATATATTCGATAGTGTGCTCTTTCTCTTTTCAAAGCAGTCTACCTAATTAACTGCCTGTTGCAATTCACTGTCTAATTACCTTCTTCATTGTTTGCACTCCAGATTTCCGTTTACTTCCACACTCACATCAAATATACACAAACATCCCAACAGTCTGGAGAAATAGGCTAGCATTAATCCAAACATGCTTGACCACATATGAGGAGATGTATTGTATCGTGCTTGAAATTGCGTAGTGTTTGTGAAGAAACATGCATCAACTCTTGACTCCTCCCACTGCTTTGACTTATGCTGTCATCTTGAATATATAGTTCTGCAAACTGTTTCTTCCACGTGGTCATTACACACAGATATAGAAGTACCAGGTCACCTGTTGTGATGAATGACCTCATTCAAACGCAAAAGAAAGGATGTCAACAAATGCCAACTGGCATTATTGGATGGGAGGCAAGAATAAGACAACTCATTTTAGTGGTAAGTGTAAATGCAGTGCCATTATGGAGCATGAAAACTATTTAGACACAATTTACATCATACCAGGTGTAAACCAGAAAATACTTTCAGAAATCTTGCTCATGACTGCACAAAAACAAGAGATGAGGAATGAAAAAATGTCCACATAGATGTACAAAGTTCAAATGTAAATATGCTGCATTTTTTTCCATTGTCCTTGTCATTACTCTGCTAAATGAAACATGCCCTCAGGCTGACAAAGAAAAGTCTAAAATAACACGAAATTGTGAGAGATACAAATAATAAATGCGGAAATCTCCTCACAATACAGAAGAACAATAAAAGCCCATGCAGCAATCCAAACACTACAGGAAGGTATCAGAAAATTATTCACACATCATCCAGGTCAGTCATTCACTAACCTACCCATCAAACCACTCTAGCACAGATGCAGAGTCTACTCGCCTCAATGAGCAACTGAAAACAGTTTCACTAAAGCACAGCAAAAATATATTAAACATCCATCACACTACAGGAGGAATAGCATTTGCCATTCTTCTGCGCTAAACTAATGTGTCTATGCAGACCTCCGTTAGGTCAAACAAACCACTGGCATTGGGTTGAGGAAATCTGACCGGATGTTCATGCCAGGCAAGAGCTTCAAATGAGCCAAGCTGGACCAAGCCTTTTTACTTCAGATAGAGGCACTTATCTGCTTTGACAACTGCAAGTTCCTTCATGGGGAAGAGAGAGGAGGGGGCCTCCCAGCAGCACATGGTGACTGTAGCATGCAATGGCATGCATGCCTGGGGATGAAACAGCCATGACCTCTTTAAGGAACCAATGGTCCATACCACCAAGATGTCTGAGTGACTTTCTCAATAACCAGCATAACCAGCAAAGTAACTGAGCTTTCCCATCAGTCAGAACAAAGTGGGTCCCCCAGTGTAAGATAGTACGTCCACCTGCAAAAAAGCTTTCAAATACTCTAAGACTGTACCCAGTTCTTAATCTCAAGGTCATTCTAAAAACACTTCCTAACCTCTTTGTCTTTAAGTAGAACAACTCATTAATCAGTTCAATCTCAATGGATGATATAAATAGGTTTATCATAAATCACATGTTCTGCCAAATTACAGGTCACACACAATTTCCTAGACCTTTCTTCCACCTATTACTGTCTCATGATCTCTTCAGTTTTTGATTTTCCTAAAGAAAACCCATTAAACGCAGTGCGATGCATGCCAGCATGTCACTACTAACAATATTGTGTGCAATTAAATTAACTGTCGGAGTATAATGTTACTGCTGGTATTTGGGTGACAGTGAAAAGAAAAGTGTATGATCATGTGAACACTGAATAATCCAGCATCGATCATAAACACTTCATAAACCTTGGCTTGTCCCTTTACTAAAGTAGATAACAGGATTAATGTAAATGCAGTGTTGCTAACTGTGCTTCGCTTCATAACTTAATCTCGCAACGCAATGTTAATAACAGTCAAATGAAATTCTTATCCCCGAAGATGATGACAAATAAGCTGGGCCACTAAACTCTCAAAATACCCCGACACAAAAGACACTGAAACACAAATATTTGGCTTTGTCAAGAGCGTGGTAGCAAATTAGCTTGCTAGCATTAGCAGCTAGCTGTCTGTTAGCTGACGTTAGCTACTTCATTGATCATGATAATCAACGAGACGCCCACAAAACAAACACTGACACATTTCAAAACAATGTTTATGTAATACATGCACAAAAACTCGTATATTTTCTACAAAATTCCGTTTTACGACCCTTATTTCCCTCTCTTTTCCCCATCCCCCAACCCGCATTGTCTATCTCAACTTTGACTGTGAGCCAATCCTTCCAGAGAATCAAGGAAACAGCCTGCTAGTGTTAGCTATTCGTACGATGGTCAGTTAACGGGCTAGCATCTAGCTAGCACCGGACCGACTGTTTGGGTAGCAGCAGGCTAACGAGGATTGTTCAAGATGCCGGGCCTTGTTTCAACCCTGGGGGGTCATTTAAATTATTTAAACCAGGCTGAAAACGCATGACAATGTCAACGTTGTTCGCAAATACAATATCTAAAACTATATACCATAACCCGTACGTAGATATTCATTTAAATTCTTCTTATCAACGGGCCGCAACAAAATACCTGTCATTGAGCTGATCCTCGGTCCCGGGCAACGGGTGAACCACGAAGTGTATAGATGTCATGGGGTCAATCCAAAATCACACACAGGCGTGTGAAAGATGTGGAAATTGTTATTCTTTCGATAACTGTAATTATATGGATTCATAGGAATCGTTTAATGGCGAAAAACCTCGAGTTTAGATCCCAGCCTCCTCACCCACATGCCGCCATCTTAACTCTACCAAGCTTCTTGTCTGTGTGTTGATTAGTGCACATGCAACCACTCCGCTGGTTGGACCCCGAGCACAAACAGGAAATGTGTGAAATTGGACGGGATTGGCTTCAAGAAGAAAGGCAACACTACCGTAATCAAATATACTACATTTTCACACTTTAAAGTCTTTGTTCTCATACAGCTCAGTCAATGTATCTGTGGTTGTTTGCATTTTCGAACACCTGCAGTCATTTTCAGATCCATTACTGTACTATAGAGGCCGAAGAAAGGGTTAAGTAACGCTAGGTTACCTCTATACAAGCTTAGACAATAGGATATCAAATGCAGTATTGATCATAGGGGTTCTTCTTCCCTCACCCTAACCCTATACACATGATAATTGTGCTTTTGTGCTGTAAAAACACACAACAATAAATAATTCTATATGCTATTTTACCAACATGTAAGAACCATCAGAATTAATATAAGTAGTCCAATAAGTACTACTATACTTACAGACCCACATTCTGTAGTTATAGAATAAATAGATTCTATTTTGAATCCATCTTACAACTTAAAAGAAGTGAGTATACAATAAGGGGCTGTTCTTTACTTTTCAGAGGAGGGATGTGGCTAGGGTTTTTTTTGTTTGTTCGTTTTGTTTTGTTTTGTTTTTTGACCCTCCTTGTGGTGAATGCATTTCCCTCCGTCCACCATAAATTAGTTGTTTTAAAAACTCACCCTTTGAACATTGAAAGCTGAAGATGAAATCCTGGAGGTTTTTTTTTTTTTAAAAAAAAAAAAAAAAAAAGCATTGCTTTTCTATTTCTTTATTTTTTTATTTTTTTGACGGAAGCATTCATTCCACAAAATGTGCTCTTGAAGCATCGGAAATTTGAATATCACAATTTCTGGCTATGATAAATGGTGTCATTTTGGCACTTTTTAAAGAAAACAAACCCCCTGGGTTTGGAAGGTGTGTTTTCTTTAAAAATCTGCAGTTAAAAAAAGAGAAAGAAATACAGCCATTTAAAGTTGTATGCCCCTCCCCAAATCCAAAATAAAACAAACAAACAAAAAAACATCAATCCCCCTCAGCTGCTCAAAAAACAATTTGACGTGCTTTCCCTTTTTTGCACCACCCACCCTCTCATAAGTAATGAACAGTCCCTAACCACCCTTCTGTGCCCAACTAAGACTTAATATTATGTCACCAAATCTTAAGGGAACACTGTGGTTATACTTGGCATATTGTCAGCATAACTTGGGGAATGGAAAAATTCATGTGGGACCCTCATTTTAATGCCGCTATTCTTACACTAGAATTATATTTAAAACTGAACCAACTCAGATCTGAGCTCTATAAAGGGAAGAGAACTGGAAGTCTTCATGCTGGGCTCCCTTCCATTAAAAACGATGTCAGTATGTAATATCCCTGCATCATCTAATGAAGTCCTGGAAATGTTTTAAGCAGCAGTGGTGCAAGCATGCTCTCCTAACTCATAAATAAGAAAATGTAGGCTCAAGGCTGCGTAAAACTAAGAAAACAAAAGTGTACTGTTAGCAGTGCTTGATTTGTGGCCCGTGCCCTGGATGTAAGAGGGGGAACTGGCCTAGATAAGGCAGACATTAGGGAGGGGAGGGGGCAGATGAAATCATCACACAGCATGGATCAAAGGATGACATTTGACTGCTCAAATAAACTGATAATCCAGAATGAGTTTTGTATTTCTTACGCTTAACACATGACACAAGTCTATTTTCGTATAATAAACCTTTACAAAAATACCCTCACCTTGGTCAGTGTGTTGAGCAAATAAAAAGCAGTCTAAGAAGACAGTAGACTGAACATCTGAATGTTAATAAAGAGGACATGTAGCTAATCTTTGGCTGTCTCTTTAATCTACAGCCTAATCCAATAAAAGCTTTTGTCTTTTTACACCAGCAGATGGCAGGGTTTAGCTTTCACAATGAGATCTGAATGAGTTCCAGACAGCCATTTGTCCCTTATCTGCACTTCTCCTCAAAGTTCTCGAGTACGTCTGACATACAGCAGTATATACAGGTATCTCCAGATTTCTTCAAGTGCCCACGATGACCATTTGTCAAATATTTCTGTATTAAATAAGATATTTCAGAAACACACCCAGCTGATGTAACTGAATCTGAGAGGTTTCTTCCAAAGATGTGAGGATAATATGAAATGAACCATTACACTGGCTGAGGTCAGGTTCTTCATATATCTGTTATCTGCAGAGTTCCCATTTAGCCAGAGCAAACAGAAATTAACCTATTTTATCAAAATGACCAATCTATGAAGTTTGGCCATCAGTTCCGGCCTTTAACTGAATAGATGTTAAAGTATCAGATGTACATAGAACAGAGTAAACATGAATGACAACAAGACAAATGTCACACATGTTGAATGACATTATTAGATTTTTATTAAACCTTTTATTTGTATTTTTTTAATTTACTGAAGTATGTATTTTACGTGCTTGTTATATACGTGATTTATGCATTGTTATTGTTGTTTATGCCAGAGCAAACTATTACTATTACTCAGCATTAATAGAAGACAATAAGAACAACCCCAGGTTTCTTTTCAGCACTGTAGCCAGGCTGACTGAGAGTCAAAGCTCTATTGAGCCTTGTATTCCTTTAGCCCTTAGCAGTAATGATTTTATGAGCTTTTTTAATGACAAAATTCTAACTATTAGAGGCAAAATTCATGACCTCCTGTCCTCAGATAGTACCTATCTAACCTCAAACACAGCTGTAAAACATAATATATATTTAGATTACTTCTCCCCAATTTCTCTTCAAGAATTGACCGCAGTGATTTCTTCATCTAAATCATCAACGTGTCTCTTAGACCCCATCCCAACTAGGCTACTTAAGGAGGTCTTTCCTTTAGTTAACACTCATATATTAGATATGATCAATATATCCTTATTAACAGGCCATGTACCACAGTCTTTTAAGGTAGCTGTAATTAAACCTCTACTAAAAAAGCCCACCCTGGATCCAGAGGTGTTAGCCAACTATAGACCAATATCTAATCTTCCCTTTATGTCAAAGATCCTTGAGAAAGTAGTCGCAGACCAGCTGTGTGATTTTCTCCAGGATAATAATTTATTTGAGGAATTTCAGTCAGGATTTAGAGTGCATCATAGCACTGAGACAGCACTAGTTAAAATTACAAATGACCTTCTGATTGCTTCAGACAAAGGACTTGTCTCTGTACTTGTTTTATTAGATCTTAGTGCGGCGTTTGACACAATTGACCATCAAATTCTACTGCAGAGACTGGATCACTTAATTGGCCTAAAAGGTTCTGTACTGAGCTGGTTTAAATCTTATTTATCTGATCGTTTTCAGTTTGTTCACGTTCATAATGAATCGTCCTTACGTACCAAGTTTGTTTTGGAGTTCCGCAAGGTTCTGTGCTCGGACCAATCCTATTTACTCTATATATGCTTCCTTTAGGTAACATCATTAGAAATCACTCTATAAATTTCCATTGTTATGCGGATGATACTCAGTTGTATTTATCGATGAAGCCAGAAGAAAGTAATCAATTAACTAAACTCCATAACTGCCTTAAAGACATAAAAACTTGGATGAGCACCAATTTCCTGATGTTAAATTCAGACAAAACTGAAGTTATTGTTCTTGGCCCCAAACAACTCAGAGACTCTTTATCTGATGACATAGTTTCTCTAGATGGCATTGCTCTGGCCTCTAGCACTACCGTAAGAAACCTCGGAGTAATATTTGATCAAGATTTGTCTTTTAATTTAGAATTGTCTGTTAATTTGTTATGCTGATCTGTTCTGTACGACATCTATTGCACGTCTGCCCGTCCCGGAAGAGGGATCCCTCCTCAGTTGCTCTTCCTGAGGTTTCTACCGTTTTTTTTTTTCCCCGTTAAAGGGTTTTTTTGGGGGAGTTTTTCCTTATCCGCTGCGAGGGTCATAAGGACAGAGGGATGTCGTATGCTGTAAAGCCCTGTGAGGCAAATTGTGATTTGTGATATTGGGCTTTATATTTTAACAAAATATAACAGAGAGTACTGCAGATATTATTATTTGGAGTTGAACTGTATATTTTCATTTGATCATTTGGCCATATTTTTGGCTACACATGATGTATGTCATGTAACCAGCAGAGACAGAGGTTAAGTCATTAGTCTCTTTGTTTACTGAGTTCAGCACAGAGGTTAATGAAACCAGTTCCACTGCTCTGCAAAGATAAAAATGTACCTTTTCAAGAGTGATGTCAAACAAAACCCTAGAAACCTCTGCAGCTATTTTTAGGTGGTTGGGCACTGGGTTATCAAATGACCGCTGGTGTTGTTAAATTTGGGTACAAAGAGTCATAGCCAGCTGAACTATCATCAGAGCAAGGTTAGGAGGTTTACAGCCTTAGAACATGAAAAGAATTGCCGATTGGTGAAATGAAGTGTTTGAGCTATTATGAAATTTAATATAGTGTGTTACATCACCTGAGACAGGCCAAGAGAGACCCACAGCTAAACCTTCACCACTGATAACTTATTGAACCAACTTCTACATTCATTCATAGATCAGTGGACCAACACCAGCTCTTGTCAGTCAAGTCAGAAGTATAAGTTATTCCCTGTGAGGTAACACGATCACTGGCCGGAGAGTTAAGACTTTAAAATAACTCCCCTTAGTGCTCGATGTCACATATCTTTACAGGTCCAGGGCAGGACTGACCATGAGGGGGTAACTCTGCCTGTTAACATAAGGTCAGTCCAGGCCTCAGGCACAAACCCTCTGCTCCAAGCTCCCAGTCACAGACACTGCACAGCTTAAAGGGCATTATGCTGGCCTGCATGCACATGAGGAATAAGCAAAGTAACGAGTTGTCCCTGGCTGCTGTCTGCTAAGAGGCCTTTACTTTTTGGAGAGGGACAAAAGTCCATTTCTGTGACAGCAAAAGAGAACAGTGAGCCCTTGTCGGCCTAGTCTTGCTTGGCATTAAACTCCACTTGAAAACTGGCTGATATTGTACAGGAAGCCATAATGTCTGGGGCTATGCTGTCATTAGATTCTAAAAAAATCAATTTGTCCATTGCACAATACCATGAGGATGTTGTAAAGTTCTGCTCAAAAGAGCATAGCTACCAGCCAAGAATCTGGGACTCCATTGCATCATGCTTATAAAACTAGGGCAACCTGATTGGCTGGAGATCAGTAGCAGACAAATGTGCTCTTTTGTGCCATGGCTGCTCACACAGCAGCGTTAGGAGCTATGTAATATGAAGTATTACATTTTTAAGTGTAAAGCTATACCAATGAAAATTTTTATAATGTAAACAGATTAAAGAATATGTGTAATAAGAAAGACAACACTAGTGGTGACCATAGGCTGTACAAATAATGGACACATCTCCTGTGACATCACTCATTGGTTTGTGGACTGTCGTTTTGCATTTCAGCCATTGCCATCTTGGACTTTTAGAACTAGAAATGACCATATCTGGACAAGAGGCTGGAGCTGTGGAGGTGCAAAGGGTGGCCCAAGAGTGAGAAGTTGAGGACACTATTGGCAGGCAGCTTGTCACTCAAGCCATCCCGTCCTTAAAAATGTATAACTTTAGGCCCTAATAAAATGTAAATGGGTTGGTTTAATAAAAATACACCCCCTGTACAGTTGTGATGGATGTTGAAATTAACCATCGAGACCAAAATCATTTTTTTGTACCAGGTTGTAAACATGTTTATTTCTGCTGTAAAGTTGGCCATTTTAATATGGGGTCTATGGGGGTAACTGTTTTGGAGTCAGCCTCAAGTGGTCATTCAATGAACTGCAGTTGTTGGCACTTGCAGATTGGCTTCATTTTTCAGCCTCAGAGGTTACCACTGGGTAGTGACGTCCCCACAGGAACCAGTCAACCCGCCCTGACGTTTCTGGGTAGCAGAGCCTTTTAGTTTATTTTGGATCATTGTTTGTCAGATTGCCAGAAACATGACTCCAATTAAATATATTAATGTTGCTCTGTGTCTGACAGACATGTCAATCAGCAATTGTTTGCACCTTTATAAGATGATGAGAAGACAGTATTTGTTTTTACCTTGTTTTGCTGCCCCCAAGAGGCCCAAAAAAAATGAATGCGTGCAGATTTTAGTTTTGGAATAAGAAAAAAGAATAAAAATAAAGTGGCTAGTACATCTCTAGGGTGACCTAAGATTAAAAATGCTGGATCTTTGGTGATGACATCTTTAGAGTTTTATCTAGGACTTTAAAAAATCCCAGGTAAAGTCTAAGAGGACTGTTCTCACAGGCTAGTACTTTGTATGCCTCTTTAAAGGCTAAAAAATGTAAGTATACATATACCATGTAAGTATCAGTAAGTTTAACATTAAAACATGGTATGTGGAAGGATATGAAATATGTGTTTACTGCAGCTTTATGAAGATGCACAAAAAGCAAAAGACGTAAAGGACATTGAAGTAATACAAATGGTATGTTTTCTGTTTATAGATATATTATACTGTACAATAAATGAACATTAGAATATGGAAGTATGTGTTTGAAGTATATATAAAAATTTGAATTTTTTTAAGCATCTGGAAAAAAAATACAATGTAAATGACCATTTATGATGGTAACATTGTTCTAGTTTTAACCATTGTCTTTTAGCTGTCCTATTAAAACACTCTAAATTGGGTTATCTTCCATAGAGAAAAAATAAAAGTGCAACAATATTTATTTTACATAGTTTGGTGTGTTGATTACTATGATGTTGGAGTGAAAAAGGCACATGTCTCATTCATAGGGATAATCTTTCTGCACAATTCTCTTTACCACTATAACTAAATGGTGGATAAATCCCCTGCATGTTGTGATACTTCCTCAAGAAAGCAGAACACCAGAGCAAACTACAGTTTCAGTTTAAACTTAGGTTGCTGTAAGCTGTAATCAGGACATCACAATGTTAAGTTAAATATTCAAAGAGATGTGGATTTAAAATAAACACTTATTTCACTTGGGCTCTCTCCTCTTTGAGCAGCACATTCCTGGATATGCTTTTGAGGAACATCCCATAGTGCTAGACTCAGTCAAAGTGCTGTGCGTCTGTGTGTGTATTTCTCCATTGTGAGTCTACAGCCGGCCTTTTGTTCTGGGTCCCTGTGCTGTGTGGGAAGGTCTAGACAGCTGACACTTACCTAATCCACAGCAGGGCTGCCTGAGGCCATCTCCTGTTGGCTGACCTCTTTCACCCACAAAGGACAAGAGGCCTAATAATGGAAAGAGCAATCAACTTAAAACAGGAAAAAAGTTTAGGGTCAAGACTTGATGGCGATTCAACTTCAAATTCAAGATTTTTTCCACTTGGAGCTAGTTGATGGCTTTTCCATTTTACCAAACGAGAAATTGATATTCAGGGTAAATTCTAAAAGAATAAAATAAGTCCTTCCTTTTTTTAAATCACTTAAAAGATCAATGTAATCACTTTTGCTCTTAGCCTACATGTTCTAAAACATTTATTTTCTTTTTTTGTCTTACAGCAGTGCTTTGACTTATTTTATTGTTTTGCATTAGTTTGCTTTTAATTGTTTGTTTTTGTGAATTCTGTGAAATTGCCAAATAAATGAGGTTTGCTACTAACCCATAATCATTGAAATATATTGGGGTGTGGCCTCATTTAGATATGACCTGGTGTGAAAGCAGATGAGATCCATTATTTAAAAAAAAAAAAAGCAGCTTTCCCACCTGCAGCACATATCGAATATCATTAAAGCCTACAGCTAAAACTTTAAAACAACTTTGTAATATTTCTGTAGACAAATTCTAGCAGTGATATTTCCATTTAGTCATTAACACGCCTAACTTGATGAGAAAGTTTGCTTTGCTGTGCCTGCAGTCCAGATTTGGTAATTTGATAGTGATGTAATGTCTATATTTATGAAAAAAATGTTAAGTTTGTAAACTTAATTATGGTGCCAAAATTCAATCTGGATAAACCCATATTAAGAAACAACATCTTATGAAATGAGATGAAATCTGTTTTTCAATATCATTTCTCCAGAATCTGATTAGTCACTGAAGGTGTGTGTGTCTGCTCTGCCTAATGAAGAGGGTGACATGACTCATCCAAGGCAATGGTGTGTGTGTGTGTGTGTGTGTGTATTGGGGGTGGGGAAAGGGAGGTGTAGTTAGGAATGTTTTCACACACCCATGCTGTTGTGTACCACGCTGCCTCCATGGTGCCGTCAGGCCCCGATCACGCACCGAGGCTCTCTTCCATTGGTCGGCGCCTAACACACCTTTGCGTCCTATTGGACGAGACGCTAAGCCAAGCCCATCTATTCCCCACCGTGTTTGAAACGATGAATGATGACGGGGCTGATTAGAAAACATTCAATTTTGGTTTTGAGGTGTTCACACGGAAGGACGAGTACTCACCAGTTAAACCAGGTTCTTGAACACTTCACTCAGACCCACATAAAATGTAAGTACAACACATTTTTCACACTGCCATGTATTCCAATTTATGGCCTATATAACGAGGAGTGCTTTATTCAAATTCTAAGATATTAAACATAAAATATTCTATAATATGTAATCTTTAATAAAGTGCAACTGAATGTGTTTGTTTCATGTCTATTGATGGTTGTCAAGCCTTATTATAAGCAGCACGCTTATATGTAGGTCATAGTTCATTCCTCCAGTGATGGTTATGTGCATGAGTATGATGATGCGTGAGATCCGTGCGTAGTGGTCAGGGAGGGGAAGTTCAGTGTTGTGTGACTGTTTGTGTAAGCAGCAGCACAGTTGGTGCTTTTGTCCCCCAGGGAAGTAGGTGAAAGGGCCCTGGTGCTGAAGAGCAGCAGCTGATCATGCTCTCTTCACATGATCCTTTACATATTCTGCATATGTTAATGAATGGCAAAATCAGTAAGCTTTAAAACATTGATTGAACACTCAGGGGACACAGAGTGGACTGTCTGCTCACAAAATGTACACAGTCTATGGTTAATTGTATGTAAATCTTTAAATCGGGCAGCTGATCTGTTAAAGATCACTTAAAGACTACAGCTTGTCATATTCAAAATGAAGAATCAAAATTACTAATTTTTTGCTCTTTCACTAGAGTTTGCAGCATGGAAGTTGAGGAGCCCTCAGATATGCAGGGTAAATTTCAGCCTGCTCCTTTGGCTGAAGGTGACATGGAGGCTGTGGAGGCTCTGATGTCCATGACAAAGCACTGGAAGACCAGGAGTTTCAGGCCCAGGCTCTTCAGACCCTTGACTCCATCCTCAGACTGCTCAGAGGATGACTCTGTCCCCTTTGGGTCTACTGTGCTACAGGACTCTCCTTTGGTAAGTGATCCACATGGGCTGAAATTTGTCACATTAAGGGTTTTAGAATAAACCAGTGTGAACAAATACATAAGTAAACAATAAACAATTTAATTCTGATGGTACAAACAAAATCAGCTAATGTTTACCTTTATATAAAAACATACACACACAACTTAAATGGAAATCAAAAATACACATTTTTCTTCTTACCTGTAGTGCTATTCATTAAACTAGATTGTTTAGGTGTGAGTTGTCAAGTGTTGGAGGTATCGGCCATTGAAATGTCTGCCTTCTCTTGAGTTTAATGGAACTAGATGGCACTTGGCTTGTGGTGCTTAAAGCACACAAAAAACAATTGAAAAACTCAAAACCAATGTCTCTTTCCAGAAATCATGACCTGGTTACTCATGTAGGAACTATTTTCTTTCTACTGAACTTCACTCGCCAATTGTATCACTGCACAGAAGGAAGTGTGCATCTACTCATGGTCAAGACACTCAGGCTCATAACAGCATGAGATGTAAATATTAGGCTACTGTGTGCTCCCTGGGAGTTTGCGTTTCCTCGGATAGTGAAGGAATGACCCACCCTACTCTGCCCGTGCTTTGTCTCCTCATGCAACCTAACCAGTCCAATGAAGGCAATGAGCACTAGCCAGTTGTAGGAAGAGTAGGACAGGTCATGCCTTCGCTATCCAAGGAATTACAAATATGCATCCTCCATGGCTGAACTGTTATGTTAGCTAACTCTGTGGTGCCAGGTGAGGTAACAGCAGATGCACTCTTCCTTCTGCGCAGTGATACAGTTTGCAGGTGCAATCTGGTAGAAAGAAAATAGTCCTTACATGAAACTGCTCACAATAAGGTCTGTGGATTATCTTGAGTAACTGGGTGATGATTTCTGGAAAGAGACATTGCTGCTGAGTTTTTCAAATTTATTTTTTTTCGTGCTCGAACACCACAAGCTGAGTGCCCTGTAGTTCCATTATATTGGAGAGAAGGCAGACATCTCTACAGCTATTTAAAAGATGATACCTATTTTGCAAGATTGAGGTTGTCTATAAAATTATATTAACTCTTCTTTTCTTTCAGTGCATGACACCGCCATACAGTCCACCCAACTTTGAGGCCACCCATTCACCCTTGGCGACAATCTTACATCAACCTGCAGCAGCTGGAAGTCCAAGCTGGCATCCAATGGAACAGGCTCGTGCTGCTTCACAGCAACGGTTCCAGTGCATCAGTGTAATCCGTCACACTTCAGATGGCCAGCGCAGCTCCTGTGATGTCCATCCTGTCTCTGGGGAAGACAGACTCACTCAAGATCATACAAAAGACATTAAAACAGATGTGAGCTCTGAATATGAGCTCAACAGTAGAGAGTGTGTGGGGACTACTGTAATACAGTCTGACTCTAATGCAGCCACGCCACATAGACCTTTCACTGTGACTTTGCCAGATGTGGTTGAAACCAGCCAGACACAGATGAGCCTTTCAGGCAGGGATGATAAATCAAACACATCTCAGGCTGTCTCTTCTGTCCCAGCTGGTGGCTGTAGGGTCTCTCCTGTGCCTGTCTCCTGCCAGATTCTTCCTGTCCCTTCTCCTCCCTCCACTGTTACAGCCTCTGACAGTCAGAAGCATCACCTAATACATGTCCCATCAGCAACCCCCACTTCACTACAACAGCAGCACAAACAGGCACAACCACAACCACAAACACAAGCAGCTTCTCCTGCCCAGGTTTTTCTCCTAGGGGGTCAGGTGGCAAAAGGCCCCGTCTTGTTTCTTGTCCCTCAGCCGACTGTCCCTACACTCTACATCCAGCCAACACTGCTGACCTCTGGTGGCACCAAGCTACCGGCCATCGCCCCTGCGCCTGGTCGTGCCGTGTTGGAGCAAAGACAAAACCCACTGCAGCCAGAAGTGTCCCGGGTACGCAGTCATGTTTGCCCCCATGATGACTGCAGCAAGACCTACTTCAAGAGCTCCCACCTCAAGGCCCACATGAGGACACACACCGGTAAGACATGACACATTTTTATATTGGATTTGACACCTAAAAAAGGAAGTGTATTTTAATTACAGATGACTTTTCTAGATACTCAAACACATTTTTCAAAGCAGCCCAAGGTCAGCACTATATGCAAAAAGATGACACAAGTGTGATGAACACAAAAAGCCTCAGTTTCCACTTTACTGTCTGTGTTCCACCAGGTGAGAGGCCCTTTAGATGCAAGTGGGAAGGCTGCGAGAGGCGCTTCGCTCGCTCCGATGAGCTGTCTCGCCACCGACGTACTCACACGGGAGAGAAAAGGTTTGCCTGTCCTGTGTGCCACAGTCGCTTCATGCGCAGTGACCACCTTGCAAAGCACGCCCGACGACACCTAGCAGAGAGGAAGACACCCTGCTGGACTTTAAAGGCCACTTCCACAACACTCACTCTGTCTTCAGCAAACTCTCTCTAAGTAAAAACTGTGATATTGAATGTCAGGTGCACAGACGAGTCCGTCAAACAGTGCACAGAGCGTCTGCCTCATTTTTACAAGTCTCCATTCAGCTTAGTCAATGGTTGAACAACACTGCTGAGCTGGAGACAAGTTGCACATTAAGTATTTGATTGTAGTTGAATCAAAACGAGGTGTTGAGACTGTTTATATTTGACCCTCAAACTGAGCTTTTACACTGAAAATATCAGCATACATACTATTTAATAATTCACTTTCATAATGCTTTTAAAAGTGAATGCTAAACATGTTTACTTTTCAGTGATATTTGACCAAAGAATGTTGAATATATTTCTTTTGTGCCATACAAGAAATATTTGTTAAAAAACTATTTTGCACAATATGTATGTCTTGCATTGGAAATAGAATCTTTATTAAACTTGAGATAATTTTTTTGTCATTCAGATGTGTCCAGTTCTCTTTTAATGTATGTGTGTTGTCCTGCCCACTTAATGTATATTGACAAACAGAATAACAATTCAATAGCTCCTACATGGTGTTTACTCGAGAGATTTATCTCCTTTGATCACATTATCCAAGATAAGAATTAGATTAAATCATCATGTTACAAAACCATTTTTGAGAGTGATTACCAGTTATTAAGGTATGTGTGTGAAGTAGCAGTGGCGCTTCAATAAGATTATTAATGGTCTGTTAAGGTAAGACACTACAGGCGAAAAGAGTTTTTTCATGCACTGGTCAATTTTGAGATTTTGGCCTTTAGGCCTGTTGCCTCCGTACCATGCCTGCTTTCAGACAAGTGGAAAGCAAATGTCCAAAATACACATTCAAGTGTTCAGATTTCTGTTATGGAAATCCAAATGAATACAATAGATATATGCAGTTAACCATGGACGTTTCATTGTGATATCTATTAGTTAACATATTTACCCTATTCTCTTTTTTTTCTTCTTTTTTTGGTGTCTAACAATGTACATAACAGTACATATGTTAAAAGGCAACTTAATAAAAAAAAAAAAATTCTCATACTCTGAGCCAGAAATCTTAATTTCAGTAGCAGTATTATTTTCCTTTCTACATTCTAAAGGTTTTGAAAGGGGGTTTGTCGATATATCACTTATAGCCTGATCTATATAACATTTTATTCTTGAAAAACATGGTGAATTTCTTGACAGTATTTTCTAATTTACATAGTGATAAAATAAGATGTCCTAAATACCCTCTGTAAAAAAAAACATTGACTCTGTCAACAACAAAACAAATTGAACCTGGTGTTATCTCATGTTCAGATTTCTGCTCTGGGAACCTATGTTAATAACCACATATTTAATAAGATCATGCCTTTATCTGCATATTGAAACATATATTTTCAGAAAACAATTGCCTTAATGTTAATAATCAATTGGGGAAGTTTCATGGTGATATGTATTACTTACAAGTTGTATCCTATTACTGCGGTGTCTGCCCTTACTGCTAATAAAACAGACACAGGGAATCACAGTCCAGTCAATGAGGTGTTTATTACAATTCATGTTGACAAGCACAGATACTGAAGTTATTAACAGGCAAATGCCTGATAATTCATCATGCCTTGAACACAGATAAGGAGACAACTTCACAAATATAGTACACCTTTTGTAAGCATACTTCCCCCGTCAGGAAAAAATATTCTTACAACAAAGCCCTCAATTTTGAGAAAATCAGATTCAATGGGAATAGCAAAAAGGGGTTCTAGCATTATAAATACTTTTAAAAAATAAGAGCTCACTCCATGTCAGCTGATCCGTTGTCCATCAACACTTCCTTTATTCTGTCTGCAGCACATGCTGTCTAATAAACCTGCTCTGCTATGCCGTGACATAGCAGTTACTTGCCGGCCCTTCACTAGTCAGGGAGCAAGCTGCTCAGCACTTTGGAGAAACTCTGAAACACCAGTTTACTGGAGAAAACTGAGCCATTAGCTTTTCAGCCACGCCAGAGTGGACCTCACTAAGAATTTTTCCAAGGGGCGGATTTCATGGTGACACTGCACATTGATCACACTGGCTTTATTTACTTCATCATCAGGCGGATGAGTAAATGCACCTTCATATTCAAGCCTCCATTTCAAAACACTGAGGACAACATATTATAAATGTAATAATGATACCAAGCTCTTATCACACAGAATAAACTATACAACCATTAAAAATCATAAATACACATCCTGTAGCAAAGCATCCTACAAGATGTCAGAACTGTGTTTTTGTTTAAATACACCATTTCACTCAGGGATACAGATCTTACTTTACAAGACTGGCAACAGCAATGAAGACATATATAATACATTTGTCAGATATAATAATTCTCAATTATTACATGTCTACTGTAAGAGTGTAAACTGTAGTGCCATGGGATGCCTAAAGCAATGGGAAGAATGCATCTGTCTTGTAGGAGTCATCCATTTTGTTGCATACTAATTAACATCTACTGGGTATTCCAGGTCTAATCACTTACTATACTGTATATTGGGCTTTGTAAAAGGAAATATAGTCTGGTCCCAGCTATATCTGCACGGTCTCTTCAGTCAATTGCAGTGGAATGTAGACCAGAGGAAGCTAGCAGCAGAAACCAGTCACATTTAAAAGTCCTCCTAGTCTGATGATTGCTAAGCTGGGACAGAGAGAGCAGCCTCAGTTTGGCAGGAATTGAGGAAATAAGGGACCAAAGAGAAGTTCTTCAGCGTAGTCTCATGGGTGACACCAGTGTCCTGCATTTCAAACCTGGGAGAGGGACACAAACATGAGTCCAGGACAAAACTTTGAGACACACTCCAAATTTGAAAATACTCCATTACTGAGACCCTTACCAGTCTCTGGAGGAGATGACATAGTACACAGGGGGTGGTGGTGAGTCAGTGGCAGCACAAAGTGGCTGGCCCATGCCGTAGGCCCCTGCTTGGGTGAACACGAGCCAGTCTCCGATGTTGAGCTCAGGCAGCAGACAGTGCTCCACCACCTGGTCCAGGTCATCCCCAGAGGGACCCCACAGGCTGCTGCTGAACACTGGAGCATCCAGGGATGTGTTCTGCTAAAGGGAAAGAAAGAGGGCACAGATCTATTTATTACATTTATTTAGTTATCCAACGCAACATCAATCTCTGTCCACTGGAGATGAGGGTTTGTAACTCTTTCAACTAGATTGGGTTAGGGTTGCCATAAACCACAGTTAGCCTGGCCTGTTTACTAAAACAGCTACATGTAAACGTCTTTACTTAATATCTACCAATAAGTGGTTTTAGATTTTTACATATTAAAATTCAGGATCACACATCTCTCTTAACATTATACAAGACAATTAAGTAGTTTGGGAAAACCTTAGTTTTTGGCTTTGTTACAGCAGAGTGTGCGTCACTATCTCCTTTGTGAGGTGTCACAAATGAGGAGACATTTTGTGGAATGGTGAACATGGTCAATATAGTGTTTACATGTTTACACACAAATGTTCAGCTACCCTTCCACTGTATTAAGGAACAGCAGCATAAGAATGCACTACTGAGGTCACTGCTACAGGTAACCTTCCAGTAATAGCTTTTATTCAGGCTTCTGATTGGCCAACATCCTGTTCTTCTTTGCATGGCTATAGGTTTAGGCTTACTGTTGGTTTGGCATGCTTGACAGCATTTCAGTTATATTTTTGCAATTTCATTTGGACAGAGACTGTTTTTTTTTTTACAACAAAGTTTGTGTGGACAGTATTTTTGAAACTCTCTTTTCAAAAACACCCATGTACATGTGTACAAGGCCTTAGTCAAAAAAATGTAACGCAAGAAGTGATGTGCACATAAGAGGATGGAGAGGCTTCATTGTAAGATGCACAATTCAATAAATAAATCCTATAAAATGAAAATGCTTTGATTCTATTCTGAATCTCATAACTCATGTACTTCCACAAGTAATGACTCCCAGCCTTTGTTTCTGTTACTCCATCATCCATAAATTCCTCAAGTTAAATGGATTATTATCACAATTACAAAATGATGTCCCTGAAACCTCTGATTTGTTCTAATTAAAAGTAACACTGTGGTTCTTCCGTAGTGATTACATAACCTATCATAGGACAGTCAGAGATCAAAGATGATTATGTACTGAGATGAGATGTTTGGCTAACGAATGTTTATTTAAACAGAGAAAAAAATCTAAGAACCAAAAAAAGTTTTGGTGTGGTAACATCACAAACATGAGAGATTCTGTGAAACTCACCTTATGAACAGATGGAGCAGCAATCAGTGTCTCAGAAAGTTTGCTGGCAAACGATCCATACACTCCCTCGTTCATGTAGTACTGGAACTCTGGCTCATCGTTGGGAGATGGATCATCTGTTGAGAAAGAATCTGTGTGATTAATTCATTTTATTCTTACTCATATTTTCTTTCATATTACAACTTGTGAATCACACATTTGTGTGGTTCTTTTGACTGGTTGACTTTAAATGATGCAATTTTTAAAACAGTTGTGTGACATTTTTACAATGTTTTGTTGCCAATTCCAAATGGCAGTCCTCCTCATGGTCCTACAGTATGCTGGATAAGACCAGTGAAGCAGTCAAAATGCACCATGTAAAGTCAAAATTTTCAGACACATAGTCTTATTCAAATAAGCTTTAATATATTTACTAATAAAAATCCTAAGTGAATACCATGCCACTGACCATGTGCCTGGTCCTGGCGATCACGTGCCACCACCTCTTTGGAGATGACGTTCACTGCCAGAGTGAAAGCAGAGGACACAAAGAAGCTGCCAGGCTCAGCAATGATGGAAACTCCAGTTGAAGAAGGGAAGTAAAGGTCCACCATAGACATGACTGCACTATTGATCTGTAAAGTAGGAACAAAATGGGAAGACCTTTGTAAATAAAATTTAAAATGTTATTTAATCTAATTGCATGTCAGCCTTTGAAGAGTAGTTTAACTCAGGCCTGATATGAGACACTGTATTTCATACTACGATTTTTTTCTTTCCTGATAATTTAAAATTAATCTCATTTTAAAAAGTAGTCAAAACAGTGACGAAAAATACAGCAAATTCCATATCATGATGCATTTCTCACCCAGTTTTGCTTACAAAGGTTGTATTATCCCGTGGGTCCCTAACTGGTATTATGCATAAAGCAGAAGATAAGAAACTGACCAGTTGCAGCTGGCTCTCAGAGCCACTGAAGCCACCTCCAATGTCCAGGATTTTCATGTTGAAGCCAATTTCCTCCTAGACCACACAAAGATTTATAAATGTGTAACCAAAACACAAGTGATGACCAAAGCACTCAGTGTCCAAAACATGTCAGTGTGTGACAGAAGGCAAAGGACATGCTCGTCACAGAGCTAAACATTAAGAATATTACTTACTCCCATATCAAAGACACAACGAGCATCAGATACGGCATGAACGTACACCTGGTCATCCTCACAGGAGCTGGAAATGTTTGACCTGTGGGGAGGGCAAAGGGCAAAGGGGCAGTTAATGGTCAAACTTTGACAACTTCACGGGGAGTTAAAATTTTATCTTGTACTATACTGGACTAAATTAATTGTTCAAGAAAAAGCTAAGGTAAAGAGCACTGCTGTGGACCTGAATAGATCTGAATGTTTCTTAAACATGCTTCATAATCAGACATTGCATTTTTGCAGGCCTCACCTGACTCCAACCACCTGCACACCCAACTCCTTAGCCCTCTCCAGCAGATGCCTGCAGTCCTTGAGGGAACACCCAAATGTCATGCTCATCTCGTCATCCTGGTTAGATACTTCTGTTGAAACCTGTAGCAGCAGCCTAAATTAAATAAAAGATCTTTGTTACTGGTTTGAAAAATAAGAAACGCAATGAGTTAAGTAAAAGTGCTACAAAACTAGAATGAGTTGACAAGCTTTTATCAAGCTTGATTTCACAAAGCCTTTTATTGGCAATCCAAATATGCCAGGAGATGGGAAACAACATACTGTATTTAAAGTGAAATCCTGTTAGATGGATAGTATTTAATGATTCGTAAAAGCTGCCATTATGACGCAAAGCACTGAATTAGCAGCTTTCAAGTCACGTGATCACTGGCAGTAGGACTAATACTTATTAAGCACTTACTTGGCATTGGGGTGGCAGCGAGAAATCTTGCGCAGCTCTGCCTCATTATCACACACCAGGAGGTCAATGCCGTTCTTAGCAGCGTATTTAATCTGGGAGACCTGTTTGCAAATACCACCGTAGATGATATCTTCAGGGGGAATACCATGGCTCTGAACCAGCTCAAGCTCAGACTGAAATATAAAAGAGACAAAGACAGAGCAGTATTCCATTAATATACTCTATGTGGGCTAGACAACACATTTCATCATTCCATGTCCACTCTGCATGGTTTAGTATTGACATAAAAAAAATGATAAACAATATATAAAAAGGAAGGCACTGAGGTACACTGACCACTTGGTGGTGCCTTTATGCCAGGGACACATACTTTGTAAGGGGGGTTCTTTTGCAAAAGAAGGCCGGATAATAAACAGATGTTAATAATTAATATATATTAGCCCACTGTGTTGGGGGGTACAGGTGATTCCCCCAGACACTTTTTTTTCATAAACAAGCAGTCAGTCAGTTCACTTTCATTTTGAATAAGAAAATGGTTGGCAGGCCATAAGTTGAGTATCACTGCTCTATGTCTATTCTACAGATCGTGGACCAAGAGTTGTACAATATAAATTCTGTGAAATACAGGACCGAATTTGTCACCCTGAAAAATAACAGTTGTAAAGTCCTTTAAAAACACTTAACACTTAACTCAGTAATTTTCTGTCGAGTATGCAAGACTGAGCCTAAACACTGCAACCGTGATTACTTTCTGTGGAGAAATCTGAACTGACAACAATGATAGGACATGAGAGTGAGTGAGTACCTTGTTGGTACAAATGAATCCGGTGCCGAGGGCGGCAAGAACTTCAATAACAGCTGGACTGCTGTTGCATCTGACAGCATAGTAGGGTCGAATTTGGGCCATGTGGGTTCGCCAGCGAACATGCTGCCTCATTATAACTCCAAGGTCTGCTACAAAGAATGCATTCTTCTCAGACTGTGCAAGAAGGAAAGATAAATACGGATGAATCAAGCTTCTGAAAAAGATTGTCTGTATGTGACCTTAGCACATATAACAAGGCAATAAACAGTAAAATAACAGGTGTTTGAGCCAAAGCTAAGACAGTAAGGAATTCAGGTTTCTAAGTATGTACATGTTGTTGAAGTGAGCCCTCTTACCAGAGTTTGTTCATAAATGTGATTGTCAATCACGTCACAGAGGGCTGTGCCTCCCTCCAGTAGATCAACTGAATATTGTGGTTCATCAGCAATTCCTTTCATCCTCTCAACCGTTTTCTTCTAATCCGACAGGCATAAAGAACGTGGCTAGTCCGAAGTGGTCTTGCTCGCACCCTCTCGAGCCCCTGGGGTCCTAGACTTATGCAACAAACTGTACAAGAAATTGAGAAAAGTTAACAGAAGACACAAAGAAGCAAAACAAAGCAATCATATTAGGATAATGCATATTCATAGATGATGTCCAACTAGTTTCTAGTTTATTCAGTAGCTGGAACATAAACCTTTCTGACTAGATCCCCAATCAAGTCATTTTCAGGGAGCATCCAATCAGAGCACAGAACAGGCTCTACGTTATAGGATAGCTTTGTGGAAGAGGCCTATTCTTCTAAAGAGCCGCTGTGAAAACACAGTCTGGGGCACAGAGTTCATTTACTTTACCATCAATTACTCCCAACAATCACCATTAATCCCTGAGCTGGTGACCCGTGAAGGTTCTTTTTGATGGCATTAAAGAAGGTACAATACTGGCGGCGTTGTTGCCAAAACTTTACTTTCAATAATGTTGCACAATACATCGCAGAGGTACAGCAGTCTGGACTGGACCAGATGTGACATGGCTGTAGCTTTGGGAGGTATAATAGAGAGACCAACAATGTGCCTAGACAGCCTGCTGTATTGCTGACAGCTGTGACAAGGCAGGGGCAACTGCTTGAAAAAAGTTCAGTATGCTTATTACTTCACCAACCCCTGTGAATTCTGATGTGAAATATTGTGCAGGAACAGTCTGATACAGAGACAGAGACAGAGGGGCAAGGGTAAATTTGCAATTCCTCCTTGATTTCATTGTGATGCTTAGATATTTTTTGTAGTTCTACAAAAATATATAATCTTAAATTATTGAGTACTCTGCTGAGACACAGGTTAAAAAAGACTGGGAGATGACTCAACCCTATCATCTATTTAAAAATCAACCAAGACTTTATGTAACTTAGAAAATGCTGAACTCTGTCGCTCATGACAGACAGCTCATGCAATATATTCACATGACACTGCAGAAAGAACTACATAGAAAATGTAGTAACTATTATCAGGATTAATATCTGTGACCAAATAATAGCCTCCTTTATTGCAGCAGAATCAGAGAAGGATAAAAACAACTGCAGAGAAAAGCAGTCCAGAGCACAACCACATCTTATTTTAACAGAAGTTCTTAAAATAGACATTAAATACAAATTCTAAAAATAACTGTAGCCTGTTTGTGATTTATCTGCAGCTTAACAATTATATTTATTCCTTCTGACAAGCGTTTTTTGTGAACCTATTTGTCACAATGCATTAATACACAACAATATATTAATAATATCCATTCACACAGACACAAATCCAAAGGAAATGGTTTTTTTGCATATGTTTCTCCTTTCAAAATACCCCCAGTCAAACAGGATGAATTCATTCTTCAGTGTTCACCTAATTTACTCACATGGATGAGTCCTGTGATGAACTCGTCCACTATCAGCTAGGATCCCAAGGTGGCTCGGCGTTGAAGTCAAATGGCTCCCGGTATAGAGCTGCCCCTAGATCCTCTGGATAGTTATTGTACACCTACAAAAGGACAGATGAGGACAGGGCCCACAGATATCAGTCATTGATAAACAAACAACTCTGACAAGGTCAGCACCTGTTTCCCTACTGACATATCTCTCAGTCAAACATAACATGTATGTCGTGTTTGTTCATTCGAATCTGTTGTAGAGGGAAACAGTGGTGTACAGTTGAGCTGGTTTAATGTTAAAATGCAATGGGAGGAGAGTATGGGAGGTGCTCATTGGACTACGTTTATGGTTTACTTTGATTGTGACACATATTTTCTGTAACGGCTGTTTGTCAGTGTTTGAAATGTTACCCTTAGCTAGTTTGGACCACGGCCAGTGAACTAAACTAACGTACTCACGATGACTGTTATGAATGACTGAATGGACATAGCTATGCCAATCATATCAAACAGTATTTTTTTAAAACTCATGCCCAGAGTGATTAGTCAAACACCAAACTGCTCGAGAGGAATACAAAACATTTAATATTTCTGACATACAGGAAGCTACCTAGCCTGCTACTGTAACACGTCGTTTTACATTCATTGGTAACGGTAGCATGAGGTACTAGCGTTAGCAGCCTAGCAACATACGATGCTATAACATTGAAGGCTAACAGGAGCCAGGTTAGATATTCATTTTTCAATAATAATGCTACTAATATTACGCTATATTTAGCCTCTTTAGCTAGCATGTATGTCTTGTTGGCACTAACGCTACGTCACCCGGTTAATTTAACATGCTAATTAGCAAGCTAACAACGCGGTTAGCTAGGTTAACGATACTTACGTCTGCTGAAAACCCAACAGAGGGGACAGAACGCTTTTTCTTTTTAGGCGGAATTTTTAAAGAGTTGTGGGGTTACTAAAAGAGAAAAGGATAACTGCCATAGACGAGGTGGATTAGTCGAGTTATTGTGGTCCGAGGTTTTGTCGATGTATGCTAGGCTAGTACGGATTATTTCTTAACGACCGAGCGGAAAGCAACAGTGGAGGTCGAATGTGCGGTAAAGACAGACCGACAGACAGGAGCGTCAAGTTACTTCACACTTAAATTAACACGGATATATCCGGTGAAATATCAAAATAAAACCTACGTTAAAGTATTGCAAAGCACCGATGTTGGAATAAAAACGCAATCTGATAGTGTCGATCTCATAAAGTTTTTTTTCAGGAAATGTTGATTATTTTAACATAACTTAATAATGACAAATTTTAAAAAAAATAAAATTCCGGTCTGATTCTACTAAATGTGGGGAGTTTGACGCATTTTAGAAAGGAGGAGCTTAGAGCTGTCAAAACCAAAGACATCGACCTCAGTTTTACAACATGATAACAGAAAACATGAGGAGCATCATCAAAGACCAAAGACATGAATTAGACAGTAATAAAAAACCCAGCTTGCAATAAAAAAAATAAAAAATAAAAATTAATAAATGATAACAACAACAACAACAGCGGCAATATGAGTATGCTGTTGTATTTTTCCCCATAAACGACGCAGAAATATTCCAGAAACAGTTATGGAAAAACCACCTTGTTTGAACTCAAGCTATCTATAATAACCATACTGTATGTTAAACAGTCCAATGTCAAATTTTCCAAAAATTACCTGTGTTATGTCTCCATTGTGTTCCCCATGGCTCAGTAATAAGGACAAAATGTTGTCCAATAAAGTTTGCACAGTCTTCCTTTTAGTCTGCAGCCAAAATCAACAGTTGTAAAGCACCAGTTCCATGACTTTAGATGAATGCATAGATTTTGCCTCAAGTTCAAGCTCAAACTGGAATTTCTCTTCCCTTTGCTTTTATTGTTGTGACTTTGAGAAGTTGAGCCTGCCTCTGAAAATGCAGGGTCTGGGGCAGTGTTTTTTCCAAGGAGATAAATTTGCATGTCTCCCTCCTCAACACTGGAGGAGGAGGGTGCCAAGGAAAGCTCAGCTACTGTTAGCTAAACAGAAGGGAAGTGTTTTCTCTGGGGCTGCTTTGACTCCATATCAATACTGACATCATGCTGGTCTGAAGAATCACAAACCTTGGTAAAATGTCCCCAGTTCATGTGTCCTTGCATGATGTCATGGGTTTTTAAATGTTTTAATGCATATTTGCAAATCTTATCAATAGAATTTCTTTGCAGATTTACTGTTTTAATTATTGTCAAATATATATTGTGTAAAATGTGCATGTGGTTTGCCTTTGAGTTTTTCTTAGGTCTAATGATCCACTCATGTCTGTGTCCTGGAGTCAAAGTCCATTCTGAGCAGTGTCTGTGCAGGCTTTTGGCTACTCATTGTTCCCTTAGTTTAATGTTTCAAGATTGTTACAGAGTGACAGGAAAAGAGTACAGCCTTTTATTAACTATAAAAATACACCAAAATGTTCTGTATGGTGTTGGATTATCTGGGATTCAGTGAACTTTTTGTTTCCATCCATCCAGATGTCTTTAGCTGTAAGCAAGCCTAAATCTTTAGCATCCTGACTGACCCACGTCCTATAACAGTGCATGATGAATTCCCAAAACTGTGAAATTCTTCAGAGTGTTAGATGAGTTTTGAGCACCCCTCAGGGAAAAATAAACAATAGCAGCATTTGTTTCACTAATAAAACTTTTGCTTGGAGTCCATTGTAAAGGCTGCAGGGGCAATGTCTTTTCCTCGGACTGCAACACAAAAGCTGTTCCGTGTTTTGTGCCTGTTTTCTCCAACGCTAAATGAGACTATGTATATATAAGGCTTAATCACACATAGCATCTAAAGTGGCTTCCAGTAAAGCACAATGTCTGATTTCCATTGTTTGGATCATAATAGCCATCACAGCCACTGGGTATGCGACAGCGAGACATGTGTACCACCCACTGCGCGCAAATACTCCAGTGGCTGCATTGTGCAGCAGGAATTCTTATTTGCAAACATTACAAACAGATTACATCAACGCACTGATTTAGAAAGACCCCGCATAGATGAACCCTGAGTGACCAAAAGGCTCCAGTTAGAGAGGAACAAACAACATATTCCAACAATAAAAAGATAAAATAATAAAGCACCTTCAACAAAATTGATTATCCTTTTTGTTTTTAACTATAAAATTAATGTTATAAACAACATTTAATAGATATAAACACAGTCAATCAGATAAGACATCTAGACATTTACAGCAACTCTGCATACTGGAATAATAATAAGTTATTTACTCATCACATTCACATGAGTGACTGGTTAAACCCACCATGAATTGGTGTTATGCAACAGACTCTAGTGTTGTAAGTGTTGTGAAGTCACTCAGCAGCTCTTTTTTTTCCAGAGAATGTTGCTAAGTAAAAGGAACTCCAAACAAACTTTTCCTCACACTGATCTGAATGTCAAGTAGGGGAAATATAAAGCAACTGGCTGCAGAAATATAAAAAAGAATGTTATAGTGAATGCCTGTTTTCTAACAACTGCACAGATGTGTAAAAAAAACAAAAAAAACAAACATAATTGCAATCTTTAACACACCCAAATATGTACTGTGAAATGGCTGCATGTTTTTGGTTCTACAATATGCCAACTAAAAAAGGAAGTACCTATCTCTGGGCTGTCCCAGGACATGTCATTCTTAACAATGGTGTCACAGCGGTGGAGAGATACAGCAAGATATACCATGATGGTCAAACAATAACACAATCTAAAATATGATGCACATTTCACCCTTGTTTCCTCTCTGTCAAGATAGATTACTGAATAAGTCATTACAATAAATTCATAGCATAACTCTGTGTCAGTAGTTGCAATCATTATATGCGGTTTACTGTAAAAGTACATTGTTTCTGAGTAACTCATCAGGAAGACCACATCAATAAATACTGAAACTTTATGTTATTATGCTTTGTAAGATATTTCACAAGTCAATCATGTCGGAGAATTCCAGTAACAGTGTGTGGATATAGCCCATGTAGCTACTGCATTTATGTCCTGCACTGCAACCTATGTATACACACACACACACGTACATTTACAAATATAGCCATTATGTAGGGTATCTGTGTCAACATGTATGCCTTTAGACCAAGTGAACTAAGTACAGGCAGAGTAAAGGGGTAGTTCAGATGTTTTTAAGTTTTTTGTTGTTTTTTTTTTAATTCAGATATTTTTTGGGGCGTTTTTTGCCTTTAATTGATAGAACAGTTCAGCGTGAAAGGGGGAGAGATGGAGGGAGTGACATGCAGCAAGGGGCCGCTGTGCTGGCTGCTGTGGCAACAGCCTTGTACATGGGGCGCCTGTTCTATCCACTAAGACACCAACACCCCTCATAGACGGTATATTTCATGCAATAGATATCAGTCAGCATGCCCCCAGATTAGAGAGGCAGGCTGGAGTCTGACATAGAAGCTGAGCAATGCACTGCTGTGGAGGGTCAGCAACAAAATGTATCTTAGTCACCTAAAAGAGGCCCAGGTAAAAACAAAAAAAAACAAAAGCTAAACGCTAAATATTGCTCTCTTCAAAGCCAGATTCCATTAAGAAAAACAACAATTTAACATCTCTGACGAACAGTTACTTAATTTGTGTTGTTGTGTGACTTCAGTGTTTAAAATGGTTTGTCACCAAAGTCAAACAATAACACAAGTTAACTAACTGATTGAAGCAGCGGTGGACTATCAGCTCCTGTGTTTAGCAAGCTAAAATACCTGTTTTTGTGAGAGCCTGGTCACTTTGACAAGAGCATAGATGGGGAACTGAAGCCTTCCCTGTCAGAACAGGCAGTCTGATGGAAAGGTAAAGTAGCGAAAATACTCTCAATATAGCATATACTCAAACTGATATTAATTGTGTGTATTAATTGTATTATTGTGGCTGTCCCCCATCCACAGCAGTGCATTGCTTAGCTTCTGTGTTGGACTCTAGCCTGCTTCTCCAAATTGGAGGTGTGCCAACTGACATCTACTATAGGTAATACACTGATCATGCAACCCCAAAAATACAAAAATCTGAACTATCCCTTTTAAAGTAATCACGTGATGTGCACAGAGACCATCTTACCTGGAATGTGAGTGAACTAACTAACTTGTGTTGTGTTGCATTCATAGAAGAAAAACAGGGAGCATTTTCTAAAGAAACGGAATAAGAGGACAGGTGATAGCAGTATGTCTGTTGCAACATTTTTAAGATTTTTTTAAGCTATTTTAATGCTTCAGTTCCTTTATAATACTTTAACACTTACGTGCCTTATTCAGTAAACATAAACACAACACAGACACAAATCAGAGGGTGTGTGTGAGAAGCTTTGATGGATGTTTACAGAGAACTATGAGAGTCCATGCAAGGACACAGTGTTGAATGCTTTGCGTGAGAGGGGATGACATTAAGCTTGTTAATAGTTTTTTTTTTTTTAATTCAATGCTATTTATTGCTAAAACAACACTTTTCTGTCTTATTCGGGAAGAGATCACACAGCAGACTCTCAGCAGTCTGACCGATTATGGCGTGTGTTGTGTGTGTGTGTGTGTCCTGATAACATCCCGACAGACTGGCCTCTAGCCAGCCATGGGCAAACTCACCCTGCTGTTTGATGTCGAGGGTTGGCTCCAGGCAGACCAACCATTGTGTCCCAAACAATGAACCCCAGAGCCACTGAACTATAAACATGTCCCTTTGGGGGGCGTTTTCCTCAGATTCTGTGCAGGAGACACCCAAAGTCAGGAAACCTGACCTGACTTTTCCAAATTTAGCAACTCTAAAGCCTCAAATGCTGCTGACTTGGCATCCAGAATTGCCTGTCTGCTTCTCCAATAATGTAATAATACACTTGGAATGTTGACTGAGTCTCGAGTCTGGGGTCTTATCACATCTTGTAATCCAGGAAATTTGGTTAAATTCCATATCAGGAATAAAAAAACGTTGCCTCACTTGATATGTTTTTGTAAAATTGACAACTGGTGGTTATTTATCAGGGGGGAAGGGGGTGGTGCATAACAATATCAAATATTGTTTTAAACACTGGGGCAGGACTTTTTAATTATGGCTTAGAGGAGAAGCATACAAATTTAAATGGCTGCATTTTGTATTTATTTTTTATTGCTGATTTTTACAGAAAACAAGCCAATCCTGCCGGTTTGGAAGGCATGTTGCCTTTACAAATCACCAAAATTTCACCATTTATCATAGCCAGAAACTGTAAAAAGCATTGGCTTTTCAAATTCTTGATGTTCCTTGAACACATTATGTTGAAAGAAATGCTTCCATCAGAAAAAAACATAACCAAATCTAAGCTTAAATAGTGGTGTTTCATCAAAATCAATTTATTCTACATGTCTCATTTCAAATTTTGCCAAATGTAAACTGTCCACATCACCAAGGTTTTTTTCAACTCCAGGATTTTATCTCCAGCTTTTAACTTCAACTTTCAAACATCAAAGGGTGAGTTTTTTGAAAATAACTAATTTATGATGGAGTATGATGGAGTCAAGTAAAAACATTTGTAGCTTCAGGGAAGGTCAAACAAAAAGAGAAGAAGTGAAGAACAGTCCCTTACTGATCTATATACTGTTGCATTACATTCACACAGTCTTGACACAGTTGTAGAGTGTGGCCTAGTTATTAAGACACTCCTTTATCTAAAGGACCTGGTCTCTATCGCATATGTTCGCAAGCATCTGCCCTACTGAGGTGTCCCTGAACCTGAGCATCAAACTCAGTCACAGGAGTCAGAATTAGACTGTTGTCATCTCAGTGATTTGCCCTGCAGTACCCACTGTCCACCAGCTGTGGTCGCTGCTGAGATCCCTCAGTGTACAGAGGCCTTCCGGTTCCTCTGGCAGATCAGCTGACTCTGATGCTGCTGTCAGGAGACCTCACCAACTGTACTGAATGGCAACTTTGAAAATCATCAAGCCATAGAAACACTATTAACAACTACATTTTTCACGTTAACGGCCACACTTGTTATTCACAGGTGAGTGAAATTGTTAAACAATAGCAACAACCACCTGCGTTGTTGTTGTTGTGAGCAAAGCTAAGTGGCTAACGGTAGCTAATCCTTGCTGGTTGTTGCCTGACCTTAACCATCTTTCTTGTCAGCTTCGGTTTGTATATAGCAGCGTTTAGTTCTTATTTATGGCTGTGTAACGTTATGTAGCAGTGAGGGAATGAAAATATGTGGTGTTGTCAAAACTAACGCCAGGCTGTAATGGACTTAAAACACCAAATGAGCTGTTGTTGCTAGTGTAGCATGATTTCATTAGCTTAGTAGTAAACAGAGTGAGGACACAGAGTACAGCACACACAGCTAACTAAAGACAGGAGGTATTTAAACATAGTACTTCACCTGTACTGTAGCCAAACCAGTGCTGCTGATAAATAGACAAACGCAGTCTTTGTTAATGTTTTATTCACTAATGACCTGTATTTCAACACCACCAGTAAGTCTAAATCCAGTTTCCTCTCAGTTATTTCTAGCTGCACCAGTGCTGTAACCATGACAGAGTTTTGGTTGATCTCTGCTCCGGGAGAGAAGACCTGCCAGCAAACATGGGACAAAATGATGGCAGCCACTACACGTACCAACAACCTTTCCACCAACCACAAGTTCAACATCCCAGACCTCAAGGTTAGCATAGATTTTTGGGCTTCTCTGCTCTTCACAATTTTATACTTTTTCTCCCATGCTGAAGCACAGAGCCATTACTTTGCTGTGATTGATTAATAGACAAAAGTAGTTGAATGTGGACATGTATAATTTGTTGTTATTTTTAATCTGTTTCAAAACAAAAAAGAAATCGTGGTTTTACATATAAAAGTAAGCTAATGTTAAAATCACTCACCTTAAATATCCACTGTCAAGAATAAGCTGATTGTGTGTATGGGAAGCAGTCTTTACACAGATCTGTTGCCTGCATGTTGAAGCGTTAGTTTGGTAGCGTTTTCGTCCACAGAGCAGCCCAGCTCCTCTGGTTCGGGTCCTCTCTGTGCTGAAGGTGAAGTAACCCCGCTGACCTCGCAGCCACATGGGCCTGCAATGTTCTCCTGGAACTGTTAGCAATGCATCAGTGGCTCTGGACAAAGAGGCGCCATCATAAGCACATAGGGCCCCCTGGATGTCACTGTAGGCGGATTGAACCCTAGATGTCACTGTTAAAACACAACCCTGCTGACCTCTTAAAACGACACAAATCTCACGACCGATGACACAAAAGTCATAATGTGCTGATGTTTTACTTTTTGTGTTCACAAACAGGTGGGGACACTCGATGTCTTGGTCGGGCTGTCGGATGAACTGGCCAAGTTAGACTCCTTTGTTGAAAGGTATGCTGCCTGCTGTATTCTGTCTTAGAATAAGCATAGATAATCTCAGTCTCTGAGGAATTATTGTTCTAGTGATTAAATTGTTATTTTTATAGGGCTCTCATAATCATGTTGAATATAGTGTGTTATGAGGGGCATGTAAAAAAAATCTCCTAACCTTGCAGAGCCCCTGACTCTCTGATGTACCCGGTTTACCATTCCTTAATCTCTTCCCTTACCTTGTAACAATGAGGAATTTCACAGGGACCTGAGGCTAGCGGGCCTCTTAGTCTAAACTTGGCAATTTACAGTTGGGTGACACACCAGCAGCTCTTTCTTTGGTCATATTTATACCCAATGACTGTGCCGCAACTATGTTTGAGTGCCATTTATAGTCTTTTGGAAATATTGACATCCAAAACTCACACACAGCCTTTACTGCCTGAGCTTTGCTTTGCTTCCTCTGTAGATATTTCCAACACTGTGAGAAAGACCAGCTTTGCAACATGGTTTCACTTGTCTGGCTAGTACACTCTGTCTTTTACCAAGTTCCTTTTTGGAAGTTTCTGCCCAGCAGAGTCGCAGCTATTAATGCATTTATTGTTTTTATTGAACTTTCAATTATTTGGATTTGGGTTACTTTGTCATTATTTAAACAATAAAAATGTCTTATAGATAGACAACATTAAACCTAAGTTAACTTTCTTATGAAGATTATAGGCCTGAGATGTGACTTGGCTCTGAATCTTTCCATGGCTTCACTACTGTAGACACAGTTCTGCTTTGATGTGATGTTGAACAGAGTGGTTAAAAACCCTGAACCCTGCAAGTCTGCCATATTATAAATTGCCTTGTCAGGAAATTACTTTAACAGGCATATGTGAAAGGTTTTGATGTGTGTGTGTGTATGTTTGTGTTAAATTTGGGGCATGAGGTGGTGGTGGTTGTGTGAGCAGGGTGAGTGTGTGGTTTTTGCTGGCTTTGTGCATGCAGTTTGTGTTGCTGTGGCGCGTTTTTGATGTCTCCTGGCTGTTCACAGTGTGGTGAAGAAGGTTGCTCAGTACATGGCTGATGTGCTGGAAGACAGTCGAGACAAAGTACAGGAAAACCTGCTGGCCAACGGAGGTACAGTGATGGTTACAATACATTATGCCCAGAATATTTTAATTACCAAGAAAGCTGTGGGAAAATTTGAAGCATGTGTAACCGTACGGTAATGATAATTACGACTCAAGACACACTGGTCCTGTTTACACCTGGTATTAACATTTGTCTTTGGTGATCAGATCACACATGGACAACAGGTGTGAATGCACCTAATGAGCCCTCAATGTATCTTGAGATCCTATCGCTCAGACCACGTTCAGAGGTGGTCTGGGCTGTATATGACTACATTCTTTCAACAGTGTATCCTCATTTGTCCTGGGCCACATTGAAGGACCACCTTCTCAGGTGACGCCCTTGCTTATGCAGCTGTTAAATGGTGCCAACAAATGCACCCCAACATGGTTCGACTCTGTCGTTAAACCCGTAAATAACAGTATGTTACCCGGGTGATGCTAACAGTTAGCCCTGTCACTGTGTATGCGCAGGCGGACCCTCACCAGCTGTCCTTGGTGCATAGGTCACACTCCTGCAGTAGAAAAACTGCACAATCTCCCGCAAACTGTAACCTACAGACAAACTAATAATTAGGCAGTGCCAGTGTGTATATAGCAACAACAACAACAATGCATTTGGTCTTTGTAAACTAAAATGATGCGCGTTATTTGCATACAGAGTGGGGAAGTGAGATCTGATCACATGTGGTCACTCAAGACTCGTGGACCAATGCCAGATGTAAACACACAGACTTAGAGCTATCTACTTGTGATTGGATCACCCAAGATGCAGGTTAATACCAGGTGTAAACAAGCTCACTGATGTTGTTCTAAATATTCTTTACAATCCTTAGAGAGTGCTAACTAACAGCTATCTGATGGATCAGATCTGAAATTACTGCAATAAAATTGTAGCTTTACCCAACTTCTGCTTTACTAAGACAGCAAGCAAATGATAGCCTGACAAGACTTTTATTGTCCTTTTTTTTTTCAGTTGATCTTGTCACCTACATCACACGATTTCAGTGGGACATGGCAAAATATCCCATCAAACAGTCACTTAAAAACATCTCTGAAATCATCTCAAAGGTAGGTCTTTCTGGTAGTTATAAAAGAGAAAATTCAGCATGTAAGATTTTTTTTGTAAATTATCTTAATTAAGTTTTTTGTCTAATTGGCAGTAGTAGAACTCTGACATAGAGTTTTGTTTTCACTTGGTTCCTTGGTGGTTCATCTATGTTACTCTAAAGTCCCCTGTGTAGAGGTATGCCATAAAAGCCATGTTACTCTGTATTTTATTTGTCAGTCTCAAAGTTTCAACCATATTTTCCCAGGGTGTCTGCAGGTCCTTCAAATGTCTTAAAATGTCCTGAATTAAATTTGATGAATATAAGGACTTAAAAGGCATTAAATAGTCATACATTTCCAGTTGTGAGGTCGTTATCGCCACAAAGATTTAATCTGATTTAATTCGTCTGTCTTTTATGTCTTTTTGTCAGAATGAGTTAAGCTCTTCTGTGTGAAAGTCCACACTTCTGATGTCACAAATCTTTAAACGTACCACTGAACCTACTTTATACTTGCACTTACCTGTTGGCAAAATGTGTATTAACCTAACTCACTCTAATAACCATATTCCTACATAAAACCTTCCCCAACACAGCACCTCATGCATACTATTTACCTTTATACTGAATGCAAATGCAATGTTTGAATAAGAATAAGAAGAAAAAGAAGAAGAAGAAGATTTGTCTAAAATCAGTTTTAAGATTTATTAAAGATCATCTTAAAAAGGTCTTAAAGCTTTAAAAATCAGTGTTTGATGCCTGTAATCACTTTGTTTTTGTCTTTTACAGCAAGTTACCCAGATTGACAATGACCTGAAGACCAGAGCATCAGCTTATAACAACCTGAAGGGAAACCTGCAGAACTTGGAAAGGAAGAATGCGTAAGTAATCCACATTACAAATGTGCATGTCTAACACTACATTTATACTGAAGAGTTTTCATAGGATCAGCCTTTTTAAGTATCAGCAAAGTGCCTTCAAGCTAAACTTCAAGAATCTCTGACCATGTTTCCATGACCGCGTCAGCGTGGTCTGAAAAGTCACCGTGACTCTGAAATGCTTGGTCAACACTGGCCACCTTCCCTATGTCACGTCCAAGTTATGTGCCACCAGGGGGAGCTTGCTGACCAGGAGCCTGGCTGACATAGTCAAGAAGGAAGACTTTGTACTTGACTCAGAGTACCTCATCACTCTGCTAGTAGTCGTACCAAAGTGAGTATTATGTCTCTAGTGTGACAAGTACTGTTAACATGTGTGAATGCAGATGACTGAATTAGAAATGTGTGGCATCATAATTCAGGAGAAAGATAAAAGAGATGCTTGCCCTGTGTTCTTTCAGGACGGCATACACTGACTGGCAGAAAACATATGAAACGCTGGCTGAGATGGTGGTGCCTCGATCTTCAAAGTAAGTGATGTCATCATGTCAAATAAATATTAGATGAAACACATTTTGTCAGAAACACTGATAACAAGTATTGGCATTTTTAGTGGGTGGTTTGTTTCACATGATTTTGATTTCATCAGTATTTTTTTCTTATATTGAGTATGTATGCACCCATTCATCTACCGTTAGTCACAAACGTCATTGCAGCAGTATGACCAGTACTTGTCTTTTCTTCCAGTCTGCTATTTGAGGACAATGACAGCGGACTATTCAGTGTCACTCTATTTATGAAAGCCATTGACGACTTCAAGCACAAAGCCAGAGAGAACAAGTAAGAGTCACACACTGTTGTTACACAGGACTGTCTGAATCACTAACAAGAGGTGTGAAACACGTCTACAAGCAAATATAAGCTTATTTCAAAAGAAGCCAGATTACAAGGCAAATATAAATAGGTCTTACTAAATATATCAACTCAGGTTATTATCAGTGTCTTTATAAAAACAGAAATATTCATGGTTGAATGAAGTTGAGTTGTGCCCTCTATATCTTATTCCTAGGTTCACAGTGAGAGACTTTCAGTACAATGAGGAGGAGATGAAGGCGGACAAAGAGGAGATGACTCGGCTCTCCACAGATAAGAAGAAGCAGTTTGTAAGTGATGGCACCGGGAAGAATTTTTAGAAATTGTTTTCAAGTTGGTGAATAATTTCTATTCAGATACTATTAATGTCAGAAGGTGTTGTGTAGCTTTCTCTTAGAGACTGTGTGGCTTTTAAAACTTGCTCACTGATACAGTTCTGCACTCGATACTATAAGGCCTCCTTCTGATCTTTTCAAGAATTTCTTCATATTTCTTTCTTTCTATCTTTCTATATTTTTTCTGATTACTTATGTACTGTATTTGGCTCCCTGATGTTTCTTGTTTGCACTATTCCCCCTGCCACCATAACAATACATGCAAATTTCCCCTCTGTGAGACTAATAAACGATCATTTTATCTTAATTGGATTAATTTTTAGTGCATTAAGATAACCTTAAAGTGACTTAAATCCTGCCTGAGATAATGCTGAGGATTTAGTCATTTTATTTCATAACAGTTATTTTGTCAGAATGACCCTATGTCATATGGTTATTAGTGTCAGTGGGGTCAATTTCAAAGGTTTTCCAAGTAGTAAATTACTAATCACTCCCAGTGACTGAGAATTGATAACTAAAAGCTGAAGAATGATTACAGTCCTGAAGTGTTTTTCTAAAAAATATTTCAGATAACACACAGCGAGCAATGTTTTTATTGGGATACATAGTTTTTTTTTTTCAGTTTGCCATTTATATGAAAAATGGAGTGATTACTTTAAAAAAAAAAAAATAGAAAACAGCCAATGTAAGAAAGCTGTGCAGCCATGAAATCCACTGCAGTCGAAAGTGTTTGTCTGCCAAATTTGGTTTTGATAAGAAATGGACATTTTATCACATTGATTGCAAATGTATTCTTCTCCTGTTTGGGTGAGATGGTAAGACTGCCACATCCAACAAAAGATATCAGTCCAATCTGTATCTGTTCTCTGCAGGGCCCACTTGTCCGATGGCTGAAGGTGAACTTCAGTGAAGCCTTCATCGCGTGGATTCACATTAAAGCACTAAGGGTCTTTGTGGAATCTGTTTTAAGGTACTGTGATCAGAAATACAGTCTTAATAATACCCATAAAACCACATGTAAGCTGAACTGTCATCAAACAGTGCTTGATTCCTTTGCACTGGCAGTGGTTGAAAAAAAATTGATGAGAGTATTTATGTAATCTCTTCCTCCAGATATGGGCTGCCGGTGAACTTCCAGGCCATGCTCCTGCAGCCAAGCAAGAAGAACATGAAGAAGCTGAGGGAGGTGCTGAATGACCTGTACAAACATCTGGACAGCAGTGCAGCAGCTATCATTGATGTGAGCACCTCGATAATATTGTGTTAAGGTTCTTACTACTTATACAGGGTCATAGCATCAAGAAACACACTTCATATCTTGGAGCAACTGACATGGGCGACTATTAAAACTTAATAATATGATCATCATGGCAGAAGTTAGGATGTAAAATATGATCTAAGTAAGTTTTTAATGCATAACTTAACACAGTACAACATATTGTAACATATAGTACATCCAGGACCTAAAAGAATAATATCACAAAGTATCTTTGCTTCTTTATGTTTAAACTAGTGCAGTGCCAGCTCAAAACATGCTTTTTCAGAATGGGCAGATTCCTTGACCTGTGGTATTGCAGCTTTTTCGAGAGCCACTCATTCAAACAGCTTCACCCTCAACACTGTGCTCCCTTGGGTCCTGAGCAATACACCTGGACCTGAAACAGTTAGACATGTATTATGATGTTTCAATAATGAAAAATATTGGAATAGGTCTTAGGACTTATGTTACTATTTTAAGGAGCAGAGTGCTGAAAAAATATGTGCAACTCAACTGTGTACTACTTACTTACTGTGTAATTCTACTTTAGAAGACAACAGTATACTACTACACTATATTCACTCCTGAAAAACAACCAAGTTGAGTCCACTTGAGGTCACAAACACTGTGAAGTGCACTTAGCAGATGTGCTTGACCCAGCTTGCAGATCCCTGAAGCTTTGCCACTGAGAGCGTTGGTTGCTTGTTTATTCAGAGTTTATTAATATTGAATGTGTCGCGTGCCCAAAGCAAGTCCTCAGCAATACACCTGGCAAGTGTGAAGTAGATGGGATGAATGGTTCTTGAGATATGCGAAAGACACATTTTAATACAATTCTTTGCAATTATTTTAAATATAACTGTGACATTGTACTGTGTTGCTAAAGAGAACATTACTATAAGCCGGTTTTGAGTCCGTAGTGTGTTCAGACTTGCAAAGTGACAAAACAAAGTATATACAAACCAGATTTTATCAGTGCTAAATAAAATTTTTGAGTGTGAAGGCAGTTTAATTGACATCTGAAATGTCATTAATTTAATACTTTCCTGTTAGTATAAGATGCTAAAGTATGCTAATTTGTTTATACTATGATGATTAGCATGCAGCACTTCCTATGCAGAATCAGTATGTACAGTAGTATCAGTGTGGGACATACAGATGGAGTCTCAGCTACTGCTTTCTCTGCTTCCCCGCCATCACTGTACCATAGAATAACAGGTGCTCCTTCTCATGGCCAAAGCTGGTAACTGAAAAAAAAAAACCCACAACTAAAGTGGTTTTAGATATAAAGCTATATTTATTCATATTCAAGTCTTTTAATAATTTTGTGTGAATAAATTTTACTAATAAGAAACTTCGCTGAAACTGATTTTTGGCAGAAAAAACACCCAAGTTTAAGTTTTGAAGTTTGAAGTTTATGTGGGGATGCCTGGGATTTAAAGGCAGGAATTTTTTTGGCTAAGCATGAAATGTGTTTTTCTCCAGGCCTTCTCCTTTAACTTTTACGGGAGGGGCTCTTTTCTCAGCATTCGAAATGGCTGCTTACACGCACTAACAGTCTGCACTCTCTTCTTTTTTCAGTCTGCGATGGACATCCCGGGTCTAAACCTGAGCCAGCAGGAGTATTATCCTTACGTCTACTACAAGATTGATTGCAACCTGTTGGACTTTAAAGTTTAACACTTATTGTCTTTATCTTGAGTACTGATTAAGTTGGACCTTTCCTGGTGCAAACCTCCTCCTCCTCCCCCGCTGTGTGTCTCCTCACTGTCCCATCTCCCAATCAGCTGCTTGAGCGACAACGCTGCATGTTCATTCCTTGTGGTGAAAAAGCTCGTCAGCAAGCTTCTTCCACTTTTACAAGCAAGGAACAAAAAAAAAGGACTTTTAATTATTGTTTTTGTTTACAGTTTGTTTTTCTTCTCAAGCCACACAGATAATTAGCTTTTTTTGACGTGAAGTGGATAAACAAATCATTTTGGAAAGTTGTATATTTACTGTCATTCCATTGCTGGTGTGTATTGATAGCTTGTGTATCGATGTTCAGAGATTTATGTTTACATACTGGCGATGCTATCACCGTACCCATGGCAAACAGATCAGATGTGTGTTTCTGAGACTGCAGGGTCACCCTTGCAGACACTGTGCAACAAAGATGTGATATGAGTGTGTGTTGTTGTCTCATGTTGTGTATATTTGCTGTCAAATAAGATCTGTATCAGAGTATTGTGTAAGCCATTGATTGAATTAATATGATTGATGAATAAATCATATCAAACATGTGAATTTGTCAACTGCTGAATAAATGAGCATGTATGTATATAATTCTCTCAGATTTTACTGTGATTGAACAGAACTCAGTGTTGCGGGCGTGATACGGTGATGTGAATGTGTGGGAAATGAAAGAGACATGTTGGCTATGTCTCTGTGTCGTAAAGAGAGACATCCTCTGTGAAGCTTTGTGATGACTCATGATCATATGCAGAGCTGCAGGCAACTTGAAGGACAGTTCCTCTTAAAGGAGAAATCATTTGGAAACCACTCAGCTGCAAGCAAATCCTTAAGTTTCAACATGGAGGACAGCTGGAGATACCACCAGCAGAGGGCATCAAATACACACTCTGTGTCCCTACATGATATTTGGATTTGTTGGAAGTGTTTTGGTGCATGCCTTTAGTAACAAAATCTTACTTAAAGTATCAAAAGTATAAGTACTCGTGCAAAGTGTCCCTGCCAGTGCTATTATGATATTCATTCATTATTATTGATGCATTAACATGTAAGTGGTCCTTTTATGTTGTGGTTGGCTGAGATAGAGCTACTTTTAACGGCTTCACATACTGTTGGGAAATTTAATCTCCAACAGTGCATCATATTTTCAAACTAATTGGTTTTGTGACTAAAATCTGATAAGACACTATCTTGCAATGGGATCAGTCCAATCGCGATACAACGATCTGCCACTCAAAGTGTATGTCATCCATGGGCATAGTGAAGGGGTGGCTAATGGCCCTTTCCCTACTTCTTACCCCTTCTACTTCTGCCCCCCTTACTCAGACCACACCCATCTTCAAACCCAGCCTTCATTTATATCTCAGCTACATCTTGAAGGGTTGTGATGTTATCTTGAGTCCACGCCTTGCTCCTCCACAGCTTCACCCATGAATCTATGGGCTTCACCCTCACGTCCAAATATGGTCATCTCTGGCTCCAAAAAACAACATGGCCGAAACAAGATGCTAAACTTGATGTTTCAAAACTGCAATCCACAAACCAATGGGTGACGTCACGGTAGCTCTGTCCATTATTATAAGTCTATGCATAAATACTCAACTACTTTGGTAGTTCCTGCAACAATAGGTGCCACTAAGGTGCTAGCCTACTGTTCAGGCTAAAGATGGAACGCTCTGCGATGGAAAATTATGTCATGTCATCAGTCTGAACTTATCAACACCAATCAAGCAGGCTTACTCTGTCCTAATTAAAGGACTTAAGACTTAGACCAAGAAGAAGAACTGCCGCAATGAACCCACATGTTTATCAACAGTGAGCCAGTTGAGATGGTGGAGAGCTTCAAGTATCTTGAGATCGCCCTTGACAGTAAACTCAGTTTTGATCATCACACTAACAGCATCAACAAATGCTGCCGTCAGAGGCTTTCCGCCATCTGGAAAATCAGGGCGCACTCAGTTTCACCTCACTTTCTGCTCCACCTGTACAGGAGCATCATAGAACCCATCCTTCACATGCTCACTGTGCTCACTGTCACCAACAGGAACAAACTCCTCAGAATTGCACACAGTCAATGCTTCCCAAAGTCAGGGATGCTTCCTTAGGATGGGTCCTTCTGGAGTAAGCAAGATTCCTTTCTTGTATTCGGTGAACACACATTGAAACACGCTAGTGAGTGCCCAGGTGTGTGTCATTGAAGAGGCCCTGCCTTGAGTTCCAGTAAATCATGCAAAGAGAATTGTGGGTAAATCATGCCCGCTGAGGATATACACACGCATCCTTGAAAATTCTCTGAGGAAAGGACTCTGTCTTCAGTAGAATTGGAAGTATCTTTGACATTGGAATAGCCCTTCAGTGGGATTTGATGATGTAGCCCCCTTGAAATTCAGCCTTCTAAGGATCCTCTCTTGAGTTTGAGAAGCACCAAATGCCTCTGAAATCACTGGTCTCCCTACTCCCACCCTCCCAGCCCTTATTGATACTGCAATCACATGCAAAGCACTCACCATAGCACACAGCCCCAGCCACTCCCTGAACTCATGCTCTACTCTACTCCCATCTGGCTGCAGATTCAGATCTCCGATTTGTAAAAAAAGCATACTTCCGTAAGAGCTTCGTGTCCCCTGCCATCACTGCCCTCAATAACCTGCAGCAATAACACCCAGTGGACTCATGTTCTTGTAACTTTTCCTTGTAGCTATGTTTATTGTGACTTCATCGTTGTCTAGAGACAAATTTCTTCTAAAAGAGGACTCTGCACATTATTTATGGGGTGTCAACTCATTTTAGTTTATGGGCCATACAGCCCAATTTGATCTCAGTAAAAACCATTGTATAATAACATTTAGGTAACAACACCTCTAAACTGTCAATTTATTTGAGCATAAAGAAGCACATTCTGAAAATGTTCATCCATTTACAAAACAGACGATGAACAGCTGGAGATGTCTCAAGAAAAATGAGGGCAATTTCAACAAAATGTCTCAGTTTTCCCACATTCAGTCAGTCGACTGCTGCCTGTCATTACATGTGCATTTTACTGCACATTTGGAGTAGTAATGCTGCCATCACCACATCAAATTTAAGTGGATAATATCTCTATAATATATCTTTACATATGACCACAGTATGTATTATTTGTTCTTTTAAAAAACTGTATTCTGATCAGGGTGAAAAATCCTCTGAAGCAGCATTTTAAATAATGTATGCTACTCACTGGCACCTCTTACCCTTCAGTGCGTCAATATTAGGTGTGCAAATTTTGACCCTTTTGTGGGCCAGTTCTGGGCCACAGGCAGTATGTTTGACACCCTTGCTTTATACCCTTTTACAGTTTTACTGTCAAGGTCCCATCACACAGTGCAGACAGAGACCCAGAAACCATCCAGGAGGCCCAGTCTGATATTACAACATGAATCCACGTTTTATGTGCGCCAATTAGTTTGTGATAATTTAATTATAAGTTCATTTATTTAGAAATATGCACCATGGGAACGATGTAAACTAGCTGATATTATAATTTGGTGGTGCAAATTCCTTTATAAAATGTATAATGAATCAAACCACTGACAAACTGACAGTGAAATTTAGGCTTTTGGGCCCCTGGGACTCTGGGGCCTCAGGGAATAGCCTGTTTTGTAGTCTAACTTTGACTCCAATGTGGTGGAGTGAACTGTAGGCTATCTGAATGAACCACACTGAATTTTAAAAAGAAAGAAGAAAAGATCATGTTGCACCAACAGTGATTTAATAAATCCAAAAGCCAGGAAATAGATACAAGGACATTTCGTGTGTGTGTGTGTGTGTGTGTGTGTGTGTGTGTGTGTGTGTGTGTGGGTGAGAGAGAGACAGGAGAGAGAGAGCGATCATGTGATGAAGGAGTGAGCCTGACTGTGAGACACACACACGGTGAAGGCTACGTTCACACAAACCTCACACACACACACACCGTCTCATGACTGCTGCTCCCGAAACCTGAACGACGCGTCGCGCGGGCGGGGAAACAAGCACCGGTACGTTGCTGACTGTCGCTGCTGCCCCGGGGAGCAGGAGGGGAAGCATCAATGCCTCCAGGTTCCCTCTCACATATCGGCCTGGACCTGTTCTCCTCCTCCGGCCTCCTGCGCTGAGATAATGAAAGGATGGCCGAGCAGCGATGCGGGGACCACGGAGGGCTGACGGATGATGCTGCTGCAGCGACACACCGAGATGAGCAGCAGCATCACAACACGATGAATCCCACGGAGGAAGCAGGACTGGAGGGTCTCTCTTTGGATGAGATACTGAGGCTTTATGGCCAGCCCATCAATGAGGAGCAGGCTTGGGCGGTGTGTTATCAGTGCTGCAGGACGCTGGCGAGGGCACACCGGAGAAAGAGCTCCTCCGCTGCCGCCGGAGCATCATCAGCGGCGGCTCTGAGGAGGATATCCGGACCGGGGGATGTTAGGATACAGAAAGACGGGTCTGTGAGGGTGGAACACCAGAGCTGTGAAGGTAAAATATTATGTAAGACTGAGTGCGCCTAAAGCTGCTCCGATCTAGGCCAGGCCATCACTTGCGTTTCAAATAATGGAGCTGAGGTGTTGTGATTGTCCTTATGTAAAGACTTAAATAAATAAGATGGCACATACCTTACAGAGACACTTGGGTAACCTATATTCCCATATAGGAATGTAATAGCACTGTAAAGTGGCATCACAGAGCAATAATGTCACTATAAATAAAATGTGTAGGCCCACACATATTTCCATCTGCACGTGTGGAGGCTTTCTACATGTTTTTCCTGATCAGGTGCTTTATTTGTACCTCAGGATTAGTTTTTAATCTGCAGCAGAACAACAACAACCAGGCTCCACAACACATGACCCCTGTCACTGCTAAACAAAGAGACCCCTGCTGCTCTCACTTTCATGGCTATAGTGCTTTCACTGATTTTCACTATCCCTCCTCACTGAAAGCACGTGTGCGTGTGTGCATCATGTGGTCCCATCTCATGGTTAAAGCCTCTCAGACTGTTTGCCACCTCATATCAGATCAGTGTGGTTGTTCTGCCTCATCTGATTAAAGCATGTGATTACAAGCTGAAATGTGCATGATAGGATCAAGGTGTGGGTCCATGCCTGTGTGTGTGTAAACAGAAAAGATGATGGTTCACCCCTGCACATGCCTTTCTTCGTCGGTGTAGATTTCTGGGGTGACACAGAGGACATGTCCCCCTAAATATTTTAAACATGTGCACTTGTCCCCTCCAATAAAAACATGAAATTAACAGACTAAGACTTGTATTTTGACCACATTAATGACATTTACACCATAAAGACACAAATTGGTGCATAGAAGTTCACCAGAATGCAGGTGTTTAATGCTCAAATGTCTCTGGTGGAGGACCCCCAAACCCCCACTTTAAAATGGGCCCCCCCCCCCCCCCCCCCGCAATGCTGAAACAAAACCTACACCCCTGCCTAACTTTATGGCCTGATGTAGCTGATCCTAACTATCTGCAGCATGGGAGCTTCTGTTGATTACAAATGAAATTAATGAGGTGTGATAAAAAAGAAGAGTTAAAGCCCTGCTGGTATGGCAGTGTTTCTATTGCCAAGCTGAAAATATCCAAGAAAGTGAGAGGAGGCAGTGGTGGCAGCATATAGTGTACAAAATGAAAAATCACTGCAATATTCTGGAAACATCCCTTTAGGGATTTACACGGTGTCTGTGGGGCTGTACAGGGCATTTATAGTGACATTATTGTACTTCATGGTAATTTGTGTCTCATATGGGAGAGTTAAAGTGTTTCTGTGGTATTTGTCCTGTATCCCAGTTACTACAGATCTTTTTAACAACCAGGATTCAGAACAAAATAGAAAACACTGCCTGCCATGTGATGTGTGTGTTGCTACAGTCGATGGGTGTGTCTATGAATGATAACATGCTCTTAAACCAAACACATTACAGGGTCTTGTCAGACCGAGGCCTTGCATGTTCAGTGTGTGCTGTGATCACATCTGCTGATACACAGAGTGCAGAGCAGACTGACTAAATGCCCATCTATCTATATCTGTCTGTAATGGATTATACCTGAGGGCCGGAGGGATGTGCTCTTAACTCAGCTACACACACACACACACACACACACACGATACCGAGCACTGCTCAGTCAACATTTTGGCCCTTGATTTAATCAATCCACCACATGCTTTTGTCTAATCAACTTTTATGAGGGAATCTGAGAGGCACAGCTGTGATGATGATGCTGGTTTTGGCCTGTAGGTCTATATGCTTAGAATGAATGGGCTATTTTTAGGAGCATGGAAGCAACCATTGGAGAGGGGAGTCCAGGCTTTTATCCCTCGGTTGCTCATGTAATGTCATGTGGAAATGTATGGGAATGTGTTGAATGGTTGTAGTTAAGCTTGTGTTTTGGCATTTGCATTCCCACTATGTTATATTTTTGTTAATATTGCTTCATGTGGCTATTTCACAAATGAACATCTCACCATGTCCTTTACATCCTACACCAAATGTGCAAAATATTATACACACTCAGTCTTTACATGAACCACACAGATAAGGTGAGACCCATCATCCTATACACTGTAAACTGTATTTTAAACATGTATCCATCAATGTTAGGTTGGACTTCGCAATATATCGATATTGTATCGATATAATGATATGAGACTAGATTGGATATAGTAATATCATAAATGTTGTCTTCTCTCGTTTTTAAAGGATGTATTACAGGGAAGTAGGAGTTGGAATCACTGGATGCACCAAGATATGATATTATAAGTTAGGATACAATATTATTGCGATTTTAAACATTTAGCTATATGCTGCGTTTTGCAATAGCATATATTGTAAAGGAACACTTTGTCACATAATAGTGGACTGAAAAAGCAGCTGATTTTAGTTTTGTATTAGGCTACCAAAAGTTTAATTTGTATCTGCAATACTGATTATGTATATATGAAAACAAGTTGATGCGTGCCATGCAAAATATTGCAATACATTATTTGCCTTTACTGACTTAGGGCCTGTGCCAACATAGTGTTTCTCTTTGGCAGAAAAGTGGTGGCAATGCACTGGGGTGTGCTTCATCCCAGCGATTCAGCATCTTTTTTGATGACACTATGTTAACAGGGGGTTTACTACACACCTAATAAGCTTGTACAAGATATCACTGTATCAGTACAGTTATAAAATCATAACACTCACCAGCAATATTCAGTGTTGAATGCCAATCTGCCCCCACAAATGAGCTTTTCTGTGTTATGATTGTTTTTGTCCAACATGTCAAACAGCTTGGATAGACACTGCCATATGATTGGTTGCCTGAAAAGGAGCGACAGAGACATCACAAGTGTCTTTCTGAAAAGTTCAGAGATTTTCAACTAGAAGCGCTCATGGCGCTCATGCTCTGAAAAAAGATGCTTGTTGCAGCACCTTTTCTGGAAGCGACTGCATAAACTCTCACTGGGAACAAATGAAAGAAGACGTTGGCACTCAGAAAAAAAAATGTAATGTGAACACAGGCCCTTAGTCATTATATCCACATTATTGGGGATTATTTATTTCGTGAAAGCACCAGTAGTCAACCCTACAATATCGTCACAATATCAATATCATCAGTTGAGGTATTTGGTCAAAAATATTGTGATATTTGATTTTAAATGACTATTTTCATTGATTGACGCCAATATCAATATTTGGATATATTTTTTAAATGTCATTTCTATTGTTTCGAATTAGTTGCCTCATAATCTTTATGCAAACCCTGCGACAGCTTCATAAGTACATCTTTCTTAGGTCTAAGTAATTTGGGAGTGTTGTGATCAGTGCAACCACACAAATGGTTTCAGTTTGCAGGATAATTTTCTGGTCTAATTGCCACTTATCTGTGCTGTTCAGCGCAGGCTCTCTCTCTCAGATTCACAAGCCCAAGCCGACAAAGACATTTATGTAAATAATGAGATAAATATGTGGCAAAGGTTTTAGGGATTTAGGACCTCTAAAGCTCTCAACTGCTAAATTGACCTGAAGTTGAATCCAGACAGGGTTAGTTTTAGACCCGGTTGTCACTCAAAACCAAGTCCTCCTTGTATTCTTCCCCTCTGCAGTTTATCTGGGGCACCTGACACGTTGCATTATATCCATACACACTGTGAAAGCAGGACACACACTGTAAATTTCTTTGTATCATGCCTAGACTTTGATGAACAGATCTATTTTCATACTGTTATGGCATTAAGAAAGCTCAATCGATTATCTGCAGACACACACATCACACTGGTGACTCTCCTTCTCTTTACAGCAATGTTGCATTCAAACCTGCTGATGCAAGTTAGGGTCATGAAATGATGTCAGAACTGTTGTGACGTTGCATTACTGCGTGTTACAATACAAAACAGCCATTTGTTAAGAGGGTCATCTGTTAGCAGGCTGTTTGTTCATGAAGTAAAAGCTGGGCAGCTGTAGCCTGGAGATACATTTAAGTGGGTCTTCTTCTTGAAGGGAGTACATTCATGCAACAGTGCCTCTTGTCATCTTGTCACATGCTACTTAAACCACCAAGGTAATTAGAATGAAACAGAGCTTTTATTAAAGCTGGTTTGCATAATGAGAGCACAGAGCACTTTCTCTGAAATTGGTTTAATAAGGAAGAGAAAATGTAATCACTGATAACTAAGCTACAAGGGTAAGACCACGGAGCAAAGTGTGTGATAGCAAAATATAATCCCTACATTTAAAATTCCATGATATAGCAGGTTTTCCCTTAAACCTGCTCTAGGCTTAAAGTATAACGCTATGGTGTATTATTCCTCTAGTCAATTTGATTTAATTAAGAAAACCAACTATGAATTGATCCAACATTGTTCCCAAAACTATTATCAGAATGCATCACAGTGAGCCACACCACTGCACTGGGTTACATGTTCTTTCATCACCATGAACGCACACACTTTATTTTGAGTCAATCCCACATACACCATCCTGCTTTTTGGAAATGCTCAGGGGCACTTTAAAGATGTATTAATCCTCAGATAAAAATAGTCCCTAACAAATGCACAGTTTACTCCTGCTTGAGTAGCATTTGCTATAACCTACAGTGCCCAGCTGTTTTAGAAAATTACTGAGCTCATTTTAGAAATGTAACAATGTAATTGTAACTTTTATATTTTTACCCACATATGTAATATTTTTGTGCAAAGGACCTTACATGTGTCTGCTATGACGAACCCCTTAAAGCAGGGTACGTCAACATTTTTTAGGCCAAGAACCCTTTAGCTCAAAGAGAGACGGAGCAGGGACCCCCTACTATATACAGTGTATAAAATAAAGTTGTGCTTAAGAGAATTCCCAGAAAATATATATATATATATTTTGGTCTCCTCTAGTTCGTGCTTGCCTGTAGCAGCAGCAGATGTTGCATGGCTAGGTGCATTAGCCTCACCCTCAGCACTTTTGCTGTTGGTTTCTGAGGTAGACGGTGTGTCAGAGTCTCTTGCTCAAAAAGTTACAGAACAATCCCAAGAATGTCCGTACACTTGGAATAATGACACAGCTAATTACCAATATGTTTCACTAGTATGTAAATGTTAGCTAACTAGCTCACCTTGCCATCATGGATAAGTGATGCACAGTAATTTAGCACTAGCTAGCTCACATGATTGCACAATGATTCATGGATAACAGTTAGCCTATCAGTAATGCCGGTACTGTAAATTATGAATAGGCTGATTTATCTTAGCAAAAAATATGTTTTGAAAAACCTAAACTTAAATTAAATGAAAACTTTGATGAAATGGTCACACAATAATTTGGCGGACCCCTGCCATAGACCCAGGACTTAAAGTTTTTCAATAGAGAACACAAGTTGCGAGAAATTAAACAGAAAGTGGACACTGATGGTACAGATGAAGTGCATGCGAGTCCTAATTGTAACAGTGTGAACCAGGGTTGTGACACATCTAAAAAATGGCATTAAACAAACAGATCAATAATTAGTCAAGCAACTACTTTTAGGTTGAATTCATATCAAATTCCTACCTTCAGTAGGAAGGAATAGACTTAGGGCTGAGTCCTACAAACAGCGTGCAATAGCTGGACAGTATGATGTGGAGTAAGGTATTGTTTGTTTTTGTCTTTTCACAGGATTTGTGGGTTATAAAAAGACTGGCCTTATCCTTTGAGGCTTCAATATGAGCCTGAGAGTTGCATGTTATCATTTGTGGACATGTTTTGTTCCTGATTAGTTTTGGTTTTAGAGTAAAAGCATGAAAAAAATCTTTGTGCTGTAGATTGTTGAAGCTAGATTTATCTTGATGAAACTGGAGTTCTCACCCCTTCCTGTTTGTGGTGATTTACAGTCTCCTGTGGCCTGAGATTTTCCCATCAGTGACAAATAATGTATGACATCTGAAATTAGTCATCTCAGCTGCTCAGTCCCTACTTCTGAGTTAGCAGCTGTACAGAGTAGGTTGATGCATAAATGAAAATGACTGCCCGGATCCAGAGACAATGTACATCTCACATGATATTTATATGATATTCAGACACAGAATCAAAAGAAATGCATGACTTTGATGTTGATGGCTAAGATCACCATCACATGCTTAACCCCTTTAAGTCAAACATACAACATTTCAGTACTGTAACTGAACAGTGTTACCTATGTAACCATGCATGTGTACATAAGCTGCTTTATGCTTATATGATTACATCTGCTGCTTTTCAAAACACTGCTTTCTTGTTTTCCTGCAGGTAAATACAGCCCTTGCACAACAACAGAGGTGAGTAACTCCACTGTAGTTCTATTGTTCTTATTGTATTTCATCATCACGTGTTTACAGAGGCAATTTTTATTTTGCTCACTATGATTTAGCAATGTTTACCTCATGTTTTTGACATGCAATCCAGTTGCTGGGTGATAAAAAGATAAATACACACGCATGTTTAAAATTAGAATTTTGCCCACATTCATGGATTAGTTTGGTCGTAACTAGTTTTGAAACCTTGTTTGGAATGAAAAACTCACAGGCTGGGAACCTCCAGTGTTTCTGGAAAGGAACCAGTCGGTCAATTAACAAGATATTTATGAAAGGAAACATGGTTGCACAGGGAGAGGTAATGGCAGACTTAACCACAATATCAGCATTATTTCCTTTTTAAATATTTACCCTCCACAGTTGGTTACATTAGCTAGTTACAGTAAAAGAGGGCAGCCAGCCACAACAACCAAGATAACATTAAGATTAGAGTGGGCACTCTGCAGGATTATTTCAAGTGAAACCAGTGTCAGATAGTGCTTTGGTTGAAACTGTCATAAGTCATGGGTGTGTGGTGTGTTAATCCTCATGCTCTCGATGCAGCTGCTGTGGGTCTCCTGCTGCTTAAACTAATACCTTTAATAAATTAAACAAGTTCAAATGTATTTTTTTCCCAATAGGCAGTTGGTTCCGGTGGAAGCCTTAGGCTTAACATTGAATAGAAAATACCTTCAGAACAGCAAAACAAACACTAGACAGTCTCCAATGCATTTACATCATCTGTCATCACATTTTGATGTCATGAACCAATGACCAGAGGATGGGGTATAAGCCAAGTAGAGTCCCGCAGGGGTGTTGTTTATTTGAAGCCCCATTACCATTTACCTTTGGGCGGCTGTGGCTCAGAGGTAGAGCAGGTCGTCCACCAATTGGAAGATCAGCAGTTTGATCCCTGGCTCTTCCAGTCTGCATGTTGAAGTATCCTTGAGCAAGATACTGAACCCCAAATTGCTCCTGATGATGCTTCCATCGGTGTGTGAGTGTGTTAAAACCTGGGTAGCAGGTGGCACCTTGTATGGTAGCCTTGGTCACCAGTGTGTGAATGCATTAGAGTGAAGTTACTTTTGTGAACTTGAAAATGTTCTAGCTGTTCTATTATTTGCCCTTACTCAATTAGTCATTATGTCCACATTACTGATGATTATTTTTAAAAAATCCTATTTGAAAATATCCTAACATAAATATTTTGTGACAGCACCAATAATCAACCCTGTAACTTCATCACAATGTTGTTATCAAGGTATTTGGTTCAAAATATTGTGATATTTGTTTTTCTCCATATTGACCAGCTCTCCTCCTGCCTGGTTTCATACTTAAATTACAGACATCACAGTAGTATTAATATTGTCATGTGTTTTTGGGCAAGAAATCAAATAACTCTTCTCTTAACATAGCCTCCTGGGTCCTGACAATTCATTTTTGTCCTCTGTGGAGGACATTAGTCTAACTAGTGTAACTCAAGTATTCTTTATGTTATCCATTTGGGTCAAATTGTCTTCTGAAGAGGACATCCAGGGCTTTCTAATGATGTAGACATTATGTGGGTGGGGTTAACAGGGCAAACACGCACCCTTTTCAAAATGGGTGCCATTACGTTTTCCTCGTTTTTTGCTGCCAGAGTGGTAATTGATCATTTTCTGGCAAAAATTATGATTATTTTTTTTTTATATTTAATTAGTTTCCTGAATATAAGGGTCTTAACTTTAATTTAGAGAGATTTCAGAAATCCAGAGGAATTTTAACCTTTTCAAAATACACCTCTTATTCAATGTCCTCTGTAGAGGACATCAGGACTTAGTACCCCGTCTTTTAACCAGTTTCCATGATTCAGCAGGCAGAAGGCCATTAAGGGGAATGACGTTTTTTTCTCATAATTTCTAATGCATTTTAAAGGTTAGTCAGTGTGAAAGCAGAAATTTGGCTTGGAGTGAGACTCTGAAGTAAGCTCTATTTCCTTTAAACAATAACAATTCTTGCTGAGAGTGTATTCACACATACAATAGTATCTATAAAGCTTCACTCCACTGTTCTTTACCCTTCTTAGGCTACCACATACAATAAAGTTTACCTGGTCTTTGGGGTCTGTCACATAGGGGTCATAGGTCAAACTATGGGGCTACACATCACTTCTTATTGCCTGGGCGAGTGTTAAATGACCACATAGCAAGCATTACACCTCATCACATCATAGATAGTGAGGGATGAGTGCAGTTGGACCACTAAGGCCCTTAAACCCAGTGGTACAGGGTACCAATCCTGCACCCTGACTGCAGCGTCAGACCCATTGGTATAGCTATTAAGAATACACTCTGTCTTGCTACAGCTATCCATCATAGTGTTAAGCATTGAAGACAGCCACATAATAATTCCAGGGGAGTAAAAATCCTTTGTAGCTCATATATTTAGAGATAAAGCATAAAATACCCCATAGTCCCATTGTAACTCAATTGAAACTCATTGACTAACTCTGGAAATTTAAGACCTGACTAAGTCCTGATGTCCTCTACAGAGGACATGTGATAAAAAATAAATAAATAATACTTTGGATTTTTTTTTTTTTTGATGCAAAATGTTTCTTTCAAGTCTAATACTTAAATTACATAAAACAAATCTTGATATCAAAACTTTTTTCTTCTGGGTCCCAGGAGGATTTTGTTGTATTGTTGATGTATGGCAAACAGAAGGGCCACAGTACAAGATAATGGCTCTCATTGGGTCTAATACACACAGTAATAGTGTTTTATTAGCATAGCTGTAAGTAGTTTATGTTATGGCTGCTAGTTATACATTTACAGATTATTCTGACAAGACAAAAGACAAAAGATGTCAGCATGGAAGACAATTCCACGGCATGTAACCCATCCTCCCTTCTCCGAGCATCTTCACCCAGTCATTTTCTCCACCAGCCCCACAGCTCCCAGCTGGCTCCTCGGATTGACTGGTAGGAAATGTCACCCAGCAAGGCCTCCTGTTTGATGACAGTACTGGGAGCAGTTTCAGACTTAATTAAATGGCTGCTTCAAATTATTCCTCCTCCACACACTCTCTCCATGCTCCCATCAGCTGCTGTTAATTGTTGTGATAATAGCTTGTGGAAATAGGTCTTACAGCATGGAGGGATTAGCTCCTCTGCTTCTGCCTTTTAGCAGTGTCTTGCTTGAGGTTGTAGATGGAATAATTTTAGCCTGCATGGATCTCTTTGCTGTTGCTCTGGCTAGTGGATGCTGTCAGAGTGTTTGATGAATTCAAAGCTAATAAATGGTTTGGGTCTGAAAGTATTTTGTATCTGTGATGTTGCTCACTGACTGAGGATCTCTGCCCAGTTCAGTAGAGGGAGTGTGCAGTAGTTTTCAGGGGGCTCTGGAGTTGGATTGCTGCGTAATAGGGCTGCGATAACAGATGGACAGCGAATAACTTAAGCGCACACACATGAACATACACACACACACACACACACACACACGGATCACTGTAGATGCAGAGAATGTGAAACTGTATAGACAAATCTCTGCTAAGCAGCTTTGCACCAGAAATGAGTTCTCACAATACAGTGTGTTACAGACTGGCTGACAAAACTACTGGCAAGTTGTTGGAGCTACTTGATGCTTGACTGCATTAAATCCTGTGGCAGAGGCATTCTGCTAGCGTACAGTGTGGAATTAGCCCAAAGCTGGATGAACAGGAACACATGTGTAGTCATAGCTGAAACACATTATCTGCACATGGCTTCAAACAGCGGGAACTCTAGCAAATGATGCGGCTGTGAATGTCAGATGATGCTGTTTTCTTTGGAGCCAGTGAACCAGGCTCCTGGCAAGGCTCTATGTGCAGTAACCACTATTGCTAAGTGCACTGGAAATCAATGCTATTTGTGCTTTGTATTCTGTTAGTCAAATGTGACAAGTCTGTCCTTTAGCAACACATTTCCACCTTTTTATATGCTAGCGTTTGCAAAGAATTTGTTGGTGACCCCTGTAGCCATGCGAGCTAGACCCTCTTGGTCCCATGATATATTACCTCACAGATCAGTGGATTATCGCTTCCCACCCCCTTCTGTCAAAGTTTAACTGGGCATGCCCCATGCTCTCTTAACGTCTGAGCTTTGAAGTCTAGGAAGGGATTAGAGTTTAACGTCAGATTCAGTGTTTAATGTAAACAGAAAATTAAGCCAGGCGATGTGAAAGTGTTTGGCAGGAGGATCATTTGCTTTTATGTGTGCAAGGAAAGAGAAATAGCAAACACAGAAGGGAGGAAGAGATTCTCTCTGTGCTGTACATGAACCTCTGTACGTCTACCAGACAAACCAAAGCAACCGTGCTCAGTCTTATGACTGTCAGAGGTCACAGCAGCATAGTCAGGCGTGAGATTGTGAGAAAGGAATCTCAGTGTTTGTTTGTGTCTGAGAGGAAGTAACCCACACTAATGTCATCAGTTATTCAATGGGCAGATTGATTTTAATAATTTCACATTAGTAGGCTTGGTAGATGAGGAGTTGTGTATTCCTCCACTTTTATAAATCTTGATCTTAGGAAATGTCTGATCTGGAGGATGGCCCTGACAGATTGTTGGATGGATTTGATAGAACACAAGATATTCTTCTATATCTGAAAAAAGAATATTACCATTATTTCATTTCTTAGTTTTAGAGAATTATGAGGCCATATATTTCGCCAGTCAAACTTTGCAGTTACCACAGTTATTTTGCTCTGGCGCTCTTCATGTCCTCTATAAACACAAATGTTTTTAGATTATTTAATTGAAATAAAATACCTATTTGTGCAATCCCATGTTTTGCCATGATGGAAAATACATACAGCATGCTTAAATTGGGTCCCCTGTCCTCATGACTTTGACAATCCCCTCACTTGTACTATGCACTTTGTCTGCACTTTGGTTTAGTGCTAATTGGCAAATGACAACATGCTAACAGACTAAACCAAGATTGTGAACATGATAAAAATTACACCTGCTAAAGAGCAGCATGTGAGTATTGCCACTGTGTAAGAATGCTGATGCTAACATTTAGCTCCAAGCCCTCCCTAAGCACATGCTCAAAGGGCTTCTTAGCATGGCTGACTTATTTATTTCTTTGTCTTTGACTGATGCTCAGTGTGCAGCTTCAGATAAAGGTCCAGTGTGCAGGATTCAGGGACATCTATTGACAGAAATGGTATATAATAGTTTATAATCACCTGAAACTATGAATCGTGTTTTTGTTTCCTTAGAATTTGCCATTTATGTCTACAAATGGAGCCCATCCTTTTCCACAGAATCTGCCATGTTGCTTATACAGTAGCCGAGAACGAAAGAACCAAACACTGGCTCTAGATGGGACCATTCAGCCACTGTAGTTCTCCTAAACGGCGATGTTTTAGTTCACCACTAGATACCACTAAATCCTACACACTGGGCCTTTAAACAGTTGCGACTTCAGTGGTACTTCTAAGGGGTTATTGAAGGATGAGTAAGTGTTCTTGTCTCATCAAATTTTGTGCAGTTGATCTCACTTTTCTCCTATTGTTTTTATCTTCATAGAAAAATATAGTCATATTTTCTGTTAGATTTCAATATCTTTGAACGTGTAGGTGAAGCTGGATGGCTGCAAAGATCGAGAATCAGTTTACTCATTTTGACTTTTAGTTACAGTATGTCTTAGTTTATGGAGCTAGAGTTAATGGGTTGTGCATCACTTAATCTTTATGTGGGAGAAACTATGAGACTGAACTGCTCATTAGTGTCACATTTAGAAATCCAGGATATGTTGTTGAAAATTCAAATGAAACGGCAGCAGATGGACTAACACTGAGCCAACATTCCTGGCCTTTGATGTCAGAAAGGTGTAATAAATAATAAAGGATGTCTTGTTGAAAGAGCTTAAAAAGTAAAATTCCACCTAGCTCACTTCCTGTTTACTTTCACTGCCATGACCTAATTCATGTGAACCCACTAATGGGTAAATATAAATGTTTCAAATCCCCGCATTGTTTCTAAAATCCCTTAATTCTGACCAGTTTGTGCTGATTCTGGTAATCCTCTGCTGGTTGGCTAACAGTGATTGATGGAACGCTTTTGCATATTAGAGAGCAGATCTCATAGATTTCAGTTTCAGCGTTTAATTAGCACAATTGGCTCTGGTGTTTGGTCTGTGAGAATCACACAAAGCTATATAACTAAAACGAATGTGAGTCACAGTCTCTGACAGCTGGCGTCTTTGTCAGAGTCCACTAAATATGCATAGCCGACTATAACATCGCACTGCCAGATCCATAGACCACCAGCCTCCTCGCCACATGTGATCCTCCCTGACCTTCCTCAGTCAGACAGTGATCTCATCAGCTTGTTTTTCCGTCATCCTGTCATTCATGCATGGATTTCAATTCTACCATCCATCTCAGTAAATTTGCAACACATTCCAAAGCTGGATTTCATCATGTGTATTGATAATTACTGCAGAAACAATGAGTTGATCAATTGAATAGTGAAGCCACAGAAAATGAATCAACAGTTTGATAATGTAGTTGTCTTTCCAGCCCTTTAGCAAGACAAAAATCCAAATTGGTTCAAGCTCCTTAAATGTGAGGATATGACACTATTAAGTTTGAATATAGCCAAACTTTAAATAGAATATCGTTTCAAACGTTGGTTGGACAAAAATGAATTACAAAATACATTTAAAAAAGGGTACATTTCAGCATTTTGGGAAATGCGCCTTCTTGCTTTATTTATTTATATTTTTTTTTCTGCTGAGGACTTAGATGATGAGATCGAAACCACTCTGATATCCCACTGGTCATTGTGGAGCCAAAGCCAATTTTGTCATCACCATGAGGTTTCTAGGCAACCAGCTGACACCTCAGGGAGTGTCTGTTCTCAGCCAAGAAATAGTCTGGCACATACCACAATGTAAATCCACAAATGATTGTTTTTACACTTTGGGTTTTTGTACAGACTAAACAAACATGTTGATTAGTGAGATTTAGAGATGTTGAAAGGCAGATTTTGTTCCCTCAGGACAGAGCCAGGCTCGCTGTTTCTCTTTTTGTGCTAAGCTAAGCTAAATGGCAGCTGGGTCCAGCTTCATATTTAAAATGCAGACATAATCTATGCCATTGTATTGAGTAACAGACAAGGAAAATGATTAGCTGCAGCCCTACCATCGATGGTGTACAATATATATACATTTAATGTGCTTTGAATCCTTAAGTACATTCTGCTGATAATACTTACATACTTTTAAAGTGCAGTTTGAATTTGGACTTATACTTGTAGTGGAGTATTTAATTCAGTGTGATATTACTTGTACGTAAGTAATAGATCTGAATACTTACAGTGCTGTCATTATATTAAACAATTTTTAGGGTAGTGACATGTAAATAATTTTAAACAGTTGCCTTTAATTTATCTTAAAAGAGTTGCTCAATCCTAATTTTGATGTAGCCTACTGTAGTTGTACCGGACTTCACACTGTAGAGAACTGCATGTTATATACAGTAAATGCATGGCAGCAGACACCTGGCCATATTAACCCACAGAGTCCTATTACATCATTTGTAATGTACTAATTAGGGCAAAGGCTAGACATGACATGTACTCTTATCAACATTAGACTGTTGTCATATCATATCCTACTGGTGTTCAGTTCTTGTACATGAGGTGATGTACTACAGTGAAATTTAAACGGATCAGAAACTGACACCTGGACTCAATATTCAGGTGTCCCATTTTGAAGTACTCTTATCTGTTTCGTAAAAACCTGCATTGTCCCTCTGGGATAATAGTAGACATGTACAGTAGGTGAATGGTAGATGGATATTGGCTGTAGGTTGAAGACAGGGACCCTGAATGTGCTATGGCACTGTGTTTGTGGAATATGCTCTCTCTAAACCCAGTCTGACTTATTATAAAGCCTTAGTCATTTAGACTAATGAAAAGTTCAGGTGAGGTTATGAGGTGATTGCAGGACAACAGTGATTAAGTGGCTGCGGGAAACAATGTTAAAACATTTCCCTGTGCGTCACAATGGTTTTTATTTTGGCCCTTCGGCCAGCTTGCCTCCACTCCGTGACAGGAATGCTGAAATTTAAGCCAAGCTGTTTGATGTTGTTCTCCCCTGTGATGATGGCCACTGCTGCACTTTGCAGCACCGGCAAATCTCCGTCGGTTGACATCTTCATCCTCTCCCCACTTTTTTCCTTTTTCTTCATCTTTTTTTCTTCTCTCCTCCCCTTCCTCCATTCCATCCCATCATTCTGCTCGGTCACCTGGAAGCCTGGGAAACAGTCGGGGAGATTTCTAAGTGGACTGGAGGCTTGTTTGCTTTAGCCTGCCTTCATGTCCAGACACCTCACAGTCACAGGGAAAGCTCTTATTTCCTGCAGTCAATGAAAGCATGAGACCGAACATACAAGAAGGTGATGGTTGTAGTATCTACATGCCATTTTCTGTCAGTTTAAAGTGTTTGGCGTACAAAGTGCCAAACTGTAAGACTATTATAATACAAACTTCACAGGAATAGTTAGGATGTTTTGAAGTGGGGTTGTATGAGGTACCTTTCCATTGTCAGTGTATCACGTGCAGTAGATGTCAGTTGGCACACTCCAATTTGGAGAAGCAGGCTGGAGTCCGACCCAGAAGCCAAGCAATGTACTGCTGTGGAGAAGAGCAACAACAAAACATATTTTAGCCACCTAAAAAAACAAAACAAAATCAGCTTAAGTATACGCTGTATTTAGAATATTTTCACTGCTTTACTGTACCGTCAGACAGCGATTTCCAACAGGCAGCTGATGCCATTCTACCACTGTCTTCAGAGCCAGACTCCACTGCAAAAAATTGTGACTTAACATCACTGAACAAAGGAACTTTTGGGCCACCGCTGCCTTGATCAGTTAGTTTGTAAGTGTCATTGTGTGACTTTGGTGTTTAAAGGGTTAGTTTAGGATCACCAAAGTCACACAATAATGCAAACAAATAAACTGATTGAGGCAGCGGTAGACCAGCAACTCCTGTGTTCAGTGAGCCAAAATTACTGTATTTCTGTGGTAGCTTTAATGAGAGCATAGATTGGGCTAAGACTGAGAGGTAAAGCATATTCTCAGAATATCATACACTTAAACAGATACTGATTTTTTTTTCTTTTGGTGGGACTTTTTTTAGGTGGTTAAAATACATTTTGATGCTGCCTCCATTCACAGCAGTACATTGTTTGGCTTCCTTGGCGCCACCCCTGCTGCCTCTCCAAACTGGGGGCATGTTGAAAGACTTAGAATGAATAAGTGCTCTACACAACCCCAGTTAAAAAATCCAAATTATCCCTTTAACTTTGGCTAATATTAAAAAGATGTTGGTGTACACAAGGCTGAACGATTGTGCCATAAAGGTCCAGTGCTGGGTAAAACCAAACACCAAGGAAGTGGATGAAACACCAATAATATATTTCAAAATGCGTCACACTCCTGATGCCTTAAATCTCTGTCAAAAGTTTAATTTACGGCAGCTTCTTCTGCCAGATAAAAAACACATTTTTATCATTGAGTGGAAAAAAATGAGAGCAAAAGAACTGCTAAACCCATTTGCTGCAGCCTTTCATCTGTTTCATCCACTTGTACTTTTGTAGATCAGATATTGTTACAACCTTTGACTGAATTCTTGAAATCGTGGTTTTTAGATAAGCTTCAGATAAGAAATGGGAGCCTGAAAATCCACATGCTTAACACATAAGACCATTAGCTGCTGAGCAGGGCAGATCAGTCCATAGCTGCCACATTTTCTACATTATGCTCTCGCTGTCTGCCGAAGAGGATTTCTTAGTTATAGCCTGAGGTTACGGCAGGTCCCTGGAGGAGTATGTTTGCATGTGCAGCCTTTGTGTGTGTGTGTGTGTGTGTGCCTGCATGGTGTCATATATCATTGAGCGTGGATCTGGGTGGAGCTTAGACAAAGAGGTGGCATTCAGCTGGTCCCCCCTGAGGAAACCCAGCTCTTACGCACTGATGGAGGACAGGAGGACAGATCTCTCATATGACTCCTCCTCCCTCTATGAATGTCCATTGATCTGCTCTTGATCTTCAGGTCTGCACACACAGACACTCTATGTGATTCTGTTTCCCATGATGTCTCACTGCTCTCTGCCCTATGTGACCTCTGGGATCCATTCAGTGACACATCATCTCATTCATTTCTCTTATTCCTGCCTCTTGGTACATTTCTGTCTCTGATCCTTTTCTTTCTCACTCCTTCCTGCATCCTCAATCCCCCTTTCCTCAGTTTCTGTTCTCTCAGTGTTTTATATGCTGTCTCGCTCCCTCTCGGTCTTTTCTCAGTGCTCAGGGCTGCAGAATAATCCCCTGTGTGATTTCCCACTCTTCTCTTTTGTCTTGGCTTTGGCATTGCCGCCTTTATCCACCATGACGCTCCAATTTCAGGGCAGATTGAGTGCTTTAACAGAAGATAGCTTCTCTTTACCTTTAGCATCTCCCTACATTTTGGTGTTCGGGGTCTAGAAAATAAAATGTATTATTATGACTTTTGTCATTATTACTACATTAAAAAAATGGTGATACATGGTGATACATTTAAAGGATAGGCTGTATTAGAGTACAATGATTAAGGATTGGTGTGTTGATGTTTGTTGAAGTGAAGGGGGATACCTCAGACCTCTTGCAAGAAGCTAATGTTGAGATACTACCAGACTCACTTTCTCAATTTCCTAAAGTCATTTTTTGCTTGTTTTTCCTCTGGGTTTGATTTTTTGACCATAGATGTGATAATATGAAATTCTTTTGCTAAGATGATTCCTTCGTCTTGGATTTCAAAACAATACCATGGTTTAAATTCAAAAGCCTAGCTCATTCCACATAAATGTATGAATGATTGAGTTTGTTTTGAGTTTCAGCAAAATGGCTGTAAAAAGAAAGGGATCTAATAAAAGTTGAACTCACACCAAGATTACCACTTAAAACTGCTCTAATTTATTTTTTTATTTGAACACTTAGAATGACGCAACTACATTAAAGGTGTCGCTCGCTGTGATGAACGCACAGAAAATTCACCAGCTCTGCAGGTCCCCTCAGCTCCACAGTTATTCAGTTCAGTGCTTTCAGTTCAGTGTGTTCTCATCCCAAGTGAAGGCAACAAAAGCATGTGGTTAGGTTCACATGAAATACATTACTAGCACACTATGTTGTTATGAAACAACTCCATTTACTGTTGGTTTCACGTGGGAAATATATGGTAGGAATATATGGCAGGCGCCTGGTTGAAAGTCTGGTGTTTATTGTGGGGACTTTGTCAAACTTTATATTTTGGTGGTTGCCGGCGGCGTTACTGCCACTGGCCGGTGCCTTTCATAGCACCACGAAAGGTGCCTTTGTGCATTAGTATCTTACCTGGACGTTCACTGACGTAGCGGTGGTATTTGACAACCTTAGTTGTTGGCCACCACATTAACAACTGCCGCCACCCAGTGTGTATAACACTACTGTGAAAGGTGCCTTTGTGCATCGATATCTAACGCCCACATCAAAGACAAAGTGGAAATACATTATGAGAATGGGCTATTTCATCTCTGTTTCTAACACAGCAGAAAGATAATCCCACTCTACATGCCCAATACTAAATGGCATCAGATAAATTAGCGACTAGCTAAGTTACTAGCAAAGTTAGCGTCTAGAGGTGCCATGCCATTGTTCCAAAGGCTCAGATTTCCACGATCCATAAAATGTCTCATTGAACTGAAAGCCCACTTGTCCGATGGCCCAATATCCCAAAACCAAACGCACATTGCTCCGAAAGGCCATTTCTCCGTAAAAACACTATACACTCTCTCAAGCAAAAACACCTCTACTATGGCCAAGGCATGACCTGCCTCCTCTCTGCCACAATGGGCAGTCCCCCACATGGTGACACATGTAGCAGCTAAAGAGCCAAACATTCCCCTTAGGAGTTGGTGGAGACCAAAATAGAGCTAAAACAAGAGTAACACGACTCTAAATGAATGCTAATGTTGCTGTGTGTCTGCTGGATGTGTAAATGAGAAACAATCTGCATTCAGTTGCTGTAATCAGCTTAAAGTTTTGATGGTGAAACATCATGTATCATAAGGTCCATAAAACCATCTTAAGCCATTATAATGTACAGAATGTTGTAACACTGCTGGGCTTGTTGTTAATGCTTAATGCACCATTGTGACAAATGTAACCTCTGTGTAAAAATGCTAATCTTTTAAGCTTAAATAGAAATATGCCATTTACTGCCATTAAATGTTGTCACTGAAACTGATTTAAGTACTCTAAAATACCAACTTTAAAAGCCATCTTTCAGACCTAGAGGGTGAGTATTCATGCTAAAAATGTTGGGTGGCGTATCATTCAAACCTCAGACAGTGAACAAATGGCAGATGATCTCTTACATATCTTGGCTCTTGCCTCTGAATATTCAGAATTCTTTCATCCTTTAAAAGACTGACTATCTTCGTGAGGACATGTGATGATAGTGTTTTCCTTTATGCGTCAGTTAATCACAAGATCTAGGCCTACTATCAGTAATCTGCTCCCAGCGTCAGCCTGTCAGAGGCCAGTGTGTGTTTGTATGTGTGTGTGCATGAATGACGGAGGAAGCTCTGCTGTCAAAGGTTGAGTCATGAGGTCACCATATTACAGCTGTTCAGCTCAGGCTTGGCACACAAAAGAGGATCATATTGCATAACAAAGACATAAATCCATATTTGTTTTTATGACGTGGCAGATGAACAACAGAACAATGTACGAAAAAAAATACTGCATTCTCTACAAATAAATGTAAGCCTATTGTTTGCTTAATATTTGTATATCCCATTGTTTTATAATCAGTCAGCAGCTGTTTAGCTGGATATTACTTACAGTGTGTACAACCGATTTGCATTTTAAGTCATCAACATTGTTGGAGGCTAATGTTCATAAAGAAAAAGAACATCCTAGCATCTAGGCTAGATGCTTTAAATTGTACAAGTAAGGGTTAATGCCCGACGAGGTGTCCATTATCAGGAATTAATGGACTTCGCGGAGGCGTGAACCGTCCTCCGCGAAATCCATTCAATGAAGGTGACCCCCACATAAATCAGTGTAAAATGAAAAAGTGACCCAGAATGCATAAGACTGAGGTCAGATAATGTGAAGTTAATTTTTGGCTGTCTCTTGTTATCTCTCAGGTCATCGAGTCTCTGGGCATTATGATCTACAAGGCTCTGGATTACGGGCTGAAGGAGAATGAGGAGAGGGAGCTCAGCCCTCCTCTGGAGCAGCTCATCGACCTCATGACCAATATGGCCGAGGCTGAGAGGGACGCCTGCCCCGACGAAGGCTATGAGGCCACAGAGGAAGAGGATGAGGTGGAGGACGACCCTGACAACATCTCCAGCATCCACGGCTATAGAGATATCCTCAAGGTACGAACAGTAGCTGAGTAGGTGACTGTGGCTGTCTTTTCTCTGTTTGTGTTGCCATTGGTGGCTATTTATATTTAAGCTAACAAGCTAACTAATTTTTGTTGATTTTAAACAAAACGTTATTGCTATTGCTGGAGATGTAAAACACATCACTTCCTGTACAGTAGCTAAAGCTGCAGCAGTGATGACATCAGCAACTTTGTGAAAAGCTCCCAGATTTTTTTAACTAAGAGAGCGTGAAGCTGTCACACAATAAAAGCTGAAAAAAGACACTGGGCCCTGCGTTTTTTCTCTAGGCGGCCACATGCAGTCGCATAAGCTCTACTCATTAAGAACACTTGTAAAAAGACGCTGGCTCTCAGAAAAAAAATGCTATGTGGACACGGGCCCTTTGAGGCTAGCTGGTGAAACTGTAGTGGAGCATTCAACTGGCAGCCTCAGAGACTGAAAAATGAAGCTGATGTGAAAGTGCCTGCAGTTCATTGAATGACCACTTGAGGCTGTCTCCATAACAGCGTATCTCCACAGAGACTGCAATATTAAACTGCCCAACTTCACAGCATAAATAAACATTTTTACAGTCAAAAAACAGTCTTGGTCTATATAGCTAATTTCAACATTCATGACAACTGTACAGGGGGTGAACTTTATATAGGCTAACTCACGTCTTTACGTATTACGAAGGCCCAAAGTTAAGCATATTTAAGGGTGAGGCTGCTTCAGAGACAGCGAAGCATCATCACGGTATATGAGTCAGATCCACCCCGTGCTCCTCCACATCTGCACCCTCTCGTCCAAATATAGTTACTTCTGGCTTCAAGAAAATTAGTTTGGCATCTCGGAGAAGGGTAGCTCGCCCAACACACACTATTGTGTGCGCACCTTTTTGTCTGATCCAGATGTTGAGGAGGTTTTTACTGTAAGCCAAATTATCTGCAGATGTCTCCTCCTGTCTAAAACAAATGGACCTGCTGATTCAAACCAGTAAAAACACTGAATAAAGCTGTTCATTGCAGTTGGGCTTCTAACTACAGTGTCCAATAAGAAAACAGGAATGGCCCTATCTGGAGCCAGTGTTGGGTTTGTCTGTTCTGGGCTACTGTAGAAACATGGCTGTGCAACATAGCAATCTCCATAAACAAGGGCCTGCTCCCTATGCGGATATAAAGTGCTCTTTCTAAAAGCAAAAAGACAACCATTCTTATTTTCAGGTGATTATACACTAAATAAAATGTACATGTCTGCTGATATATCCCCCTAATCCAGCACACTGGACCTTTAATTTTAAGTTGCTTTATATGGAAATATGTTTCTTGAACATAATGCACTGACAGATTCCAGAAACAGATGATATCAGTGAGGGTAACTGTTCAGGAAAAAATGCTTTTGAGAAAATGACAATGTTAAACATGGCTCTGTACACGGAGATTACAACCACAGAGCAGTCTGGCTCCCAGCCCCATCCTTGCTGGGAGTTATGTATCTCTGCCGTCCAATGGAGCACAGAGTCACTGTGTCAGGACTCACATGGCCTCACACTGTTTACATAATGACCACATACACAGTCAAACACACAAGACACACACACACACACACACACACACACACACACACAAACACACACATACACACCAGCGCTGCTCTCCAAGGTATCTGAGCAGCGTGGCAGTCTGGCTGGCCCGATGGCGAGCTAGCTGTCAGTTCCATTCGTTGTCTCAGTGTTGTTGTCTCTGTGTGCACCCTCAGTTTACCTTTTGTCCTACTGTACTAACCCTGGCTGACGTAAAATACACTATTAACTGTTTTTAACTTAGTGCCACATGAAAATAATAACAACAACTGCATATTCATTTACCCTGGGTACAGCTTTTTTGTGTTATTCACACACTTGTGATAGGATGTGGGCAGGATAAAGGACACAGAGAGACAGTTGTCTGGTATTTTCTGTGATTAGTGAAATTTTCTCTTACTGGAAAAATGGTCGCTATGAGCATACCAAGCATCGGCCAGAGGGCACCTTCTGTTCCTCTGAGAGAGACAAGGACGTATTCTCTCATTACTGTTGGTGTGTGTTTGTGCGTGAGCAACAGCATGGCTGACCTCAGGCATAGTTGTCTTGTCAATTGTGTTCAGCAGTCAATAACAGTTGTTTACAAATGTCTGCAACTGTCCGGGTTTTATTTTCTGTGTTTATGTGTGTATCCCTTAGCGAGGCTCCACAGCTTGACATCACCACTCTGATATTCTGGATGTGCAGAGCAGACTTGGCAAAATGCAAATGAAGTTTCTGTGATACAGAAAAATGCTATGTAGTATTGAGCTTCAACAATTGGTCAGTTAACTACTTATTTGATCTACAGAAAGTAAATCAGTAAGAATTTTGATAATCAATAATGATTTTGAGTAATTTCTAAAGTAAAAAATGCTGGTTGCAGCATCTGAAATGTGAATATTTACTTCTTTCTTTTTACCATTAAAAATTGAATTTCTTTGGGTTTTGGGATCTTGATTGGACAAAGCAAAACAACAAAACCAAAGTAAACATTTTTACCCATTTTCTGACATTTAAAGACCAAGTGATTAACTGATTTATCAAGAAAATAATTGGAATACCCACAGATAACTAAAATAACTGTAAGCTGCAGCCCTAATGCAGCCCCGTCTTGTTCCTTCTCCTAGGCAATCAGTGTTGTTGCTGGAGATGTGTTGCCTAAAAGTTGCCTCTAAGTGAACAAGCCAGCATGCAAAATTATCGTCATGTTTTTAGAAAGTAGTTCACATGTAATGTTGACAAAGCACAGTGGACCCCACACATGGCTGCCAGAGGGTGATTTATATAAATCCCTTCACTGAGTATGTGACAGTAGTAATATCAAATAATATGGGCACTGAAAAACGTTTTATTGCACTCTGTGAAATATCATTTTTGTGTCATGTGTATAATTAATACCACAGTCTCTCTCTTTCTCTGTCTTTCACTATCCTCTTGCTCTTGCAGCTGTGCACAGTTCATTTACCCAGTCTATCAGATGCCCCCAGTCACTATCAGGCAGTGTGTCGGGCTCTGTACACAGAAACCAGGGAGCTGGGTACTTTCCTGGACAAGATCAGGAGTGCCAAAGAGGTGGGTCCTTATCATCATCATCATCATCATCACTGCATCCACATTCCAGCTCTGAGCTCATATGGCTCTTTTTCCAGACACATTAACTGCAGTTTAAGTAATCAGGCATGTTTAAGTTAAACATTATACAGCACATAGCGGAGCATTATCATTTGGGTATGGTGAATGCATAAGCTATGGCTTTATAGTTTCAGCCTTCAGTAAAAACACAGCCTAAATTTACTGCACATGCCACTCCCCTCTGATGAAAGGTTGCAGGATGATCATTGACCTTTATATGAAGGAAGGCACATTTTGAGAGGATCAGCACTGTGACCTTACATGCCCCATGCACCACACTAATCAACATAACTCCCCATCTGTGGGTACTGGTGACAGTGTTAGTGTTGTGGAAGTTAGTTAGTGCCTACTGTATGATTGGTTTGCTTGTAAAAGGTTTCAAATCACTATCCATTTTGAAGAAAATAATCTGGGCTATAAAAATGTGTGAAAATCACGTGATGAATATTTTCCTTGTAAGTACACACAATACATGTACAGTATTTAGTGACTGTGGTTACTGTGGTACAGTAGTATTTAAGAATTTCACAAACATTTCTACAGTGTCAGTTTTTCTCTCTGCTTGTGAATTAAAGTGATAGTTTGGATTTTTTGGAAGTGAGGTTTTAGTTATAGATGTTAGTCGGAATGCCCCCAGTTTGGAGAAGCATCCCGGAGTCCAATATGGAAGCTAAGCAATGTACTGCTCTGGATGGGGGTTTGCAACAAAATACATTTTAGCCACCTAAAAATATTGCCACCTAAAAAAAAGAATAGTACACTATATTGGCAGTGTTCTCGATGCTTTATCTTTACGTCAGATGTCACAGACAGCCCGTTCAGTCAGGGAAGTTATTATTGTCTTGAGTTCCCCATCTATGCTCTCGTCAAAGCCACCAGACTCCATTGACAAAAACAGTGATTTTAGCTTGGTGAACATGGGAACTGCCTGTCTAATGTTGCCTTTATGAGTAAGTTAGTGTTATTGTTTGACTTTAGTGAATCCAAACTAATCCTTTTTAACACCCTAGTGATACAATAACACAAACAAACTAACTGAGGGAGGCAGCGGTAGACCAATAGCTCCGATGTTTAGTGATGTTAATTCACCATTTTTCTTAATGGGGTCCAGCTTTGAAGAGAGGGATATAACAGCTTCAGTTCTCCATCAGAAATCACTCTGACATGAGGGTAAAGCAGGGGAAATAATCTCAACATAGCAAAAACCGGCTAAAATAGGTTTTATTACTGATCTGTCCACAACAGAATATCACTTAGCTTTCATGTTGGACTCCAGCCTGCTTCTCCAAAAAATCTGAACTATCCCTTTAAAGGTTCAAATGAGGAAACCAGCCGAGCATAAAGAAGCAATCCGTCCTGTCTGTCTCAGTAATAAGCCATCATTTCAGAGGAGACTGTCTGGACTGTAGCATGTAATAGGCATGGACATAACAGAGAGACACAGACAGACATGAAGACAGCGCTCAGACAGCTGCGTCTCCTCTGTGACAGAGCAGAGGCGGTCAGCTGATACAGAAGGGCATCTGTGGTAATCAGTGTGACTAAAGTAATGAATGGACACGTCAGTGCACAGCCTAGTTTTCTCAAGCTATGACGTAACACCCAATAACTCTGACTCATGTCTTTCACAAGCAGCTTTTCCTCATGTTTATGCATCACTCAGTGCTTATAACACGCAGGAACAAGTGGACAAAACCTGTCATGTGTTTTACATCAAGTAGAAACTCCATTTTATGCCAAAAATTTAGTGGGTATGTGCATAAAACATCACACAAAGAAAAAAAACATTCTCAAGTTGACAACCTTCCCTTAAAAGCATCTTAAAGATTCTTTAATCACCCATAAATCATACATATATTCATTAGAATCAACCCTGGGTCCTTTAATCTGTGATGCATCAAATCTCCCCTAATTTGCAACATTTGGGTACTGACCACTTGAATAAACATTAAAGGGATAGTACAGATTTTTCTTTTATGTTGGGTTGTATGAGGTAAGCAAGTAATGTGTAGGCTAAATAAATACCTGAACCTCACTAATCTTTTTAACTAAGCTATTGGAGGCATGAGACAGATTTTAAGGCAATACATGGCAATTCCACCTTAATATTGCAATATAAAAAGTTTATGAAAATAAAATGAAAGAAAACTGCATATAATAGCGGTCTTAAACTTCCCAGCACCTGCACCATTGAAAAAACGTATGCAAATTAGCACTTCTACTCTCTTCCAGTGAGTGGAAGTGGCATCTGTATCCATCCATCAAAGCTAATTGCAAGTTTTCTTGTGAAATCAGCACCTAAAAATCTTCTTTTGTCAGTGTAAATCAGGTGTCAAATGTGTTTGTGTCGTAATGAACCATCAACTCAAAGTGTTGGTACTTGCCAACCTGGGAATGAGAGTCAACAATAAACTAACTTTCTCCAGAGTTACATAAAGGATTTTGAAACAGGTACTAGTTTAAGACTACATATTGTTTGGCATGATGTAATAACGCTGAGGGAGCCTTTTACAGAGTGAAACACAATGTTCAGCCCCCCTCATCGCCCCAGTCACTTTTCTATAGCCACTTAAAAAAGTGATCAAATTTTAGGATTACTGTGGGTTATGTTTTAGAGATAGTAAAGTAAATCAGTTAACTTGTGCTGTTATTTCTAGTCTAACAGAGCCCCCTCCCTCCCCACAGAAAAAATCAACAACTTTAAATTTCCATTTAATTTTTCAGTGATGTATTCTTTATTAGTGGAGTAGGCCTATACTTGTTATCTCATGTTGAAGTGTATCCCAGAGTTTTTTCTGTCCATGTACTGTCCGCTGGCTGGATAGGTCTCTCTGCTTTAAAAAAATTCAGCACTGATCACAACAGCACAGGTGCTGTTTCAGAGGATTTTTCAACCTGGCCGAAGTAGACATTTGAGTGAATATTAAATTGAGTAAATATTTGTGCTTTTTTTTTATTATTTTTATTTTTTTTCTTGCATGAAAGTGGTCAACTTTCACAATAGTGAGTACAGGGACAAAACAGCAGTTATCAGCGGCTTTTGTACAAACTGGCCAAGAGTACGTCACAAGTGTTGTAATGTCCAAACAGTCTGATGCAACCGTGCAGTGTGCAGATGACAGGTCATGCTCTCACACCCTGCATGCTGACGGGTTGAAGTGGGCCACTGTGAAGAAAGAGTGACATGTTTGTTATGCATGTCTGACATGGATGTCAGTATCTGGAGACATGCTGATTCTCAATCTGCCAAGAGTACAAAGTTCAGCTTCTCACAGCTAATATTCAGAGAGGCATGATTCACATAATCACGTGTAAGACTCTTATTGCAGTGATAGGAACGTCTGTGATGTAATGTGTTTTCAACTTCCCACATACCACAAAGGATTAATGTTCATTCAGTGTATTATTGGTATGCTGTCTGTTAAGGGTCATGTGTTTATAATCAGGAGGGGGGCTGGCAGGTGATTTCCAATTATTTTCCTCAGTGATCTGTGCTTAGCTGGGTTGCACAGTAAGAATGCATCAAAATCACTGCTGTCTGCTTAATGAAGAGGCTTGAAAAGTGGCTTGGGGAAAATTAAAATGAGTTCATAACATAATTCTATCATCACAAATACATTATCCGCTTATTTTCATGTTTCCCAAGTTCACATTGAGGCTGCCACTTGAAACACAAAGACATTTCTTGTCTCCGTAGAGACAGATCAAGTGCAGGAGTCAGGTTTGGGCTTTGTCTCTCCTCAAGAGCATTTTGGAGCTCAGCTGTGGGTTGGAATATTTCCCGTGAGGAGTGGTGTTTGAGTGTGTGTGTGTGTGTGTGTGTGTGTGTGTATGTGTTCCACCTCAGGGTTCCTTCCTGCTATGCACTACCGCTGCTGCCCTTTTAGTGTTCGTAATGCATCTGAGTGAATAGAGGGGATTTGGTTGGTTGCATAACTCTGTGAGGAGAGAGGACTTATTGCAGTGTGGAGAGGGCTGAGAAAGAAGCCTCAAACAGAGGAAATTGGGGACTGCAGCCTTCTTAGACTAGAAAGTAAGGAACTAATGATTTTGACCGGTGCACCACAGTGACATTGACATTTGTGGTTTTGAACAGCTATTGGATGGACTGCCATTGTCAGGCTACTGTTCATGATCTCCACAGGATTAACTGTATTCTCTTAGCTAATTCTCTGACTTTTTATCTAGCGGCATCATCAGGTCAAAATCTCAGTGTGTTCAATTCTTTTGTTTATGACCAAAAACCGCAAAACTTAAGACATTCCCGGTGCCCATGACTCAGTCTTGATATTCCCCTTTTGTTAAAATGGCAAATGTGCCTTAATGCTTTTGAAACTAAATGTTCCTGGGTGTATCATGGATGTATAAATTAGACTGGATACCAAGTCTGAGGTGGGGCCCCGTTCATTACGATAATAGTTGCTCAGCGATGCATAAAGCTGAAAAGGCATGATTTCTGCAGTATGAAATTACCCACATCTTCCTCATTGTGAAGCTCAGAGTGCAGGGGCACTAGAGACTTAGGGGCCATATCCACCAAAGCGTTTTTTCCTGAGGCTAATGAATTTTTAAAATTGTTTAAAATGGGAGCGCTACGTATTTACACAGTGCTAGCCAGCGTGTCATGGCACTTGCCATGAATTTCGGGCTGAGCGCTGCTGGTTGGGCGTTTTTTTTTTTTGTTTTTGTTTTTTTTTCCTGAACACAGAGATTTGAAAAATGGTAAACTCTGGGTAAAAACGTTTTGCTCATCACTGTCACTTCAGCCATTCAGTCACAGGGACAGATACCGCGAAGACCAACCATCGTTACATGTCCAAGTGCTAATAACAACAACAATGGAGGAGAAATCTATTAATATACTGTATATATTTTATGTTTCCTTTCTCCCTTCATGCCTCTGCCTTCCCTTCATCCAGAGCAATTACGCCACCTTGTTCCGACATGTTTACTTCCACTCATATTCCATATCATAGCAACCGGACACAAGCAAAGTGTCTCAGCTGAAAAAATACTGTGCTCTTTAGGCTGGGCATTTCCTGAGGAGTGCCTGGCATATTCAGCTGGGAAAAAAAATGCTTTGGTAGACACAGGGCCTCACGGTGACCAAGCAGCTAACTCCTGGTTTGGCCCCCTGCTTGAATTAGGATTAAAAGATAAAATTATTATATTGCTATTATTGGGTGTTTTTGCCTTTTATTGATAGTGTAGCTGAGGAGAGACAGGAAAGATGGGAAAGAGAGGGGGGATAACATGCAGCGAAGGACCACAGGTCAGAATCAAACCAAGGTCACTGCAAAGGACTCAGTCTATATGAGGCACACGATCTAGCAGTTGAGCCAGAGGTTGCCCTGTGGAAAAAAAAAATTTAATCATGTGGCTCTCCTAGGCATTCAAAATGTTATCAGACTGAATGGATCAAATCCCTATAGTGAAACAAGTCACTGCTGCGGGGCTGTGATGCTCAAAATAATTTATTTACTGATTTAAGACATCTCTATCACAATGTAAGTCTGTGGGAAACAGTCGTTTTAGGACCCATAGCATCACATGATGGAGCCAGAAGTTGTAATTCAACTTTTGACCACTTTGTAAAATTAGCTTCACAGCTAGGTGCTGTTCTGGGAGCTTGCTTGATGTGTCCATGTCACTGCCATTACACTGTTTACATGGTTTTTAGGTCTTTGTTGAATGTGTAATATTAAAGAATAAGTGTAAATGTAAATAAACACAAGGAGAAATTTATAACAAACAGGTCAACGATAAAATGATAGATATTAAAATCAAAGAGTGCATGCAACCTCACGTCAGTGTCATCATCATCAACACATATGAAAATGTTGTGAAGCATCACAGTGAGTGTGAGGCAAGGTCATTTAGACCAGGATGCGTGTGTGTGTGTGTGTGTGTGTGTGTGTGTGTGTGTGTCTCTGTATATATAAGTGTGTGCGTGAGATACCCAGGGGGGCTCTGAACAGCCCTCTCACCCCCACTTCCCAGTCTGTAAGGCAGAGCTGTGCCGACCCACAGTGGATGCATGTTTGTTCGTCCACCACCACCAGCCCTGACTGCCAAACAGTCACTTTGTCTCTCCACAAAGACACCTCCTGCTGCTAGAGATTTACAGAAAAGCAACTGAATTAGTGGTGATTCACAGAAACAACTCTGGCTCCTGTTTGCTCGTGGATAAGTGCTTCTTGTCAGCTGTTGAGAGCTAAAAACGAATAACAACTAGAGCAGAATTACTGACGAGAAAAAACGAGGCTGTAGATGCAGTTGGTAATTGCCCTGATTATTCATGTGGACTTGCAGCAGTAGGACTGTTGGGTTTTGTCCACACCGGGGTTGCTGTGCTGTCTGAATTAAAATGCTGTTCCCATCAAGCGCAAAGCGTTGCTTAATCGAACCTTTTGAAATGGAAATATGTGGCTTTGATGTGATTTCATGACAAGCCACTCATACCAATGAGATAATGGTGTTGATTAAAGGCAAGTGAGTTAATCTCTCTTTGTGCTCTTCACTGGATAGATTAGCAGTGTTATGATTTGAGGGACTGTTATAAACCATTAAACACTTCAGTGCGACCTTGTGATACTAAAGAACTGTATACACTGTATAGGCATGCAGAGTTATGATGCATTATGCTGAGTGATGTTATGTAACTGCTACAGTCCAGTGGAGGCAGCTGTTCCCCTGGCAGGATGATGGTGAATTGTGATTTCCCGGTGGGTTGAGGTCTTAACTCTGCAGTCAGCTGGGCAGACTCCCGTGATTGTGTTATCAATCCTTCCTCAGCTGTGACGTGACAAGAACAATCTCACCAGAAACTTAAGCCAGAGGGAACATATTTTCTGTCTGCCTACTGATTTAAAATGCTCACATAGTTTTTGTTACATTTTTTTTCTTCTCTAGCTGTGTCACACTCTCTCTATTACAAACACACACATACACACACACAGTGTCCTCTGCTGAACTGTGAAAGCACCAGCAGAGGAATGCAGGTTGCTCCTTGTTTCCCACAGATAGGCTGTCAGTCAGACTGACAGTGTTTCACAACACTCTAATGGCCTCACGTTGTGCAGGTTCACACAGGTGTCAGGATGGAGGAGCCGGGCTTTCTGTACTGCATGATAACAAGGGACTGTTTCAGGTTCATTTCGTTTCTTTTTGCTTGTACCTTACATGAGAATTGAATATGTGACATGTTTTGTGTTATTTTGATGGCTGATACTACAATAACATGCCAGCAGCTGTGTGAGACTGTAGTGTTTAGTACAAGCAAAACAAAACAAAAAAAACTGTGAGACAACAAAAGGACAAAATTGATTTTTAGCCATTGTTTTTAAAGGGACAGTTCACCCCTAAATCAAAATTACATATTTTTCCTCTTACTTGTATTGCTATTTATCAATCTATACTGAACAAAATATAAACACAGCAGTTTTGTTTTTGCTGCCATTTTTCACAGGTTTAAGTTAAAGATCTGAGACTTTTTTATCTACCCAATATATTTATTTCTTTTCAATTTTGGTCACAAATTTGTTAAAATCCATGTAAGTGAGCACTTTAATTATAATCCATCTACCTGACAGGTGTAGCATACCAAGATGCTGATTAAACAGCATCATTACTACACAGGTGTGTGTTGGGATGGTCACAATAAAAGACTACTCTACAATGTGCAGTTTTATCTTTAAAAAAGACATTTATTAGGATTTCACATGTCTTAGCATATTACTCTACCACACAAACATTTGCTGAAATGCAAATAAGCTTTTTCAAAGACGAAATTTTAACTTGACATGGTGGAAAAAAGGACAATATGGTGGTGTTGTGGTTAGCATTGACACCTCACAGCAAGAGGGTTCCTAGTTTGAACCCCGGGATGGGGGAGCCCCTCTGTGTAGAGTTAGCACGTTCTTCCTATGTCAGCATGGGTTTTCTCCAGCTTGCTCCTACAGTAAAAGACATGCAGGTTAGGTCAGCTGGTGACTCTAAGTTTCCTGTAGGTGTGAATGTGAGCGTGAATGGTTGTCTGTCTCTATGTGTCAGCCCTGTGGTAGTCTGGCAGCTGGGATAGAATGACTGGTGGTAAAAGCAACATTACTCATGTGTCCCATTAAGACATGACAGTGTGACAGTTAGCCAGCATGCACACTACCAGGACTCTTGAAGTAGCTAAATTCAGCTCAGCCATCAACAATTTAATTATTTGCACTTGTGCTTTTCTTTCCATGACATGTCAAAATGTCTTCAAGGAAACTTCCTCTCTAAAAATGCTCATTTTAAAGAAATCCAAACTGTATTAGCGGGTAATGATTACCATGGTCACTTTCTTTACTTACCATTAAAGCATACTAGCATTTGCTGACATTAAGAATTAGCACTAGGCACAAAGCACAGTCAAAGTGGTCAAGGGACCAGTAAGCTTATTTATGGTGGAACATAACATTTTTTCATTTTTTGTTTCGTTAGACTATGAACGGTTATTTTTAGGTAACACCATTCTTGTGAAGACACACGTAAGGTGATGATGGTGAGCGGTGGTGCATCACATATCAAAAGCTCCTGTTAGCTGTCTGCTTGTGTAAAATTGAAATTAAAAGGCACCAAGTGTCTGCCTTTAAAAAAATATCTTTCCACAACGGTAACAGTCTAAACAGGAGAAACATATATGACTTTGTTTGTCCACATTTACTGGCTCATTATCCTTTTTAGCTTCTTCATTTCCTGATGTCTCATAAAGTCTCTCTGATTTCTTTTTTTTATATTCAACCTCTGTCTCTCTCTCTTTCCACCAGAACCTCCGTAAGATGGAGGAAGAGTCATCAGAGGAGCCTGGCAGAGACCTGAATGAACTACAGAATGCTGACTGGGTAGGCAACTACTGTAGACTCCTGACCTCTCTTCTCCGGCCTCAACTAATCCTTTCTCTCGATCAAAGTCTAACTCGACTAAAATACATGGGAAAAAAATCACACCTCCTTTTGATTTCATATCAAAGATTCTCCATCTGCATGTTCACATAAAGAAATATTTATGAATCCATGTTACACTCTAAATAGACAGTGATTAAAGAGCTTCCCAGGAACCATTTTGAGATGGATAGAACCGCTGTCCTTGATGAACCCTCCTTGCTCTGTGTGCACAGAGAGGTCAGAGCACAGATGATTGCTGTTGTCAAGATAAATTCATATTCAAAGGGTCATGGTATTTTCTGCTTCCCCTTTCCCATACTGCCCTTTGCTTCCTCCGCCAGGCTCGATTCTGGGTTCAGGTGATGAGGGACTTGCGTGAAGGAGTCAAGCTGAAGAAGGTGCAGGAGCGTCAGTACAACCCTCTGCCCATCGAGTACCAGCTCACTCCCTATGAGATGCTCATGGACGACATCAGGTCCAAGCGCTACAAACTGCGTAAAGTCATGGTCAGTGTCCAGTCTGGATCACAAATAGAAACTGATGCCACATGTACGTCACCTGCTTGCTTCCCCTCTGCTGTATTGTTGTTCCAGTCTCATGGGAAATTGCTTGAAAAGCTGTTGTGTAATAACTGTAAGATGGGATGATGCTCCTTTTGATACTAGTGTTTCATTTATTCGGTGATATGAAAGATCCATCAATTTTCTGTTATCGCTTAAAACCTCTTAAGGGTCACGGGGTGCTGGAGCTGATCCCAGCTGGTTCAAACTCGATATAAAGGATGTGGAGGCATTTTGAGTTGACGCTTTTGAGGCTGCAATACCTCTTTTATGGCAACTATAAGCCATTTGACATGGCTGGTAATATTATAGGAACAATTAGATGGTTTATTAATTGGTTGTTTTGACCTAAAATGAATTGTGTGATCCAGGATGAAGCAAGCTTTTGCTAGTCTTGCAACAGGTGATTTTATTTATCTCTGCACCCAACCCAGTCGCCAAAAAAATGCTGCCACTGTATGTTTCTACAAAATCATGAATGCATTACATATCATTATGTAGCCAATACATTAAACACTGTGAATAATGTGTGGTTAGGTGTAGGTGAGAAAACCACTTGGTTATGATCAGGAAAAGATCATGTTTCGGCTTAAAATGCGTGGTTATGGTGGCACAATCCCAGCAGGAAAAATAGCAATTTATAGGTAAAAAACAAACGCTTTACATAGCACTCGCTATATCACTAACAGTTTTGTTGTTTGGTGGTCTCAGTGGTCTGCAGCTTGGCAGGAATCTTGCCTACATCCATTATAGCTCCACCTTCTGATGACAAAATATACTATGTCACTTTAGAAACATTAATAAAATATGTATGAAACGTCCAAACATTTTCCTCTGGTGACTGGACTGTTGTATCAGACTGACTTTTCCATGTCACGCACTCCAGTTAGTAAATAACCCTCTGAAACATGCAGGATTTGTGACCTACATTTACATACATTTCGTTGTGTCTGTGTGCCTTTTTTCGTATTCTTTTTCTTGTTCTGTTGTTTCAGATAAATGGAGACATCCCACCCAGGTTAAAGAAAAGCGCTCATGAAGTCATCCTGGAGTTCATCAGGTCCAGACCACCTCTCAACCCTGTAAGTATGACCAAAGAGCATGGTTTTAAATATATTGTGCAGCCTGTGAAAACATGTGTTGATTAGAACAGACCAGTGAACTGTCTTCAAATGAAAGTATCATCAAACATTTGGCCAGAGCAGTGGATTCCAACCTCTTTAAGCTTGCAACCTCTTATAAGCCTGGTTGAAACCTCAACTGGATTAACATTACAAAGATAACTGAAGATAGTAACACTATCTTCTCTTTCAAGAATTAAGAATTAAGAGACCAGCCTACCACAAGGCAGATACACCTGGTGACACAGTGCTGAGGTGTACAGAACTTAAGTGCAAGAAAGGAGCCACCAGTGTCATGCCTATCAATGCCCAGACAATGTTCTCATGACTACCATCCTTCATCTGGGAAGGAGAGAAACAGAGGGCTGACCCCTGAGACTCACCTTCCCATCTAAAATCACAACAACCAACATATGGTCAGCCCTTGTCCTCTGGTCCAACTCTTGCCAGCGTGTCTTCATCGCTGAGCTGAAGATCCCCTGGGAGGATGCTGTAGATGTGGCATATGAAGGGAAAACACTGGGATATTTCGCCCCTGCGGCAGAAGCAGAGGAGCGAGGCTGGAATGCAAAAGTGCGTCCAGTTCTGGTGGGTTGTAGGGGCTTTATAGCCCGCTCCACCGCAAGGCTCCTGGGGGAAGGAGGGGTCAGAGGGCAGGCCCATAGGAAGGCAATCAAAAGGAATCAGCACTGGCTGAAAAGAAGACATGCTGTCCAGGCTAACCATTAGACACACACGCACATCTTGTCACCCTGTGGTGGGCCTGCCTCAGCTGAGGGTGTCTTGTGATAAAAGGCTAGAACATCCAATGACGTCGAAGTACACTACTAAAAATGTGTCAGAATAGTAGAAACATCATCTAGTGGGCATCTCCGAGAACAACCCAACACAAGTCAGTTGTAATGCGGAAACCTCAGGGAATCCTCTTCTATTAATTAATCATTCAGTATATTAAAAAAAAACAGTCTAGCCTCTCTGTAAAACATGAATGTTAAAGCTTTCTAATTCAAGTCCCACTGCACTGTGAGCTCAGTAAAATGCTGAGTTCATCAGTTCTCTGTTGATACGAATCTCACTGCAGAACTAGCAGGCACTGTTTCAGCAGGGCTCAGCTCTCGGTCATGAGACGAACAATCAGTCACAGGAGATATGAGGAGGTGGTGATGAAAACGCATATATAAGTCTGTTTGTGTCACTTGTTGTATTCCTCTCTACCTGCTCTCTGTCACCATCTATATTTTACCCATCGTCAACCTGCGCTAGGTGTCAGCTCGTAAGCTGAAGCCGCAGACTCAGCCTCCTCCAACGCTGCATGAACGGATCTTGGAGGAAATCAAATCAGAGAGGAAACTTCGACCAGTGTCGCCCGGTGAGGTCCGCAGGGGAAGACTGGGTAAGGAGACTCACCTCCTCTTTGTTGCTGCACACACACGTACACACTCTCATGCACATAAAAACATACTTCACTGTGAAATCTATTTTTGAAGCTGAAGTATGGAGCTGATGCTTGCACCTGCTGGGACGAGTTCAGATGAGAAATGTGTTGTAGCTTCATGCTTTAGTTCCTTTTACACTTTACTACATTATTATTTGGGCCTCTGCTCTTTGCTGTTGTATCTAATGTTGCCTAACCTTTTACATTTGTGTTGCAACTAATGCCTGTTATTATTTTTTTGACGACACTGTTTGCAATATAGCAGAAGTTTAACATGGATAATGATGCTAAGTGTCTGCAATCCCTTTAATACTACCAACACTAACACCACTACTGTTTCTTAATGTCAGTAATCTTTTACCATTGGCTGTGGCTTATTTGAAATCAAATCCTATTATCTCCCATCATGAAAGTGGTTATACTTCAGTGATCTGAAGCTACACAATAAGTGTGCTATACCCCTGCATGTCTTGCCAAATATTGTACACGCAGATTACACCTTGTAATGCCTTAATTTACCTCCTAATCACAAGCAATAACTGTCCGATGCCATGACTGTTTCTCGTTGCAGTAATACGGCCACTTAGCATGTCTTTCAGTTTTGATGCGTCAGGTAAAGTCTACTTCACTGCTTATCTGGCTTTTTATCTCTTTCTGTTTCCCTCCTTGTTGTGGCTGCTCATCTGCTCTCCCAGCCTGCACACACATCAAACATACTGTATCAGCACAACGCACACACATTTCATGCCATGCTTCAGTGGTTGGTGATGGTCGGCTGTGGTCAGTGGGGGTGAAACATGGTGTTGTGGGGCACTGGTCAGTAGGAGGACACTGATGAGAGCAAAGCAGTGAGCGACATAATGGCAGAATGGACAAAGAGTAGAGCTGTAGTCGGGCAGAGCAACCATTCAATCTTACACATGGGTTAGGGTAAGGGTGCTCAATATATTCAAATTTGACCACTTCTAGTATTTAGTCTTTCACCTTGGAAAAAGTAAATTATTGTGTGACACAACATGTAGAGATACAACAGGCTGGCTGCAGTTTCCCACCAATATTTGATTCAAAGTTTGCAAAAACAACTCAGCATGTGAGAAGTCAAGATAAATAGTTGACAGAGAGGATAAGTGCTTGAAACATCCAGCTTCTGCCTCTCTAAGTGTTAGCAGAATGAGTGCAAACTTGACTGAACCTGCTGGAAAATACACAAGAAAGGGACAAAGCAGAAACACGATCTGTCACAACCAATCTATTTTCTGTGATAACATACTTTTGTACATTGGATAAAAAACCTTGGTATAAGTGAATTAGGGGACTTAACCAGGCCCGCAGGAAAGCTGCTCAGCTTTGCGGTAAATTTTTCCCAGTAGCCACACATGGTGTTGCAGCGAAAAAAATCCCCTGCGGCTCAAAAAGCCTTTTCCCACAGACCACCGTTATAAAAGAGATGTCTGTAAAACTGTTGACAGGACATCTCAAACTGCAAACAAGGTCAATTATGAATCTTTCTTTTCTGAATTTTTGAGCCATGGTGGTTTTATATTTGAGGCTTTATTTTCACTTTCCGCAAGCCAAGGAAGGGGATTTAAAAATCTGTGATGTCATCAAAATGTATAGTCTATGAGCCGAACTCGCGGGCAAGGCCAGCGGGAGAAACACCACTGCGCATATTCAGTGGGCCGCATACTGCTGAAGTTAACCGGAAAGCTAGAAAACTTTTTTAGCGTATGCGCCCAGGCGAACAATGCCATTGGAATGAATAGGTGCCATCTTGGTGTGTGGTATCTATTTGTTAGTAAAATCTATGGACTTAACTCAGTACCCTGTAGGTTGTCAATGTCCTTGTTCAGAGTCTTACATTGGTGAGGTGCACGTCAGGCTGCACGTCTGGTTATGCATCTATCAGAGCCTACAGTGTAAGTGCGGTGTTGATTTAATGCACAAGTATAAATCCTGCTTTCGAAAGCCGCATCAAAGTTACATCACCCTTTTTCGTGTGTTCACAAACCGCCTGTAGTGACATGGTTTGTGTGACTTTTTCTGTTGTTTTGACATGTAGATGCCAAATGTAATGCTTTTAAAACAGTATCCTTATCTCATGACAGTATGAGAGGTGTTCTGACAACAATTTGGAGAACTATGGATCTGTTATATTTATCACTCATAATATGAATATTAATTATTTTCCATTTTTATTCTGCAAAATAACAGAAATGGAACTTATCGCCTGTACATACAGTATTACACATCACATATCATGTCATATTTTTCCTCCCTTTTTAATCTTGTTATGTGGGAAGAAAAAAGAAAAGTGTCGATAGTTATTATGAAGGCAACATGGGCAGTTTCATTACACTTCTCACTGCCTGTGGTTTTTAACACAAGGGAAATCTAACTTCCTATCACCATCTGGCTGTCCTAAAGGAAAAGATTAAACTCAGTTGGCTGATTGGAACAGATCCCATCATCTCACTAGCAGATTGGGATATTCAAAGGAATTCACAGCTCTTGGTGCTATGTGTTTTAGATACAAACAGAAACCAGAACACTTATTTATGTTTAAAGAGATGACTAAATAAATGACCAGCGATGGTTTAAAATGATGTAACATCAGCCAGCTGAGTTTTAGTCTTTTTTAACTGCCGAGTACATCTTGTGCTTATGAGGAACTCTGTAGGAAGAGTTGTGAAATGATACTATTGTTGCCTCAGTGCACTTCGAATCTTTTTTTAGAGGACATCATTTTGGCGTCATCATTCTCAGTGATAGAAATGTAGGGTGCAGCACGTACAGTTCATATTATCTATAGCTCCTGTCAAACAGATAGACAGGATTATATTACTCCTGAAAAATGGTCCTGGTTGTTGCAGTAGATCTCTTAACACTCAGGAAAAGCATCCATTTTCTGACAAATATAAATGTGAATCTTGAGTAGAAGTGTGTGCCAGCCAGAAAGTTACTGCCACTTCTGTGTCTCCAAGAATCATCAGCTTCAGACAAAAGAGTCTTCCGTGTCTTTCTAGGTGACTTTGCAGAATTTAATCAAGGTGCTGCCTCATACTCTGCACAGCACCGGGCAGTACTGCTCTCTCAGTAGTGGCATATGTTTAGCATTAAATGCATATGACCAACTTAATGAGACAGATTGAGGTGAACAGGAAATACTGCTGAGACAAGCAAATCAGAATAACGCTGCGCTCCTCTTTCCCTCCTACTAAAGCCAGTGTCTCTCATTACACCACAAACTTTATCAGCTCGCACATACTCATTCATGCTGTCCTTTAATCTGTGAGTGTGTGTGTGTGTGTGTGTGTGTGTGTGTGTGTGTGTGTGTGTACAAACTCCTCTTATAATGGATCAGTCTCATATGGAGAGAGTTTTCTGAATCTCACTGTGCTCTGTGTTTCATGGGGAGGTGGTACATAATCACACTTTAATGAACATGACTAAGGTTTTAATCAGCAAAAATAAAATAGTACCATTTCAAGGAGAAACCCATTTCACAAGATGTAAACACTCTTGGTGATTTGTCATGCACTTCTGGGTCCATTTTACTGTGGCAAAGCAGAGATGGTGTGTCCTACCTAGTGTTTATTCATCAACAAAAATGGAATAGCTCAACATTTTATTCTCTTTATTGCAGAGATTTAAATGAGAAGATCAGGACCACTCTAATGTCTGTGCAATAAATATGAAGCTACAGCGAAGAAGTGGTTAGCTAGCGTAGCATAGCATAAAAACTGGAAGTAGGGGTAAATTGCTAGCCTCAACCTGACGTGGCAGAAGGTCTGTTACACACAACCATCTGAGAAGTCATGGATAACTGTTTGGAAAAAGGCAGGGACTTTCAAAATACTTGGAGGAGATTGTATGAACTATCTGTTTGTCACCGCTGTCACAGACCCAGTCATGAGAAGAGTGGAAACATCTTTTCCATCAAGAAAAGCCTTGAGTGTCATTCTTAACTCTTCTTTCAGTGCAGAAATACTCTCCAGTTCGGACATAACTAAAGCTACTACAGTATACGCTAACCTCTGAAGGAGACACCATTGCTGTTTTAAATGAACAGTCGCCACTTTGTGTCATAATACACACCTAAACACAGCCATAGCTACTAGTAGCTCCTACATCACACTGACTGGGCCAAACCACTGTTGGTGCCATCACAGATGCATTATTTGAAGCCTGACAGACTGATTTTTGTGTGATCTTGATATATCACGAGATCTGCTGCCGTGCATAGTTAAGCTAGCCTGCCTCGTCCAGAGTTACCCAAAAAGACTTGAAAAACATTAAGTGGTAGTTTTATGGGGAATTTCCAGGGATTATTTCTTGGCAAACAGCGGCACAGTAACATTTCCAGGGATGTAAGTCATTGCACTCAGCCAAGAAAGAGTTAAAATAGTAGCACTGATTTATAACTCCCTGTAAAACCACAACTTGTGCTTTCTACATTTCTTTTCATATACAGATTAAATAAGACCCAACTAGTTAATAAGCTAGCTTTAGAAGTGGTGGTTGGCAGAGGCCCCGTTTTAAGTTTTTATGCTAAGCTAAGCTAATCACCTCCTGCACTGAGCTTCATACTTAATGCAAAGACATGGGAGGGGTTAACATATTGTCATAGAAGGTTTCAGATGATATCCTACAAAAATGCACACTCAGCAGTTGATATGATATCTTATGAATTAGCACCCCATGAATAACGTTACATCCTTAATGCAAAGTAAGGTATAAAACGTCCAATTACGGAAGTTGGGATTAGGAAAAGAAACATGGTAAGGGCATACCTTAAAATGACTCATAGTTCACATGGCTCCAAACACACGTCTCTAGGAGAAAGTCCACATTTTTGTGACCCATCCACCACCCCAACCTGCCTCCTTTCAAGACCGCTCGGGACCGCTTCCTCATTAACTCCTGACAGCTCATCGGCCACATGATCGCAGTCTTTATGTACAAATTTGGGTGCATTACTTTTCATAGGAAAATATATAGTTTATGAGAACAGCCTGGAGTGGCAGCAATCTACTCAATTACCTATTTTTCAAGAACACAAATAAAAATATTTCCCCAAGTCTTGAGCTACCCCTTTGAAAATAAAAATGGTTCCATTGAAACATAAATACTAAATGTTAGGTTTTTATATCTTTTTTTTTATTTAAGAAAAGGATATTTTTTGTTGAGCCAGCAAATTTAACAACAGTTTTGCAGTAAATACCCTCCAAAGTGGCAGAGACCAATTTTAATCAATAGTAACCAAAGTGATATCAAGCAACAAAATGTGGAATTTGATAAAGTTGCGTGATCACACACATATAACACATACGCCTCACAGCTCAAAGATCACACTTTAAAGCTATATATATGCTCATACAGCCACCTTTTAGTGAAGCAACACATTGGTGAGATGAAAAGCAGAAAATGTAGAAACAATGAACAAACCAGGTTGAGGTAACGCTGGATCCACCACAAAAATAAATTAGCCACATTCAACCACACAATAATGCACTGACTGCATTAATCATGACGTATTATCAGGACCTACCAGCACAGACATACCAAATGGTGGAATGTTCTTACAGCTATCCTAATAAAGGAGGTGTCCCCTTTTAGGTTATGGCAAAACTCGCAGTATGCCACAGGATTTGTTCCGTGCTGGAGTAGGTAAAGTATGAGCACTTCTGTGGCTTCAAAGGCCTTGTTTAACCTTAACCTAATGGCCTTGTCTGTCTGCCTTTATAGCTAATTATGGCTGGTCTGTTTGTGTTTCATAAAGTCTAAACCCTGCTGATACAGTCTCTTACATGACAGAAAAGTCAATTCTAGTCCAACAGCAGCAGAAACAGAGCTCATGGTGAGATGATGAGAAAAGAGAGAGGTTTCAGAGCTCTCATAGATGCTATCAGCTGCAGCTCTTTATCTGCCTTTTGCAGCACTCCCTTGTCTCCTCTTCTCACACTCCCTCCCTCTGTATAAAGCCTCTTTTTTTTTGCTTTAACAACTCTGCACTCCTAGAGACCACAGCTAGAGAGGGGCAGCCTGTTAGGTGGTTAGAAATTATTACTTGTTTTGCAGAATGACCTTGTGGCACTTGATTTTAAAGATTCAGCTCCCCTGAGAACAGTAACAAAAAGAGTCATCCATGCTCTGTGTGTAACACCAGCCTGCTCCTCTGCTTCCCCTCAGACCAGTTTAACTCACCCTTCCTGACCTCTTTCACCTTGGGATGAATCTCAAACCTCAGTCCTCTGTACAGGATTCATTGCATCTTTTCACCTTACTGTCCCATAAACACACTGTGATGTGAAAACAGTCTGTTTGCCCTTTTCGGGGGCAGAGCAGTCACAGTAGATTGACAGAATAACACAAGATGCAAGGAATCATATGAGGGAGAGTTTTGAGATTCATGTCAGGTGCTTTTCCTGCATTTTGACTGAGTGACTCTCTCTCTTGTGTGTGGCTCTGTGCAGATGAGTTTAGTCCGTACATGGGCAGGAGGACATCCAGCTCTCTGTCTCTGACCAATGGATTAGCATCTCCCAGGGTAGAACCCTCCGGCTCTCAGTCTGCACCTCAGAGGAAGAGGCTCCTGAAGGCACCTAGCCTCGCCGAGCTGGACAGCTCTGACTCTGATGTCAGTATGACTTTGTGTGTTTGTGCACTTGTGTGTAGGGGGTGGATTTTTGGAAATTACATCTCACGTGTGCAGAGCTAATCATGATTGGTGTGTTTGTATATTCCATACATTCAGGATGAGATCTTTGGCCGCAAGTCAGCCAGCAGCTCCAGTGTGGCTACATCTTTGATGGATGATACATCTCCAGAGTGTGCTCTGGGGAAGAAAAGTGAGTCAGGAATTATTTCTACATCCCTGTTGTAGCCCAGTGGCCTCCTCAGCTAAACCATTTACTAACACTGATCAATGAGTTTTAATCTTAAAGCTACGCTAGCAATGTTTCTTAGAAACTTTCCTTTATTGTTGCTGTTTATTATCAAAAGTTCTTGAGCTTTGAATTAACCAGTCAACAGAATTTTCTAGTTAATCAGCCTCCTTTTCTCTCTTTCACCTCTCTTTCCTCTATGAACACCAGCTCCACCCATGTTCCTGCCCATCTCTTCTACACCCCAGCCAGAGAGGCGTCAGACCCCCCAGAGGAGACACTCCATTGAGAAGGAAACCCCAACCACTGTCCGACTGTTTCAACCTCCCTCCAAACAGAGCTCCAAATCTCTGGTGGGTCAGACATTTTTTGACATACTGAATCCACTCAGTAAATAAAATGTACCATGAAACAATACTGTACTTAGTTCATGGGACATGCTTACAAAAAAGGGGGCAGGATAAAGGCTTTAGAATTTAAAAACTGTTTATAAGAACAGTAGCATTTAATAAACAAACAGCAAATAAAGTGTGGAAGTACTGGAGCATATTACTGTGCGCTCTCTGGGGAAAGTTTTAACCAGCCCTGGCAACAGATCCTGACCAGTAACTTAATAAGCAAGACAAAAAGATGGAACATTGGGATCTTTACAGAGAAGCAAATGCGAAGGGATTGAAACTAAACACTCACTGTCACTTTTCGTATCCTTTTATTTGTGTGACGTGTCTTCCTGGATTTCTTCCCTCTGCTTTTTCCTTCACCAAATCTACTGTGTGTGCTCACATTATTTCCTTGTGTGACTTTATCAAACTGCAGCAAGCTTCTCTCATTCAGGTTGGGACGATATCTTCATATCGTCCCTGGAACCCCCTCCTCCTCCTCCTCCTCCTCCGCCCTTCTCCCTCCACTCTCCACCCCTTGCAGAGCTCCCACCCTGTGGAGGCATTTGTGTTGGCGCTGATGAAGGCAGTTTTTGCTCTGTGCAGGGCTCTTTACATCAGAGGAAGAGAGTCTGCCAAGGTTTGCCAGTCTGCCTCAGTCTGTGCTGGCATAATAACTGTAGCTGCCTGTCCTCTCCTAATGCTTCCTGCTTCACTAAAGATCATTCACCTATAGAGCAGGCTGCTGCCATTCTAGACTGAGAGCAAACTGCATTTTACCTGAGGTGTAACGTCGTAGCTAGTGATCAGTATCATTTAATTAACAGTCATTCACTTCACTGCTTTGGATAACATGTTAACACAAGTAGGTAGCACCAGCTAAGATTCATTTGAACAAATAATTTATTTGCTGATGGTGGGATGCATTTATAATAAAATGTCTGTTTTGACCTCCATATTTCTGATTTATTAGTGGCACCATAGATATAAAGACACTGTTTAGGAAAGATATAAAAACAAAATTAAGGTTGTCTGATGCTTTCTCCTTACTCACCTCTGGTTCAGGTCACAAAGCAGCATGCTGCCAGCTGCAGGAGTCATGAGATCAGCAGGAGTTATAGTGCATTCATTTGTACAGCAGCGGTCAGTCAGTGAATCACTGTGTGTGACTGTTTAAGAGGCTTTCAACAGGATGCCATGCCCAGCAGACATACATATCAATAACATTAATGCTTTTTCAACCCAGTTCAGAATAATGATCAGTATCACCTGAACACTTTGGGTGTACATTGGTGGCACCAGAGATGGGCAAAAATACATCAAAATTTATTTTGATACAAAACACCCCTTGAATAAATATATCAAAATAAAATACAAAATACTGGTGCCAGAAAATGTATCAAAATAAAATACATGTATTTTGTATTTTCAAATACAGAAAATACTTTTTTTCTTTTTCTTTTTAGCAGCGACCCGCAGCTCTATAGGTCACTCTGTCAGTTGGTTGGTTGGTTGGTTGGTCGGTCATTCCACAAAGTCCTTGACCAAAAATGCTCAAAATTTGCATACTGCAACTGGAGACCATGAGTAACTATACCAGAAAGAATGCCCATGATTCTTTCATAGGTGGCGCTATACTAACTGATTCAAATCTTTTTGTGAATAACTCAAAAAGTCCTTGGAGTCCTTGGTCCTTTGGGGCCCTGTGTTCAACTTTTTCAAATGAAAAAGAGAAAAAAAGCTAGGGACATGTAGGCTACCCTAAAATATTATTCATTGATTCAGATTTAGATTTAGACAACTTTACTGATCCCATGTCAGGCAATTCATTTGTAGCATAAGCATACTCATCCCAAGCATCAACCACAACAACAACATACAATTTCCTATGTTATGCACAGTCCAGTAAAACAGACCACTAGGTCATTGAAGGGCACATTGAATGGTTTAAAAAGTTTAAAAAAAACATATAGATTAAAAAAAAATAAAAATAAAAAATTTACGTATAAAAAAAAAAAAAAATGTATTTTAATACAAGTAATAGAAATACTGCCCATCCCTGGGTGGCACTGTGATCTAAAACCATAGACTGTATAGAAAAAAATGGATGTCGCCATCATAATGTCACCCATTGTTTTGTCAACTCCCACTCTGAAGCCTTGAGTTTGGCATTTTGGCTGTCACAATCTTTTTTTTTTTCCTGTGGAGCCAGAGATGACCATATTTGGATGAAAGGGTGGAGCTAACCTTAACACTAGCTGCTAGTTTAGTTATCACAGTGCATTTACAGCCATGGTTAACTGTGATAATACTATTGCTATTGCTAATTTTCACGAGCAAAAAACAGGCTTAACACCTAAAAAATAAAATGTAATGTTTTTTAGTACAACTAAATGCTAAACAAGACTTTTTGTAGGCGACCTAAATGTTACAGTCACCTTTCATAAACTGAAAACAGCTAGCTCATGGCTACGCCTACAGTCTGTGAATCTGGGGTTATGCCTTGTTTATGTAACATGACATACGACGTCACCATCAGCCTCATCAAAGTACTCCAGTTCAAACTCCCAGAGCCTTCAAACAGAAAGAAAACACAAGCTTCATCTTTACTGTTCCTCTCCACCTCATTACAGACACATAGGTGTGACATGAGCAGAGATATGTTCAAGTGTAGTGTTGTTTGTGTGTCAGTAACTCACTGCACTCTCAATGTGCTTTTGCGCTCCTCCACTAGCAGCTCAGTCATAACTTCAGCTGTCACCTCAGAGGGGAGCTTGTTTCTCTCCAAAGGTTCAGTCACCAGTGTGAGATAAACAAATACACAAGAGATCACTTGCCTTTATGTTTAAATACAAGACACAATGTAGGAGACTTTACCTGCTATTGTATATTGATGTAGACTTGAAACTATAGTGGATCTTACTTAAGCTGTGTAAGAGCCAATGTGCCAGCAGGTCTGTAGAGCCGCTCATATATGGGTGTGTCAAACGACATCTGTGAAGGAAATAATGTCTCTCATTAGTTTGTTTTTCAGAGGTTTAAATCCATATGAAAATGTTTACAGTCTAAAACCCTGTCACACAACCTGATGGGTCTGTAGATGCCTCGGCTTCCTTCAATAAACTCCATGGATATTTTGTTGCTGTATGGGAAAATACAGTGTGTGTTCAGGCTGAAGAGTGTGTGAAGTCTGCAGAGAGGTTCTTTGCAATCTACTGTATATTCTGCTCTGTATGGGCCTTTTTTTCATTTGTTTCACCAATGTTTCTCTTCATGTTTAATTACATTAAACTACATACTGCACTACAACTTGCCACAGTCATGCCAACATACAATCTAAAGCACAGTGTTTTCAGATAAAGTCTATCCAAAAAAAAAAGAAAAGAAAGAAAAAAACACACTTGACACAGCTATAGCTTTCACTTGTCACCTTTTTGGAAGAAGCTTGTTCAAAAGGATGTACCTAATTACAGAAAACATGTAATGGGAGAGAAAAATAATTAAATCATGGTGGAACACTCCTTTAATTGCCAAGTTTGTGAATAACTCTGCTGCCCTGGATCACCACTACATAATGTCTTCCCATCACTCCTGTCGTTTACGCATCATGAACCCTCTCTGAGTCCACCCTCTTCTTCAGTGAACATTTTTATGACCCAAATGTACTCTGGAGCCACACAGGCTGCTCTGAAAGGTGCAGAGGGAGGGCTGTTTGTGTGCTGAATTATAAACACTGAGCCCAGTGTTGGATCTGCTGTGGCCACCACGGTTGCTCACTGTTCTGTGTCTGTCTTTACGTGTGTGTGTGTGTGTGTGTGTGTGTGTGTGCTGTTACAGGAGGAGTTCTGTTTCCCTGTGGAGTGTCTGTCTCTGACGGTGGAGGAGGTGATGCACATCAGACAGGTGCTGGTTAAGGCAGAGCTAGAGAAGTTCCAGCAGTACAAAGAAATCTACAACGCTATGAAGAAGGGAAAGGTAACTTCTTTGTGTGTGACACATGTTGCCTTTATCGTGTACAGTAAAACACACGAGTAGATGCAGTTGTTATGAAATGAGTTGGGCTGTACCATTCTTATAGGTGAAGTGAGTAAGATGTAGGGGTGTGTGATGGCATCTAGCGGTGAATTGCAGATTGAAACGAGCTATAACTTCTCCCACTGAGAATTTCTCTTATGTTCACTGATTAGGAGGTTTTTACCAGGAGCTGAATTATCTGCAGAGGTCTCTTTCCCTTCCAAAACAAAAAGACCAAGTGATTAAAACTAGTTAAAACACTGCATAAAGAAGTTTCATGTTACAGATAAGTGTAACTCCCAACACTGCTCATTGCAGATGGGCTTATAACTACGGTGGCCTAGAGTCTAAGGTAACAAAAACACAACAATTTGTATTTTCAGGTGATTATACACTAAAGAAAACATACTTATTATATTGTATTTCTGGCAATATATCCCCCTACATCTTGCCCACAGGACCTTTAACTTCACCATAAGGGAAAGAGCACATATTTCTTAATGTTTGCATGATGTCTTGTTTTTTCTAACATGGTCTTAATGTCTTTTATTGCAGCTTTGCTTCTGTTGTCGAACCAAAAGGTTTTCCTTCTTCACCTGGTCCTACATTTGCCAGTTTTGCAAAAAGTAAAACATCTTTTATCTTTTGCATTTTAAATTAAATCTGTTCAGAAGGAAGTGTCACTGTGTTCACTCATCACTTCCTCTGTTTGCTTTCTCTTCTCCCCTCACAGGCCTGTGTGTGCACAGTGCTGCAAAAAGGTTAGTCAAATTGAGTAAATCATTTCTCCAAACAGCTGCCAGTGCAGCATTAAATCCTGCTGTTATTTGTTCTCATCAGTCAGCTGACAGAAATGTGTTGCCATTCAAAAAGTTGGACTTTAAATTAGAGTATAATGTATATTTATGACATTTCATTATAAGTGCCCAAGTAGTTTAATGAAGATTTTAAGTCCTTACATAAACAAAAAATGGTACCCAAGAAATGTTATATTTCATCCATAGTCTCTCTCAGTAATCATTACACTTCTAATTTACATCTATGTCTTCCCTCTCTAACAGATGCGGCTGCCGTCCAAACCTTATTCCAGCTTGCCCATCTACTCCATTGGCTCGACCAACACTCTCCCCAGGGAGAGGTTGAGTGCCATGAGTGCTGTAGGACAAGGACTCTCTGTGGCCAGAGAGCCGGGGCCATCAGCAGTGGGAGGGGCCCAGGCGCCCCCTACTTTGAAAGTAGAAACAACAGGAGCATCTAAAGGAGCTGGAAAAGTCTCTGGAGCAGCAGCTGCTGCTAAATCTGAAAAGTCCTCTGGCAGTCCACGGCGCCACAGCATTCAGAAGACCATGTCCAAGTAAGAGCTTTGAACACAATTATTATGTCCTAATGTGACACAAATTCTCCTGTTGACAGTTTGTATGATACTGCAACAATGGCCCCTAAGATCAGAACTAAAATATTACATTTTAAAAAATGAACTTAAGTCCTGCAAATTCTAAAACATGTGCAGAGGCTGAAAAAACATGCTCATGATCCCAAAATGCAGAAAATACTAAAACACAAATAGAAGACAAAAAGGCCTTCAATCATAGTAGTTGCTGCTGAAACATCCAGCTACATCTTTGCACTGTCACTGTGACATCTAGTGGCCGAATCTTTATTTTACCTCAGTACATTTCTGTTGTTTGGGTTTTATATGTGCTACATTTCCCAATTGTGATTGCATTTTCCTTATTGTTTGTCTTTATTGCTCTGGAGATCTGGTATTTGTATACATGGATTTGGAGCACATATTGCATGTCTTTGTTTTGTCCAAAGAGGCCTGGAAAATTTATTATTATTATTATTATTATTATTTCTTAAAATTCTGGAATTATTTATTTTTTATTAAAATTAAAAGTGTTGATTCATCCAAAATGCCAAAAAAGACAAATGTATTTTCTCAACCCTAGTAGTGTCAAACTGTTCACATAGTTTTGGTTTGACGTTCACAGCTTTTGAGACATCTGTCTCTAAAAATGATACCTCCACACTGGAGTGTTGGTAATAAATTGAACAGCAGCATTTCTCTTCTGAAACAGTGTTCTTACACTTGAAGGAACATCTGACCTGCAAACTTAAGGTTTGTATATCAGTTGCTTACAGCCTGTTATCTTGAATTTGTGATAAAAAAAACTGTTTTTCTCACATGCCTCCCTGGCAAATGGAGAATCCAAAAAAGGCAAACCTTCTTCATGAATTGAAGTCACTGCGGACAACATTTAACAACAGCAAAATATATCAAAACATCCATTTACAAACTCTCGCAGAACTCATGCAGTGTAATCCAGGTCGCATTTATCCAGTCGTATGCTCACTACTTCACACACACATGCATTTTTGCTAAGATGTTACAATATAAAACACTATGCCTGTGAGTAGCGTGCCCTAAACTTGCTTGCACACCACTGTGCCATGCATGAGACTGTTTGTACTGACATGTTTTATATTATAAGGTTTGAGCTTGAATGCATGTGTTGGGGAAGTACTGAGCATATGACTGGATAAATGAGACTTGAATTATACTGTACCAATTATATGAGAGCTTGTAAACAGATGTTTTGATATAGTTTTGCTGCTGTTAAACATAGTCCCCTAGATTTTAATTCATGAAGATGTCTAACTTTTTTTGGGTTCTCTGTTCGATATGGAGGCATGCAAGAAAAACAAAGTTTTCTTCATGAATTTAACGTTACATGGGGTGAGTAATTGTTATGCAAATGGTCGATTTGCAGGTGAAGTATTGATTTAATAATACTCAAACCTTCCTGCATTCAACAATCATTGTAGTAAACATAAAAAATGAGATTCCATTTACCTTGTATTACAGTAATAATGATATTAATGTCTTAATGCATAGCAAAAAAGTATGTAGATTCCACAACATCAAAAATAAAACCAGATACAATAATTAAGAACATGTACAACAACATCAAGACATCAGTAAATGAAAAAATATGGTCAAACCTCAAAACCTGAACAAATGGAAATAAAACAATCAACATAACTAGATAAAACAGTATGTAAGTGAGAAAATATGTTGTTGTTGGTTTTTTTTGTTTGTTTGTTTGTTTGTTTTAATTTTAATTACGGTGACCACCCACCGATTAGGTTACCCATGATCACATACCCAGGGTAGTTTGAACAGTCAGTCAAAGTAAACCAAACCGTAATAACAAAAACAACAGTGTTCTCTGATCGTGTCCATGCTAAGATGTTCTCTTGTTTCTGTCCCATGTAGGTTTTCGAAGCACGGCTCTTTAAAGTCTCATGAAGAACTGGAGCTTCCCTCAGAGCTGACGGAGGACTGGGCCACCATGGAGGTGTGTGTGGACTGCAAGAAGTTCATCTCTGACATAATCGCCTCCAGCAAGCACAGCCTGTCACTGGCCACCAAGAGAGCTCGACTAAAACGCAAGACCCAGTCCTTCTACTTGTCCTCCCCTAAAGGAAGGGAGGAGTACCGCCCCTCTGAACGAACAATCAAGGAGGTCTAAAACTTTTTATCTCTCTCTCTCTCTGGCTGCTTCCAGCTCCTATGGCACAATTACAAAGACTCAGCACTGGATATGATTTTACTGTACATGTATACTTCAGTCAGATAAAGCTGTCAGATTGGCTGATATGAACCTCAGTGGTGGACAGTGTGGTGTTTGTTGCTGTGTCCTGATCATCGTGTACAGCTCCTTCAGATGAGCGCATACTGTAGATCTGCCAATTTTTTTTACCATATCATAGATGATCCTTTAATCCCTGGCCACAGACTTTTGAGTAAAGAGACGAGAAGTGTTGTGATGAGAAATGGCAATGTGTCAAAGTGGAATGACCTCCCTTCCCTATGATGGCACAACAGCGTGGTCCAATCCAACTCACATTCAAATCAATAAGCACAAGACAGAAGGACTGATGTGTGTTTGGCTTCCTCAGGCACTGGCACTGCAGAAGACACGAGGCCTGCAGAAAGTGACACTCAAGAAAATACGGGATATTAAACTGTACATTTTGTATGGGTTTTCATTTAGTTTTTTTTTTACAAGCGTCTGTACGGTAAATGATTGTTCGATGAAGTCACCCTCAGTTTTGTTTTGCTGATGATGCTTAATGAGACTTTCCCCCACTTTCGTCTGTACAAAGCATACTTCATAGCATGCTCCTGTTTTTGAGGAATCAGGAAAAGTTTCCACGCATCTTTTTTTTTTTTTTGATTGCATGTAGAAAACAGTCTGTTTTCATACAGATTTTGTGCCAAATAACAGCATCTTTCTAATCTATATGTTACCCATGGAAAAGTAATTTCCCCCGATTTATGTTTGCAGAAATCTGGCAACAAAACGATGACACAAACTATGAGAGCCATACTCATTAAAGCCCAAGAAAATGTGGTATAAAATCTTGACATTTCAAAAATTCAAGTCTGAATAGTCCGCACTGCTCATTTTTTTTAGTTTAACACTCAACTAATCTGCTTCATCGGGATTGTGTGGGCAAGAGCTGATCAGATTTGATTTTAGTTTTGCACTTCCATAAAGTAATGAGACTTGTACGATACAGAGTATAAAAAGAACGGTGACTTGGTTAATTGAAGCTGAGATATTGTGTCCCTTATATGTTTGTGTGTCTTTGTCCATCAGTCCCTATATGGGCCAAGTTTAAGGGGACAGTTCACCCCAAAATCAAAAATACATATTTTCTACTCATGAACAAGAGGCTTGTGCTCGTGATAGCACAAAATGTAAACATTAATGGTGTCCTCTTCAGCCACAACAACAAGGTCTGTGGATTAACTTGAGTAACCAGCTCATTATTTCTGGAAGAGAAGTTAGACATCTCTATGGCCGATATCTCCAACACTCAGTAACTCACACCAAACAATCTTACCAAACATTACAGGTAAGAGGAAAGATCTTTTTTTTTGATGAACTGTCCCTTTAAACACTGCCATAACCTACATTTCCCATGATGCAACTCCATAGCATCTTAATGGTTAAAACATTATTTACTGTTAAATACCCACATCTCTCATACTCCACAACCAAAGTTGGTAACAGAGGTCTTCTGTTATAAATTCGTCTCACTCGGGACAGAGCCAAAATAACCCTGATACAAACAAACACTGCTAAATCCTGATTGGTGCTAGGAAGTACATGACATCATTTGTTTCCTTTTAAGCCTCTCCTACTTCAAACAAGTGAGCGAAACAAAAATTACAGAAATCTCTTATGTAAAATAACCAAACCTACTCTAACTTTGGCAGAAAACGTTGTGCTGATGTTAGACCCCATTGCTTATAATAAGAAGTAGATTGAAAAAATATATTTTTTTAGGGCCTTCAAAGCACATTTTGAAACCACATGTTCATGCTGTGTGTTTATTTGAGACTTACTTAGACTACACAGATGTGCAGAAAAGCAGGTATAGACACAGTATTACCTGCAGTATTGTCTAGTCTTGCCTTCAAGTAATTTACAAAAAATATCTGCATATTTTTGCAATTTTAAATGTACCTTTGCGTTGATATATATTTCTTTCTTCTTTCATAACATGAAATTCCTGGCTTGTATTTATGTTGTGTAGGGATTAGTCATAATAAAACACCTCATGTTTGTGTGTTTGTGCAGATGCACAGCTCATGAAACCCAGTTCACTGTCCAGGCAGCAGACACACACACTGTCCTGCTGTGCAACACATACTGTAAGTCTTAACATGATGCCTTTATGATTTCCCTCCATCATTCAGAGTCTCATTGGCAGGAAGACATGTCTAATTACTTGTGGCCTGGATGTTTATTTTGTTCTTCATCACATTCCTCATCTTCCTCCTTAAGATATTTCTGCCTTAAGAATTGCCTTTTATGATCACACTCATACGTTGAACAGTCATCTACTGTAACTGTACATACTTTGTTTCTAATGATTTGTTTGTAGGTCAGGTGTGTGTTGCCTCGATGATATCTTGCCAGTGAGACTGTTCTAGATCTGTGTCTCTGAGAGGGAAACTAACCCAGTACAGTGTGTTCACGGGAGGAGTGGGAAGTCCACAGAAGAAACCTCACAGTGTGACAGCATCGTGCATGTACTATGGTGTAGCTTTTACCCTAAGTCTCTATTACCTTTAACCTGTAACTTCTTGCAGAGAGTGCAACAAATGATGACTACAACAATAAACTGTAATGCAATACCTGATCAAGGCATCTATATCTTCCTTGTTTTGCATTTAAAATATTCAAAAACATGAATGTTTATGCCTCCGTGCCGTGGCTGGAGGCATTATGATTTCAAGTTGCCCGTCCATCCCAGTCTTGTGAGCACCAGATCTCAAGAGTACCTTGAGGGAATTTCTTTAAATTTGATACAAATGTTCACTTGGACTCGACAACGAACTGATTACATTTTGGTGGTCTTAAGTCAAAGGTCAAGCTCACTGTGACCTTGTCTGTCTGACTTGTGAACAAGGTATCTGAAGAACACCTTGAGGGATTTTTTCTAAATTTGGCACAAACATCCACTTGGACTTAATGATGAACTGATCAGAATTTGGTGGTCAAAGGTCACTGGGACCTTGCGTCCATCTTATTCTTGTGAACACAATATCTCAAGAAAGCCTTGAGGGAATTTCCTCAAATTTGGCACTGACATCCACTTGGACTTCAGAATGAACTGATTAGAATTTGGTCCTCAAAGGTCAAAGTCACTGTGACCCTACAAAACATGTTTTTGGCCATAAAGCAAGAACTGATATGTTGATTATGACTGAATTTCACATGAATGTCTAAAATGATGACGTTTTATATCCGAAAGGTCAAAGATCAACTTCCCCCTGACATCATGATGCTCTGCAAAAACACTTATCTGGCCATTATGTCATATCTTAGGAACAGAAGGGGAGACATTTGGTCAGATACTTAATTTGTGACACTTATCTTGAATGTCCACCATGAAACATTGTTGATTGTATAGATCTTCTGGGATACCGCGAGGAAGTTGTGTGTGAAGCATCCATGTTTTCACAGACATGCATATAAACTGTGACTGCAACTTGTCTGGTTCGCAGAGGCATACAACTGCAAGGCGGTAATTCTAGTTGTTTTTCGTGGAATCAGGGCTGTAATCACCTTTACAACAAGGGGGAGGACCATTTTTAATTGAATTCAATGACCATTTTGAAGGAAATTTAGCTTTATTCAGTTTTTTTTGTTTTTTTTTTTACCAGTTTACATCACCAGCTCCATTTGTCTTGGAGAGGATGAGACCTCTGTAGATAATTTGGCTCCTGGTAAAAAAACTCCTGAACAATGAACACTGCAAAAATTCTAGCTGGGAGAAGTGTTAGCTGGTTGCAATGTGCAATTCACCTCCATCATCACCTTCCTAAATCTTACACACTTCACCTTTAAAGAAGTATACATCTGCTCTCAGGGAGGTCCATTACCACCTACAGGCTTTACTCTTCTTTCCCTCATCCTACTCCCAAATTGTGTTTCTTTCTCTGACATATTTTGTTTTACTGCACCCTTAGGTGGTGGATGACTGCTACAACATCCTGATGGAGTACAGCTTCTCCAAACAGGGCCATACCTGTTAAAGGGAAAATGACCTTCCTAAATGTCTGACATGTCATTCATTTAAAATTGTAACTGTAACTTGTACTTTGTCTCAGACAGGTGTAGAAAATCTGATTTCAACATTTAATTTTAAGATAAGCATACGCAAACAGCCAAGAATTAAATAACATACAAGATAATGATAGTGGATTTTTTGAGGCAGATACCAGTAATGATATTTTAGAGTTCTGCGAGTATGCTTAATATCCCTCCCCCATTCTCAATTTCTCCATCTTTTTGTCTTTGTTTTTAAGTTACTGGACAAGATATGTGGCCAGGGCTGGTTAAACATTGCCAGGCTACACTGTCCTCAGAGAGCCCACAGTAATATGTTTTATCACTGTCCCACTATAAGATTTTATCTGATTACCACTGCTATTTTCTGTTTGTTGTTTGTTAATTAAATGCTTCTGTTCTTATAAACAGTATTGAAATGACAAAATCCTCATCCTGCCCCTTATTTTCATGGTACATTTTAACTACTGAGTGGATTCAGTATGTGAAAAGATGTCTGACTCACACTCAGATTGGAGCTCTCTTTGGAGAGAGGTTGAAACAGTCGGACAGTGGTCGGGGTTTCCTTCTCAATGGAGTGTCTACTCTGGGTGTATTCCGCCTCTCTGGCTGGGGTGTAGAAGAGATGGGCAGGAACATGGGTGGAGCTGGTGTTCATAGAGAAAAGAGATGTAGAAGAGAGAAAAGGGGGGTGATTAACTGGAAACATTCTGTTGATTGGTTAATTCAAAGCTCAAGGAGGTTTGATCACAAAGACAAGGGAAATTTCTAAGAATACATGGATGGCGAAGCTGTTAGATTAAAACTCATCAATCTCTGTCACAGTGTAGTTTAGTTGGGGAGATGACTGAGCTGTGACAGGGATGTAAAAATAATCCCTGACTCACTTTTCTTCCCCAGAGCACACTCTGGAGATGTATCATCCATCAAAGATGTAGCCACACTGGAGCTGCAGACTGATCTGTGGCCAAAAATCTCATCCTGAATGTATGGAATATACAAACACATCAATCATTATTTGCTCAACACATGCAAGTTTGATTTCTAAAAAACCCTCCCACACACACACAAACACACGAGTTCATACTGACATCCAGTCGTCCAAAAATCATCCACATGAGCTCACTGTCTCAACAGGAGTTCTGTTTCTGCTGCTGGACCAGGACTAATTTTACTTAACAGATTACACCACCAAGTTTTAGACACAAACAAACCAGCCATAATTTTACACTCAACCTGTGTCTGCAAGCTCCAGGATTCAAATACGTAAAAAGAGGATAGTTTGCAGCCGGGGACGCAGACAGACAAGGCAGTTAGGTGAAGGTAAACTTGGGCTTCCAAGCCGCAGCTCATACTTCACCGACTCTAGTCCTTTGAAAAATGTCCTTTTGAAAAGAAAAACCTTTTTATTTATTGAGCTATACTGACTCATTTATAAATTAAAATTTACATTTATTTATATATGTATGAATTTATTTAAGGATTTATTTCTCAGGCTAATTAATCAATTAATTAATTAATTTAACATTGTCTTAAATAGTCTGTTGTACCATCTTAGTTCAACACAGTGTTGATGTTTACTGTCACCAGCTATTTCTTCCAGTGAGTTGATATGGTAGGAGTATATTTTACCACAGTTCACCACTTTAGCAGTTGGACAGCTCGGGCAAAAGGCCGGGCACATGGATTTCTGAATGGGCATAACAGGCACTGGCTCAGGGGCCCAAAGTGTCAGGACCCACCTGGCCTTCACCTGCAAAACATCACACAAATTAAAACATACTGATGGAGAAGAGATTCAAAATGACCATACAGAGAAACAAAAAGACCACAAAGAGATGCAAAGGAACTGCAAAGAGACACAAAATAACTACATAAAGAGACAAACAAACCACTAAGAGATACAAAATGACCAGAAAGAGACACAAAACCACAAACAGATGATTAACAACGACAAAGACACACAAAATAACAAAAAAAGAGGCTACACCACCACAAAGTCTGCTGTGTGTTTTACGTGGGAGTGGTGGTGGGGCCTTTTGCATCATTTTGCCAGGGGCCCATTGTCTCATAATCTGCCCTGCTAATTATAGCTTATTTAAATTCATATCCTGTTGGGGCTATCTGATATGTTTTTTTGTTTGTTTGTTTGTTTGTTTGTTTTTTTACACTTTTCTACACTGTGAAGTGATTTAAGCTCATCATTATAGTCTATATTATGATTATTATTACTATAATTAATTAATTAATTTATTTATTTATTATTATTATTATTATTATTATTATTATTATTATTATGCTGTAACTTAGTCTTGGCCTTACAATACTCTCAATCATTTCCCCAATGACGAGTAACCTGTAAAATTAATAAATAAATCCAGTAGGAAATGCAGCTGTTATTGTCATGTTCTTGCTCTCTCAATAAAGTTGCGTGGGGAAAAAATGTGTTACCATAGTGATATGTAAACTCGTCGGCTAACCTTAGCTGTTTAATATTGTTCATAAGGATAACTTATTACTTACGAAAGAAACAGAAGTAAGTGACTGTTACTGCTGATATTTTCTATTTTCCCCATTAAAACTGCTAACCGGAAAGTTAGCTAGCACATGCTAAAGTTAGCTAGCACCATGCTACAGTAAACTATCGAGGGACTCAAAGCGACACACGTAGCTTGTCGGTAAAAGTACGTCGCGTTGTCGCTAGTACTGGGATAACACCAGTAGTAGTAAAGGTATGTAATGAAAAATGTATTGACTAAACTGAATCTAACTTACCTTGCTTAATAATCTCATTGGAACTTTATGATAACATCTCTGTCTCTCCACAGGATGTCTTTATCCCGGATTCAGAGTCTGAGACTGGCAGCTGTACTGGAGGACTGTTCAGACCAGTTGGACATACTGGAACATACCCTGACAGTCAAGATCGGCAGGCAGCGAGGCACTGTAGAGGCACAGGTGACTTCAGTGTGTTTAATACCTGTACATGTTCACAATCCAGAGGAACATCTGTCAAACAGCTGTCAGCTGATAATGATGTGAATGTTTTTTATGACAGATTATTCTCACTTCATGATCTTACTGGAAAAATGTATTGACTGAAATTATATATTAATTTACTCTGTGTGTGTGTGTGTGTGTGTGTGTGTGTGTGTGTGTGTGTGTGTTTGTTTAGGAGAAGGCCAGGCTGACCAAGCTTAGGGACGACTGGTGAGCAGTACAGACAAGCAGACAGAAAAACATGATGTTGCATTTTTGTCTTACTAAGCTGGTCTCTGTGTCTCTCTGCAGCCAGTATGTCTCGCAGCAGGTTTCCAAGCTGCATTTGGAGCTGGAGGAGAAGCAGAGTGTCAGCTCTCTGCAGCAGTTGTTGGAGAGGGAGGAGCAGAAGAAGACGGCTGAGAACATGAGAAGGTTCAACAGTGCATCATTTGGAAACAACACTAATAATACTAATCAATATAAGAATACAGAGCCAGAAAAGATTTTGTAGACATGATGCTGTTTTTATTTTTGAGAGACAAGGAGTGTTTGGAAAGGAGGAAGTCTGTGTTGTATCAGTAATGTGTGTCTCCCCACCCAGAGAGGCAAAGAGAGAGCTGGAGCGAAGAAAACAAACTCTAAAGAGACAGCAAGAGGAGATCCAACAGAAAACTGGAAAACTGAAGGTGAGAAAGTGAGAGCAGATCCAAACACCAAAACTGTTGGCATGAATGGCTGTTAGGGTTGAGTAAAAAAATCTTGTGGGTGATAACATGTTAGTCTGCAAGTCAGTGAATAATCTAGGGTGTCCATTGCCTCTTCAGGACATGCAACGGCTGGCCAAAGAGCTGAAGGATCAGCTCAATGAGTCATCAGAAATCGCCAACAAGAAGCGTGTGGAGAATAAAATTGAGCTGCAGCTCCAGCAGACACAAAGGGAGACCAGCCGGGTTGAAAAGCTGCTGGAGGAGGAGCTTGAGGTGGGTCCAACTGTCCATCCACTCCAGATCTGCCACCAGAAAGAGATGTTTTAGAGTGATCCTCCATCGCAGTGCAGACACGACCTCTGCCCTGCTCTCTCTTCCCTTTCCATCCAAAATTGGAGGATACGTACCTCCCTCACCTTTGTCTTAAATTAGCTGATGAGCAGTGTTCCTACATTTTTCTCAGACTTACACAAATAAATATTGTCGAAATCATGCTTCCTGTTGTCCCCTTTTCTCTCAGCTGCTGAAAAATCAGCTGAAGGAGGAGAGGAGAGTTCACGAGGAGTCACAGAAATTCCTGCAAAAGAAACACGAGGTGGGTACAGCAACATCACTAAAGGTCCTGTGTGTAAGATTTAGGGGGATATATTGGCAGAAATGAAATTTAATACAATAAGTATGTCTTCCTTAGTGTTTAATCACCTGAAAATAATTTTTTTTGTTTTCGTTTTGTTTTGTTCTCATTAGAATGAGCTACGTAGGGATCGGGTCCTCTTTTATGGAGACCACAATATTGCCACGTTTCTACAGTAGCTCAGAACAGACAAACCAATCACTGGCTCCAGATAAAGCCATCCACATTTTTGCGTCGGCCACCGCAGTTAGAAGCCCATCTGCAACAAGCAGCGTTCGTGTTACACTGATTTGTAACATGAAACTGTTTAATTCAGTGTTTTTACCATTTAAAATGTTTTGGAGGGGAAGGGACCTCTGAGGATAATTCAGCTCCTGGTAAAAAACCTCCTGAACAGCTGGATCTTAAGTTATAAGAGAAAAAAGGTGAGTATACATTAGCATGTGCTAGGCTAGCAGCCCGTCTCCGAAGAGCCGAACTGCATCAGAGATGCACTGATTTGTAACGTGAAACTGCTTTACACAGTGTTTTAACTGGTTTAAATCACCAGTTCTGTTTGTTTTGGAAATGAGGGGACCTCTGCAGATAATTCAACTCATGGTAAAAGAAAAAAGAAGAATACTGAAGAATTTCTAAGTGGGACAAGTTTTAGCTGGTTGCAATCTGCAATTCACCACTAGATGCCACCAAATCCCCCTAATCTTACACACTTCACCTTTAACAACTGACTCATGTTATTACAATTATTATGCGATTGTTGTAAGATGAGTTTAAACACCAAAATCATGATGCTGTACTCTCAGGAGCTAAGGGTTAAAGTCTCACCTATAGTTTAGTAAGAACCCACTGTGTCCTTTAGAAATCACCTCAATACCACTACAGGTCAGTGTACCTGAGGCTGAAGTTAAACATGTTGTACAGCAGCTGTGCATTTATCAAACTGCTAAAACTGTGAGGACCTGAACTTGAGTGAAAGATTAACAAGCTTAAGAATAAAAATCTATTTATCAAATCTTACTACTTGAAATACTCAGTGTAAGAAACTGAAGAGGCCAACTCATAGCAATGACCTCAGAGTTGTTTATTAATTATTGTGCCAGCACAAGTCTAGGAACTGCAAGGAGGATATGTAATAAATGTGTCAGTAAAGTCTGGTCTTATGAGCATGTGCTCATTTTCACAGAGCAATCCAGCAGTTACATTCACAAGTTAGCTTAACCTTTTTTCAGTCATATTTGTATTGACAGTAACCGCCACTTGTGGTTTCCTTACTGGCAGAGCATGAGCTTGAGGTTTCAGCAGATGCATCAGAGGCCAAAAAGAATGTCAGAACAGGGGATGTTATTAATGAGTAGCAGAGAGCAGGTGCAGCAGACCAGCAGCTTTCTGGAAGTTTGTTCCAGATATATGGTACATACAAACTGAATGCTGCTTCTTCAGTTACTCTTTATGTTGTAGGTCATGTTTAGCACCAGCACCTAAGCTTTTATTTTTCTTACTGTCAATTAAACTGTTGCTCTTGTTGCTTCAGGAGTTGCAGCAGCAGCTGCAGCAGTGGCAGCAGCGCACAAAGCAGATGCTGCAAGAGAAGGAGCAGCAGCTTAACAATGTGTGCTGCAAAAGAACACTGACTTTGGACAGACTGATGGAGAAGAGGAGACAGGTGAGTAGCTCCTAACGCTGAACAGGCACAGTGAAGAGCTGCTGATGCTCACTATTAGATGAACATTAATGAATGCTGAACTGTGTTCAGTTTATGGAGATGGAGCAGGTGGTGATGGAGGACAGGGAGGAGCAGGAGAAGTTGCGTCAACAGCAGGCAGAGGCCAGAGCTGCTACCAAGGTAACAACATCCAATCAGAACTCAGATCCATGCTTTACTATCATGCACTATCAGATCAATCGGTCTGATCATTTACTGTACAGATCCCTATTTCTGACCTGTTCTGTGACCTTTGACCCTACAGCTGCAGGCCTGGTGGAGGGGCTGCATGGTCCGCCAGGGCCTCGGTAGTTTTAAAAAAGCAGAGGAAGACAAGAAAGGGAAGAAGAAGAAGGAAGGAAAGAAAAAGAAGAAGAAATGAGTTTTCTCTGACACTCCAGTGAGATATTGAAATGTCTATAATTCAAAAATAATAGACGGTAATTTATGTTTTTTTTTTTTTGTTCTTTATTTAAAATATGTTTTGTCTTTTTCAAACACACAGTATGCAACAAAAAAAAGAAAAATTCAACTCATACAGTATTTTTGAAAACAAAAGATGTGCACTGTGTGAAGGTTAACATAGAGCATATCAACACCATTTAATAAATAAAGATAAAAGCAGACACACTAGTTGCATGTTCATTCAAAGTCCTCTTATACCATATTTTATGTACAATATGAATGCAAGAAATCTAAATGAGTTCCAGCAATTAAGACTACTAAGTAGTCTACAGTTAATGACCATAGGCCTTACATGTTAACAAAAGTCAACACCTTTATCACTACATGATAAGGATTTCAGTCAGACTCACAGTATTTTAACACTGTTTTGTCTTTGCAATCACATACATATATACAGTTCATGAGTAGATAAAATAAATCCTACAGCCAGTTGTCTTTCCTAAATTAGCATATCAGACTACTGGACATCAACTACACAAAGACTACATCATCATGGAGAGATGAATCATAAAAGAAAAGGCACACCCATATATAAAATGAATGCAGTAAAATTTCCATCTGCTCCCAATTTTATGTCCTCATGTCTGACAGAGGAGAGGAAGAACCGGTATTGCAAAACAGGATACGTCTTTACTGATCATATTCATCATATTTAAGGATAAGATTTGTTTGTGCGTGATGCAACTCTTACAACACTTGGAGAAATATGATGAACAATTCAGTTATGTTTTTAAATCAAATGTCAGGGCCGAGACCAGTTTCAAGTCACGTCAAAACCAAGACCAGACCAGAAATAACAGTGATGTCAGTCAAAAATGTGAAAATAACAACTGAAAAAAAGTTGTTGATTAATCCATAAGCCGATCCAGCAGTAATTGATTAACCATTTAAGTTACTTTTTAAGCAAAAATGCCTAATATTCTTTGATTCCTGGGCTCTGAAAAATAATAACTAACATTTTTTACTATTCTGTTATTTTATAGACCAAACAATCAAGCACTTATCTAGAAAATAATCTACAGATTTATCACCAATTAAAATATCTGTTAAATGTAACAGACATTGGGTGTGTAGCTAATGACTTCCACACCCATAACAAGTCTAAGTCAAAGCAGAGCAGAGACTGAGACAAATCCAAAAGGTGAAAAAAAGTCTTCTGGAGACTGAAATTTTTTTTTATCACAAACTGAGTTTGCACTGCGATCCGACCAAAGATGACAGTATTGCTAAAGTGTGTAGTGTGTGTCTCCACTGTGTGCAGCCAAAGCTTCACGCCTCTTCTGTTTCGGTCGAGTGGGTCTGATCAGCGTGCATATAGTTGTTGTCTCCGATGATGACACAATTGAGACTAGATTGGTGGATGATGATGCTCGGAGGCTCAGCTGATTGCAGAGGAGGAGGAGGAGGAGGAGGAGGAGGAGGAGACGTCTGTCCTGCTCCTGGCTGTCTACGGCTGCAGTGGCACCTTGCCTGATCTGTAACACATGAACAAAAAATTAGATGCTTTCATTTCTCATGAGTACAGATTGATGGCTGTGATATGTGTAGCACAACTGTCACAAAACATAACGTAGCATAAATTGGAGCTCAAAGTGCTTTAAACGTCCTAAAATAGGCTATAAAATATGTTTTGCTGTTACCCACCGTGCATGTGGAGCCCAGATTCCTGCATCAGAGGCTGACATTCAGCCACAGCAGATGGGTAGGTGTCGTTGCCGATGACGCAGTCGATCAAGGTGGAGTTGCTGATGTTGACAATCAGAATGGTAGACGGTGGATTCCGGAGTGCAACTAATAATGAGTAGGGGAGGAAGAGAAAGGGGAAAAAGGAAGAGAATATAAGAATGGGAAGTTGGTGTTCCAGAGTGATGTAAAAGCAGAAATGTGTCACTACCACAAAGGTCCGTATAGGTCCTGAATATAGGGAAAAAGCTTGTTTTGCTGACAGCTCATATAAGAAGTCACAGCAAAGAAAGTGTTGGGGTTATTCTACAAAAATGAGCTGCTGACAGTTGGTATTTACACTGATTTATGGGGCAGGCTGATTTTGTTCAAGTTAACCTTACTTAAGCTGTTAACAAAAAGTGTGCCAAACTGATGCCTAAAATGACGGTAAAAGCACCCCAGACAAGGCCCCAGACAAATTGGACCAGCAATGATTAAACAATGAGATTTGAAAAATGAATAAACCCTGATCATTTTAATGTAAAAATAAAAATCAAACACAAATCATAGAACTTACCTTGTGCGGTTTTATCGTCTGCAGCTTGATGGTTTTGAGCTTAAATGAAAGAGAACAAGGTAAAGTTACATTTTACTAATGACAGTTTGTCTTTTGGCATGCATACTGCTGGTTTAGAAGGCAATACGAATATCAACACATGAAGTGAGAGTTCATCATGTTTGTGAGAAATAAAGACAGACTCAATAGTCCCATCTCAAGCCTACAGCCTGACCTGACAGCAGCATGTTAAACAATTAGGACAGTATTTGTGGTTTTCATTACAAGATTAATATCACAGCAATGAATTTTACCTGGCCAACATGTGCCATTCTCACACAGCATAGTGTCCATGGGGCAGCAAAACAGCTGGAAGGCTCTTCTGCAGCTCTTCTGCGCCATCCTATGCACCACCTGGATGAGTCTCAGCATGTTGGAGGCTTTTAAAGTCATCACCTAGAGGAGAGAAGCAGCAGACAGAAATCCCCCTTAGCTTCGAGATCTCAACACAATGACCTCATCTCATTCTTGAAAGATACACCTGCGTGGCGTGAGAGGGCTTTTTCTACAAACAGCGGCTCAAACCTGAAGACCATCTCGCGCTCAGCTCTGTTTTTCTAGGTCACGTGCACTTTCACTTGGAAAGTAGCTGAGACTGGGGACTTTTTTTCTGTTTCTTACTAACAAAACACGGAAATTAGGAGTTTTATTAAAAAATAAATAAACAAACGAATTGGTTTTAGTATTTTTTATCCATAGGCCTATTTGTAAAAATGAACCACAGTCTATGTGTATGTGCTGTTATATGTATCAACAGGGTGACAGGTGGGTGTACGTAAGTAAGGTAGGACTCAAAGTTGGTGGTGTGCCGTGAGAAGTCTGTCTATATAATGACGTCATAAATGTTTAATTTAAAAGGCTCGATTATATCTAACGGTAAACAACATTTTACACCAATTTTAGAACGTTTTACACTTAAATACCAAACCTAAACAACAACCTACAGACAACAACGCTTAAGTCAAGATCAAAGGCTTTTGCTTCGTGTATCCGCTGATGCCCCTCTCGCGCGCTCACTCGCTCTCGTTCGCGCATAATCAAGAGCCATAACCACATCACATTATTATCTGTGCAGCGGCAGATATATAACTAGTCAATTCACATGTTCTAGCTGTAACGTTAGCTGATCTGTTTAGCTACTTTAATGCACTTAAACAACTCTAAACTCGAGCGAGCAACAGGAACTCTCCGACCTGCCGCGAGCCGCATCGTCACACAAAGTAAGGAAAAGGTATGGTACATAGCCTATACTAATACATTTTAATAATTAACTGATTAAAACTCTTCCCCGCCACAAACACTAGTGCAATACACATTGCAATACACATGCCAGTAATAAAGGGGAAAAACACCTTTAAACAGGTGTCAGTGGGAAAAAAAATCTCACCTGATTGAAGGGTGTTGTCTCTTTCACTTTTGTTAAAATGCTGTTATTAAAAGGCTCCAGAGCCAAACGGTAAGCGCCTGCCATCATTCGTGTTGTAGTTATTATCCTCTTAGAAGCGACAAACACCGACTGATAAAGGCCGGTGCAGAAGTTTTCGGAAAAGCCCCGGTCTGAAGGTGCGCATGCGCACTTTGACGTGGGGTTTCCGTGGTCTTGTCTCTATTGAATGTTTGCAGCATATTGCAAACAAGCGTGGGCGGAAAAGTGTGGGTGTCCCCAAATTCCATTGTAATATTGCACGATATTTGCGTGATTTTGATAATAGGATGGAATGTTGAAGGTATAAAGTCAGCACGAGAGGTTTGCGCGTGACTGCTGCAGTCAGTGTCTATTTCTCACTACTGTTTCACCCCCCTATCTCTGTGATGCTGCCTTTACTGCACCTCGTATACTCTTAATTCTTTGAGAAGGGACGTGAAACTACAGCACATAATGTCACGATTTTTAAAACAAATCGAAGCAGAACTACATCATGATGTTTACTCTGGGAATGCACGGACTTGTTTCGCACTGAAGCATCAAAAGGAGGAGGAGGAGAAGGAGATGCTGAGATGATGCAACAGCTGAATTTGTAGCAGCACAAACTGCAGGTGTGCAGCTCAGCTGTCCACGAAACCTACTTTAAAATTATATATATTTTTTAAATACCATACTTTTTGAGAAAATAATGACAAAATTAAGAAACTGTTGGTCTGTGTTGAAAAAACAGGACTTAACGGTCTTTTTAAATTGTAAAGTAATTACTTGCAGCCAGAGCTTTTTTTTTTAAAGTCTTTTGGATGAAATACAAGTCATGTCTCTTGCAAATCAAAAAGCAGATCCTTGTGCTCTATTAATGCAGAGTATGCTAAGCAAAATCATACCTTCACCTCCTTTAGTGGAGAAGAGAAAAAGGGTCAAAACAGGAGCAAAGAAGAGAAGAAGATATTATACATTGCTCAGAAACTTAAGGAGACACTAAATCATCACAGTATAACACAGAGTCAAACTTCAGGGATGACAACAAGTGCAATAGAGGGGCAATAGCAAGAAAACCCCCAAAAAGGGAACAGTTTTGCATGTGGTCAATGCCCAGCCTAATGTGGCCAGAGTGTGTAGGAAGTTCCTGGATGATGAAGGCATTGATGCCACGGACTGGCCCTCCCGTTCCCCAGACCTAAATCCAATTGAGCACCTATGGGACGTTATGTATCAGTGCCATCACAGACTGTCCAGGAGCTTACTGATGGGAGGAGATCCACCAGGACACCATCTGCCAACTTATCAGGAGAATGCCCAGATGTTGTCCAGAGTGCATACAGACACACTACTCAGTCATGTTATGAGTTGCCGTGATAAAATTCACGCAAGTTGCATCAGTCTCAATTTTTCACTTTCAATTTCGGTGTGATTTTGGATCCAGCCCTCAGTGGGTTGATGGTTTTGCTTCTTTATCTTTTTTCTAAGAAAACCGACATTGCAGAAGCTTTGGCAAACTTAATCACTTCTATACTGAAAATAAAAAACAAATGAAAATTAAATGTGATGATTAATTTAACAAAAATATATAGAAATATGATGAGCTACATCCCTCTTTTCCATTGTTAGGTATGAACCTTCATTCTCACCAGCTCCCCTCAGGCAGGCAAAGTTTAAAATTTATGAAAACTCTGATCACTAATGTAAGTAAACCATTGCTGGCTGAACTTACTGTATTTACTCCAAAGTTCAGTGCAGTTGACTCTCTTTGTTTTACATGAGATCAGCTGAATTAAACAGCACCATTTAGTTTGTTCAGTATTTATTCAGCTTAATTGATTCTGTGCAGCTCTCCTTTATGCCAGCCTAAATGTTTATTACGAAGGTCTAAATTCTTCATACTGCCAGGAGTATAATTCTGGGGGAGAGATGCTGAAGTCGTTATCTGGCCTTAGTTTATTATTGCTTTCACCTTATGTGTGTGTGTGTGTGTGTGTGTGTGTGTGTGTGTGTGTGTGTGTGTGTGTATGTGGACACCAATGGCAGCAGGAACTGCCTCAGAAGTGGCTTTGACTACTTTGCCAAGTGTTTATATGTCTGTCTTTCTGTGGACAATTTTGTTACTGTGATGCATCACAACTGTGCAAGACGTAGTCACAAAACTTAATCAGGTGTGTATTTGAGAGCAAAATGATGGCTGAGGTCAAAGACTGGTGTGGTTCAAGGAAGGGGACCAAAAGAAGGGGGGTAGGGAAAAGTAGGGTACAACCTCACACATTGTAAACTGCAACACAGACTTTTTAAGTGATTACACAGGGCTGATCCTTTTGTTCTTCCAGCCAGTTGATCACAATACCACCAAACAGTGACCTGCAAAATTCCACAGAGACTGGACGTGTTTCCGCAGAGTTCAGTGACAGAGTGTTTTTGACCGACATAAGTAAATTTCTTTGTCTTACTTCCTTTTTGATTACTGAGTTGTTGTTGTTGTGAGTCATCAAATCCAACCATATATCATCATAACAACTGTCTTGTTGCCTAAAACACTGCATTGTTTTGAACTATGTAACCAATTCCTAGCGAATGTTAGCTAAGATTGATAAAATTTAGCCACTGATTTGGCCATTTTCCTTGGTTTTGAATTTCAAACTTACGTTCAGTTTGAAATTATGTCCTTAATTAAATAAGATATACTTTGTATTTCTAATTTGTCAGGGATGTTATGGACATACAGTTTTACAGTCTTGTCAATATTCATACATCCAAAACTCCTACTACTTTGACAGGATCTAGGTTACCCAATCTACGTGCATCTATGGATCCATGGATGGATACCTGTAGGATACCTATCCTTCCCCTTATGTAGATGGAAAGATAGGTATCCACATACATCTATCCATCAATCCATCAATCGTGGATCTATCATGGATGTTTGAATATCTATCATAGATAGATCCATAAACAGTATCAACCTATAGTATACAGATAGAATTGTATTACATCAATCGTGTTAAACAGACGTTTCCACCAAGTGTTACAGCTTACCCTCTGCCTGTTACAATTAACCCCACCCATGGGGTATGTTGTAAGATTTCACTTCCGCCAACTGTCGATGCAGTTGTAGAAGAAAGTTAAGTTCTAGAAAGAAAAAAAAACAACTGTTAATTTGTAGCAGAGGTGTGCATGTTCTTAAAAGAAATTGTCAGACAGTTTTAATAATATTAGCCAAAATGTGTTACATTGTGCCCCACTCTCCCCTAGTAAGTAGGAAGAGGGCCATTGCTGCCCCACTTTACACCCCTGGCCCGCATTCAGGCCTGGAGTGATCTCATCACAAGATGGTCTCTAATTTTTGTTGTTGTTGTCTAAAAGTAGTAAAAGTAGTTTTACAAATTTAGTTTAATTCAACAGAAAAATGGGTCATACATTAGTAAGTTTTAGCAATGGATTCAACATATTTAATTTAGTGATGCCTAAGACTTCACTTAGTGAACGCTGGCTCCAGCATGCAGTGTAAAGCATTAACTTAATATAACATTAATGGCTAATTATAAGTATTTCTACACCAGCATGGTGCTACCAAATGCTGCCGAGTAAGCTCTTACAGAAGGAAGATACCCATTATGCGTTGATTTCAAAAAAAAGAATTATTGGTTATTGGGAGAGTTTAGCGATGGGGAAGGAAACAAAGATTAGTAGGGTGATGTATAACTGTCTATTTAATTTATATATTAATGGACTATATGTATCACCATGGCTTGGTTGCCTTGGTTGCAGCTGCTCCTTTATTTTGATCTGTGATGACTCATTCTGACTGTTTACCATTTGCTTTGTTTTGTTTTGTTTTTTGTCTTGTTTGTACTCCATACCACAATTGTGGTGAAGAGCTAATAAATATGACTATGACTATGACTAGAAATAAATTGTGATTTTACCTGAACCTTACTAAACATAGAGGATTCCAGTTTAGTTATTCTTTAGCCTATCTTTGAAGGCCTGAATCTGACAATAGTACAAAGTTGTCAGACAAGCCTAAGTTTATTACATTAATATATAATATTGTTAGTTAAATAATTTTAATAACTTGTAAAAGCTTTATATTACTCTATTAATCATCTCACCGACAATATTTTTTATTGATGTATGTACTTATAATTTTGAGATGTCTGATAACCTTCCACTATTGTCATACCCGGGGCTCTATGTATAGGCTTCCTACCACCCTTCGTGAGCAGCTCAAGGCCTGACTTCCATGTTTCCGACTGGACGTGAAAGCAGCATAGCTACAGTAAAATAACCAGCAGGAGCAGTCAAGAGTGCAGCTCAGCGGAGAGCGGACACAGCTTCCTGGATGGAAACAAAACACAAGAGCAGAGCAGACACACACCAACACACCCACACACAGACCAGACAGGAGCGAGCAGGACGTTAAACCTAAACATGTTTTTAGTTTTGTTTTAAGCTCGGTGCGTGTGTGAGGGAGGCGGCAGCGGGGCGACAGTGGAATTAGGCGGTGACAGCAGAGGTTATTATAACAGCAGACTGTATCAACACATGTGCCTGTGGCACAGTGAGAGCACTGCGGCTGTGGATCTGGACTCAGGCAGCTCCTACACCCAGTGGTCCTTAGGCAAGGTAGGTCCCCCTCTTTCCTCTGCTCATTTGGCTTTTGTCTGCATCACTCACACAATCCAGTATCAAAAATGTGTACACTTACTCCGTGAATGCGTCAGAATTGTGACCTATACGAGAATGCAACCTTGAGAGGGATGCAGATGTGTGGTCTGTTTGAATGCACTGTAATAGATGAGACATTACACTGTTACTTTGTCACAAACAATACTGCAAGAATTGCAGAAACATATGCAAAAATATTTCTGTAGCAATATACCTTTAAATCACTGCAACCTAATTCAACATCCACTGATTCTGGTTAAAGTGATGTACAGTAATAAAGGTTTGCAGTCTCCCAGCCCATCATTTGCTTCATATTGCTGTGTTTCAACTTCATGTGCTCTGTTTTTTAGGCTGCCTCCCAAGAACACACAGGTTACTGGGCCAGAAATCCAGAACAACACACAGGGAGTGATTGCAGCTGTTTAAATGATGCTGTATAAATTCTCCTATACACTCCCCGAGCTCACAGTCCCAGCTGCCTCCCTCCTAACACAGTAGCAGCCTGTGTAAGCGCAGCACGGCTTTTCGCTGGGCAGATCTGGTTTTCCGTTTCTGCTTCTCCGGCCAACAATGATGCTTTGATCCCTGGTGGCTGGAATGCCATCTAGACCTTGATCCGTGAGGACTGCTAATCACTGAATGGTCAGCTCCACGCCTAAAAGGAACTGTTAGCACACAAGGGCGTTTTGATTAATGAATAGCTCTAACAGTGGAGATTCAAGTTTGGGCTCTTGTTCTTGGTTTTAATTGCTTGCTCAGGGACAGGGACTGCAGTCTTGATAGGTTCCTGAAGGCCAATACTAATCGTGATGCATTTAGTATTGAAGCTTCTGGTTGTCAGCACTTTGTATCGACAATTAATGTTTTTAGACTTAGTCCCACATGTAAGCATTCAGAGTGGAAATGCTTTTGAAACAACACTCAGACTCTGGTGTAATCCTCAAACTTATTCATGCAAACTTAAACTCTCTCTCTCTCTCTCTCTACTGTATTTCATTAGAATCAGACAACCATGACATATTGATGTATTCTACAGTTCATACCCAGTGATGGCCGTGTCTGCAGCCGTAATCAAGCCAGTTTGTTTAACCCGAGTCTGGGCTGTCATTTGTGTCGTGTCTCAGCTGAATTGGGGAACCAGACATGGCCTGACTTATTTCTTTTGTCATGCCAAGTTTGGGCCAGGTCAGGTCATGTTGACAACAGCCCAGTGATGTTAGTATTGGCAGCCAGAATCAGGCTTGTTTATTTGGCCCAATTCTGGGCCGTCATTCACGCTGAGTCTCAGCTGAGTTGGGCAACCAGACATAGCCTGAGTTATTTCTTCCGGCAAGCCAAGTTTGGGCCAGTGCTGGGCCAGATCATTTTGGCTACCTGCGTAGTCAATGAAACTGCCTCATATCTCCCATATCAAAGGTGGAATGACAGTGATAAGTCGGTTGTTCCAAGATAAAAAAAAACAAAAAAAAAAACACTTCCACCAGCCTCATATATTGACGGATGGCAGGTAATCTCAAGTTCCGCTAAACTTTGACGTTGTTCAGGAATGAAAGGCTTTACACTGTTATTAAATACATATTGGAGTTTCCAAGCAGTAAAGCTAGCTGACTAGAGACCTGTTATTTTCTTGCTTGGGCAGGACAGGACAGGCTGACAGTTATGTGGGATGACAACTGCAAACGGCTCAGCTCGTCTGTCTAAAAGCAGTCCAGGAGGATACACCATGACTGTGCAGAAAAACCAATGTGTACGGCTACACAAGCTCCACTATCAATCATCTGCATGTATGCTGCCACTGATCGATTGTACATAATAAAAGAGCACTCACTGAAAAAATTTAGGACACTGGTGTTGGTGGTGGCTGTATTGATTGAGCTGCCCCGAAGTTTTCCTGCCAGCTTTAACAGCCAGCTGAAATAGAGAGCAGTGTGTGGGATAATGTGTGATTTCAACAGCCACTCAGGCTGCCGAGTGTGTTTTTAACACCACCGTTTCCTGTGTGACCCCATTCTGTGTCCAACCACTGTTATCTACAGGATTAATTGCAAATCCCAGATTATGGGTTTATTATTTCTCATGCTTTTTGGGATTGGACAGAACCAAAGGGACGATTTTTGGGTTTGGTGATTTTTGGTTCCATTAACACCAGATTAGGTCTTTTTAATATCCCCCATCCTCTGTCATGCTGAGGTCCCAAAATATGCAACTAGTACATCCTCTTAAATATTGAGAGCATATGCATTTGTTCCTTCCCAATAATATAGAGGTCTGGCACAAACTGATAACAATAGGTGCAAATAAGACATTTAACAATCTTTCATAATCGGTGTAACTTGCCTCCGATAGTTGCAGATGGCTGCACAGTCTCACATGGGGATGTACATCACTGACGAGAGCTAAACAGGGCAGGGTTGTGTTAAATGATCAGTGGGTACAGCAGCTCCAGAGGAAGCAGGTCCTCTCTTCTGTGGGACTGTGTCTTGCATATTATTCTTCATTTTCACATGTATTGTCTTTAAAGTCTTTTATTGATTGATCTAAATGGCATTTCTGAGAAGTTCCAGTCTGGTTTTAAGCTATTCCATAGCACAGAAACGGCGCTTTTAAGATTTTTAAATGGCCTTCTTTTAACGTTTGACTCAGGTAACTCTGCTGTCCTGGTCCTTCTGGATCTGACAGCTGCTTTTGATACAGTCGATCACAATATTCTCCTGTCACACTTAAATACTTGTGTGGGCATTAGCGGTACTGTTTTGAAGTGGTTTCGATCCTACCTCTCAGATAGAAGCTTTTCTGTCCAGCTGGTCCAGTATTCTTTGGCCATTTCCCCCCTGAGCTGTGGGGTGCCTCAGGGTTCCATTTTGGGCCCTCTTTTTTTTTTAATAAGCATCCTACCTTTACCTCTATTTGTAGAAAGCACATTGTCTTGTTTCATTGCTTTGCAGATGATGTACAAATCTATCTGCCATTAAAAACAAATGATTGAGCATCTGTCCAGGTTTTATTAGGCTGCCTCAATGACATCCGGTCCTTGATGGAAGTAAAATTTCTCTCCTTGAACAAAAATAAAACCGAGATAATTTTATTTGGCCAACAAAACCTCTTGGATGGCTATGACAGTGCCATTGGGACCCTCAAGTCTCACTGTCATCCTTTTGCAAGGAACCTTGGTTTTATTTTAGACAGTGATTTTAGATTTGACAAACAAATAAGCCCTATAGTCAAAACAAGCTTTTTTCAGTTGAGACTATTAGCAAAAGTAAAGGCATATCTCCCCAGAAATGATTTTAAAAGAGTTATCCATACCTTTGTTACATCACGCTTAGACTATTGTAATTATTTGTTTGTTGGTCTCGACCAGTCAACACTTTACCGTTTACAGGTAGTCCAAAATGCAGCTGCCCGCCTGCTGACTGGAAAGAAAAAGCAGGATCACATTAGCCATGTCCTTTCATCTTTGCACTGGCTGCCCATTAATTTTAGGATCCAGTTCAAAGTTCTATTAATTGTTTTTAAATGTTTAAATGGTTTGGTACGATCTTATTTATCAGAGCTTGTTCAGCCTCACACTACTACCAGGGCACTTAGGTCGTCAAACCAGTTGCTCCTGGAAGTATCTCAGTCCAGGCTCTCTACCCGTGGGGACCGAGCCTTTTCAGTAGCAGCCCCAAAGCTGTGGAACAGCCTATCTTTCCAGGTTAGAGCTGCGCAGTCTGTTGAGCACTTTAAAACTCTGCTGAAAACCCATCTTTTCTCCTTGGCGTTCAATCCATGCTAGGCGAGTATTCTCGGCTCTTTTCTTTCTTACTTTCTCTTTTATTCTAACTTTGTTCTAAACTGATTTCTTTTTATTGTTTTATTTATGACTATATTTGTGCTTGATTATTTATATTGTATCTTAGTAACTGTACTGTACAGCACTTTGGTCAACTGAGGTTGTTTTTTAAATGTGCTTTATGAATAAACTTTGACTTGACTTGACTTGACTTGACTATTGACATGAAGTTTTTGCCTGGACCACAACAGCAGGTCCCACACTGTAGCTCTATTAGGGCTAGCGGGTGTAAGGGCCAGTTAATTAGTTGTTGGCTTTTTCCTGTTCTGAACTATTGTCATTAAATCAGCCTCTAAAAATCCACGACTGGTCAACCTCTGTGATAAAAAAAAATATGTAAGCAGTAGTAGTGGGACTTTTATTTGACAAAACTGAAGACATTTTCACCATAAATTGCCGCATAAAAATTCACCAGAATGCAGGAAATTAACTGTGTCAAACATTGTAGCAGAAGACCCCTAAACCCCTTGTTTCATATGTGTCCCCAATAGTGCTGAAAAGAAACCTACGCCCTGACCTCTGGTGATCTTCTGACTTTTCATCTAGCATCAGCTGCCTTAGCACTAATTAGCAAATATTAGCATGCTAACATGCTAATCTATGATGGTGAATATGGTTAACATTCTTTCCCACAGACCTGCCAGCATGACTGTAGACTTAGTCTCGTTAAATGAGTAGGTTCATATTAGAAAAATACATTTTACTACCTTACTTACCTATTTTACAAAGACCTGAACAAGAGAAAACAAGAGAAACGTTGAACTACAAATTAAAAAAAAAAAGGTTCAGAAATGTGACCTATCCCTTCTATCCTAGTTAATCTCTCTCTCTGCTCATTAGGGGCAATTTTAGTCAAACATTTTGAAAAACTTTTAAATTCATTTGAGTAAGTTTCCTTCTTTTCCATCTTTTTACGCCCTGTTATTTAACTCAGTGTTGACTTAGCTCCCAAGTACCTCCTGTGGCAACACAAGTGTGTATTTGCTATGTTTCTAAAAAAGATTGACAATCAATTCTTCCTGTCAGAATGAATGAGGAGGTGGTCAATAACTCAGTAAACATGCTACTTGGACTTTGGCCTTAAAAATGACATGATGCGTAATAAATAATACCGCAGTAATTACACATAATTATATTTTACTTCATGCACCACACAGCTTTAAACAATGACTAATTCATCTCTCGGGTAACATGACAATGTAATGCCTCTGGCAGAGGTTAAGTCATCACAGTTGGTATGCCAGTTACCAGAAGAGATGACAGGTTCCAGAAACAGGGTGCAGTGTTGTCAGAAGGCCTGGCATTGGTTGTGTGAACTGCAACAAAGAGGAAGAAAAGCGTTAAACCTTTGCCAAAGAGACAAACAGATCAGTGCTGTTTCTGCTTTCAGGAATATGGAGGCTGTAGCTCCTCTCCGTCCCCAACAGAAGGGCTAGGATCAGCTTGATTCCTACTTCCCCACCTGTCTCGCCCCGCCATGGCGAGCAGGAGTCCCACCCTGAGCCGGGAAGCTGGGGACTCGGCACCGAGGACCCCTGAGGCCGGCGCTAACCCCCAGCCGGGGCCCGAGGCCTTCTGCAAGCTGTGCCTCAGTGAGCAGCCGTCAGCAGCCACCAGGGAACTGCAGAGCTGCGATTGTGTCTTCTGCACAGCGGTAAGAAAAGACAAACACAACCAGTTTACTCCAGACACTTACAGTAGATAATGCTCATATCCAAGCGCTGGAGCGGTTGAGGGTAGCTCAAGGACACTAGTACAGGACACGTTCTACTGCTATGGAAATCAAACCTCTGAGCCTTTGTTGAAACTGAAGGGTGCCTCCAGGCTATATTTAGATTAAAGTATGCTTATCCTCTACTCATATTGCTCATGCTTTTAGTCATCTTATGTAGGCGGTGAAGATTTCACAAAAGTGATCCAACACTAAAGTTTTCTTTGGGCAATTTAGGCAAATCTCCAGCATTTAAATTACTTGGAATGGGATGCTCATCTTTATTGCAGGACCACTTCCTGCTTTAAGATCTTAAAATAGATCAATTTATTGGCAAATCTTGCATATTACAGCTTAAGTGAAATGAACTGGTTTCAACACAACTGGCTTTCGCTCACGTTTACTTTCTTTGTGTTGTCCTTGGAAATTTTTGTGATTTATCAAAGCTGTTTTCTCACATTTGTTGTTCACATTTCCTTGGAGCTTTTTCAGTCCTTTTATGAGAGAAGAAAGTGCTATCAGTAGAACACAGAGCTGTATCATTTATAACAGGAGCACAGAGGTCTGCTACTACACTGCTCTTGTCTAATACGTGCCTGCCTGACATATCGAAACTGTGACGGTGTTTTGCCCTGACACAGAGAGGTTGCTAGATAGTGGCAGGTGTTAATCTCCGTTCAAGGTAGCCAAGTTGTCACTGTTGCACGCACAAGGTCACACAGATAAAACACACACACACACACACACACACACACACACACATAGGCAGCGTCACAGAGAAAGAAGGAGGGAATGGGATACTGTAAACCCTGCTTATCAGCTGAACTTTATTTTATAAACCTGAAATATCTCCTCCAGTCTGGTCCAAGAACACAGACTGTTGCTTTTGTTTTTAATTCCAGATCAGTTTTTGGATGAACGCTTTATTGGAAAGCACATGATAAGCACAAGTTTGCACATACAAATGAGTCCAGTCCTCCACAATAGATTTGTCTTTCCTCAGAAAAATGACATTTAAATGTTTTTATTTTCTGTTCCTCAAAACTGTCTGCCTTTGCGCAACGATTACAAAGTTCCTCCTACCCTTCCATATTTCATGTCTGAGGCAACATATGACTTTTGACATGTTGATACTAAGAAAGTCATGTTTGTATGCGTTTTATTTTCCATATCCTTTCTTTGCTTACTACATTTGTCATGAGTAGATTGTCATGTTTGATGTGTTGTGTGTTTTGTATTGTTTTTCACCTAGGTTGGATGATATATAGTTGAATATGTTACTTATTACAAAGGCACTGTGGTCCCTGTTCCATTCACTATCTGCACTTATAATGCTGTGTTGTTCCTCCCTCTCTAGTGTTTGGAGCAGTATGTTCAGCTTGCCATCATGGAGGGTGGGGGAGCACCCATCACCTGCCCTGATATGGCCTGCCAAAAGACCGGAGTGCTACTGGACTCCGAGGTATGCCCTGCTTAAAACCAGTGAAAGATGTAGGTCGTGAGTGAAACCAAAAAAAGCAAAAAGGCGTCAGAGGTCATAAAGTACAGAAATACTGTCGATGCACAAACATGCACAGAACTTAAAACATGTTTGAATTTCTTAGTTGCTGCAGTTTTTTCCAGTCTGGAGTGATGATGAAGTTGGACTTTCACCCTGGTGTTTGTAAAATTGTGTGGGCTGAATAAACTAAGATGATGTGAAAATGCTGTGCACCCAGCCTTAATGACATTTCTGAGGGAATTCTTTTAAGGGTGAAGAGTAAAACAAGGTGATGTGAACATTAAGACAGAAAGTGAAACTCCATGAGCTATTGCTCATCTTAGATACAAGACAGTAAACACGTCAGAGAAAAAGCTTAAATTGCTGACTCGCAAGCAAATGGAAATTCTGCTCCTCCGTTCCTCATTTGTAATGTTTTCTTGTCTGAATGCAACAGCATTAAGAAACTTATTGTAAGAAAAACTGCTTTAACTAGTCCATGCTCATTGGACCTGTATCTGAATTATAGTAGAATCAAACAGCAACCTCCAGGGCTGAAACATTAAGTGCCAAAAACCACAGTTCCTTGAATGAGGCTGGCTCCAAAAGCGAGTTAATCCCCATACACCTCAATGTTAAACTTTACAGCAGAAATAAACATGTTTACAGCCTGGTACAAAAATCAGGGTAGGTCTGGTAGCTAATTTCCATATTCATGACAACTCTATGTGAGGTCCATTTTACGTCACGGTAGCTACGTCCATTATTTTTGAACAGTCTATGAGTAGAACTGAGCTGATTGTCGAGGTTCTAACCCCTGTTATCTAGTATGGAAGAATGTCTTTAATCTTAGAAGATTGGAAGAAGAAATAAGAAATTGAAAGTAAGAATTTTTTAAAATTCTCAAGCTTGCTGGTCTGTGAATTTTGGCTAATTGGCATTTCTTACTATAAAGTAATGTTGATTTAAGCAAACGTCTTGTGTTTAGTGTTTGCAGAAATTTCTTGTTGATAATATGCAGACGTCATCTTGAAGCTATTATTACATCATAAAATGGCATTATAATTGTTGTTTTGCATCTTTTTTTCATATGGAAAACGTACAATCAACCCCTTTTTTTCCTCTCAGTGGCTATTTACTAACTACTGAGGTGTCTTAGAAATAATGCAGCAAATTGCAGTTGCTAGGTGACCGGTTAATCCTGGATGATCTTTGGGGTATCAGCTTCTCAGCAACCATACAAAATAGTCTCATTTTCACAACCATGTATTTTCACATTTATCCATCCATTAGGGTTTGAAAAAAAATGGACTTGTGCATGCTTCTTGCCTGCACACAAAAAAATAGCATCACAGCTCTAAGTGAATAAAAGATGATTAAAGCACAACTTGTTTCTTTCTGTGTGATTGCAGATTGCTAGTTTGGCCCTAGAAGAGCAGGTGAAGCTGTATCAGCGTCTGAAGTTTGAGAGAGGTAGGTATTGTTGCATTAGCATGCTGATGACTGGTGACAGGCATTGGGCTATTTCAGGTTGCACTTCATGCCGGTGTCATTACACTAAGCAGCCCCACAGAGTGCTGAGCTTCACATGCCTGGGATAATGTGGGGTCTCCTGCTCTTTTTCTATTCTGCTCTGGTCCACTTTTACCCAGGAGGTTACAGAAACTGTGCCTTCACTTAAACCAAACAGTACAATCAGGATATTCAGAAACAAACTCTGCACATGCTCCTCTGTTAAATTTGAAGTAATGAGCGTTTCAGTGCAATAAATGGTATGACCTATGTGTAGCTGATTGCACCATTAGTTGTGGAAATGTGAAGGCAGATTGTATCTGTGTCATGCACTGGCCTGGGAACAGAAGGAGAATAACTGTTGATACAGGTTTCTGTTGACATTTACAAATTGCAGAGTGATGTTAGTTTGCCTTGTAGCTATATTCATCTCTTCCAGTCGCACAGTAACAATACGCTGTGAAGCCAATAATAGTTATTGTTTACTCTGGCCATAAATCACAAGACTCATAATATTGGAAGTATAAAGAAGTGCAAAGTGCAAGCTGTTTCACAACAATGTTCCCCTTGTGTTATGATTCACAATGCAAAGTATGAGCTGGTGGAGGGGATCATGAAAACTCCAGCTTTTGTTTTGGTTATGAAACATATGCCAGGTGTTTTTGTTACCATTTTACATCTGAATAAGTATATTTATGTTCTCATTAACTACTTAGAAGGTTGTTTGCTCTCATAGATAACCAATTACAAGTGAGAACAATGGATTTATCAGATGCTTTTAGCCATGCTAACCATGGATGGCATGTGTGTGGGTTGGTCAGTCCATCCATCCCTCTGCTTTATAGTGCACTAAATGGGTAATTTTAAAGATACATTTTACCTACTTATACCTGTATTTTGTGTTTAGCATGCTAAGGCACTGTTCTTAATTTATCAGAGGAGGGCGGTGGCTGGAGTGCTGCTTTATTTATTTTTTCTGACCCTTTCTGAAGCTACAAATATTTTTCCTTGAGCCTCCCTGAGTGACTTGGGGAAAATACATGACCCTTCCTCCACCATAAATTAGCTTTTTAGAAAGTACCCCTTGATGTTTCAAAATTAAAAGTGGAAGATTTTTGGACACAGAATAAAGTGATTTTGATGAAATATCACTATTTTAAGCTCAGATTTGGTTATGTTTTTTGTCTGATGTAAGCATTTGTTACACATGTGTCCAAGGGCTGTCAGAAATTTGAATATCCAATAATTATTTAGGTTTTTACAGTTTCTGGTTATAATAGATGGTGTAATTTTGGCAGTAAATAAAATACAAAAAAAGAGCCATTTAATGTTGCACACCGCCCCCTTCTCATAAGTAACAAACAGTCTCTAACACACAGTTGCATGTTAGCATTGTCATGAGACGATAGCATTGTATTTAACCTTTATTTAACCAGCTTAGCTTAAAGCACTGCTCGGCCAAGGCTAGGCTACAGTCTCAGAAAGACCCCAGTGGCTTTATTCAATAGTTTTTTTTTACTGTTAGCACCGAATCCAAGTGCTAAATGTACAGTTGGAATTGTAAGATATCACACATGTGTTGTTGTTGTTATGTCAGAGACAGTTTGAGACAGTTCTGTGGTCGAACTGGAAGAAGCTGAACTGGAGGAAGCAATCCCTGTGCTTTTACTTTACCCACATCCCACAGTAACTAACTAGTTAGCCTAATGCCATGAGTACACAGTGTTACAGACAGTAGCTATTCTAGCTGCAGGATGTTTTTGTTGTCACTTTATCCGTTGACTTGATTTTTTTTTATTTGCAGTCCAAAACCAGTCAATGTTTGGCTTTTAGTTTGAGAAATGACTTGATTGATTATCAATTCATTTTCTGTTGATGGAGTACTTGAGTAATGATTAAATGTTTCAGCACTAATTCTCTTTCTTCCAGATCAGCAGTATTACTGATTGTGCTGATAGTACTGATGAAGATAGTATGGCCACTTTTACTTGGGAGAATAGCAAAGCATGCATTTATTTTGTTTGTGACATCGACTTGATGTCTGCTTCAGATATGCACAATCATGTCCCCTCTTTGCTTTCTTCAGGGGTGAAGTTGGACCCCAGTAAAGCCTGGTGCCCGGTACTTGAATGTCAGGCGGTCTGCAGTTTGCAGCTGAGCACTGAGGGCCAGCCCACCGCTGTGCCCTGCCCGACCTGTCACACCATCTTCTGCTCCGGGTGCAGAGGGCCCTGGCAGGACGGCCATACCTGCCCTGAGCGCCAGCCCATGATGTCGCCCTCACCGTCTCATGAAAGCAGGTCAGTTAGTCATTTGTTTGGTCAGCCGCCCAATGCCTGCAGCCACAGAGTCTGAGCCACTCTGATGATACTGTGCTGACAGTGTGTTGGTTTAGGACACTGAGGAGTCTACAAAGAGACATTTGTTACTGCTGCTAACAGACAGAGTTATGATTGCATTTATGAGTTTTATTAACCATTCAATTGAGGATATTATATTTCTAAGACATTACATGTGTTACCTTTAACTGTTCGAAGACTGTCAATTCCATTATTTTATTTCACGAGGGAAATCCCATCCTTCCATTTAATACAAAATGACCTGACAGTTATTGTGGGAGGATATTTACACTGAATGGATTATACAACTGATGTGTAGTTCCTCGTCTCCCAGTGGAGGCCCTGAGCTGAATATACAATAAACATTATTTCAGGATTAATAGCTTAGTATACCTTAGCATTGCCCTCTGTGTAGTCCCTGTTGTGGAGCTACATTACTGTGCTGCTCTGAGCTGTGGCTCTGCCAGACTGACTGATGTCATTGGGGAGTCACTGACTTATATTGGAATTCCATTGTCTCTGTGCTGAAGGGAGGAGGAGGGTGGGCACCGAGCCATGTGGTTCACTGTACAGAAGGAGCCTGTGCACTGCAGTGAAGGAGGGGTGGTGTCTGCACAGTGCTGGGGAGGATGGAGCAGATGTGAGGAGAATGAAGGGAGATCAACTTTAAGTTTGAACTTGAGCGTGACATACATTTGCATCAGCCTGCAGGTTTATTCATCAAACACAAAGTTATTGTACCAGAGGCAGTATTTTACAATACTATGCTAAGGAGTCTGACTGATTTAATGCAAAGTACTAACTGACTCGATTGCTTTTCCACAATCACAAAACCAGAGGCTTTTACTATGAAGCAGGATACCTACACATATTTACAGTCTTGGCCTACCTTTAATATATGGAAATTATTTTCAGTGTTTGTACATCTTCTGTTATAAGATTACAGGTTATTGTTTACATTGCACACTGATGACATTTCACCGTCCTGTACACCAACCATACCCGCAGGTAATTACTGTTGCCGTTTCATCTCATATCATACGAAGGAGCTTACGTCATTCATGGGTCTGATGATGTCACTCATATTTTCACTGCCTCTTTCACATGAATGTGCTTGTGGCTGGGTAGGAAAAACCAGAGCTGAGTGAACTAGCTGATAAGTAGTTTCGTGATACCGGTTAGTCAGTCAGCCATTGTTTGGGTCAGTCAAGCCAGATGAGCAAAAGATGTCCTGCGTAAGTTGAGCTGGCTTCATATTACAGGCCTCAGAGCTCTTTGAGTTACTTAATTTTTATTTTAAAAAGGTGTGTGGCTGCTCCTGTCAATGTTTTTATTTTAAAAAGGAGGAAAACAAGATCTATAATGTAAAAGGAGCTGCTTGTGGTGCCAAACCACGGAGAATTATCACCTGATTCTGCTCATCTCCTCAGCTTTACGAAAGTTTTCTAGCATCTTTCAGCACTTTGTTTTGGTTTTATGACCCACATCTTTCCTGTTTTGGTTTGTCTCCCTTCCCTCATCGTGTTTTCAGCAAGAAAGAAAAGAAGACCCACTGCACACTAATTGTCCTGTACCAAATGGCAACCAGACAAAATTAGCAACTAGCACAGATGCACCACCTTCAGGCAGTGGCGACCAAATCAGAGCTAAAGGAAAAGTGACTATTGGACTTTCATTCTTCAGATGGCCAGAAACAATATTCCAAATGAATGCTAATGTTGCTCTGTTGTGGATGTGTAAACAGGTTTGCTAACCACATAGCCCTAATAACTTTACAAGGCATTCACATGTTAAAATTGTGTTCACAGCTTGTTTTCCCGTCCTTAGGTGGTCAAACAAAATAAATGAAGTCAGGTGTGAAAATAATGAGTGTAAAAAGATTCCAGAATCAGCCTTGTGCCATTTGTTTAAATCTTAGAGGGAAAACTTCTTGTGTAGTTGAAACCCTCAAACATGACTTTAGAGTTTTCAGTGGCCCTGTACTGTACGTAGAGAATAGTTTCCTCATACCTTTGAATCCCAAAATAATAAACCCAGTTCAAAGTGAGCGCTGACCCTTAACTCTGCTGCTAAATAAAGAATTCACACTCTGCCTGGAGACTCTTGAGGCCGTCATGGCTTCACACTCACATGTGCTGATGTCTCTCGTGTCTTTCTCCTGAAACACAGGGCTCGTTCCAACAGCGACTCTGATATGCCCATCAAGCAGTGTCCCATGTGTGGTATCTACATTGAGAGGAACCAGGGCTGTGCACAGATGCTGTGTAAAAGCTGCAAACACACCTTCTGCTGGTACTGTCTGCAGAATCTAGACGTGAGTCTCCCCTGATACTTAACTCAAACGTGATGCATGGTTTTTAACACAAGATGAAATACAACTTAAGATTTTTAAGTTCACAACATCTCAGCAACACCTCTGCTTCACTATCTTTAGTGTTTGAATGTCCTCTGTGATTGCTGGATAGTAGATTTGTTGTCTAAACGTGTGTTTTGCAATTGCAGGGTGATATCTTCCTGCGGCATTATGATAAGGGACCATGCAGAAACAAGCTGGGACACTCCAGGGCCTCAGTTATGTGGAACAGAACACAGGTGAGGTCACCCAGCAGACAGTAGAGCAGACATACAGTATTAATTTCAGGGTTGTGATGACGCTATCATTGTCTGAATGGATTAGCCTACAGAGCCAATCATCCATGAGTGGTCAGTTATTTCGTGCATGGCTTCGATTTTACTAAAACTGTGCCACCACACTACTGGGATTGAACTTTAAAGGTTTTGGACTCCATCCCAGCTGCACTGTTTGTCTGTCAAATCAATTAGTCACTGTTGGAAAACTCTCCAGTGAGGACATTACAGGAACCTCCACAGGACAGTGAAGCTTTCATTCTGGCATGTTTCTCACACACTTAATTGAAAATTTATACAAAACAGTCAAAACCAGGCATAACTCAACTCTTGACTTTCCCTTTAAAGACCAATAAGGTCTGTGTAGCTCGTTGTTATTTGGTTTGTTTTCCACCAGTGTTCCCAAATAGCCCTTTATCAAGACATTAAGCCGAACTAATCCCAATGCTAATCTCAAATTCCTGCCCTGTAATGACATTTTCCGTCTACCAAAATGATTGGCCGCCAAACCTACTTTCTTTCCACTTCCCCTTCTCTGATGCCATTATCACATGATAAGTATCAAGTTTGCAGTCAAACTCCAACGCAGTCGTTCCTTGCAAAACAACTCATGACATCCTTGGTTACACCCTTGCCTAACAGGTCCTGTAAGTTTTACAATCTGCTTGTTACAAATTCCCCTGCCAGTTTTAACTCCTTCTTTGCCGCCTGCAAACACTGCTGTGGTGACAGTATATTTAGAGCATACTGTGGACAGCATTTGCACATTTTCAAAATATAGATTTGAAATAATGTGATAAATGATAATGCTGACTATTACATGTATTCATGGCCAAAAGTATGTAGACACCTGATCCACGGCTGTCAATATGCTGCTATAACAGCACACTGTCTGCCACAAGAGCATAGAGAGGTCAGACACTGATGTTGGGTGATAAGGCCTGGCTAGCAGATGGTATTTCAGTTCATCCCAAAGGTGTTGGACTGGGTTAAGATCGGTGCTTTGGGCAAATCAAGTTCTTCCATGCCTAACTTGGAAAACTATGTTCTTTGTCCACGTTAAGAGATGAAAGGGCCAAATACACAATTACTTTTCTTTATACGAAACACAGACAAAAGCAAGTGGACAGTCCATGCACTTTCAGTTACTATTGTAGAGCTTCAAAGTACTGGCAGTATAAAACAATATTTTCATTGTCAAATGAATAGTAATATCTTGTAATAAGATCATGGTCTACGAGACTTCCAGCTAATTTTAATGGTTTAAGATTGGAACGACATTACCCAAAATCCGGCTGGCACCCTTCATACACAGCTTGTTGTTTTTGGGTGCATTCGGAAACACTCACTCCGAGTGCCGGAGCACACTCTGGCACAAACTGGACCATTTGTAGTATCGAAGCGCTGTTGGAATGTACTGTTCGGCTGTTTCGACCACCACTCTCTCGGAGCAGCAGAGCGCCAAGTGGAGTCACTGTGTGATTCACTGAACTGTTCCTTAATTCATGTAGAAGTATAATCCTCCCTTTTTTTTGTAACAACAGGGCTCTCATTTTAGTGTCAGACTGAATTTACGAACACACCCTTTGGTTTTTTCTTCACAGTTTAATTGCCAGTATTTGTCATTGGTTTCAGCTGCAAACTATAGCTCTTTTTACTTACTTTTACTTTTACTTTACTGGCATTTTTCTGCCATGAAGCAACAGCTCCCTATAAGCATTACAGTATCACAATCATTATATAATCTTACAGAATGCAGTGTAGAGGCTGATGGAGGTTGCCAGTCTTCTCAGCAATAGTCTTAATTGTTGAGAGCAATTACACCAAGGTATCAAAATCAATATTGTAATGATTTATTTGTGTTAAAAAGCTGCATGTTATACTAATTATTTAATATTAGAATCGTTTGGGGCATTGTCACGTACAGCCTGTTCTCATTCCTAGGTTTTCAAACACCGACAGTTTGTCATGCCCGTCAGAGTGTGATACTGACGCTGACAGAACCCTTTGGCATCTCTGTGAGATAGACCAGGCTTTGAGCTAATTCCACTGCAGACCCATAAGTTCAAATATTTGATGCTCAGCACAGCTGGTGTATTATAAAGAGCAAGAGAGTTAGTGTAGGGTAGGAGGGAGCAAAGGCTGATGGGATAAACAGACACAGACTTTCACCCAGGAGACTGCTGTTATTGTCCCATGAGAACCAAATGCTTGTGCCCTTAAGATAAGGTCTGAGCTGTTTTAACGTGCCGACATCACATGATGTTTGTTCTAAACCTAACCAAGCAGTTTTGTTGCCTGAAGTCAACCACAACCATTTGACAATTTAACCATTTATTCCAATGAGTTTCACCCAGGAGACAGCTGTGTGTCACATAGAGATGTTACAGGGCAAGTCTCATAGAGATACCAAAGGGTGCCTTTGGCTTCAATATCACACACTGAAAAGTATGAGAAAGCATAGGTATTTGACAGTCTGGGATAAGAACGCTTTGGACATATTATCACATTACTATCATGTATGAAGTTGATGTGGCTGATGTCTATTTGCACATCCAGCAGAGTCAGAGCAGTGTTGGCAGTGATGAATGTAAATGCAATATTTAGTCTCTTACTCTCCACCAACTCCTGAGGGAAATATTTGGCTCTTAAGATGCTTTGTCTCTTTACTGTTTATTGCAAGAGAGGAAGTGTACAGTGTATTTATATCTGAACCTTTTCACTTAAAACAGCTGCTGGCAGCTGGCAACAAGTTTAATGACAGCAGTGAGATGGGACTTAACCATAAAGTCAGGGGCCATAAAATAAAAGTGATGGGCCGTAAGATGCTAAAATCGCCCAGTGGAGGCGAGAGAACGGTAGAGCTGGGTGATAATTCTTCACTAAGTGTGACCTCTTTCACACTACACACACTCATTTGATCCATTGTTGTTGCCGTGTTGTCCTCCAGGTTGTGGGCATCCTGGTGGGGGTCAGCATAATCGTGCTGGTGACGTCTCCGCTCCTCCTGCTGGCCTCGCCGTGCATCCTGTGCTGCGTCTGCAAGCCCTGCAGCGGGAAGAAGAAGAAAAAGAAGAAGAAGAAGGACCTCAGCCAGCCAGACTCCTCCACATCATAGCAGCTCCCCTTCTCATCTGCCCAGCCCAGGATCACTCCACTAATCTCACAAAGCCCCAGGAAACCAAGAGAGTGCAAGCGCTGCATGTTTGGAGGAACACTGAAGTACTTTTTCAGGACTCGACAGACTGGAAGCCTTGTTAATGGTTCAGTGACATTGTCGAGATCAACAAGCGCAGACTTGCATCTTAAAGCTTGGGGAAAGAGCTGCTCAAATCTTACTCTTTAATCACAAGAGTATGTACTTTATGAGGTGGAAGTGTAAATACGAGGAGAATGAATGTAACTGGCCTAGTTATTTTCAGATGCACAACAGGTAGACAAGGAGACAGTGGTGGCCGTAAGAGTTTTCCTTGACAGGGCTTTTGTTATCTCTCTCTTTCTCTTACACACACAAACACACTCACACACACACATGTGGTTCAAAGAGCAACGCCACCCTCATGTGCCAAACGTCATGATGCCAAACCAGAGGTGTTAGGTGCTCAAGTGCCTCACTCTACAGTGCCTGGTGCTTGGTTGTATTTGCTTTGCCTTCCATTCTGTCTTTATCTTATGCAAAAATTTTAGCATTATGAAAATGGACAACTGTCAGGATCACACAGGGTTATAAATCCCTAAACGATGCAAAACATCCTTTCATAGCGGGAGAAGGCAAACGGCGTCATGTGTACACTGTATATTCTGTGCTGATATAAAATATGATAGGGCTTTAGTGGTGCACAGATAACTTTTCTTCTGCAAATGTTTGTTGTTTCCACCTGGCATATTGTTCCAGACCAAAGGCTCTAAAGGATAATGTGTACTTTTCTAAAGTGTGTTGATGTGTAATTTATGGGTTATGTGTGTATGGTATCCTGTTATCATTTCTACATTTCTGTTGATGTTTCTGCGTCAGACATTTTATAAAAGCGCCATTGTAATTGAAATAAACATACTGTACTGAACATGTATCATGGTTTAGTATTTGCTAGTGACATTTATCACTTCATGGCTCATTACTTTACTTTTGTCTTTGCACAAAGGTCATGAGCGGAGAGTACACGGGAGTTGAGAGCAGAAGTGAAAACATATTGTTCTTACTGTGGAGAATGTAGAGGCACTGCTGTATGAGCGGAAGAGTCTTAAACCTTCAGTCAACAAACTGAAAGCTGGCACACTGCTTGTGGACGTTTGCCTCAGATACATGTGGTGCATAAAAACTAAAGGTAAACTAATACTGTAATGAAGGCCAGCAAGCCAGACTACTGAAAGGCACAGTTACGAAGGAATGTTTTCAGTTTAGATTTAGAAGACGATAGTGTTGGAGCGCACCTAACATGATTGGGTTGGATGTCCCAGCGGCTTAGAGCGTAAACACTAAAGGCAGTTGCACCGATTTTCATGGAGACAAGGGAAATAACCAGTAGGCTTGTTCTGGCTTGACTCTTGTTTGCACAGCCAAGAGGTTTCTTGTACATCTGATCAGATAAATCATCTACTGTCACCACCATTCAGTGCTGGTGTATTGGTGATATTTGGTAATATATGGGTGTGGCTGTTTGTTATCTGCATCTACACAAGTTGATTTATGTGAGGCGTTCTTGTCTTGTGATCTGATTTTGAGGTTGTTTCTTGCTGTCAAAATATTTGTTTTCCTCTCAAAAAAAAGTCTCAGAGAAAGGCAAATAGATAATATGTCTGCCAATGAAACAGTCCTTGACAGTCTTCACTAACAATGTGGATTTTCTGAGTTCTCCACCAGCCTACGACAGATACAGACACATCAGAAAGCCACACTGCTTTTTACTTAACTGGCAAAGAGAGATGACAGTGATAATGAGATGAGTTTTTTAAATGAGCCACTAAACACTAGTTAAATAAAGCCAATGACCAACACAGGGTCTGCCACAGTGTTTTATAGCACTTCACCTCACCTGACACAAAAAAAACGTCCATTAAGTTAATACACTTTTTAAAATTAAAACATAAATCTTCAGGTAAAAAAGAGTGGAGGCCTGGTTTCACACAGCAAATACCAGATATTTAATTGTAATATTAGTGTCACTGTTATGTCAAGATCTGAGCGGCTACTACCCCTGCGTAACCTTTTCCAGGTGAACCACTGCAACATATGCTAAGGGTCTAAAAGTGAACAGTCCACACCGCAAATCACCGAATAAAAATAATGGATAGTAACTGAAGAGATCACTTAATCAGACTTGTGTATATATAAATGTTGAAGACAGAGAATGATATTATGCTTTAGATACAGAGCATGTTTAAATGTCCAGAAAACCAATCTTCCCGTTTTTCACACTTCATGCAACAGGCCTACACCATACAATTACATCAACATTGTCCCCTTTATAGCAGTTGGAATAAAACTTAGTGTTTGACCAAATAATTCACCATTGCAGTGGAAATATTGTTTAAAATTCCACACAAGTCCCAGTGTGTGACGACTGAAACTGACTTGCACTTTTAAATCATTGACTGTATATAAAGATGGACTACATGACAGCTCCCCAAAAGTGAAGCCTAAACATCTCAATCGCCCCCTGGTGGCTGGCTGCAATATGGGTCATGAAGCCTGCACCGTCCGTATTAGTAACACGGGACACGGCCAAACTAAAAACTCAAAGTACATGTCAAATAAATTTTCCCCATATAGTTTCTGTCAATTAAGGTGACTGGTCGTTTTTCTTGGTTTTAAAGGGCCAGTGTGTAAAATGGGTTGAAAACAGTGACATCAGTGGTCAAATTCTAGATTGCAGGGCTCACTCGCTCACCCCTCCCGTCGGGCAAATGATGGTGGCCTCGTAGGGACAAAAAGCCTTGCGCACGAGTTTTTCAGGAGTAGGTCTATCCAGTGCCGTAGAATATATCTTCAAGGGCTCTGGGTCTATCTAGCAACGAAGTGAATGTTTATTTAGAAATCTAAGCCATGTTACAATATTGTAATGAATTCCTCACGAGCAGGAGACCAGAGGAGCATTCGGGAAAAAGGCCCGTTTATTTGAGCACTCCAGAAACTCTCCAGGGGATAAAAGACTCCGTCCCAAACTCTGACTCTTCTAGGTAACAGACACACTTCATAACTTTACACACATACTCGTTTATCATACCGAGTGGGGACCCCCTCCCCTCTCTGCTCCACCAATCTCCAGCCCGCACACTGACTGACAGCGTAGCCGGTAAACAGAGCTCAGCTGTTTATTTAGCCTAGCAATATCTCCGGACTATAGTAGCTGCAATGGACGACTTTGAATGCGATTTTGAAGAGTTTCTTGTAGCGGACACAGAGCCATACCTGTTTGAGCCGGAGCATACAGATGAGGAACTCCATGTGTTTGATGCTGAGCGGGCGAGAAGAGAGGCTGAATGCACAGAATGGGATTCGGTGCTACTGCTGCCATCGTTGGGGAGATATATCATCAGGAGGAAAAGCGCCGCAGAGAGTGCATCACAAGGAGTGAAGTTGCGTCTTCTTTTCCTCGCAGATGACGGTTCGGGTTCATTCTCTCCTGTTGCGTGGTAAGTGTGGTCCATTCGCAAACTTTATAACTAAAAAACTTTTCACTACTCTCTATCGACGAACTACTAACACTCTCTGCTGTTTCCTCCTCCTTCTTCCTTCCTTCCGCTGTCTTCTTTGGTTTATTTATACACGCGAAACGCGTTCTCTGGCTGGCTGGATTGTCCGCTCGGGCTGCCGTACATACATGGCGGCGCAAGATGGCGACCTCTCTAAAGCAAGGCCCTTGCTATATATATATATGTAAAAGCATGAGGCTACGAAAACCAAACAAATTTTATTTTATAGCGATTATACACTTGGATAAACATATTAATGGGTAGAATATTCAGATTCAGATTGACAATAAACCATGCCAAATATTACACACTGGCCCTTTAAGATATCTGGCCTTGCTGGAAGATACTGCAGCGCCTGCCTTCAGGAGGGAGCACATCTTCAGATACCGACATAACATGTTTCAACAGAGTTTGAAGAGGCTTATCAACCAATTCTGACTGCCAAGACATTCACTGATATGTGCATAGAAACAACTTCACCAGTTTCTCCATGATACACCTCTGGGCAAATGTATGTCCTCATATAAAGAAATGAGGGCGTGACAGTAAGCTGATTGAACATTGCAGGAATGCTCCTGTCAATATAGAATGATTCTGATTCACTAACATATGCACAGTAGTATGTACAAAATCAGCCGTGTGCATGTGGAATGAATCCAACATTAATAATGCACACACACCTATTTTTAGTGCAAAGAAAGTTCTACGCACTTATCAGTGAAGAAGGCCCACTGTTTTGTTGTTAGTCTGAATAATCCACCATAAAATAGTCCCCATAATAAATGTTATCTGGAGAAACATTTTTTTTAAAAAAAAAATGTAATTTATCAACCCAACCCTTTAAACCTCAACTGTGATGTAAAAACACACCCTGTAAAAACTCAAAATCTTTGCCAGACGGCTAAATCTTAAAAGGCTTAAAACAAATATCCTTGTGTTGTGGGAAGAAATATGAAAAGAACAAAATAATATCATAACACAAAAAAATAATGTCAATACAATACAACTTTGATTTCTGACTTTGAGATGGAAATACCAGTGTAACAGAGTAATAATTCAATATTACAGAACAAGGAGGAAAGAGATGAAGAAGTGCAGGAGCAGGCCCGGCTGTCTCCAGGGCAGAGCATCAGCTCCAGCTCCAGACATGATGACACAGAGGGATCCTCACAGTTACCTACTGCCACACATAGAAATGATTTTCTTCTTTTCTATATTTGTACTTTTGTTTTTACCTCACATTTTCCTGCTGCTGTTTTTATTTCAAAAGAAAGATTTAGAGATCTAGTTCATTAGCGATTGTTGTGATGGGATGTTGTAAATGGTGATTTTAAAGGACCCACATTATGCTCATTTTCAGGTTCATACTTATATTTTGGGTTTATAAGTATGAACCTGAAAATGAGCATAATGTGGCACATGTTTACATGCTTTAGTGTTCAAAAAACATGTTTTGCATAGTGTCTGAAACGTCTTTTTAAACCCCTCTCCCGAAAAAGCCCAGCCTGCTCTGATTGGTCAGTGTTTGCGGGTCTTCCACGTCTGTGCTCTGAGCGTCTCTCCACCATCATTGTAGCCGGGGAAATGACTGTGGTGGTACTTTCATCTTTATAAATGGAATTACATTGCAAGGCAACAGCGTGAGTCCATGTTTACTTCCTGTCAGCTGATGTCATTCACATGCACTGCAAAACTTCCCCACAGGAAATTTAAAGTGACCTAATCAGAGTGTGTAGGTTTTTAGTTTCCTTATGTTATTACTTACTGTGTATCTAGTTTTCATTTGACTTTTATGTTGTGAGATTGATAAATGAAATTGACTTGATTCACACACAGATAACTATTTTGACTTCTGTATCAACTGCATGCTCACAAATTAAGTGTTTTTAGTTTGCGGTCCCACTGTTTCCTTCTTTGTGAACACACTACATGTATTATGGACCTGGGATACAGTTGTGCTCTTAGCTCAAACATTTGGGTAGAGCCCAACTATTTGTTCGCCTAAAGTTTGTGTTCAGCCCTTTTGCATAATTTGTTACAGCGCCAGGAAATTGTCCAACATTGGTTACAGTTAGTTTCCTCTCTCACAACTGATAACTGCAAATGGAGCAAAGAATTGTGCAAACATTCAGTTTTCAGAGAGGCTGGTCTATCTGATCCTGCAGAGATCCAAGATAATAAAGCTAGAAAAGATGATGATTGGACTTTATCTTCAATTACTGTGGCATCTGTGGCAGTGTGATTCACTTCTGAGTATTGCAGCCAGTCAGTAAAACAAAAGACAATCTTACCCTTTCTCCTTTATTTCATCAGTGTCATGGCACACATCACATAAGGTTATGTCACAGGTTACATTTGGTCATAGTTAGCTCTACTAAGGCCTGACACCAAAGTGTTGCAAATATGTTCCTCTATTATACCAAAGTGACATGAAACTTCTCACTACATGTCCAGACAGAAAAAAATATAGACAAGATTTCTGTTTTCCAGGCCATGAATATGTAATACCCAGACTACTGAACATACTTTGTGGAAAGGATCTCTCTGAGGTTTGCCATCAGTGTGACATTGATAATATATATACTGATGTACAGTTATAATAAAACCTAACCAACAGTTCTTTGCACACATGGGACTATATAAATAAGTTGTAAACACCCAGATCTTCTCCCATCCTTGCATGGTGGCATGATAATAAAGTCTGTAGTGGATGATGAGTGTAACCATGGTGCCACTGATGGTTTGGGACTCCTAAACAGCCGAACATGTGGGTGTCGGTTTACCACAGAGGGGCTCTGGTCAGCAGCCCCTTCCAACTGTGAGAATCTGCCACCTGCAACAGAGCAGGACAACGGTGCAAATATGAAAGTGAAAAATAATGATGTGGAGTAAGAAGCACAGACTGCAGACTTGGAGAATATGAGGAAACATATCTTGGAAGTGTTTCTGAATTTGTTGCAGCTAAATACTGGGAACTTGTGATGTGATATTGTTTAATTAGCCTATGTTCTGTTTATGTTATGTTTGATCAAAATGACTCACCTGCATTCTCTTATGAAGAAATCTCAACTTCTGGTTGAGACATTCAATCTCCTGAGACAGGACAGAGATGCCATGGTCAAATGGATGTAGAGATGTATATCAATATAAAATACCTCTTAGTGCAGAGATACACAGATTGCTTTGCCCAGGGGTCACTTGTACAAATTGACAGGAGGTCGGGGTCGGTTAATAAACAAACATTAATCAGTATATATCATAAATGCAGTCACAACAGCCCTGCACAGTTCAGGAGTACGCAGCGTCTCTGGGGGCTCCTCCCCTGGGCCTTTTTATTGTAAACAAGCTCTGTTCGGATGCTTTTTTTAATGCGCTCTGGAAACTTTTTTACATTCAAAGTACAAAAAAATGCCACCCATTGGTTTGCGGACTCCTATTTTGAAGTGTTAAGTTTGGCATTTTGGCTGTCATCTTGGATTTTTGGAGCCAGAAGGGACAATATTTGGACAAGAGGGTGGAGCTAACCCTTACATTAGCTTCTATCTTAGTCAGCACGCTGCATTTACTGCTATGGTTAACTGTAATATTGCTAATACTAATGCTTTTTTTGCTAGTGAAAAAGACTTAAATCCGGTAAATAAAATGCTCTTACCAGAAAAACTAAACATCCAACTCTTTAGAGTATCTTTTTGTAAAACACCTAATGAGATTGTTAAGGCAATCAAAATGTTACAATTAACTTTAATGAACTGAAAACACATTGAAATAGTGACAGCTATGGCTATGCCTATACTATATGAATCTGGGACCAATATTGTCGCCGTGGCAGCAACTTGTAAATGGACGGCACCTACCTGTCACTCAAAGCAGCCGCACCCTTAATCATGCATAACTTTCAGCCTTCATAACATTTAAATGTTGTCATCTTGAACAAGGAAATTAGCTATAGAGACCAAAACTGTTTTTATGCTGGAGAAATTGTTTCCATGTTGTTCATCCATCCGATTCTCATGAACGCGTTATGTCAAGAGCACCTTGAGGGAATGTCTTTACATTTGGCTCAAGGACTAAGGGATTAACTGATTAGCTGTGGTGATCCAAGGTTAAAGGTCAAGATTGCTGTGATCTTGCATCCATGACATTCATGTGAACGCGATATCTCAAGACCACTTAGAGGGAATTTCCTCAAGTTTGGCACAAACGTCCACTTGGGCTTAAGGATGAGCTGATTAATATTTGGTAGTCAAAGGTCAAAGGTCAAGTACCCTGTGACCTCACAAAAATTCAAGAATCCATTTGCATTTCCAATATGATTACAAAATTTCACACCAATGTCTAATAGGATATAATGATAAAGTGTTGACATTTTATATCCAAAAGGTCAAAGGTTAAGTTCAGTGTGAAATCATGATGTTCTGCAGAAACACTTTTCGGGCCATTATTCAATGTCATATCTCAGGAAGAGATGGGGAGACATTTGGTCAGATACTGAATTGGTGACACTGACCTTGGATGTCCACCAACTGTGCTGATTGTATAGATCTTCTATGCTGCCTGGCTGAGGATGTGTGTGAAGCATCCTCGTTTTAAAATTTGTAGTTTCTATGCAGCAACATCCAGATTTAGAGCAGTATCAACCATCATGTCTACATATGAGTCTGGACAGAGTTCACGAAGGCATGCAACTGCGAAATGGTAATTCTAGTTTGTACCAGGCTGTAATCCTGTTTATTTCTGCTGTAAATTGGGTATTTTAAAATTTGGGAGCCTACAGGCATCACTTCTGGAGCCAGCCTCAAGTGGCCGCTCGAGGAAACCCAGTTTTTGGCACTTCAGTGTTGCCTTTATTTTTCGGCCCTGGAAGTTGCTGCTTGGGTTACACTCAAAAGCATGGCTGTGTTAAGGTTAATGTTGTCTTCACTGTTGTAGACAGCCCAGGAGAAACTTAAATACCTGGCTTAGTTTTTCGTCGCGCCTGAGTTTGATCTGAGGTAGGAGCTCCTCCAGTCTCTGAATCTGTAACAAGACATACAATCTAAACTCATGCTCTGGCAGGTGAGACAACTTTATGATCCAGACAAGAAAGAGTAAATTGGTAAAGTAGAAATTAATATATGTAAAACAGGCAAACCTGATTCTGTGCTGTCCACAAAAACACTCAACTATGAATCTTTCCGTGAAAAAAAATTGAAATTTTAACAAGAAGAATTCTGCTTATTAGTTACTGTGTCTCACCCTCCTGTCAATAGTCTGTAGCCTGGTCTTCATGCTCTTGTTGATCACGGTCATGGGGATGGTTCTGGGCTTGGGATGCACTGGGAACAGAAACATTGTGACAAGTTACAGACATCAAAAACTTGCCTTTGCTTCAGGCTGAATTTATGTTTCAGTTGTGTAAGGCTAAATCAGCTTGACTAATAACATATTCAGGCACAAGTAAGGGAGCACCATTACATTTCTGCAGCGACTGGTGTGTTTTGAATACAAATGAGAATACAGCAGTATTTAAGAAGCTTTAGAGGTGCTTGTTACTTGGTGCTTTTCTGTGATCAGTGGTGTGTAATGTAGAAGCCCTACTGGCAGTTCCCTGTCCAGACTTTGACTCACAGTTTCAGAAAACACAGTCAAAGAGAGGCAAGTCCGTTCTTACCATGCTGAAAGATCCTCACTACCTCAAGCACATAAGGCCTGTGGTGAAAAACATGTCACCAGTTGACAACAGTAAGTGCTTGATAAATGAAGAGTATGCACTGAATACAGAGTTATACAATCAGAGACTCCTTACATGTGTTTGCTGTTAGCAGGGATCGAGCTGTTCAGAGGGATCAGACAGCCACGGTGGTTCCTTATCTGCAAATACATCAAAGCCCAAGTGACAATTTCAGCTACAACCAAAGATGGATTTTTCTTTCTATATTTATTAATATTCTACGGACATACACGTTGCCTTCAAAGATTCAGATATTGGCCTGCATCACAAACATGAGGATAAAGGAGTCGTACCTTGAAAACGACATCAGAGGAGTTTAGCCCAAAGGTAGTGGTGATAATCTGAAAAGAGAAAAAATATCAAAAGGTATAATTTCAAATATATGTTTCAGTTGTTTCATTTACCTTTTTATAAACTGTCTTGGAAATTTTTATTAAAATTTTGACTTTTTTTATATATTCATAATTATATTAAATAGCAAAACTAAAACATACTGTGCGGGTACAATAATAACAGCAACAGGCAGACTACTTGCACACCTGTATGATCATGGTGACCTCAGCTGCTGGAGGAATGGACACTTCACGAAGGGCCACCACTCTGTTGTCTGCCACAGATATAACATTCCATAATGATAATAATAATAATAATAATAATAATAATAATAATAATAATACTAATACTAATACTAATACATTGGATTTATATAGCACTTTTTAGGATACTAAAAGACGCTTTTGGACGCTGCTGGAGGAAAGTTTCTCTGTGCTCACTTTCAATATTTCTATTTCAGATGTGAACACATCATGAAATCACAACTACTGGAATCTATTTACGTTGTTACAGTAGATGTCAGTCAGCACTCCCTCCGTTTGGAGGAGCAGGCCAGAAGCTAAGCAATGTACTGCTGTGGAGGGGTCAGCAACAAAACCTAATTTAGCCACCCTAAAAGAAGTCCCACATAAAAACATCAATATGAATTTAAGTGAATGCTGTAGAGTATTTTCCCGGCTTTACCTTATTGCCAGATGTTGATATTCAATGGGCAACTGAAGCCCATATATCACTATTATATCACTCTCTTCAAAGCAAGACTCCATTGAGAAAACAGTCATTGAACATTGCTGAACAGAGGTGATGCTGATTCACTGCTGCTTCAATCAGTGAGTTTGTTTGTCTTATTGAGTGATTTTGGTGTTTAAAAGGGCTAGTTCAAGTTCACCAAAGTCACACAATGACACAAACAAAGTAACTGATCAAGGCAGGGGTAGACCAGCAGCTCCTGTGTTCAGCGAGCCAAAATTAATGTTTTTGCCAATGGAGTCTGGTGGCTTTGATGAGAGCATAGATGGGGAACTGAAGCTGATGACGGCTTCCCGTTGAATGTTGAAAATACTCTCAAAAAAAAAAAAAAAAAAGCATCTTCATAAATTCTTAAGAATCTTTAATGTGGTAATATAACTGTCCTGTGGGGGAAAATCCCCAGATCAGACATAAGTGTTTATATGTCTTACAGCCAGTATTTTAACACTTACACCTTAATATTTGATGGATTATTACAAAAACTCTTCATCATTCACTTATCAGCATTTAAATGATAATGACTTTTTGATGACCTTGTTTCCTTCTGATTAGACAGTGTGAAACTTGTGACCCTTTCTTAATGACTTGTGAACACAGATCTGAACATTTATTATTGACTCACCAGCCAGAGATTTCTCACAACATGGCAGCCTAATAGCTTTTTTTAAAATCATTTATTAATCAATTAAACGCAATCACTTGCAACCAAAAACACGTAGAGTCACACATGGAGCTGGCAGGAATGATTCTATTTAACAATAATCCCATATTCAGATTAAACAGGGTTTTTACTCCCTCTCTGAATCACTTTACTGAATGTGAGATGAGGGCTGCAGCCAGTATGATGGGACTCAGCAGTCAGATACAGCTGCTGCTCTCCTCTTTGACCATCTGTGGATAAAAGCGTCACTAACTACACCTGAACATTTACTGAAGTAATAAGAAAAGTTATTAATGTACGAGTAATGTGAGTATGCTGGGTTTATACCATATCCATGACAGAAACAGGAGCGCATCATCTCCATTCAGTCTTCAATGGGTTAAAGAGACTGGTTGCCATGGGCACGGACGCACAGACCGAGTACATCAGTGGCGGAAAAATAATCGATGACTGATCACAAAGTCGAATAACTTACAGAAACCTACGAACCGTTTTTGTCAAGTTGTTTCAGAGCGATCCAGACTTTTGATGCACGCGGTGATTTGTCAAAACTGACGTCAGACATCTTCATCATCCCAGCAGCAGGACGAGACACCAGGGTAGCCTAACTGCGACATCCGGTAAGGGGCTTTCAAAATAAAATAATCTCTACACTCCAGTGTGACAGTAATGGAGTGTAAAGCTGGCGCTGCAGTTTAGATGACCTTCTGTATATCTGTATAGGCCATCATGCTGGGGTTGGCAGGAGGAGTGACATCTTTAAATAGGCTGTACCTATGATAGTCAGTAAGTATGCATATTAAAAAACACTTGATTTGTGAGAGTGCTGTTACACTGTCCCACAATGCAATGCACAGTGACAGAGCTGTTTGCAGCTGGAAACATTTTGAAGAGTGAAGCAGTTCCAGGAAGATCTTTGAAAACAATAATAAAAAAGTATTAAAATATTTTTAAAAAAACAGCTAAAGAAAACAACTTTTTTTCTTGGCAGTAACATTACAAGGTCTCAGTTTTGTATACATCAGTGCACACATTTCATCATTCCCCTATCAAAACAAATGGTAGAGTGTATGATTTATTGTAAACTTAACTGCAAAATCAGAATACTATGACAACGCAGGCTATAATTATTAAGTAGTATGCAAGCAGCAACACAGAAATGCCAAATTCTTTGAAGGGATCCAGAAGCCAGACCCCCTACTTTACAGCAGAAATAAACATGTTTACATCCTGGTACCAAAATCAGTTTTGCTCTCTGTAACTAATTTACCCCTTCATGACAACTGTACTTGGTTGAATATTTTTTTATAACTCACAAGTTTCTATTTTATTAAGGCTTAAAGTTAAGTGTAATTAAGGGCAGGCTGCTTTGAGTGACATTGGCTTCTCAGTCCAAATCCATCCCTCGCTCCTCGCAGTGGTCACTTCTGGCTCCAAAAACACAAGATTTCAACAGCAGAGATGCTGAACTTGAAGCTTCAGAACAGGAGTCCACAAACCAATATGTAACTGGGCAGGAGCAATTCTTTTTAATCTTTCTATACTTCAGTAACATTTTCAAAATACCACTTTCACCTGTAATGGAGAACAGTATTTTACCTGTGCTGTATACACTATTTTAGATTACTTCCTCCACTAATGGTGAAATATAAGATTATCTTTGAGTGTATGACATGGGTGTGATCATAGACCGTGGAACCGGGGGGGCAGGGGGGCCATAGCCCGGGTAACTTTTGTACTTTGACATAGAGGGCTGCATTAGGATTGGGTCCCGCCGGGTCCCGCGGGTCCCCATTAAACAGTAGAAGAAGAAGAAAAAGAAGAAGAAGATGTAGCCTAGCGACAGGATGTCAACACAGGAACTTGGTGCACATGCATGAGCATTTCCACTCCATATTTATTCATAAATGGACGAATATGCCCTGAACCAGCTTTCATACCAATTTGCCGCTTGCTCCACCTGTCTGTCTGTCTGTCTGTCTGTCAGCTCCATCTGTCATGAGACAAACATGAAAGAAGACGTGCAGTTTATTTTGTTTCACCGGAGACGAACTGTCATTATGAGCGACTATTACGTACGTCTGCGCGCTCTTTATAACTCACTGTGTGAACCTCTGTTGCATAATAGAGATTTGCCCCCTCGTAATTTTTAACCGCTCCCTCAGTAACTTCATCCTGGCGCCGGGCCTGCCTTAACTCCAATCACTGCGTGATTATATAAAGGTAGAAAAATAAATAAATATGGAGGAAGAGAATAGAATATGAAACAGCCTTTATTTCATTAAAAACTAAATGAAAACAACGAAATAGGAGCGCTATTCTTGACCAGTGCGTCAAAAGACATGCAGACCGGGGAAACGAAACAAACAACCACATGAATCTCTTTATTAATAGCCTATAAAATGACGTGTTTTCTCCTGCGGGACGGGAGAAGACACAAAATCAATGCGTCTCTATTATTGTGCGGGCATAAATTCTCAGAGTTTTGCGGGAGCGGGCGGTAATGGTCAGAAATTCAGCGTTCTGGTTACTTTTCAGTAACTGCGCAGCTGCGCTTGTTTTGTTGTTGTTGTTTGTGTGTGTGTGTGCGCGCGGCTCTGCACATCAATCTGATATGAGTGCTGACTTGTGATGATAATGAATATGATGTTGATTTAGATTCAAGGCAGCAAGATGAGTTTTGGTTGTGGTTGTGGACTGGATGTACTTTGTTGTTTGCAATAGTTTCATCTGTGCGTTTATGTGTAAATAGGCTTGGCCTGTGGTGTGTGAATGTTAGAGTGGGATCAGAGGGGTTAATCTGAGCAAGCATGTGTGCGTGTTCATGTGTTTACAGTGCCTTGAAAAAGTATTCATACCCCTTGAACTTTTTCACATTTTGTGACCTTACAACCACAAACTTGAATGTATTTTGTTGAGATTTTATGTGATAGACCAACACAAAGTAGCACATAATTGTGAAATGGAACGAAAATGATATATGGTTTTCAGAATTTTAAGCGAATATAAATCTGAAAAGTGTGGTGTGCATTTATATTCAGCCCCCTATACTCTGATACCCCTAAATACAATCCGCAATCAATTGCCTTCAGAAGTCATCTAATTAGTAAATAGAGTCCACCTGTGTGTGATTTACTCTCAGTATAAATACACCTGTTCTGTGAAGGCCTCAGTGGGTTGTTAGAGAACACTAGTGAACAACAGCATCATGAAGACCAAGGAACTCACCAGACAGGTCAGGGATAAAGTTGTGGAGAAGTTTAAAGCAGGGTTAGGTTATAAAAAAATATCCCAAGCTTTGAACATCTCAAGGAGCACTGTACAATCCATCATCCAAAAATGGAAAAAGTAGCCTACCAAGACATGGCCGTCCACCTAAACTGACAGAGCGAGCGAGGAGAACACTGGTCAGAGAAGCAGCCAAGAGGCCCATGGTCACTCTGGAGGAGCTGCAGAAATCCACAGCTCAGGTGGGAGAATCTGTCCACAGGACAACTATTTGTGCACTCCACAAATCTGGCCTTTATGGAAGAGTGGCAAGAACAAAGCCATTGTTGAAAGAAAAGCATAAGAAGTCCCGTTTGCCACAAGCCATGTAGGGGACACCGCAAACATGTGGAAGAAGGTGCTTTGGTCAGATGAGACCAAAGTTGAAATTTTTGGCCTAAATGCAAAGCGCTATGTGTGGCGGAAAACTAACACTGCTCATCACCCTGAACACACCATCCCCACTGTGAAACATGGTGGTGGCAACATCATGTTGTGGGGATGCTTTTCTTCAGCAGGGACAGGGAAGCTGGTCAGAGTTGATGGGAAGATGGATGGAGCTAAATACAGGGCAATCCTGGAAGAAAACCTGTTGGAGGCTGCAAAAGACTTGAGACTGGGAAGGAGAGTCATCTTCCAGCAAGACAATGACCCTAAACATAAAGCCAGAGCTACAATGGAATGGTTTAGATCAAAGAATATTCATGTGTTAGAATGGCCCAGTCAAAGTCCAGACCTAAATCCCATTGAGCATCTGTGGCAAGACTTGAAAATTGCTGTTCATAGACGCTTTCCATCCAATCTGGCTGAGCTTGAGCTATTTTGCAAAGAAGAATGGGCAAAAATTTCAGTGTCTAGATGTGCAAAGCTGGGAGAGACATACCCCAAAAGACTTGCAGCTGTAATTGCAACGAAAGGTGGCTCTACAAAGTATTGACGCACGGGGGCTGAATACAAATGCACACCACATTTTTCAGATATTTATTTGCTTAAAATTTTTAAACTATGTATCATTTCCGTTCCACTTTACAATTGTGTGCTACTTTGTGTTGCTGGATCACATAAAATCTCAATAAAAAACATTTAAGTTTGTGGTTGTAAGGTGGCAAAATGTGACCAGTAATCAGTTTAGTCCAGTTTAGTCTTTATAGTCTCATATTGTCTTGCAGCATGGCAAAAGGCACATCTATTAGTAAAACAGAATGAAATATAGCTACAAGCAGTACCACTGATTCAAGCTCTTTCTGGGCCAACAGAAGGAAGCAGCTCAAATCAGTGCTGCAAGTGGCAATGCCTTACAAAGCTGAGCAGAGTCATTTCAGTTGGTTTCATTTTGTGGAAGGAAGGAGACCAATTACAAACTTGTTCCATCACTACATTATATGCAGGGTTTCTATACTTGCCCACTCCAGGTCCCACCTTTTACTCCCCTGTCACCAGATGTGAAAGAAACTCGGTTTGCACATTTAGTGCAGGATTTCTCTAAGGTACAGTGTTGCCTCTGGATAACATACCCATTTTTGGCTGTTTACAATACACCCTCAATTATGTTGCAATACTTTAAAAAAGACCCAGGACCTAAGGAAAACCAACAACACTGTTTATATGGTCACATGACTTTCTGAAGGCCATGTTGAGTCCCTTTTTGGGGGCCTTCCACATTTGGTTCAGCTCCATCAACTCTCAACACAAAAATGGTCTGGAAACATTTTCTGTCATTTTACAGTCCAGAAATTGGATTCACAATAACAGATAAGTAAAGTTTAATTTTTAACTATTTAATGTACTTTATTTGATAAATAATTAATAGTAAATTGTTAAAATGCACAAGTTGCCTTGAAGCAGCATCGTACCATTATGAAATACCCACCATGCCTTTTTTTGGTATTGTGTAGGCCTATTAGGTTTATATACTGCTCAAAAGTGTAAAAGTCATCAACATTTTCTTTTTATCTCTGCAGATAAACCTAGATACATTTAATAATGTCAGTGGTAATACAGTCCAGGCTGTTACACTGTATAGTCTACTATAACCGTGCACTTTGTGAGTTCTCTCAGCAGAGCAGACTGTATGTTTATATTTTACTCACATTTTTCTTTACAGAATACAGAATAAATGCAATATCATTCTGTGACTCTTCAAAGAAGGAGAGGGTAAGAATAGGATTCCCAGTTGATATTAGTGAGGACAAATCAGAATTCATTAGTCTGGAAGACAACAAGCTGCTATCAACCCCACAGCAACACAACTAATGTTGGTGGCATAGTCTGTCAGCAGTAACACACCAGGACACTGAAAACAGAGTACATGATTGCCAGTTATTGGGCCAAGTTTAGATGATATACACGTTATAGAAACAGACATGGAAATATATATATTTAGAAAGCCACAATCTTAGCTTAATTTTGAAATATGTGTGTATATATGTACATATACTTATAGCCTATACATCTGGTACGGACATACCAGGGAAGGGTTGAAAGAGGTATTAGTGACACCTTGTGTGTGGACAAGGAACTGCACCCTTTGTTTTGGAGGAAGGACGTGAACAAACCGGAGAAACTTCAAGTCTGCTCGATAAGGAGCAGAAGTTTAGATCCAGATGGCAGCACAGGAGGAATTCTTCGCAGGTAAACAACACGATTTTAAGTGCTGTTAACAGTGTCTGCTGTGTTTGTGTGCGCATGTGTTGGACATTAAGCATCCGGAATGTCGCGAACAATGAAGGCCTTGTTATGCAAAAGTTGAGTCCACATCATTCTGCACAGAGCAGATGACACAGCAGGCTGTATGCAGGCGATGACATGCATATACGCTTTGTACTGTGAAGTAGTTCTCCTACAATTCTGATAGTGTGAAAACTATTTTTTCAGCGTGCTCTAACACATACCAAGATCACTTTTATTGCACGTGTTCACTTGACTAAAGGAGATCAACATGTGTCTGTTTTATTGAATGTTACACAACATTTATGGTGCACACAGGTATTCCTAAGATCCCATACAGACCCGATGTTGGGCCGAGTGAGGTCATGTGCTTCAGACACTACAATGCAGAGGAGGTAGGTCACACACACACACACACACACACACACACACACACACACACACACACACACACACACACACGCTACAGAGATGTTCATTAGGATACATACTGCGTACCTGATGTGTTCCTCTGTCCAGGTGCTGATGGGGAGGAAGATGGAGGACTGGCTGAGGTTCTCCGTTTGCTACTGGCACTCCTTCTGTGGCACTGGTACTGTAGCAACAGGCCAACACATATTACTCATCAGTCTGTAATATGGGGATCAAGCGTGACCTAATGAACAGGCTCTTGTAAACATACATTTACAAACACTGTCATTCTATTGTCTTAGGTGTTGTTATAGTTTCTACATCTTTTTAGATTCTTATTTTAAATAAACATGTCTCTAAACAAGACCAACAGATATTATGTTCTTTTTTAGGAGCTGATCCTTTTGGGTTTATGACCCTCCACCGACCCTGGAATGAAGGGACTCCTATGGAAGCAGCCAAGAAGCGACTCCGGGCTGCTTTTGAGTTTTTCACTAAGCTTGGTGTGAGGGGACTTACCTTAATTTTACAATGAAAGTCACAGTTACACATAGTTGATTTAATGTTGTAGTGTGTCTGCATTGTGACCTCTGCTTGTTTTCACAGGTAAAATATTACACATTTCATGACAGGTAATTGAAATTTTAAATTTTTTGAAAGGATTCAACCCATCTTTTTTATTGTATTTATTCTCTGGGAATGTATAAATAAACAATTTTTACTTTACATGTAGGTGAAAAATAGAATTCTGTCAGTGTTTTTTGTTCAGGAAGTTTTTTTACTGGGAGCCAAATTACAGGTTCTACAGTATTCTGAACAGTATCCATCCTCTGTTTTCTACAGGGATATGGCACCTGAGGGCTCCACCCTGGAGGTGTCCAACAGGAATCTGGATGAAATAACAGACCTGGCTCTCCAGCTGCAGAACCAGACCGGAATCAAGGTGCTGTGGGTGACCTGCAACCTCTTTGCACACCCAAGGTCAGTGTTTTATTCTGACAAACTGATTAGTGCATCCTGAGGGTTAGCAGGGAAAGAGGTTCCTGCTCAATTAGGCTGCAAACATAAAAAGCATCTTGATAAATATATTTATTCATGTGACAGATACATGAACGGTGCAGCCACCAACCCTGACTGTCACGTTCTGGCCTACGCTGGCGCTCAGGTTAAGAAGGGGCTTGATATTGCCAAGAAGCTGGGTGCCGAAAATTTTGGTATGACTGACTTGATGGTGTCACTGTGTCTAAAATATTGATATGCTCCTTTAATGCAGCAGATTTGCTACATCATTGTATATTTGTCTCCTCAGTGTTTTGGGGAGGAAGGGAAGGTTTCCTCTCTGTCCACAATACTGATGTTGCTGCAGAACTGAAGCACATGGCCAACTTCTTCAAAATGGCTGTCAGTAAGTGAGCACATATTGGATTGTTCCCAGAGTTTTGGTCAGGATGTGTCACACTTTCAGTTTCATATATATGTATATTTGTCACCAGGGTACAAAGATGAGATTGGGTTGAAGTGTCAGTTTCTTATTGAACCCAAGCCTAAGGAGCCCTGCAAACACCAGTATGACTATGGTAAGGATTGCCTTAACAAATGTGATTTGAAATCTTACAGTCTTAATGATGCATTTCATGTCACTTTCTCCTATAGATGCCATGAGTGTTATAGGATTCCTTAAGCATTATGGTCTGGAGAGTCACTTTAAGTTGAACATTGAGCCCAACCACACCACCCTGGCAGGACACTCATACGAACATGATGTTGTCATGGCGTCTGCGTGAGACATTTTACTTGATATCTATGCGAGCACTGTTGCAAAAATGTTTGCACATTCACAGCGTCTTTACCACAACAACCATTTTACATTGTGTATCATCTTTGCTTGCTGGTGGACAGGTTTGGCATGCTGGGTTCAGTTGACTCAAACACTGGCTCTCCTGACCTGGGGTGGGACACAGACCAGTTCCCCATGGACATCAGGAACACCACCTTGGTCATGAAGGTGAACTAAGTTCTCTCTAAGTTCTCTCTTCTTTAATTTGTAACAAGTTTATTGACAATGATGTTTGTGAAGGTGACATTGACTATGTTTACATGCACACAATATCCTGGTCTGTGGCCTTATTCCAAAAGAGATAATATTCCCAGCAAGGCGTTTATGTGCCTAATAAAGAAAATGAATAATCCACTAATATTCCTGTTTGCAGGTGTTGATGTCCCGACATGTTGTTTCTTAGTGTTGAAGAAAGATTTTTTCACTGTAGCCTCATCCAACAGTTTGTATGGTATCCAATGAAAATGCACACACAATGGTGCGTTTGAAATCCTATGAATTTGCGCCCATGAATGACGTTACGTACCTTAAGGTTAAATTACACTCTTAACACAAAGTTAAAGAGGTTGGGTTTAGGCAAGTAAAGTTACTGTGGTTATGTTGAGACACATGTTGACGATGTGCCTGAAAATGACTTCAACTTCACTCAAAGTTCACAATGTTCTGAACACTGGTCTCCAGGGAGAGAGTCCTGAGGGAAAGTCTTGTTTTGTGATCCCAGCCTGCCTCTGTACGAGACCGCTTCCCTTTTTATTCTTTACTCCCATCAGTGCATTGGCCTCATGTTTACAGCCCTCTGAAATACGTGGGTTTTGCACAAATTAGTGAGTCATCATTACGTGGGATATGTACAAATTTTGGTGCATTACTTTTTGTAGGAGAATTAACAAAGAGTGCATGAGAACAGCCTGACTTGTTCGACCGTGAGACCACAGCCAACCTCTTTCCCAGCTGGCCACCAGCGTCATTAGACATTGATATTTTGTTGAATATAGGTTGTGATGTCGGGTGACCAAAATTCAATGTCAGGACAACGTCTAATGCCAACATCAATTTGACGTAGAATATTGACAACAGATGATGTTGATATTTTGTTGGTTTTAAGTTGTGTTTTTAAGTAACCAAAATCTAACGTCTTCCAGACGTCTAATGTCAACATCTAGTCGCGAGATAAGGACACCAAATCCAGTGTCTGCAAAATGTATTAATTTTAATGTCAACACAATGTGAAATTCTAATGTCAGTAGAAATTTTAAATATTGTCAACTCAGTCTTGGAGAAGATGGGTTTGCACATCAGCTTTCCTTTGTGGGTTAGGGTTAGGGTTAGGGTTATTGAAACCAAGATTTACAGCTGCCGACGTGAGACTTCCAACTTCTTTCTGATGTCGTATTAACATCCAGCTGGATTCATTTCTTCAACCACCCTCTTGAAAAGGTTGCTGTTGCGATATTTGCATGTATCCAAAAACCTGTTGATATCCAAGTTGTTCAAAAGTAGGTGTGCTTCTCCTTCTGACCAGAAATGTGGGCTTTTCTTTTGGGTATGCATCTTTACTCCAGCCTTGCAAATTCTTGGTGAGTTGGTTTGTGTACAATGCATCCATGACAACGCACAGAGCTGACCATGAACAGGTAAGAGACTGTGTGTTGCAAACTGTGCTAAAACCCCCCAGTGAGACATATATCAGCAATTCCCCACATGTCCAAATAGAAAAAACTCTAAATTTGGAACAAGGCCTAATTCAGAATATTCAAACAGAATATGCTTTTACATGACCTGTATCAACTCAGAATATTGCCATATTCTGAATAATAGTGGAATAATAGTGTGCATGTAAATGTAGTCAGTGTCTGAACACTGTTGGATAAGGGTACAAGAAAGCTATAATTGCTAATAAACCTACCTAGCAGTATTGATTCATTTTTTTGGCCACTCTGGGAACAAGCTCATTACCACTGCATAAAATTGATATGGTGAATGTGTTAGCAAACACTTTACCATTTATGCATCCAGCATAAGAGCAGTGTTAGCATTCATGTGGAGTTGTGTTTCTGTCCACATGGCGAATGTTATTATTAACTCTCTGTTTGGCTCTGTTTTGGTCTCCACCAGCTCGTAAGAAAAATATGTGCATATCAGCAGCTAACATTATATGCTCCGCTAAGTTCTCCAGCTAGCCGCTAACTTTTTCTTTCTGCTGTCTTGTGCTGAAAAGGTGAGGTACAGTAAAATGGGTTGGTCTGAACTTTTTTGTTTAAACCAGCTGTCTTTTGTGTCAGGGAAAATTTAACAGGGAAGTTGTTGGCTGGAAAACCAAAAATATAAACATAAAATAGCTTAAAAGCTCTGTAGAGCTGAAGAAAAGAATCTCTGATTTTCTTTGGTGTGTTCATCATCAGGAGGGGACCCTGTTCACAATACACATTGTAATTTGATTTGTTAATACAAAAATATTGATTAGAGTAGCTTTAATGTGAATATAATTGGCCATTGCACACTGACTTACAATAATCACACAGATTACCAATTTTTTTTAAAAAATAAGCAAATAGATATAAATTAGAAGAGAGATTTGAAATGACTTCTTTAGCTCACTGTGCTGTACAAGATGACTGTAGATCAGGACAGTAATACAGGGACCTAGTTATTGTTATTCTCATAGTTAGTGTTTAACATTTTCCAGACCATCATTGAACAAGGTGGCCTGCAGCCAGGGGGCCTGAACTTTGATGCCAAGGTGCGCAGGGAGTCCACAGACCTGGAGGACCTGTTCATCGCTCACATCGGAGCCATGGACGCCTTTGCAAGAGGGCTCAGAAATGCTGTTCGCATTATTGAGGACGGGATCATGGCTGGCATGGTGAAGGTATGTGTGTTACTCATGTAAATCACTGTTAAACTGAGCTAATTTTACAGACACAGTATTATTAGGAACCATCCTACATTGTGTCTGGTGTCTGACTGGTTATGTGTGATTCAAACAGGAGCGATACTCGAGCTTCAGTCATGGCATCGGACAGAAAGTGGAGGATGGTTGTGCCTCTTTGGAGGAAATGGAGGTAAGACTATTAGAAACTTGTTTATTTAGCTAATGATACTTTTGCACAACCATCTATTTTGTCCTATAGCTTCTCTCTATAATTCTGCCTTTATAATTAGTTTGAGTTTATTAATCTAACCTCACCTATGCATTTCAACCTGCTGAAACTATAACCAGCAGTACAGTGCAAACCTCTTATAATGATCACGTCTATCCAGGTCATATATATCACTGTGAGAAGATGATTACTATAACAGATTTTTTGTTTATAGTAATCTGTGATCTCTCATGCAGATTACCATCTAATTGACATTTGTATGTTTATTCCATGAATATAAAGTAATTAAGCAGACAGATCTGCAATTTACTGACTTGAATAGTTTCCAAATACAGTACAGCTGTTGGGCTTCCTCGTGACCGGCATTATCAATCCATTATGAGAGTGGCTTCAACTACAGATGCTTTCATTGTGCGTATTTGTTTTCTGTCTTAATCAGCAGCCATTACTGTTTCTCATTGTTTAAGTAGATCACACAAGGTAGCCTGAGGATCCCAAGTTTTGCTGCTGCATTTTGTTGGCTTGTTTGTCATTAGCTTTGAGGAGACTACATTTCTGATGAGGGAAATTTACTTTCTTTGTCCTGCATGCTCTTAATTTTTTTTTTTATAATTAGTTTGTTGATTTTCAAAATTTTGACACAAACAACACAAATACAAGTCACCTGCCCCCCACCCTCAGAAATGAACAGTACAAAAAAACCCAAACTCTTATAGGTAGTACGACCAGCATAAAGTACGTGTACACAAATGTTGTTTGTCCAACCCATTACGAACAAGTATCTATACATACATGCAAACACTTTAGGCTATTCTGGATACATAGGGCATGAATGGTTGCCATGTTTTATCAATGATTACAAAGCTGAGGGAAACACTGTATCTCACTCTCGCCATGTATAACAAGTTGGTGATTTCTGCCAACCAGGTCTTAAAAGAAGGCAAATCCTCAGTTTTCCAAAGACTTAAAAGATTTGTTTTTGCCAAAACCGTGCTGCATACACATGATTTAAATCCTTTAAATTTTCTCTCATATATTTTCATGTATGAAAAGTCACACAATTTACATAGTAAGAGGACTACTTGATTACTATCAGCCAATTATTTAATAGCAGTAGGAATAATTCTGGCCCAAGCTTCTTGATCACTATAAGTGGTTTCCACTGTATTTGTGAGTACTGCTTTTAGGCCAGTCAGTGGGGTGTTTGCATTTTAGACTTTTCTCTGTGTGTTCGTTCAGGAGGTTACCAGTGTGTATATTGCCTCAATTATAAAGTGAGTAGACATCAATAGTAAGAAGAGATGATGGTCTCAAATATATATGGGTATGTGTTTTGTTTTCTCAGGCCTACATCAAGCAGAACGGCGAGCCCAAAGTCACATCAGGGAAGCAAGAAAAGTATGAATCCATCTTTAATCACTACATATAATAAAAGCATGCTGTAGGACATGGTAACCTTTGACCTTAGAGAGAAGCTGCTTCAGTCATTGCGACGGACCACAAATAGAGTGAACATATTATTAATCCCATGAAGAACTGAGTTTATTTGCAGTTGTTTCACTAACTAAAAAGTACAAATACAGATGCTGAACACTGCAAGTAGAGAGCTGAAATATTAAAGTGTCTGTCTGGAATCTGTGTATTGTATGTATTTGTGGCGCTGTTGACATATCATCTGTCATCTGATGCACTGAGAGGCTATATTCACATTAGGTGATGATTGTTGATGTTCACTGTGCAATAAAAACCCAATTTTCACAATGCAGTTGATGAGTCATCATGTTTATCTTGAAGCCTAAATCCTTCACAGTACACCTTCAAATATGGGCTTCAAAATCTAACAATTCATTCCGCAGTCTTAGTGGATACATGTGCAAATTAGTTTCTCAATTTCCCAAATTCTGTTTATTGTTTACTTTAAATATAGAAGAAAATGTAAAGGATGTTTTAACAGGTTCTTGACCTTTGTTATGGCTTATTTTTATTGCTGTACTTCAGAAAATCCTGTGTGTGTGTGTGTGTGTATATATATATATATATATATATATATATATGGTCTCTTTGCCTTGTTTCACATGTTACAAGCACTGACTAGTTATTTAATGCACACAACACTGCACATTAATAAATGCTAAAATCTAGATTTCTGAGATGTATCAAGATTTTCTCCGTATTAACAACTTGAGTTGCCATGGTAACAGCTTGCTATCTTGAGATGGAGCAAGAGAGCAGCTGTGATATTTACCAGGCAGACTGAAGGATGGATCAGGTTTACAGCACAGAGTGACTTCTCCTGTCAACCATGAACGATCTTTGCAGCAGGTCCACCTCTCATTTAGCCTCTGTGTGTAAAACATGTAACACGCACCTTTCCACTGACATCACATCATACTACCATCCTGCCAGCCGACTGTCCAATCAGCGGCCGAGGAAAGGCCCAGTGCCTGTGCGGCCGTCCAATGGGCGGATAGCGTGAGCTCTGCTCACCGTCACGTCACTCCTGATTGGATGGTTGAACTGTGGAGGAGGCGGGAGGTGAAACCAACCAATCCGAAGTAGTGCGTGTTTCTCATTATCATAAACTATTCAGCAGCATCCCTCCGACTGTCTGTGAGCAAGTTATCAGGAGTTACAAAGGTAAATCTTTGTTTTGGCTCGGCTGGCTTATTTTTGGAGCACCTGAGAAACAACATCAAGAGTCATTAATGATTGCATAGTGAGTTTCTGCCAGCAAAAAAAAATCCGTTTCTCAGCAGTGCTTTCACCATCTAATTAATTTTTTTTAAATCATATTTTTTTATATACTTTTTTTTTAATTAAAAAAAGATGTGGACTTTTCTGGGAATAGCCAGCTTCACATACCTTTACAAAAAGTCCAACTCAGTCTTGGGTTTGGCTCACAGAGAGCTTGTGATGGCCGCAGTCTTATTTCTGACAGTCGGGCTGCTGCTGTCCTATGTCAGGTATTTCCACAGCCAGAAGCTCAGTGTCTCTCAGGTGTTTCATTTGCCGCTGATCCTTTTGTCTTATGTGCCTGTTATCAACCATTTAATCCCCCAAACTTCAACACAGAGGAGTGAGAAAGCAGAGAACAACAGTAAACAGGTAAGAAAACTCATGTGGATACATGCTAGCCTAATCCTGTGAACAAAGGACAAAGACAGAATAGAAAAAAGATGAGTAAGCATCGTTTTCCATTTGATTTATCAGTAATTTATCATGCATATTTTTTTATTTGGTGATTTAACTCTTTGGAAAAACTTGTGGCTTCTTTTTCTCAAATTTTATTTCTGAACTAAAGATTTAAGTGCTTTACATATTTATGTGCATTCCTATATCCAAAGACTACAATTGGATTAAAAAAGACAGCTGATTATTTGATGAAGTATATTTTTATGTATTTATTGCATTTTCCAGTGTTTGCCCTACAGTCCAGTTTAGTCTGGACTCTACACTGTGTGTAATGACGCTCTCTACGTAATTGTTTCCAGAGCCGGAGAATAAGAAAAAGAGTAGACACGGAGTCCTCTGCCTCACAGAGTGCCTCAGCCAGTGGCCCCTCAGTGGCCCCGGAGCCAGATGTGGTGATAGTTGGGGCCGGGGTCCTGGGCTCAGCTATGGCGGCCGTCCTAGCCAAGGACGGGAGGAAGGTGTTGGTGGTGGAAAGGGACCTGAAGGAGCCTGACAGGATAGTAGGGGAGCTGCTGCAGCCTGGAGGATTCAAAGCACTCAAAGAGCTGGGACTGGAAGGTCAGTGACAGAATCTGCTGCTGTCAGTGACCTGCAGATGAATTCTGAATGTACAAATGATCAGGGACCTCCGCTCCTTTTACATAATCAATTTAGTTCCTGTAGTTAAAGGTCCAGAGAACCTATCATCTCAACCCAAGGAACTCCCACACTCTGAACACTAATTTTAGTTGTAGTTATATTTCCCATTAAAGATTTCTGTTGCTGTTTTGCTTGTGCTCTTGTTATACCTTTACAGGGGGCGGGGCTCAATTGTAAAAGGTGATGGCATGTGTCTGTGCACCAATCATATGCCACAATATTTGGATCAAAATCTGGTGATGGTTGTTTGGCTGTTGGATTATATCACCAGTGCTGTCAATCAAATGTGACCCACACAGTCTTGATGAAACAGATAGGATGAGTGTTAAACTCAAAAATAAAATAAGACCTAAACATGTTTTTTCCTGAACTTAAACTTTGATTGATGCTTTTTTTTTTAATATTATTATTTCAATTAATTAATTATTTTTTATTATAATTATTTCTTTACTCTGATATACGCTATACTATTTTTTTTTTTAAAAAACTATTTATCCTTCTATTCTACAGTAATATTCCTGTTATATAGTAATTAATTTTCTGTAATATTTATGTTATATATTATATTGTAATATTTGTCCAATTGGCCAACAATTTGTTGGTAAAATGCTGAAAATCATGTTTTTATAGTGTAATTAAAGTGAATATCATTTAGTTTTTGAATGTACCAAATATGTCAGAGTGAATTCATGGAAAATGTGTCTTAAATTCATTCAAATACAAATATTTTGGATGGCATGGTGCAACCATAAACAACATGGATTTATGGGTTTCAGTGTTTCACTCAGTGGTCATATCAGATCCGTGTTCCATTTTGTGTGTGTGCACTGGATCACATGTACAGTATGTACACAGCAGCAGACTAAGTGAATGATGACTATGTGCTGCGAGACTGTAACCTGTTACGTGTGTTTGCCCTCAGGTTCAGTGAAGGGTCTGGATGCCCATCTGGTGCACGGCTACGTGATCCATGACATGGAGAGCAGCACAGAGGTGGAGATCCCCTACCCTCAGGGGGAGGACAGCATCCAGTGTGGACGCGCTTTCCATCACGGTCGATTCATCATGGGCCTGAGGAGAGCTGCCCAGGCCCAGCCAAAGTGAGCAGAGTCATGATAAAAGAGGCCATATGCCAAATGACCAACTGGTTAATTGGATGACATTGTTTTCGACAGCACTGAGAGTTAGAAGGGACAGGAGTGTAATTAAAAATCTGTTGTTCACATGTTGCTAATTTTTCCTGCTCTACACAGCCAAACTACATTTTGTTTCAGCAAATTTTATTTTTCAGGTGGTTTAATGTGTTTCAGATTTATTTTTATGTTGAGGACCATTTAAACAAGTGGTAGTTAAATGTAATTCTGTGTTTAAGAAAAGCAAATGATGGTTTACTGAAAAGGCCTCAATAGCTCCTGCTTAGAAATCAAAATGTAGATTTCTGACCATGTGTCAAATAGACATTTATTTTGCCTCAGTAGCTTACTCTTGTCATGTTGTCCATGCTGTTCTGGCATGTGGAGGCAATGTCTCTAACTGCCTAATATCGCCCCCCAGTGTCACATTTGTAGAAGGCAACGTGACCAGTTTGCAGGAAGAGGATGGCTGTGTAACCGGAGTCCAGTACAAGGACAAAGAAACTGGAGACATCAAGGTGAGGAGAGGAAACTCTGCTGCACATGTACAATGTTATATTCACCTGACCTCACGGAAAGAGATACTCTATTTAATGCAGAGGGTGTGTGATGACTGTGTCAACCTGTGTCCTGCAGGAAATCCATGCAGCGCTGACCATTGTGGCCGATGGCTGTTTCTCCAAATTCAGAAAGAGTCTGGTCTCTGGGAAAGCTCGGACCTCATCTCACTTTGTTGGATGCCTTATGACGGTAAACACCACCAAGTGTTGCTGCTCTCATCACACTGCACTGAATAATCTGAAATGACTAGTCCATCAAACGATTGGTCAGTTGACAGAAAATTAATCCACAGATATTTTGATAGGTGATTGTCATTTTCAAGAAAAAGAAAAAAACATTGTTGAGTCTCAGCTTTTAACATGTGAATCTTTCTTAAAATCCATGTTTTCTTTGTTGTATATGAGAGTAAACTGGAAATCTTCTGGTTTTGAACTGTTGGTCGGATAGAACGAATATACTTGTTTGGGGAAATTAAAATGAGCATTTTTCACAATATTTGTATTTTTTATATATACGAAATAATTCACCAATAATTGAAAAAATAATGAGCAGATTAATCGACAATGAAAATAGTTATTAGTTGCAACTATGGAAGGATAACTGAATGAAAATGTCACTGAAATTAACATGCACTGACCAGAAGAAGGCTCAAAATGACCAAAAAAGACATTAAATTACAACAAAAAGACACTAAATCACTTCAAAGAAACACAAAACAACCATAATGACATACAAAACCACATAAAGATACATAATGACTACAAAGAGGTGCAAAACAACCTCAAAAAACATAGTGAAAATACGATGAATTGCCTGGGGCCCATTGTCTGATAATCTGCAATGGGTTGTTCAAATCTATGATACTTTTGACTATAAGTACTTGGTAGCATTTAAATTAAAATACAATGTCTAATTATTTTGGGAAATCTCACGAATGAATCTTTATTAACTGAAAACTACCTTGAATGAATATTCTATCAATTAAAATATGTTTTTTTTTCCCACAGTGGCTCAAGATATATTTCATTATCTTCATTTCTGAGTTATCACTGTGCTTCTCTCCAGGACTGTCCCCAGTTTAAAGCCAACCATGCTGAGCTGGTGCTGGCCAACCCAAGCCCGGTGCTCATCTACCAGATCTCCTCCTCTCAAACCAGAGTACTTGTAGACATCAGGGGGGAGATGCCTCGCAACCTCTCTGAGTACATGACTGAGAAGATATACCCTCAGCTGCCAGGTAAAAGACAGATGAGACTTAACTTTATTCTTAAAAAGTCTTGAGAGTTTTAGTCTTGTGTAATTATGTCGAATGAAAAGTGACCTTTGGCCTGAGGAAGAACCCCTATGGTGTGATAAATGATCAAAGGTAATCATGGCAGTGATGCCAGTCATCGTTGTAGGGAGGATTATCCAGGCTGCTGCCTGTACTGCTGTGTGTACTGTCAAGGAACCTACAGCCGAAGGATTTGACATTCATGGTGTCCGCTGCTATTCAGCTGAAATATCAAAGCCACAATATCAAAGCCCAAGCTCTGGTAACCTTGACAGAGGTCCAGCTGAAATGGCGGAGTCAGTCACACTGATACATTGATAAACATACATTCAGTACACCAAAAGAAAAGGCTTTTTCTTGTGCATGTGCCCAGCATGGACCTTTGGGTTTTCATCCACACAGCCAGCTGAATGATCGACCGCCTGCGCTCTCCCTTTCCCTCTTTCCTTCAGAGCATTTAAAGGAGGCTTTCATGGTGGCACTACAGAACGATCGACTCAGGTCCATGCCTGCCAGCTTCCTCCCTCCCTCCCCTGTCAACAAGCCAGGTACTGAAGTGTTATTGACTGCTGTGTTGTTGGAGATGGCCAGAGGGAATCTACTGAACTGATTTCAGCTTGTGTACAGTACGGTGCACGTCTGGGAAAGTAGTGCACCGCTTTGGTCATTACAGTATGATGAAACAAATTAAAGAGATTTCCTGGTTGTTGACAAATTGGCAATTAGTTTACACTTCAGGAAAAAAAGCTGTAAAAAAAAAATGCTCTATCCAAGGTTTGTTTTTAAGTTATCAATACTTTGTTTTATGGATAAATTCAAAATATATATTTTTTGCCTGATAGAGCAATACTTACATTAACAGAAAAGTAATTTTGCAAAAAACACTTATGGGCTCTCTTGTGAGTTAAATAAGACGATCAATACAAATTTCATATATGTACTGTAGATATGAAGCTATAGCCAGCCACACTGATTGACAACTGACCATCGACTTGGTGTGTCTGGGCCTTTAGAGGTGTGAGAAGGTGCAGGCCATACGATTCCCCCGTTTCCATTATTTGTGCTAAGCTAAGCTATAGAGCTGCAGCTAGTAAGCTTATCTTAGCACAAAGACAGAAAACAGGGGAAACAGCTGTAAGACTGCCGACAACCAGTGGGAAATCCAGGAAGTTACTGTGCTCAGCCAAGAAATAGTCCAGCACATAACCTTCTATCAGGCCACAACATGGTATTACACTTTTTTTTTGACAGATTAAACACACAAATTTAATGTGTAAGTAGGTGAGCTTTAGAGGCAGGTTTTGGTACCTTTGGACAGAGCAAGGCAAGCTGTTTCCCCTTGTATCCAGTCTTTGTTCTAAGCTAAGCTAATTTGCTGCTGACAGTAGCTTCACATGTAATTTACCACATGGATATGAAAGTGTTATTAAGCTTTTTCTTAAACTCTCAATAAGGAGGTGAATAAGGATAGTCCCCAAAATGTTGGACTGTTCCTTTAAGTTAGACTGTTAGTATGTGTTGGATTGGAGTTGTAATATCAGTGAGCTACGCTGGTGTAATAAGCGATGACAAACTTAAACACTCCCAGAAGGTATTAACTGTCAAAATCTGAAATAAAAGCACAGAGAAACACTAAAAGTCATCCTCCACATGTCATCTGGTTCATTGTGTTTGGCACTAATTGGCAAATTTTATTATAACAAAGTGCTGAAGGGAGGAAAAAAAGACAACAACCGGTGATGTATTTTGGATGAGAGACAAACAGCAGTCTGTCGTTTGCAGGCGTTCTTCTCCTGGGTGATGCTTACAACATGAGGCATCCTCTGACGGGAGGAGGGATGAGTGTTGCTCTCAACGACGTTCGCATCTGGAGGAGTCTGCTCAAGAACATCCCGGATCTCTACGACGACGAGGCTATGCTGCAGGTAAACACAAGGACCCTACCTTACCTTTTATGCCAACAACTCACAGTTCCTCTAACCCTAAAAGCATTTATGAAAACAGTTATTAAAAACTCTCTAATGTATAAAACATGAAAAACAAGGCCTGTGTAAGTGTATCACAGCCTGTAGAGGTTATATTTAGAGCCCCTACTGCATCACAGTTGCCTTATTCTGTTTTTCCCTCTGCTGTAGGTGAGAGACTGCAGACCAGTGTGCAATATTACACAGCTTTTTTCTTCTTCTTCTCAATAGGCAAAGAAAAAATTCCACTGGGAACGCAAGTCATCACATTCTTTCGTGGTGAATGTGTTGGCCCAGGCCCTGTATGAGCTGTTTGCAGCCACAGACAGTGAGTCTCTGCCTCCCTCTGCATCTAATAACACATGGAAAACAATGACAGGGGATCAGAAATGATTACTATTATTTTGCACTGTCTGCAATACTTTTGAACACTTAATGGTCATTTAGATTCACATCATGTCCACATGCCTGTTTTGTGTTAACCAGACTCTCTTCATGAGCTGAGAAAAGCCTGCTTCCAGTACTTCAAGCTTGGTGGAGAGTGCATCGCTGGGCCTATTGGACTCCTCTCAGTGTAAGCATTACATAATATCCCTATTAATAACAGAGGATAATTTCACTAATATGGCGCGATAGAAAAAAACACACGTTTTTATATATATAGTTTGACATTTTGGAAATATGCTCATTGCTGAGAGCTAGATGAAAAGCTCAATATACTACACTTATGTCTGTAGGGGAGACTGGGATTGGTTGGCCCACTTCTCACTCTGCAATATTTCTCTGGCATAATTTGTTAGAATATTCCTATCAGCAGCAAATGGAAGGTTAAGCTCTCAGCTATAAATAAATATATTTTAATTGCACACAAATGTTTTCTAAAATTAGGTGATTTGCGATTAATGTGATGATGACATTTGTGCCAACCAGCCCCATCTGAGGGTTGGTTGGCACAATGTTAAAATGCTATAGTTACAAAAATGTTGATGCAACCAATAGAAACAATTTGAACATTTAATTTAAAAAAAGAACTAGGAAACATGGACGTTTAATAGAATATCTGCCTATTTTTAAAACCAAAAAACATTTTAAGCAAATTATTAGCAGGGATGTCAATGTCAATTCAAAAATAATAATAATTAACACTATAAACATTGCTTTTAATCTCACAAAATAGTTTTAATGTCTAAGAATACAGTTACAGTTGTTCATATTACAAATGGTTGGCACATTTGCCAATGATCTCTCGGTGTGCCAACCGACCCTGCTCACATTTGACCTAACTTTATGATATTATGTAAGCCAGCCACCATCACTTATCACATACTTTCAAATAACAACACACCATCTCTGTCTGACAGTTTTACAATGGGGTCATCCCTATGTTCCCAGGTTCTATGTTTCCCACTTAACCCTGCAAAAATGGTTCTATGTTCCCCACTTACACAAATAGGGTTCTGTTTCCCGCTTGTTTGAGCGGGCAACATAGAACCCGGGAAACATAGAACCTTTTTTGTGTAAGCGGGGAACATAGAACCTTTTTTTGCAGGGTTAATTGGGGAACATAGAACTCGGGAAACATAGAACCCTGGAAACATAGATACGCTCCATTTTATAATACATTTAGCTCACAGACCACTTTTTTTACTTTCGATACTATAAAACTGAAATGCTCTCACCAAAAAAAGTGTGACTTTAAGATGTTTTAATGTAGTGAATAAGTGGAGGTGAAAATTTTTATGTTTCATTTTTGTTTCGGTGATCTACAAAGGACCAGAAAATAGCTGTATGCCAACCAACCCCTGTCTCCCCTACCATAAATATGAAGCATGAGCTGGCTAGCTTAGCTTAGCATAAAGAATGAAAACATGGTTGGCTTAGCTATATCCACAATTCACCAATCAGTTACTCAGAAGCTCACACATTATATGTATTTCTTTCCATTGCAACCTCCTATTGACCACAAGACTCCAAGAATGCTAAGCTAAAGCTAACATGTTATATCTAGTTTGTAAACTGTATAAAAAATGATAAGTGTGGTTTTTATGGGGAATTATGTCAAACAGTTCCTTCAAATACAAGAGACTTAATGACACTGTGATTTTTACCAGGTTGTCACCCAAACCCATGACCCTTATTGGACACTTCGTCGCCGTTGCACTGTACGCAATCTACTTCAACTTCAAGTCCGAGTCGTGGAGCACCAAACCTCGAGCTTTATTCACGAGTGGGGCCATCCTGTACAGAGCCTGCACAGTCATGTTTCCACTCATCTATTCTGAACTCAAGTACCTGGTGTACTGAGGAGCCCTTCATGTGGACACAGAAAGACCAAACTCAGTGTGAGGTCTTCACTGAACTGCGGCTCAAGTGGAAACTTTGCAACAGAGTTGGTATTCGTCAGTAGTTTTCATGTTCCTTCCTGTTAAAAAAAAAAGCACTGTAACCATAATTGTACAATTGAGGATTTTATACAATATGCTCCTGCCTTACTGAAGATGTCATTGTCTTAATTTCCTACCCAATGCCTTGTTTCAATTGGACATATTATTCAACAATGCCTTGGTGAAGCTCACTTAGAGTCTGCACTGTATGTTAAAGGATTGCATTTGCAACATACAGCGACTTCACTCTCACCCTGAATTACACTGAATAATATTGTGGAATTAATCCTGCCCAACAGAGCTGCTGTGTGGAACATGGCATCTGAATTTTGTAACACTGATTTTGCAATAGTGCCTATTTTCTGCTGTATATTGTCCTGTTGAGCAAATTTGGGCTGTATGTAATATGGGAATCCTCATGTAATGACGATATATTTTACTACAAAAATGCCTCATTTTTAATCTGAAACACTGATAATGGAATGTCAACCAACAGCAAGCTGTCTAAATTATTATTATATGCTGTATTTATAACAAAAACCTAGTATATTTTCAGCCTTGTTTGTTGAGGAAAATATTTGCAGTTCTTTATTTGTCCAAAACACACACACTCTTACTGTATGGGTCATTTCCTGCCTTCTTGATGCTGTTGCTTTTTTTCATAATGTCAAAAGGGACTTTTTGTAACACTGGTTTCTAGACTCAGTCTGAAACATGCTGACGGTGCACCTGACAAAACTATAATCCCGGAACTCAAGAATGATCCCAGCACTATTTTAGTCCTGCTGGATGCCAGTAAAGACCTGACACAGCATGCTGCCTGGGGGAAGTTTGGGTTTGATGGGGACCTGGGACAGAGGGAACAATGCTCATGTCAGGACCAAGTCAACGGATGATGCTCAGGTGTTGTTTGCCCTGAGCTGACGCAGACAAGGAACTGATGTGTTTACCTGTGCCTGTGTTGGGCGTGATGGGCCGTTAAATAAATCAAACTTTTAAGAAAAGTTTTGTTTTTTCAGTTTTTCTGTTTTAATACAGCAGACTTCTTTGGATCATTTGTTTAATTACAGTTGTTTTAATTGGTTAAATATGTAACAGTGGTCTATTGTATACTAGTTTGACCCTACCAGACACTAACAAATACAACCATTAGATGGTGCTCACTCACAGCAGAAGGATCACTGTTTGACTGGAGGCCAGTTGATCATCCTGCCTACAACAGTGTCTCTCAATAGTCCAGATTAAGTTACTCTGCAGTGCTTTAGCATTGAAATTCAGTAGAAATATGCAGGAACAAGATAAATTCTTTAGATTGTAAGAGTGTTTAGAATAGGTTTAGTTTTAGGCTTCTGCTGCAGCTTTATGTATCTGGGTTAGAGCACAGTAGTAACACTGATGATGAAGAGGCTTTATGTTTTCCCAACTATAAAACAACAAAATCAGCTTTTAAAACACTTTTTTACACCGCACTAGTGTTCATTAATGTATTGTCCATTAATATAAGGAGTATAAACTAACAAATATCCAGTGGTGAAGCATTTTGATGCGTTTGGACTGTGTTTTATTTGGAAAAATCAAGGTTCCTTCAAGGTCACTCAAGTACAATCTGATCTTCCTCAGACACACAAACCTACAAGAACTTCCAAGACCAGAGGGACAGCAGCACAGGAAGGCTGTGTTTATGTTTCTCTGTTATTTAACTGGAGTCAGATGTGGCATCCTGTTTTCAAGAGCGAGCTGGCAGAAGAGATACAGACCTTTGGTTATTTCCTCCTGACTCCTGCATCTAAATTCCAAACACTTTACAGTCACAAAGCAGTCTCACTCCATTCTACTGGCTGAGACAAATCATTTTCTACACTCGCCATACTGTAGGATGTATGGAACCTGGGTTGTGCCACGGAAATAATTAGGGAGCTTCACGGTGTGCAATCACCAGCCACAACAACGTTGTGACAGCTGGTATTGTTTTCACCTAGTGAGTCTGTGTGTGTGTGTCATCATGGCAAAACATGGTACTAGAGAAACCTGTTGTAGCCAAGTAGCAGAAACCAACATAGAAGTGGTCTGTCTGGTTTTAAGTACTTGTGTACCTGTCTGTCTGTGTGTATGGACAGATTTTGTCACTGTAAAAGCATCACAGCTGTGTCCATCATGAAACTTTACAGGTGTGTATTTTAGATCAAAATGAAGGCAGAGTTTGTGGATGGTCTCAGCAAGGGGGCTGGAAGAAGGGGGGTGAGAAGTAGGGAAAGGGCAATTCCCGTGAAGACAACCTGCTGCCATCAGCAGTAACCAGAATATGAGCGCTGTGCAAAGCAGTGGTGATGAGCTAGCCAACAGGATGCACACATGCACTAAAATGCACGCCCAGCTGGATTGGCTTGCCACAACAAACAACAGAGAAGCTAGGATTACACCACACAGAGAGGTAGCATGGCTTTGTTGTCAGCTCAGGAAGCCACTACGCCACTCTATCTTTACTTTATAGTTGCTTGCTGCTATATTAATGCTTTGAGTATCACATAGATCCTTTAAATGATGTGGTATAAAAGTAAAAACTTTATGAATTTTACTTTTTATTAGTGCATTTACATGTGTCCGCCCATCACATTATATCTTAGTTTGTCAACATTTACAGTTTGCATTTTTATTGTTGCTTTAATAATTCAAATATGTGTACGCATTGGACGACTTAAGAATGAAATGAAATCCAACCTACAGAGCAGCAGCAGCAGCAGTTTGATTAGTCCGACTCCTGCCAACACTAAACAGCTCAGTTATTTATTAGCAAATGTATTGATCTTTTATGTCTATTTGCTTTGACTTTTACACTGCAGGATGTGTCCTCGCACCTGGAACTACGTAGTTACAAATTAAGTACACACCACCAGTACTTTGATTCATCGCTGTTTGTTGTGACCTGAGAGGATTTAACGTGTAAAATTTAAAAAACTGAAAAAAGAAACGTCACAAATTCAGTCATATCCCAGGTTACAACAATTAATTCAGCTTTATTGTTATTTATACATCACTGATACATTGTATTCTGGTGAAATAATTGGAAGAATTATCCATATTATTCTTTGTGACTCTCCACAAGGACACAAATACTGGTGTGGAAGACCAGGAAGGGGGGGGGGGGGGGTCACGTACTGTACACACTTCCCTCCTCCCACCATCATCTGCCTGTCAGAGGTCAGTCTGCCTGCATACCTACCTGGACCTATAGAGACTCACCTGACAGCCACACGAGGAGAGACACCGAGCCCTGCTGCCATGTTTAGCCACATTCACCCCCCCCCACACCCCCCCTTCCTACCTTAGAGTAATCCTCCTTTTTAGACACACAGAGCATTAGGGCATACCCTTATTGATATTGGTAGCAGCAAGCTTTCTACTAACAGTTAACATCTTAATGATCTAAACAAAAAAAGTACTGTACAGCTACTGCTAAGAGAATATAGGAACCTGGCCATGACGCTTTTACACCAGATTAAAGTGCTAGAAGCAACCCACCAATCCACACTTTATTATATATATATATATATATATATTTATATAGCATTATGTATTTATATATATATATAGAGGAACAAATCTACTATTTGAACATTAATTTACAGGGTAATATACATCATATTGTAACAGCTGAAATATCAGCACAAATAGATCACTGTCACACTTAACAGCAAAATATATATGATTATATAAATCCATATATAATCATATATACCAATATATAATTGTCATATATGCATGTAAAACAGTTACCACGTCTCAGGCTTTTCAAATGATACCCAGAAAAGCGATTGTGTATCAAGACGTAAAAGCTTTACAAGTTTCTCTCTTGAAAGAGTTGACAGGCGGCGGCAAAAGTGCCACGACCTGCGGGTATTTGAGGTCACAGGACAGTTATTTGCATATTCCACAAATCTATTGCAACACGTTACTGTCTACAAACAGTACAGCCAGCATCCTGCGAGAGGAGCTGGTGTTAGCTGGACTCACACGTACACCCACTGAACAGAACATTACGACGATGGGTGATCTGATTATAGCTATGTGCTTTCAGATGGTGTGCTATGACAGTGAACAACAGGAGGACTACAATACACAATACTCTATAGTTTAGCCTCAGAAGACAACCCAGAACTGTACTGTAAAAAGACTACCCCCCGCCCCTCCCGGTAAATATTCTCTCCTCTCTGAGTTAAGTGTCATCGTATCCTGCTGCTGATGAGTTTTGTATATTGTTGTTTTACCACAAATCCCAACGTTATTTTGACACTCCACCATCACCGAGAGTAATGGAATGTGTTCAGCTTTTGTCTCGATGCTTTAACACTAACTGGGTCTCTCTCCGTCAAGGCTGACAGCACAGTGGGTAACATCCTACTGAATGAACAAACTTCTAGGGGGTCTGAGAGGGTGCTGGGGACTCCTTGAGGTTCTGTCAAGTTCAGATACACAATCTGGACCAGTAGGGCAGTTCTCTCTTCTCGCAGCAGTCCAAAACCTCAGGCGCCATCATCTTTGCGACCTCTCAGGTGAGAGGAATCCCGATAGTCCTTTCCTCTTCAAGGCCCGATGGTCCCTTCCCTGCTTCCCTCTTCTCACCCCTCTGATACAACCTCATCTTTCAGTCGCTTCACCATCATTTGTCATTGCTTTACACACTCCCCCTACTCTGCAAAGACGCTGCACAAGGCTGTAACAAGATACACACAAAGGTAATTTTTCACAAAGAAAAAAAAGCTCCGTAATAACTGCAGTAGTAACGCACAACAAGCATCCGATAGCTGGCTTCCTGCCTGGGGAGCCCTGGTGATGTGCAGTTAGGTTTGGGGCGTTGCCATTGTTCTAAAGGAGGAGCACTCCTCGGTATGCCCTTTGCAGGACTTGTTTTTTCCCTGTGATGCAGCGTTTGTTATTCAAAAGCCCAGATCTCTATGTCCTGAACATAGAAATCCTCCTTTTTCGAGAGCATGGGGTTCCCAAATGTTTTACAGGAATGACTCCTGCCGTGGTAGAGATCTCCGTCCAGCCACAGGCCAAACTCACCGCTGAAAGAAGAGAAAACAGTCTTAAGCAGGGAAGCCAAAAACTATTTCTCCAGGTGGCTACATTCTCTGAAGCATCAATTTTAGGCAATTAACATCACTTATCTGTCTCTTTCATACCATTATTTTATTTGGCGGCTTTTAATGTATCACTAGATTTAATTAAAACATGTTGCTAGAACTGATTTCTGTCACTATATGCATCAAAAGCAGCTTGAACTCACCTTCCTCCACCAAAAGCTAAGGAATCCATATCTCCTTTGATGAAGAACATGTTGTCACCTGTCCATTTGTACACCTGTTGCACACACAAGAGAGCAAATATTAAAAAACACTGCATGACATGTTAAATATTGACATAATCAAATATATTCTGTCCAGTATTCTTTATCCTGAAGAGAACAGAACACACACGCATGTTTGACTCATAGGGAGGATCCAGAATTGACATCTGATAATGCAGTTAAAGCGATTAGACACAGCCCAGGGAAATATCTCATCACCAGACTTCTAAATATAAAATGTCAAAATCCTCTCTGATGCACCAATGGCATTTCAATTGCTTCTTTGACAGACATTTTAATTGCCATTATTAAGGAGATTAATGCCACAAAGTGTAGAATTGTAATGCGAGTGTAACATTGGTAGCAAGTTCTTTTTGTAAAAAAAACCAAACAAAACAAGACAATCCTGGTGAAAATTGCTGCAGTTAATGTGTTGCTTTCAGCCCATTCATCTCAGTGTCCCTGGCTTGAATCCATTACGTGTAAATGCTCTCAAGAAGAGAGCATAATCAAGAATACAAGTTACAAAACACTAAATGCCACTGAGCTGTGAGGCTCTGAAGAACCTTTCAAAGAAGGAACAAGGAGACAGATATTTTTCACAGCATGGATGGGGGGCAGAGTGCTTTTAAAGTGTCACATGCATCGAGAACAGCATGTGACTGGCAAGCATATTCACAGTATGCATGTTATTGCACAGCACTTAAGTCTCATTATTTTCTTCTGCTATGTTATATGTTATAATTATACATCTGGTTTAAATTTGCTGTAAGTATACACATTTACCCAAACCAGTCTTTTTCAAACTCATTTTCAGTTGCACACAACAGTATTGTGTTAAAAAATGTGTTTATCTGCTCTCCTCTTTGATGTATGAAGTGTTTTGGCTGCGGTTCAACAGAAACAATATTTTTTAATGCAGTATTAATTCATATTCTGTTGCCACTCGGGGGCAGCGGAACAGGCTGGAAACACAATACTGACATATTAAGTTGATATGGTGAACTTGTGTTTGCAGGTGATTGCTTATTTACACAAACAGCAGACAGAGAGCAACATAACCATTCATTTGAAGTTATGTTTGTGTGTCACCTGATGATTTTCAGTCCAATATTCACTCTCTTTTTAACTCTGTTTTTCATCTTAACCTCTTGAAGGAAATATCTGGCTCTAAATGCTGTTCAACAGCATGTGTTAACAGGAACTGTACAATCAAAACAATGAGCAGAAACATACTTGAAATTCTGTAGAGCTGAGAGGAATGAGTTGGGTGATAATTCTCTGCTGCTTTGTCACTACAAGTGACACTTTTTCCATTGCACATAGTAATGATTCATTGTTCATATCAAATATAGACTATTTCAGGCAGTATGAACCACGCGTACATCAGTTCTACTGTATGTGCTCTTACTATATAGTATTTTCCAGATATTTTCCCATCACTGACTGAATTTTTTGTAACAATGACAGAAAAATCATAAGGCTGTTATTCATTTTGACAGATTAGAACACTGAGGGCGATCTACTGTAACTTTAAGTCATTCTCACTCCTGTCCAGTTGGTGGCGTGTGTATATTAATAAGCTTCTGTCTACTCATGCCTTGATCTCAAATGCATGACTTCATTGTCTAGCTGATTTTAGCCAGTAGGCTATATCGCAACATACTATTGCAAAGCGTCACAGAGTTGAGTGTCCAAAGTGTGTTTGCATGGTCTTTGTCTCTGTGCATCCTTTCTCTCCATGTTGTTGTGTCGTGCTGTGGACGTTAGGCGCCATGAACGTCCACAACGTACGACGCTCTGACACTTTTGTCTCCAAGTTAGAAAATAGAATGTTGCCTAATCAGTTTGAACTTTGTATACATTTTGTTAAGCATTTGATTCATGACATCAACTGAGTAACATGCAAGAAGTTGCCAGTAGCTGCTAGCAGTAGGTAGCCTTTGAAGAGCATATTAATTACATTATTTTTTCAGTCTATAGCTTGTTAACTGTTAACTAGTACAGATGAAAAGGCAGCAAAACACCCTTTAATTTTATAGTTATACTCGACTAATGTATGCAAACTTGCAACCGTGGAAACAGTGGTAAAGTGACCTTTAAAATGAGCCACATCTTACTGTGTACATGCCCACACATCATAGGTGCAATGCTGTACTAAAACAAAAAGCACAACACCCAATCTTATACGTGCATAATCTATAAGCTTGTTCTGAATACGAATTATAAAAAATGTAAATTAAATGCTATCAAATATGTCTTATTATCATGAAAAAAAAAAGAAAAAGAAAAAGATGGGTAATATTAGATTATGACAGACTTTTTACAACCCCGTCTGTCAAAATGATGGGCAGCAATAAAGTCTAATGCAACCTCTGCCATAAAGTACACTGCGTATTAAAAAAACTGCACATTCAAATGTCCAACTTCAGAAATAAATTATGGAAAACAGAAATTCTTACAGACATCCTACATCTTCAAACTGAGGACGGCAGTGTACCTCAAACTCTGGATTGAAGGTGAACAGGAAAGTCTCTCCTGTGCCATAAAAGCCGTCGCTGACTTTAAAGGGCTCAGATGCCAGCGCACCGAACACCTGGAGGTGCAAAAAAAGAACAACAGACTTCTGTACACATGGGATACAACTCTAACATCAACGGGAGAAGTATTATAACATGATTAGAGCTATGACTCAGTTCCAGCATATTACAGTGTGCCACTGCTGTGTTGAATTACGTGAATTTGGAGCTTACCTGGCCATCGCTGTCCTTAATGACCATGAGCACTGGGGTGTCCTGGCCCTGCATGGCTCTGTACAGCGTCTTAATGCTCATGCCATGCTTTGATGTTCCAAAAGCCAGTGTCCATGGGTACCCAATGGTCCGTGGTGGGAGATTCCTGGCAAGCTGTGGGAGGAAATAATAAAGAAAAAGAAAGGATGAGGGAGAAAAAAAAGGAGAAAGGAAATGAAACACAGAAAGGCCACAGCCACCAATGCTCAATTACATCTGTGGTGACCTTTTAACACCAGCTGGCGTTTTAAGAAGAGTAACAGGGCTCCAAACACACTGAACCATCTCAAGAGAAAGAGAGGTCCAGCACTCCCAGAGAGAGCCTGCTGCCCTGCTGCTGACAGACTGAAGGATTAACAGTGGCTGTGGCGCATGGGGAGATAAAGCCGACAAAGGCGCTGGAGGAGCGCTCCAGTGTACGCTTCATTTTAATGGACAGATAAAACAGTCACTGACTAAAACATGGAATTAAAGTGACAACTTTTTTACAGTATGCTGCACCATTTCCTCTGTATGGAACAATGGCCTTTAAACGTTCTGTTCGCTCTCCCAGTAATTCATCAGGCCCTTTGCTCTTTTTCTTGTTGGTTCAGCACATCCTCATGTGGCGGAGCAGAAGCAGTCTTGTAATCAGCAGACTGGAAACGAAGCCATGAGGAGATGAGCCTCGACTTGGCTCACCTCTGCTCTGCTGAGCTCCGAGCTCCGTCCTCGGGGTGATTAAAGGAAGCCGCACATTGGCAATCTATTGGCCAACATGCCAATTGGGACTCATTTGGAGCCATGCGGGTGTGTCTGAGTATGTACTGAACCACAGTGCCTGCAAGGCAAACACCACACCTCAAACATAAAAGGTTACCGACTCAAAAAAGTCTGTTTCATGTGGTTCTCACAGGTACTGTCTTTCCTCTGATTGTATAGAAACTTTGTGTAGGTGTTGTCTTACATTTATCAAATTTCTCATAATTAATTTTACATAATTCAACATAAAAAGAAATCAAAGGTTTCTTCCCATCCTCTGCTTTAACCCTCCATACATACAACACAAGTTGTCACCTTTAACACTAGAGAACAACCCATCGATCATGTTATTGGTTTCTGCGTCTGATGTAAGCCGTCATCTGTTCACCTACATGCTGCCTCTAAATGCGATTCTTCCAGCTGAATGTATTCTTCTATACCCTGGAAACCCAGAGTTCTCGCGAGAGCACAATTTGAATTTGCTCAGCAAGTCACTCTGGCAATCAGTAATGATGCTCATTACCTATGCCCATGAAACCAAGCTGCACCAATCACATCGGTGTATCTGATATAGGCGGGCCAGAGGCGAGCTAAACAGATGACGACAGCGCTGTCACTATGAAGTCCGGAATCAGTCAGTAAACACTGCAAGATGGCTACGGATGAACACCAGTTGTTTGAAAAGGCTTTGGCCTCTACAATGAACGAGTTAGACTTGGCTTTTTCTCTAAAAGAGGAACAGAAGACAGTGCTCGAGTCTTTCCTTTGCAAGAAGGATGTTTTTGCTGTTTTGCCGACTGGATACGGCAAGAGTCTAATCTACCAGTTTGCTCCACTGGTAGCTAAGCGTATACGTCACCCCGTGTATTGTTCTGATTGGTCATAGTGTTATCCAATGGCGTGCAGTGATATCTACAAATGCATGCTTGGTGCCACCCCTCAAGTTGGGCCATTTTCATTACTCATGGCCAGACCCTAAATCTTTCTAGATTTGGGTCTGGATTTCCAGGCTAATTCCTCTACGCACGTCACGACTATTCGGTAGGCAGATGTTTAATGGTTATTACATCAGCAAATACATTTATTCCCCAAGTACACTGTTGACAAATATTCCTGGAAAGGAGCTCCAGGAATGAATGTCTTAGGCCACATCCACACTAATGCCTTTTCATTTTGAAAAAGCGTTTTGAAACAAAAATCTCCATACACGCATGTGTTTTAGCACAGTTTCAGTACTGATCTCTGTCTATACTAAAACGTCTGAAAACACATATCATATGACCATTCATTTACACTTAGCATGTGCGTAGTGATGTTAACAGGAAGCTGATTTTCCAATCGGTTGGTTGCTTATCTACAGAAAATACTACAGAGGTGGCAAAAAGCAAGACCAGAGATTTCTTTTGCTTGTACTGACAATGAGGTGGAACCGTTACTGAAGCCTGCTACAGAAGCCAGAGCAATGGGAAAGGAGTACCCACACAGAGAGGATGAAATCACAAAAGGTATGTAAAACTAGCAGTAATGTTTTGGCTGGACATGTTGTGACTAATAGACCCAATCGAAAAGCGAATGTGGGTGTCTGTGTCATCTTTACAAAAAGTCTCCATTTCCATCCTCCAGACTAAAACTCAACCCCAGAGTTTTCCACATGAAATGGGGTGAGCAGCCTTTTCTTGAGTCTCTTTTAGGGGTCCAAAAACATCAAAACAGTGTAGACGCTGGGCATAAACGTTGCAATAATAATGTGCTTCAAAATGAAAATGTCCATCAGTGTGGAAGTAGCCATAGTTTGTTTTTCTCATTTGAACGTGAAATGACCAGCAAGTCCTCTGCGTTTTCATGTAAGCTTTCAAGCAAACCACATGACCCACGGACCAAATTATACAATTAAACATTTCCATTTTAAGGATAAGGCTAGTTTACTTGAAGAAAAAAAAAAACACTAGGTAGGGAATTAATACACATTTGGCATCCAGAGAGTATTTTGCGATGTATGTGGCACTGAGTCAAAATAAAACAGTTCCCTTGTTTTTATGTAATTAAGGAAAATGTCACCCAGCGCAACAATGTGGCTCGCTGATGTGTTCTTAATAGTTTTTGGACAACAATAGAGCTCTGTAGCATAGAGGAGGAAGATATATCAGGCTTTGGATACACCCATTTGTTAGTAGAATCAATGGTATTTTCATGATTTGTTGGTCATAAGATAAGTATAGAAGAACACAAGCCTTAACCTTTGAAAATAGAGTAACATTTAGATGCACACAGACACATAAATTATATGTTATATGACGGGATTGCATCAGAACAGGTTTGCACAACTGTCTGTACCTTTTCTATCTGGTCGGCTTCCAGGAGATCACTGGCTTCTCTGAGGTTGGGTTTGAATGTTTCAGGCTCCAGCTCTGTCTTGATGGATGTGCCATGTTTGGAATTCACCTCTTCCTTGGTGGTGATCTATGAGTACAAATAAAAGTCAGATATGCACAGACACTGCCAAGGAGTCGTTTTCATTCAGCTTCCTTAGAGCACTGATACTGGATGGGTTCAATTATAGCTGTTTGTCATAAACCTATAATTTTGTTTGCATCATGAATGGCAACTCATACATAGTGAGGCTGGGGCAGTAACTACAAACAAGCTGAAACCTGCAACAGTATTTGGCTCAGATTGTTTTTACACTGAGTGAGATGGGAATAGGACAAAATGTAGGATCTATAGTGATAAAGAATGCAAGCAGAAAAGGTTTAATTTAACAGCTCTCAGTTAAGACTTGGGTGACAGAGGGTAACATGAAGAAGTTAGCCTTTAACCACGGCCTAACCTTAGCAACAAAAGCTCCCATTTTAAATCCAACAGTGTCCCTGCCAAAATTATAAACACAGCATTGCTGGCAACACACTGATAATCCAAAAATTTGATGAGGACAGCTGAATATCTTCCTGCCACTCTCCAATGCCAGATGCCTAGGATTGGTTTGGCAGAACTAGGAGAGAGCGGGCAGAGACACTGTCTGGGAGAGGAGAATGTAAAGTGAATAGGAAATCAACCCAATGAATAATTTGCACTCCACTGTTTGACATTTTCTCTGACCAATGGACTGTTTGGGTTATTTATCTTTCTCGATAACAGAGGCTGATTGTGGAGCGCTTCACCACTGCTGGCTGGGATGCTCTCATGTTTCAGTCCTCATTCAAATAGGGCCTACCTGCATTGTCCTCAGAAAACATCATTCATCCTGTCAAGGGAGTCTTACTTCAACCCTCTCGTCAACAACCATCTCTTTGTCCTTCAATATTCTACAAATTTAGCTCATTCGAGCATCAAAGACAATATTCTATTCAAGAAAAAGGGCAAATTCCCACAGAAACAACCAATTTCTGTGTTGTCTACTTAAGATCTACATATTTGCCTGTAGCCAGTACAAACAGCTAGCATTAGCTACCTTATAACCAGACTGATCTAGTGGGTTATATCACCATGACAACGAGTCTAAGACGCAAAGCCTGACATTTAGAGATAAGGCTGATGTCACATGACAACCTCATCACTCCTATTGAGCCAAGTTTTCTGTAATGAATTGATAAAAGACATCTTCTATCAAATGCTTGAAGTCATTCCCAATTGACCTCATATAGCAAGTTTTGAACAGGTTTTTTTGGCTCAAAAAAACCTGTTCATGAACATTCATGAAACCCATTACTTTTATGAAAAGTAACAGGAGCAGGTGTTTTGAGGTTAGTATGCAGTATCAGCAGCAGCTTAAGTTTGCTAGAGCCTATGGGAGACCATCCTGGTGCAGGCAGCAGGAGGGCTTGGCAGAGCAGAGAGAGGGGGCAGACAGGGCTGGTCAGGGCACCTGGAGTCGTTTGCAGAGCGAGCGCAGATCTTCACTGTTTAGCGCATCAATCCGACGGTGGTACTCCGTCAGAGACACTACCTGGTAGTACAAAGACAGGAACAGGTGGAACATAAAACTCTGCCAGATCTATTGCTGGCCATGGGAAGGAAAGCTAGAGTTTGGGAAGGTATTAAGCGTACCAAGTAGTGCGATTTCAACAAACTTAACACTGATCACATAGAGGTAGATGTCAGAAATTTGAGGAAACTACTTTGGGTTTAAGAGAATAGGGTGGGACCTTTTAGAGCACTCTGTCATTTTGCATGTTTGTGTAATATGCTCACTTATACTAAAAGTTAGACAAACGGATGGAGACAACACTTCAGCAGAAAGCAATCTTTAGAACTAATACATTTTTTTTTATAGCCAACCAAAAATGCAAAAAACAAAACAAAACAAAAAACCTTTGGAGTGAGAAGGCTGCTCAAAAATCCACAAGACTCTGATGCTGGAACATACAACAAAAAATAGCCGAGGTTCAACTGATGCAACAATACTTGCCAAGTCCATGAACATTAACCCACTCTCTGTTCGTCAGGAACAACTATGCACAAAACTAAAGCCCAGACAGACCAACACAATGACCTACAAGCATGGCCACATTCCAGCAAAGTTACACCCCACGCTGCAAACTCCACCAAGAGCTGCTGCCTCTGTTCTGCCACTGAATCAACGTTGGCGTGTAATAGTCCACTGTGTCTCCGTACAGGAAAGATATTTAGAGCCTTGTGCACGAGATAAACAAACAAACTCACAAATACCATACAGGCACAGAGTCTTATTAACAGGTCCAGGTCTACATTTCAATAATTGTTTTTAGCATTGTCTTTTTCAAGGGAGTTATTTCACTCACCTTGTTGCTTTCGGTGTAAATAAATTTTGGTAACAAGCTGCCTCTTTACAGCACTCAATAATGTAGCAGAGTGGGTAAACTACAGCCCTGATAAAAAATACATATGTGCCTCACTTCACCTCCAGTTGAAGGCACTTAAGTGCATTTGTCCCCTGAAAAAAGAGCAAGCTAGCAGCATGCTAGCCTGCTACTGACTTTCCAGTGTGAATCAAATGCCTTTTATCTGAAGAGATCAATGTCATGAAAAAGGTCAGCATTTGGATGTGACCGGTGAATTAACTACTGTGTCATACAGCTCAAGTGCTTGATTAACAGCTACTTAATAAGCTAAACACTCAACATGATATCTGGTACCGTTAACTCTGATAAATGTACGGTAATGTGAGGTTAAACAAACTGCTGAATGAAAAAAGAGCAGCGTCTTTTAACTGGCACCTCACACAGGAAACTTTCAGCCGGCTTACAGAGCCACACACATCGTATTACACGGTGCCAAGAGGACAGACAACAGATGAGAGCACTTTCCTGACTGCCAAACAGTGGTCAGACAGTGGCCACTTTGTTTAACATCAGTCACTGACCTACACCGGACCGGCTAAAAGGCTAGCGGGCTAGTTAGCTCCGCTATCGAGCTAGCATGACTTGCTAACAACAACAACAGCAAGAGAACATACAAGAATGTAACGTTAACGTTACATCGCCGGAGACTGAGAACAAGAAAAAACACGAGGAACATACACAGGTATACTTAGGGGTCAGTCGTTTCTCTTGGTCTTTCACCCTCCTAGAAAACATGTCTTGCTTTCAGGGCGAGGTTGAAGCTGTAAAGTCACATTACAGATCCTTTAAGTTATCCCCTGTAGCCCCGAGACAAGCAGACGGAGTTGGTATGAAGCCTGGCAGCCTCCTTGACTAAAATAGAAACATTTTTTCCAAAGGGGTTTCTACGCCGTATGATTTGTGTGACATCGCCATAATCCAATTGCAATACGGGACAGGACATTAACCGACTCCCCATTGGTCAAAAAAAGACGACGGTCACCTCCCACAACCGACAGGATTTAAAGATACAGTAACACACCAGTCCACGAGGTATATATATATATAGATATAGATATAGATATATATGACAGACTATGACTTGACAAAAAACAAAACAAAACAAAACAAAAACAAAGTAAATAAGAAAAAGAAAAAAGTTATTGAATATAAAACATAAATTATAGTCTTTTTGTTGAATAAAAATCTATTAATTAGAAAAACCTCTCTTTGGAAAACATCTATTTTGCTCCCTAAAGCTCCATGCAACAGCAGAAAGGTGTTGCTTAAAATTCAAACTTACAGTCAACAGGACAAACAAAAGCAGCAGGTTCCTATTTACTTATTCAAATGTAATGGATCATGTAGCCTCTGTTTGCCAGAGACAACAAATCAGTCCACTTTGTTTCCTACATCATTCATTTACATTAAAATTTAAATCCAGGCCCCTGCTTCCATCGTATCAATTTCTTCATACAATGAATGCATCCTCTTCATTATCCACAGAATCGTAAACAGTCTCGTTTGACCAAAACCCACCCACAGTATGGTGCAGCAACATGAAGTAACAGAGCTGAAAAGCTAGATGGACACCCCTTGACTTTGTTTCCTGTTCTTATTTCCTTATTCTGTAAATGAGGCACTTAAGTGCATTTGTCCCCTGTAAATAAAGAGAGCGTGTGAATTTACTTTGATGACAAAGGAAGACAGATTGAACCCATATCAGTGCCACACGAGTTTGGTTGATTTCATAGTAAAAAAAACAAAGCAGTTAAGTTGCTCAATGCCTACATTTCCTGCATATGTTGAGCAACTCATAAGGGTGTTAGCCTTTTTCCATCCAGCAAAATAAGTTGCCAAATGCTGACCAACAATATTGACAGTCAAACAACATGTGATGAAACTACAATACACTGACTGAGAGGAGTAAACAATTATACAAACATGCAAAACACTTTGGTTGGAAGTTCTGAGAAGCGCATTTCCAAGCAAAGCAAGTGCTCACACAACTTACGGAACTTACATGAGATAGAAAGTTCACACAAAAAGTTACCATCAAATCAACAAATACATAGACATAGACATGTACATAGAAATGCAAAATACAGAAGCAGAATACAAAACTAAGACTGAAGGACTACACAATTCTGATGGATTAAAAACCAAGATCAGCACAATAGATTTGCACTAAGCATTGCATAATGAGAGCAAATCAACACAATAATATCACACAAAACTCAACATAAAACAATAAACTTTACAACGCACCACATGAGATTCTGGTGTCACAGGTAATGGATTAAAGCATAAACCACACTTAATCCATATCTGCGAGGACAGACAACACAACAGGTGTGCTCTAAGCAAGGTGATGGTAGCAGTTTTAGCAGTGTACACCTTACCTCCCATTCCTTGACATTGAGGTCAGTGATGGGCTCGTCCTCAGCTGTTTCTGACACTTCATTCTTCTTGACAACCATAAACCCAGGCTCTTGTCCCATCCCCCTGACCCCCTCACCATACATGTCCGGGCTCCACTGCATGAAGAACACGTACAGGTGGTCTGACCTGGTGGAGGAAACGCAGGAGAAACCATGAGAGAAGAGGCTTGATTCTTAAATTGTTTAGAGATTTAGCAAAAGAAAAATCATCAGCTGAGATTCATTCAGTGCTTCTAAAATATCAAGAGTTGAAGCAAAGACTTAAAGGTAAAATCAAACTGTAAGTGATAAACATTTTTACATTGTGATTTTTACTTGATTAAGAATCATATATACGTTAATATACTGTGTATGGTTAACTGCAAGAAATTAAATAGTGAGTCGGCCATCTGATAAAACTCCCCAAAGTTTTAAAGGGACAGTTCACCTGTCCTCATATTGGCCGTAGACATGTCTAAACATTAATGGCATCCTCCTTGGCAGATGTATTGTTAGCTCGCTCAGTGGTGCTACGTGAGCCAGCAGGAGATTAACGCTTACTTCTGTGTGGTGATACGGTTGGCGGGGTAGTCAAGTAGAAAGAAAATAGTTCCTACATGAAACTGCTCATAACAAGGTCTGTGGATTATCCTGAGTAACCGAGTCATGATTTCTGGTGAGAGACACTGCTGTTGAGTTTTTCAAATGTACTTTTTTTTTGGCACCACAAGCTGAGTGCTGTCTAGTTCCGTTATACTCGAGAGACAGCAAAAATCTCTACGGCCAATGTCTCCAACACTTGGCAACTCACGCTTAAACAATCTAGACTGATAAACAGCACTACAGGTAAGGCAAAAAATATGTATTTTTGATTTTGCAGTAGAATGACTTAATATTTTGTGTGTTAAAGCATTCTCAAACAGCCCTAGTGGCTGTTAAGGAAGCATTTCAACATCTACAGGACACTGAGCAACATATTTTACTTTCCTATTCGCTAGTACTGCTGAGCTGTTAAAGCTGCTTTGCCTGTGTGACACTATGTTCTTGTCCGTTATTAAGTATTTTGTGACACAAGCTATCACTTTGTGTGTGTGGGTACATCTGAGAACAAATCGTTTTATAATAATGCATAAATGAACCTGCATACATTTATTTTGTTGGTCCCTTGGCAGCACAACAAGTTGTAAAATCAACATTCACATATTATCATATTATGAAATTCTTATGGCATATGGGTTAGCTATCAGTTGCTAATTTATTCATCAAACAAACAGAGCAACATTAGCATTCATTTGAAATCGTAGTTCTGGATTGCACAAGACACATGCTCTGTTTTGGTCTCCACCAACTCCTGAAGGAAATATAAATCTTTTTAGCTGTTAAATGCTTTACTATAATCATTAGCAAATTGCTAACTTTGTCCCTGTGGTGTTTGGTGTTGAGTGGGTAGCGAACAGTGGATTTATCAGAGATTTTTTTGCTGTAATCAGCTGCAGTTACAGACACATTTGCTAAGAGCGGTGAGACTGAACCAAAACCTTTACGTTACGATACCGTTCACTTTACACAGTCATTTGATACTTTAACATATAAACATTGATTAGAGCTGCTCAGAAGGTATAAACAGTGTATAATCAGTTTCCTTAAAACAGGGAGTTTTGTGGTAATGATCATGAACATGTCTGTCATCTTCTGGCGCTCTCCAACATCGTGACTATAATTTTGCCCTTCTCTGCTCCTCCCTGCTGACTGCTCATGTAACAGAAGCCTTTTCATGACAACCATGTAAACAGTTAAGGATATATTAAGACAGTACGGCATAACTCATGATTAAGTTAAAAACAAATACCGAATACAGTTTGTGTCACACACTGCTGTAGCTGCTAGACATGAAAGAGCTGTGCAGACTCAGTAGGCTGAGCTGTATTCAGTGTCATGGGTTGTGTATGGCTCATTCAGCGGCCTCCCTTTCTTCCCACACCATTGCCAGGACACTTAAAGACGCATCATGCGGGTCGCCTCCCATCTAGGTCATGCTACAGAGAGTCTAGCAGTGTCTGAAGAAACAACTATGAGCTGCTGTGTTTGTCAGTCTGGGCGGCTTTATGATCACTCCTCCCACACACCTTAGCCTGCTTGCAGTAACAAGAAAGACAAGTTCAAAATAATGAGTAGTAACCTGTACGAGCCCTGTCTTGTAATACTAGCTTTCACTTTGCTATGCCCCTGGGCTATCACCCCCCAGAGCATCACAGCAAACTTGTTTTCCAGGTCGGAAATGCTGTAGCTAAGCAACCTGTGGATGAAAACAATGCTATAAGAGGCAAGTCTTCTTAAGTTCATAATGAATAATGAAGTGAGGGGGATTTCAGTGTCGTTACTGCACTCAGCCACTCAACACATCGCATATAACCAAGAAGCATTTCTGGTACCATGACTAACTTTAAAGGACACGCCTGTTTGTTTGATTCAAATGTGATTAGCAGCCTGAGAGAGCACCATGTGTATTGCTGCTGTAAATGTAGAAACACGTGTCCTGAAAACAGTAGAGGTGCTGTGAAACTCAAGGTTGGACAAATAAGTGGTCAGATTCAAGTTTATTATTTGCATTTTTCCCCTTATCTCCATGTATCTAAAAAGATACAACAGAAAATCTAACTAACACTGTGGTGAAGCCAGATTTGGCTCTAATGATAGCTGTTTAAAAGTAATTGGCTTATTAAATTAAGCTGTTTCTACAATTGGGATTAATTCTCCATATAAACATATTACACTATTTTTTTTTTTCATGGAATGCGTCTCCCTCCAGTTTGAAGAGCTCTAACCTAATTATGATTATTGCTGGCTTGGCAACTGTACATCCAGACGGAGCGATCCAACTTGGAAAAACACATAAACAAGCCAAGGCTATTTTCAGTTAATATAAAATATAAATATGTGTCTAGGTCAGAAAAAGTTCATGAACAGTTTTGTGGGTGAAACACTGTCAGAGGATACAAAACTAGGAAACAGCATGAGCTTTGGAAACGTCCTTATTGTTGCATGGGTCGTGTGTGTGCCCCAGTGCAGGAATAAAGTGTGCGTGTCTGTTTCCCTGCAGAGTGAATGAATAATAAATCACTTCGCTGTCTAGCAGAGGCAGCACGGGGAGATGGGCAGAAGCCGCAGTGGGAGTCAGACCTGACAGAGAATGCATATTTGATTGGTTGTATTAAAAGGACTGGAGGTGAGTGCCTCAGTAACTCAGCTGACTATTGTGGTATGTTAGCAATATGCAAGGATTGCAAAAGGTCAAATCTCTGCAGCTCTCTCCATTAAAGACAAAGTCACCACCCTGTAACAGAGACTTCTATATCATGCACTTTGCTTTGTATTTTTTCCATTTTAAATACTGTTCCATGTAAACAGGTACAGCACTGGTTTGATGATTTTAAATCCTGTCATTTCGGCTACCATTAAAACAATTTGCTTGTATTCAAAGGTGCAGCAGATGTTCTGACCTCTCCTGCGGCACAGCAAACCAGTATTCATGCTTCTTGCCCTGCTGGGCATACTGCTGCATGGAGGCGCTGGCGTTAGAAACAAACGTCTTTTTCATGGGCTTCCCCACCCGCAGACACAGGAACTTATGAGTACGGTGCTTCCGCCTCCCTGTACCTGGAAGAGGAAGTCATCACATGGTCACATAGGCATAAACATTTGTTTAGTTTGACATTCTTGGGAATATGCTTATCTATGTTCTTGCTGAGAGTTAAAAAAGATCGATACCACTCTTATATCTGTACACTATATATACACAGCTACAGCCAGCAGCTGGTTAGCTTAGCGTAGCACACAGACTGGAAACAAGGGGAACAGTTAGCCTGGTTTTGGCTTTTACACTTGTTGCTAGACAGATTTGGGCAGAGCCATTCAATGGTGTGAATCTTGACTGTGCAACCAGTGCACCAGGGTCCAGAAGATGTCATAGGCCCATGTAGGAGGGTGATTTTTTTGCCGCTTGAAGAAATCAGGATGTGATGGTTTCAGTTAAGAGCAGGCTGTTAGATTAGCAGTTATAAATCTGGCGCTTCGACTGCTCCATGCTGCTGATCAAAGCCTAGTTTGCAGAATGGGAGGGACACCCTCAGTTCAGTATTTGGGGTGGGTGTTTAGAGGGTGCCGTTCTGCTGCAGTGTATTGTGGCCTCACTTCTCTGACAGGACAGCGAGCGGCAGCTCAGTGGCCTGGGGGTTTTGATCCCGGACCACTCCGACTCCCCGCCAGTTAGAAAACTTTCTGTTGATACTGTTACACAGGTAAGACTCAGTACTGCCACTGGCCACCAGCCTACTTTGACAATTGGATTTTGGCTTTGATCTACCTGGACAGGCCTCACAAGTAGAGCCTGTGTGCCAGCCCAATTTAACCCCTAGGTGTGCACATCCCTGCATGTATTTGTGGACGAGCTAGCACTTGTGTTTTGGGCAAGGCGAGGACCCAAGAAAGACTTAATGCACTGGGGTCAGTCACTATTGTGTTACACTACTGTAGCCAGGTTAGACATGTCCCCTGTTTTTCAGTCTTTATGTTGAGCTAAGCCAAACTGCTGTGCCTTTATATTTACTGCACAAACATGAGAGTGGTATCAATCTGAACATCTTACTCTCGCAGGACAGCAAATAAGCATATTTCTACCAATATGAATCGATTCAAACAACAAACAAGTTTTGTTATATATATCAAATGTGTGTCATCTAAAAACAAAATACATCTTCTTGATTAATTGTGTATACTCCCTCTAATACTTGCTTTATTTATGTGACCTAGTTTTCTATCTTCTATTTACTGGCTGCTTCAGCTGACATTAGTTATTTTGTGGCAGAAACACAACAGATGACAGAAATAAATGGAGTAGCACATTATTACTGATAGTGGCACTGAGTCTCCTACCCATGGTACATTATCAGTGGCCTATTGTAATGTCACAGCCCCAGGAAGCTGAATAAGACCACTGTGCCAGTGACATTACACTGGCACATATTGTCAGCTCCTGGTTGGACAGCTCAACATAACCAACAATAACGACAGACAAAGTAATATTAATATGCTTAGGCAAGACGCTCAGTAGGACAAATTCAATTTTCAAAATGCATTAATTCTGTATTAATGCAGCTTGTTTTTGAGGTTGCTGCTGTTACTTGTGTGGGCTGTGCTAATGTGCGCAGAGTAATGGGCAGCCCTGCTGAGATCCCCATGAATTAAAACTGTTTTTGCAGCCCCGGCTCTCTGTGTGACGATAATTACCAGGGAGAAAATGGTGAATCTCCTTCCTTCTGTCTTGGTCCCTTTCTTCTTGAGAAAATAAATCTTTGTAGAATCACAACTATGTGCCCATCTACAATGGCACACAAGTGAGCCAGTGAATGTGACATACGTAGTGAGACCACTGTCAGATAACAAGACCAAAACTGTGCCAACCAGATATTAATTAGAGGATGCTGCCATGGTTTTGTATGTTTAGCCAATTAACTGCTAATTGCATAGTATTTGCCAGCCACTTTCTCTGGTGCAGCTTACTTTTTTTTAGTAACTACCTAACTTCCAGTCAGTCGCTGCTTTCCATTTATTTCAGTACACTGAACATCATCCTGCTATAGAAAAGTAATCCATTACAGTGAGCATTCTGCTACTTTTATGTTATCAATGGTGGTAATACAGTTGAGAGAATGGGCTGTTACTTGCTGGTGCGTTCAAGGATAATCTGACATTGTAATCTGAATGTGTGCCACTGAAGGGATTACTAAATATACAAGTCATGTTGTCAGGAAGTCAAACCTAGAAGACAATGATGTGATAATGTTAAACTGGCCATGATATAAGACTCTCTGTTAGAGAACCGGCTACTTGATAGAAGAAATACAGTCATTAGTTAATTGGAGAGCCTGGGAAATTAGGAAAAATGGCTGTTGCCTAGGTAAACTTGAGGCTTGCAGCATTTGTTTTCTTTCTTCTTGTGTTATTTAGCGTAGGATGGACCAAATTTTTGGCTTGACCATCAATACTAACTACACACAGTTAGCATGTTAAACATCTACAACCACTGCTATGGTCCTTAAACGTGGCAATGAACACTACATAACATTAATTCAGGCTTTGGTAAAATTTTGTCTTTGTCTACATCTACACGAAAGCAAAGCAAAGAGGGATGTCACATATAAATAACACCTCTCTGAATGCTGTCTCTGAAGGCGTTTTGATGTTGGGTTTCATCGTCACCGTGTTACCCCTTTGGGCATTAGGTGTGTTTGTGGCATTGTGGTGTTTGATAGGCTTTAGCTTATCGCCCAAAGGAGTGGCCCAGACCACCAGAGCCAGAGATCAAAGAGCTGCATAAAGCTCCACAAAGCCCGGCAAGCGCCGCCATGCTGATAACAACAGAGAAGCTGCCATCTCCTTTCGTCTTTATATTCCAATTACTAGCACCAAAGCAGAGTGGAAACGGAAAGGTTATCAGGGACCAACATGAGAGAAGTGATTCTGAGGCAGCCAGAGAGGAGAGGAACTCACTTTGATAGTCTTTAGAAGAAAATGGATGTAGGGTTGCCGCCAAAAGACAACATGAGGCCAGATTCATCACCTGAACCTATTTTTTTTTTACAAGGTTTAAGTTTTCTACTAATACAAAGTAAATGTGTTTACCTTCTGCAGAGTTCTGCGTGCCCTCCTTTTGCATCTGCTCAACATTCTCCTTTTCCTCCTTGCCTTGTTGCATAGTGTCCGTTTTGGAGACGTCTGCCCCCTCATTGGCTTCCCCCTGTGGACTGGCTGAGACAGAGGTGGCGTCTGTGGTACCAGGGGTGGCTGAGCTTTCGGACCCTGGGCGAGAGGTGCTGCTGCTGGAGCCCTGGGCCTGGCTAGTGCTGCTGCTGGTGGTGGTAGTGGGTGTGCTTGGTGGCTTCTCTGCACTGTGCTGCTTGGATCCCGTGGGGGACTGGCTATCACTTTCTGTGGCAGTGTCTGGTGGATTGTCCTCTGCTTTGGCCGCAGCGGGCTCTTCCGGCTGACTGCCTGAGCCACGGGCACTGCCTGGGGCCTGGGACTCGGCACCTGTGGCCTCCACCTGGGTGACGGTTTGCACAGACTCTGTCGAAGCGCCGGAGGACTTGTCCAGGCGGAGGTCCTCATTAGATGTTTGCTCTTCCTCACGGATGGGGGACAGCTCCGATTCGGTGAAGACGTCTTCGGAGATGGAGCCCTCAGTGCTGCGCGGGGCTGTGCTGCCGCTGTCGTTGGCCCCTGGCTCCCTAAGGCGCTGCTCTGGGTCCTTCTGTTGGGAGGGATGTCTCTCAGCTGGAAGAGGCTCCAGGTCACTAGAAGCAGAGAGAAGTATTAAGACACTTGCAACTCTATTAATAATAAAGGAATATGGTTAATATGTTCCCTACATGCTCTACATATAGAGGCTGTAGAGAGAACAGTTTAGCGGTTTTAGTCAGCATTACTCAGCTGGTAGTAATACTACTAGCCAGTCTGTGGCTCTGGAGGGGCTCATTAATGTCTGAGAAAATAACCCTGATCTCAACTTGGGCTTTTAAATATGTGTCTGTGTTACAAACTGTGTACATGGAGTTGGAAAGATGTGGGTGTTTATCAGGCATGGAGGGTCTAATGGGAAAGACTATTTAGTTGCATCATGGAAAATTAAGATCTGGTGTCTCTGCATCTGCTGATTTGATTTTGACTGTCTAAATGGTTGCAGTCTATAAATGTCTTTATCATAGGATACTTCCCTTCTGACCGATTACCTCTGTATTGATGATGGTTGACCTTTTGAGGATTTCACAAAATATTTATACAGTGAGATTTCTGATAAATAATCATCAGTAATGTGGATGTAATGACTAAGTGGGTAAAGGCAAATGATGGAACAGCTGGAACAGTCTGGTGTGATCAGAAAATGACATCACTTTGCTGTGATGCAGCCTTTAAAACCAAGAAAAGACAACACTTACAATATTCAAAATCTAAAACAATATCTAGTCTCATAACATGATATAATACAAATATATTGCCCAGCTCTACTTTATGAAGTAATGCATAAAAATAAAACAGAGGGCTTAGGAATATGAGCATATATAGGGGTTCAGGTCATACATATACACAGTCTTCATTGTGAACACTTTTGTTTCAAAATGCTGAAGCCACATTTGCATGACAGGAATGGTAACAAAAAGAAAGCAGAAACCACAGTCAACTGGTTAGATGAACTCTTATTGAGGTAAAGCCCTGTTGTTCCTGTCTGAATATAGCGCACACCCAGCACAATAATCCCAAATGTACAGAGACTCTGCACAAACCCAGGCACAGAAATCACCTGCATGGACAGAACAGATGTCTCCAAATGCATAAATACTGTCACATCAACTTTTTTGCATTTTTGAATGATAGAATGTTTTTGTTTCATCAAATTTTCAAGAGTGATTTATCAATGATCATAAAATACTGTATCTCTATTTAATTTAATGTACAACAAAACCCTATTCTAACTGTACAAAGACACAACTCAGTGTCTCATGCCAACTGTCCATCTCTTGAAAACCTTTAATAAGGTTGCAAGATGAAATACTTGTATTCAACTAGCACAGAATCACACTCTGCAAGGCACTTGTTGCTCATCTGTGTGTTCATACAAAGAGAAACCGAGAGGGAGAGAGGGGAGGGGGGTCAGCAGAAACAAGGAGAGAGGAGACACAGACAATGGAGCACAGCTGAGGAAACAGCTGGCTCAAACACCAGTCATTTGCCAGCACAATAACTGCTCCATGGGCAACACTCAACCGGTTGAATACAGTATTGCTCAGACCCTGCAACCACCAGAGGACACAGAAATAAAACACTACACCATATTTCTCCTTGCATAAATTGTTCTTCAACAACAACACTAAAACAGTTCAAATGAAGGAAAAAAAGAAAAACACAGACAGATCTGTGGGAGGGAACACAAGTGAGTCCTCTGAAGTGGCTGCTTCCCAGTGCATAAAGAGGTGAGCAATCAGAACGTAGGAGGGTGCAGGCATACTTCATTAACCCTGGTGTAATTGCTGTTTCCTTTTTATTTTGGTATGTGGGGGGAAAAGAATTAAACTGAAAACTTAAGATTGGTTGCTGATGCAATCTGACCGTGGGTGCAGCAGAGAATGACAATGATTATTGCGAGGTTGCTGCATTTCTTTGAGGGTGAGAGTGGGAGACAGGCGTTCAGGATTAAATTGTGGGGAAAGATATAAAGTGTAACTATACTATTCTTATATACTATAAGAATAAGAATGTAAGTGGGAGTAAATTAAAGTCAGAAGTCAGTGTTTACAGCTGCTTATACTTTAAATAACAACATGTGTAGGCATCATACAAGGCTCTTCCATCAACAACACAGAATATGTGTGATATATGATTTTTCTTACTCGGGCACAGCCTCTCTGATCTTGGGGTCTGTTATCTCCTTGCAGATGGCAGCAGACTGCACTTCCTCCAGGGGACACATGATGCCATACTCTTCGCACCCATGGGCCTGAACCAGTGGGTCCATCCGGTGAGGGTCAAACATTATGTTGTTGGGTGTCACCAGCAACACCCCGCTCACCGCACCCTGAATTGACGCAGGAGAAAAGAGGAATGGGTGAGGAACAATGGGATCCATCAGAACTTTAAATACATAAAGGGACAGCTTAGCATGTTTATCTACCACCAAAAGATAATCAAAAGCACCTCTGTCACATAAACAACTGGAAGCCAAATCAATTTGAGACCACAAATGTCCTAAATCAAGTAGAAATTATTGACTGCCAGCAGTGACCACTTCAGAGCGTTCACTCGGTACCTTGGAGTGAATCAGCAGTGGTTCAATAACATGGATCTGTGTGTGTGTGTGTGTGTGTGTGTGTGTGTGTGTGTGTGTGTGTCCCAGAGAGCATGACAGCTGCCTTGACATAGCAGTGTGTTGGCGCACACACATACACTTTCAGACAGGCAGTGATGGAAAAGCTGGGTGGAGTCTGTGTGTATTTCAGTGTAGGAAGTCCTGGGAACTGGCTGCCATCCTGCCTGCACTGACTCAAAACTGACTGAAGCACAACACACAATCTGACGAGTGAGAGTGTGTGTTCAGTGGTGAACGTCCATGTACTGTATGTTTTCTTACTTTTGAGCTTGTTTTTTTTAAATTTGTTTTTTTTTTTATAATTGATGATATTTTGTATTATCCCTCTAAACAGCAAATCTTATTAAAGGAGCTCTATTCGATATTCAGAGCGTATCTATGATTCAGAGACTGTCTGCATTCGGCTGACAGGTGGCTGAACCGGCAGCTAGCAGCCAAACCCCCAGGAACAGCATCGAGCTTTGAAGCCAAAATGGCCAAACTGTGGAACTACTTCAGGTCTGTCACGTGATGCCATGGAGTTCAAATAGACTTTTTCCCATAGACTTACATTGTCAAATTAAACGTCTGTAAATCCATGGATATTTTTTGGGCATCACTACCCCGAGAATTGACTGGTTTCACTATTAGGATTTGATCCAGTCAGTCTGCAAGCAAGCTTAGAAGCCCCGCATTTAAATAATTTCATCTCCATTCAAGTCAGCGGAGGGCTAAATTGGAAGTTAGCGGCTCAGCTGTTTGATCTATGGGCTATACTACACAGAAGATCCAAGTATTTTTTTTACTCAGGATGTCAAACTGTTTTGGCTTCATGTGCCACTGAGCAACTTTCATAGGAATGAACGGTGGCCCGGTCTCCATCGTTGTATCCAGTCCACTTCATACATGTTGTTGATGCTAAAATGAATAGTGCTAATGATGGAGCCAGTGCTGACAAAGCCAACAGTGTTAACCCTGGGGGTGGAAAGTGGGGTGGGCGCAATGTTTCCACAATTGTGGTGGTCAGTGGTCCTGTTAGTGCTGTATGGGGGATACGCACCAGGGACTCTCCTGCACTAAAAAGCACACACACACACAGTCAGACCATGGACGACAACAAAAGAAGCTTGCATTACAACACACACAGAGGGGCTATGACTTTGTTCTCTGCTTACTTCACTATATCTGTTAGCTGTTTGCTACTTTATTAATGCTCTGAATATTGTACAGAGCTCCTTTAAGGCTAAACAATGACACAATCAGATTCAGAATCAGATCTTAGTAAAAAAAAAAAAAAAGAAAAAAAAAGAAAAGAAAAAGTATTAAACAGTGATCTAAGGAGAGAGAGAAAGAGAGAAGATCCAAACTGCACCGCAGACCTTTTAAGATCCTGGATTTAGATAACTCAGTTTACAACACTTTAGGGAGCCACAGACTCCCTGGTTACAGGCCATCTGAACAACATTAACTATAATCAGCAGAAATTAAACTACAGTCAGCAGGAGAGGGACTCCTCTTCATATGCTGGTCTACAGGGTTATTCATTTCTGCCCACACAAGTGCCCCCAGTGTTTAATGTACTCTCATTTTATCCTCACTATGAGTTTCTTAAATAAATTTAACAAAAAAAACCAAAACAAAACAACAACAACAACAAAGATGAACTAGGATGCAACTATTTTATGAGACTTCAGTTGCAAAAGATTTTAAAGCATTTTGGTGTAATGACTTGTTTATATCTGCCTTAGTGAGTGATTTCATATATTGCTAAAAATAAGATAGAAGGGCACAGGTTTAGCAGCTGAAACAGCAAAGGATTATTATGTTTTCACAGACAGAAAAACTTAAGGTGCTCGCCACAGACAGCACTGTGCAGCAACTGGATTCTGGTCTGCTAAAGTGGAGAACTTGGTATTTTTGCTGATTGGTTCTTGTTTTATGGTGAGATTGTGTACATCCCCTAATCTCAAAAGAAGCACTTGATCTTCGATTGCATGTGTGGTTCACAACACTGAACAACAAACAAAAAAAAAGTAAAACAGCTTTGATGTGAAGTGAGTCTAAGTGTCTTACATTTCTTTTATTTCAATTCCACATCTTCAGCCAGTCCCTTTGAAATATGAAGTGTGTTGAGCATCTGCAGCTGGCAGCTGAGCTGTATGATTATGTATTTGTAATATTATATATTTAGTCTGATAACATAACAACCACTTCTTCTTCTTCATCTGTTACATTTAAGAGAGTTTTTTTTTTTTTTTTTTTTGCAGCCGACAGTTTTACTTTCAACGACAGCAGTTTGCAGCTGTCTGTCACATGACCAGGAGGTTACAGGGTGATCTTAACATAGGTCTCAAAGATGAGTGTATGTTTTACACTGAATCTTACCTGGTCACCAGTGATGTACTTGCAATTGATCTTGAGGAACTTCTCTGTGAGGGCCTCTTCCTCCTCGGAGGTGGATGACACCACTCTGGACTGGCGCAGAGCAGTAAACACTGGAGGGTGAACGCCTTCTGGTCTGGGGGGGCCATCAGAGTCCTTTGAAATAGAATGGGTGGGGTTCTGGACATTAGTATGGACTCCATTAGTTCAAACATACCTTTATAATACACATAATCTTTTACTGAGGCGGAACTAGTTTGTCCTTCATCACAATAAGCAAAAAATTGAACATTTAAAAGTGAAGAGTCAAATGAAATTACGTAATGAATCTCAAACTGTAAAAGCTGTGTTCCACTTTATCCTCCTGCCCATAAACAAATATCTGTACAAATGCGTCATGCTGAAATCTCTAAATAGCATTCAACCAAACAGACTAAATAATAAGCACTGTGGAACAAGCATAGCTTGGTTCACTTGGTAATACATGGTGTAACTAATTTGTGCCTCATTCCATCAAACTAATGCATTTGAGTCTCTAAATGTATTATCTATATATAAACAGATATTTTCTGCACAGCGGGACAATCAGGTTAAAAGAAACCCAATGACAAGCCAAATGAATGCTTCTCCTGTGTGCCTGAGCTTCACACAGGCAATTAGGTGAAAAACATTCAGAAGAGATTGAAAATTTAATTATTGTGTTTTTGGCACTACTTGATAACTAGTTAGTGGTCAGGGGCGGGTTTGGAAACTGTTGAATGAGGGGCCAGACTGAGGCACAGCTGCAAAGAGGGGGAGCACATTTACAAATGCATAAAAATGTGTTAAGAATTAAAAGTTCTGATTCTCTGTATTGACGAGCAGTACGTTATTTTTAAATACCAGGACTGCCCCCTAAGAGTCAACTGAATGTTAGTAGACCACAAAGGTCATTAGTTGGCAAAATATCATTAGATGCTTAGCCGCAGAAAACAAACAAACAAACAATCAAAAAACAAAAGAACAAAAGTGAAACTCTATTAGGAGCTCTGCCTTGTCAAAATAAATCAAAAGCTATATGACTGGACCATGTGGGACTTTAATTTGAAAAGAAGTGGCCACGCTAAGCAGTCAGACAGGAGTCACGTTAATTAACAGGGCTGGTACCTGTGGTTATTACACATGCTAGTTAATAACATGTTGGGCAGGAAATCATTTTGAGAAGGTGAAGGACAATCCCAAGATGATATGTAAACTCATCTTCATTTGTCGACTACAGACATGACGTATCATCTGAAACATGCAAGTAGCTACATGCCCATTAGCCACTTAGCACAATCATTACTGCTTTGTTGACAGCGTCATTAACAGGCGGCTCACTCAGTGTTTGATGTGCACTTGTAGATAAAATACAGGCCTATATTAATGAAGGTTCATTAGTACGGTTTTGTAATTCTCTGTAATGTAGCACAGTGTTAACATTAAGTAATTAATTAACAAAATATATAATTTAATAGTTTATTTAATATCATAAACATGCGGGCAACTAGAAGTCTAAATGGTCCTAAATGACGACTATTGATGGACTAGGAAAATTCTTAGTTGGCAGTAGCCTTGTTAGATACAATGTTTATTCAGTGTATTTTAATTCATTTGAATGAATGAAAGATAAACAACTGTAAATGTTCGATTATGAAAAAACAAATATAAGCCATAGTCATGGACAGAATGGGCCCCTGCACACAGACACGTTTGTGGTCATTTTGCCTCTCTTAAAGATGGTTGTTTTAACTCTCTTTATGGTCCCTCTGTGTCTTTGTGGTTGTTTGATTGACTTCCTAATAAGAACAAGACGTGCAAGGGCCCTGGCATGCACACAGTTCAGTAATCCATTCATAATACTAACAAGCAAACTATCTAATTAGGAGTGGGAATCAACAGATACGGTAAGATATATATGTATATCACAATACTCAAGTCACAATACAATATTACTGCAATTTTAAAAAAGTATTTCCCTGCTGGAAGAAGGGTCTTTTCATTAAATTGCTCTGTCTGCGCAGTAGAGAGATGCAAATACTTTTGACAGTGGTGCAAAGTGACCAGAGAAAACGGATGAAAAGGGTTGCTCAAGAGGAGCAAACCTTCAACTACCAGAATGCACTGCACCGCACTACGCCAATAAACGCTCCTGGACTGGACTGGTGTATTCTTCATGCATATATTTCTTTTGGTTGGATGAGCTTGAAACGTTTTTTTTCATACAGGGAACCTTTTTTTGTGGCTGAATTTGTGTTTCTGGACTGAGCGGTAAAATAGCATGAACTGTGGATGGTTACCACAACGTCATTGTAATGTTGTCTTGTAAACCCATGAGGGCTGGGCACATGTAAGTGTGCATGACACAAAATAAAAAAAATCAATCAATCATATAGAGTAAAGTACATTAGCAAACAACTGTATGTACAGTTGAATGTTAACTGACCCAATCCAGTGAAAAATAATAACCCTATGATAATAACTATGTATATCAATTACATATAATAATAATAATGATAATAATACATTTTATTTATAAGCGCCTTTCAGAACACTCAAGGATACTGTACAGTAATAAAACAAAACAATAAAAACACAGCTAAAAGCTACACAGAATGAAATGGAACAATGCAATTACAGAGAGTGTGATATCTTGAACAGGTGGGTTTTGAGTCTAGATTTGAACAGTGAAAGAGAGTCGATGTTATATACACACATCCTTTATTCATTAGGGGTTAAATTGAGAAATCAAAAATATGTGGTGCCTTTAATAAAAATTAATTTATGACTGATTAATAAAAAACAGATATCTTCCCTCATAATAACTAATCTGTCGGTGATCTGCCAGATGCTCCACAGCCAAGAACTAATATGAATGATGTCTCAACTACAGTACGCTGCTCCATTATACGTTGGCATACACACTATAAAGCAATATTAATGAAGTAGCACTTCACAGAGTTGCCATGTGCTACAGATGGTGTGTCTGCTGGGCTGGAAACACAAGGTGTGGTGGGTTTGGTGTTTCTACCAGTGGCCTGCTGCCATGTAATGTCTGAGCCACAGGAAAGACTGACTGAAGTCTGTCTGAATAACCATCCACAGGGACAACTCTCTCTGAGGCATTTTGTAGGGCAAAGCTGAGCGTTGGTCTGCTTGACTGATCAACGCTCTGCAGGATGGACTGTCTGTGACACTGAGTGACTGCTGGAGGAGTCAGATCGGATGGAAAGATGAGAGGAAGTTAGGGATGGGAGAAGTAGGGATGGAAAAAGACAAAAAGGAAGTAGAGGCTGCAGCAGAGGCGACTAAAAAAAGAAAGCGGTGCAAAGCTGCTGTGGAGAAATGAAAAGACAAGGAGATAAAGACAGCTAAAGGCAATGAAAGAGAGTGATTGGAGTGAGGACAAAGAACAAAAGGGAAAAGGAGGACAGAGAGGAGTGTGTGGGAGTTATCATCGAGGGGGGGATTTTGACCAGGAGGGGAGGGCGTCAAAAAGCCGGTGGAGAAGTGAAGTGAAGAGCAGTGAAGAGCTTAGAGAAGAGAGCCCGAGCCCATAACAACTGTCTGCTGTCCTCCTGACACCCGCCCCCACGCCTCCCCCTCTCCGTCTCCCAGTGCAGTCGACAAACAGCCTGCAGCTACTGACCCACACCGACACAAGCAGCCCAGACACTGGCAGACAGGGAAGGCTGAGGGGGCCGGGCCAATCTGTTACAGCCAAAACAAGCCTCTCTTAACAAGCAGAGGAGAAAGGGACCTAAAAATGTAAAACGGAGATAAGGAGGAGAGGGATCGAAGCTGAAAATGAAGTTTCAAGAACATTCTTGAAACCAAAAAAAAAAAAAAGAGAGAGCATCCCTGATCTATGAGAGCATCTACGGTTGATGAGTTGCAGATCTGAGTCCCAGCTGCTGAAGATGAGGACTGTGTAGGAATCTGAATTGGCTCGTCATCCACTTCAACTGAACACACCTCACCTACACAACTGCACTTAATCTCTCCACTTCCCGCTAGAGTCACTTCCCAATGACTCATTCAAGCTGGCCTTCCTGCTCCAAGGTTAAATATGAAAAGAGAGGCAGCCTTTTCACCTTAAAGAAAATAAAAGTTAAAGGGACAGTTCACCCAAAAATCAAACACGTATTTTTCCTCTTACCTAGAGTGCTATTTATCAGTCTAGATTGTTTTGGTGTGAGTTGCAGAGTGTTGGAGATATCTGCCATAGAGATGTCTGCCTTCTCTCCAATATAGTGAAACTAGATGTTACTTGGCTTGTGGTGCTCAAAACTCAACAGCAATGTCTCTTTCCAGGAATCATCACCCAGTTACTCAAGATAATCCACAGACCTTGTTGTGAGCAGTTTCATGTAGGGACTATTTTCTTCCAACCAAACTACACCCATCAACCATATCACTGCACAGAAGGAAGCATGCATCTACTCATGGACGAAAGGCTCATGCTCATGACAGTGTGAGATGTAAATGTTAATGACGTCCTCCTTGGCTGAGCTGTAACATTAGCTAGCTCAGTGGTACAAGGTGAGCTAGCAGTAGATGCACACTTCTTTCTGTGTGGCGATATGGTTAGCGGGTGTTGTTTGAAAGAGAGAAAATAGTTCCAGAATGAAACTCCTGACAACAAGTTCTATGGATTATCTTGAGTAACCCGGTCATGATTTCTGGAAAGAGACATTGCTGTTGAGTTTTTCAAATGTAATTTTTTTTTTTTAGCACTTTGAGCACAACAAGCTGAGTGCCATCTAGTTCCATTATATTGGCCTCAGCTGATATCTCCAACACCCAACAACTCACACCAAAACAATCTGGACTGATAAAAAACCCCAAAGGTAAAATTTAAAAAAAGTATTTTTGATTTTGGGGTGAACTGTCACTTTAACACTGACTAGAACACACCTGGGACCAGAGACACACGTGTCAACATGTGCGGCACACACCTGGGTTGAAATGAGCAGCTGCAGGTGTCCAAACACGTCCTCCCTCGTGGAAATGCACAACAAACACTGTCTCCCATTCCCTCTCATTAAATCTGGCACATCTGAGAAATGGGTGTAATGTGTTGGTAACAAAATAACACCCATCCACATAAAAGAGGACTGTGAAGATGCACTGGCTGTCCACCAGCTAAGAGCTGTAGCTCATAAAGCAACACAAGGTGATAGGTATTTTCTTCTGTTATAGTGCCAAATGTTGGTTTGCAAAGCAAAAAAAAAAAAGATAATGTTGCAATTGCATTTGTATATTAAGTTGCTGTGTAGGATGATGACCGTCTAAAATCAGAGGAAATAAAATGAAAGAGTTAACAACAGTGAGATTAAGTTGGTCTGTTCATCTGGCTGCCAATGGTGGCATATTGTCAAAAGCTGACAATCTGTCCCTTTATTCATCTTTCAATGTGAAATTCTAGTTGGGAAAAACAAAAATAAACCTTGGCTCACTTCTTCATCATTTCATTTCACCAAGTCATAGCCCGTGCATGGAACCGGATGGAGATGGTGTGATGATCATTGCTGTATAACTTCTTAATTTCCACCCTAGGTATTCTCCTGCACAGTCATGCTACATCTGCGACTCATCACGTGATCCAAAGCTCCAATCATATCTCACACAGATCATACACAAGCTGCCAACTCCTCTCTCTTCCCTGTGGTTCCTCCATGACTACCTGTGCTGCTCACTCCTTCCTGCTACATGCTGCTATTGGCTGCTTGTGCTGCTCTGCTTTCTCCAACACCAACTGCTGACACACACACACACACACACACACACACACACACACACACACACACACACACACACAGTCTACTGACTGGGAGAACTTAAAGGAACTTCAGCCCCCCCCCTTCCGAAAAAGCCCAGTCTGTTTTGACTGGTCAGGGTATCCAGGTCTTCTGCATCTGTACTCTCTTGGTGCCTCTCAAAGTCAAGGATGCTTCCCTGATAGGATGGTTCCTTACAAGTTGAGTCCAACAGAGGCTAGGCAAGACTCCCTCCTAACACTTGGTGAACATACATTGGAAGCCGAGTACCCACGTGTACATCATTGAAGAGGCCCCACCTTCAATATTGGCAAATTGTGCGTCAACAATTGTGGGTACTTCATGCCCGCTGAGAACACACATGCATTCTTGAAAATTCTTTCAAGGAAGGACTCAGTCCTTCACATTACAACAGTCCTTTGGTGGGATTTGATGAAGTAGCCTCCTTGAAATTCAGTTTAAGGATCCTTCTTTGACTCTGAGAAGCACCAAATATGTCTCTGCACCATCATTGCAATCAGGGGATGACTGTAATGGAGACCAGCAGCAATTTCTGCCATGAAAAATCACCAGTACAAGCTTCTAAATACAACTGGACATTTTCCAAAAGGAATCTGATCCCAAATATTAGCATGAAGCTACCTGCAGCGGTGCACTTGCAGTCAGGGGATGAATAAGCATCGATGCACTTTCTCCCATTAAAAATCACCATTAAAAGCTACTGAGCACAACTGGACATGTTCCAGCAGGAATCTGATCTAAAATCAGGGAGAAATTAACAACATCAGTAACCAAGGTTACATGTTTCCCTGGTGTTAGCATGTTGCTACATTTGACACTGTACTTGCTGCTGGGGAATGATTGTGTAGGCAGGATTTTCTCCTCTTAAAATCACTAATAAATACATTCCAGCAGAAACAAGATCCAAAATCTAGAGAAATTAACTACATTGGCAACTTAGATTATATTTCCCTGACATTAGCATGTAGCCACATGTAGCAGTGTAGGAAAAGCATCATAGGTCCCCTTCACAATCATACCAGTATTTTTTAAAAAGAAAACAATTCCTTCCAAAACCTTCCAGAGTGAGCACTGAGTTCTCTGAGAGGTGTTAATCTGACAATTTGACTCTATTTGGTATAGTGGTATACATACATCTGACGGATCAATAAAATATTATGCTTTGGAAGGTAAGAAAGCATCACCCTGCCAGTCATCTCACATATTTCAAGTGAATATTGCTTTTCCAGACTGCTGCTCTCTTTGCTCTACTAAAATCCTCTAATATATGACCATTGTTTGTCCTACACTGGCCTCAGTGGCATCTAATATTTTCTCAGCTGGTCCTGGAGTATAGTACTGTGAGGGATCATACTAAACTCAACCGTCTCTTTATTAGGCCCCATATTAACCTTCAGCTTCATACAGATTTTTCCTTGAAACTGCTAAACCGTACAGGTAAGGTACGGTAACTGACAGCAGTTGTATAGTAAAGAAAAAGGGTGAAGAACTAGCACAACCTCACTTAAAAATCCCATACTAAAGACAAACAGACTTTATTTGACCTCATTTAAGGTAAGTCACGACTTGTCAATGTCCTGAAGTGACCAGATTCCAGTCAGTCATGGAAACAGGATTTTTTCAGTGCGTGTGACATCAAAGGGAGAGAAAGAGCATAGTGCAGCATAGTAGACTGGCTGCAGCACTGAAATGCAAAGATGAAAGAGCTGCTGTGCTGGTCTCAGACTATGAGTAACCGCTGTGGAGGGGAGGGGGGAGTGGAGATGAGGGTGGGAGGAAGAAGGTGGGATGGAAGAGTATTGAAACGGACGTACAGAAAGAGAAAAGCTGAGGTGAGAAAAGGAGAGGAGGGGTGCTTGGCAAGAGAAGGCCTGACGGGGCCACCAGGAGCTCATCTCTGAGGGTTTTTAGGGTTTTGTGGAGGCATCACAGTAATCTGCTCTATGGGGAGCTGTGAGGGGTGCTGACACTGACGGTGGGAACAGGAGATGGGTGTAACTGCAATAGATGACAGCTGTGGTGGGGCTACACAAATCAATATCCTTTTAGTTTGCAACCAATACTTCTCCCAGTTAAAAAAAGAGAGAAAAGTCTAGAAAGAGGCATTCAAATATGGCTTCTATCCAGGCCAGTGTGGTAGCGAAGGACAGAGGGGTATATTGTAAATATAAGAGATATTAAATCAATAAAAGCATTCTGTAGTAGTCCATATAAATAAGAAAGATAACATTTTCTAAATGTGTAATTTCTTTGACAAATCTATTTTAAAATGTAACACATATTAGTTGCATTTGTCTCTATGTAATAATGAAGATCTCAGAGAGGAAGTCTGCAGGTGCCACCCAGCTTTGACCTTGTCAGTGACACATGGTGCAATCAAAATCAATCCATAGCTCCACCTTGTGGGCATGGCTGTGTTCTGCAAGAGGGAACACACAATGGTTGGGATTCATCACACGTCAGTAGCCAGAGGTCCTCAAGTACAGTCTGTACTGTTGTTCATATTACCCAAAATTACAGCCTGATGACAGGAAGGCACCCTGATAAGCTGATTAACTGAAGCTGCCATGTTAAAAAACAAGACATCATTTTACAAGGTAACTAAATGATTCTCACTTAAACACAGCAGGCTTAGTGGATGTTGGATTTTAGGAAATGAAACCTGTTCATCTAAGTGAAATCATCACAAATGTACCTATGTGGCACCAGACATAAAGGTAATCTAAACTGGTCCTACTTCCTCCATCACTAATTTTAGATCACACCCCAGTGGAAGGGAGGAAGGAAGGACGGAAGGAGGGAGGCAAAAGAGGTGCCAAAAGAGGAAGAGACAGAGAAGGTCACAGTAGTAGCTGTGCCACCATGGTGAGTAAGCATGTGTGTGTGTGTGTGTGTGTGTGTGTGTGTGTGTGTGTGTGTCAGTATGAGCATGAGGATGGTCTGGATAGGACAAAGAGGACGCGCCTGCCCACACAGATGACCAGAAAGCCAGCATGCCAGTGAGTCTGTAGCTGCCAAATAATCCAACGACAGCAAGACCGCCAGCCGGAAAGTCAGCCAGCTTCCCATGCATGAACACACACTCACAAATACACGCACACATATGTGCGCGCGCACACAACCACACGCAGTCATCCAGCCTATGATCCATGCCTGCAAGATGTGTTACTTTTTGCTGCCAGTACCAGCAGGCCAGCAGGCAGACCGAGAGCATGAAGACACTTCAGAGCTGCCTTATCTGGCCTTCAACTCTGTCACAGAAACACTTAACAACATGGCTGGATGTAACTTTTACCTTGCTCACTGAAGCATGACCAGTGTTGTGCATCAAAGCACATGCTGGATTCATATTTTGCAGCAGATACTCCATAGACTTTCGATTTGACACCTTGGTCAAATAACCCCTCATTCTCCTCTGCTTTCTTACGATGGAAATTGAAAAACACAACTCACCTTAACTTATCTGTTTCAGTTCTTTCTAAGTGGACACTTAAATCAATCTTATTTCACTCCAGAATCTGGCAAACTATAAGTTCCTTTAAAGTCAATCTTTAACACCTAAAACTCCCCCTCCATGGATGCATTTAAGGCATGGGGAAAAGAAACAATACATGAAGACACCTGACATGATACAGTAACACAAAAATGCTCCATCCAATTTAAAGTGTTAAACAGGTTAAACTATTCCAACGGTGAAACTCCACAGCATCTTCCTGGAGGTGTCTGCACAATGTGATAAATGTAATTCTGCTGGAGGCACTTTAAATTGCGACTACGTAACTATTGTAGGAGAAAACTAACATGTTCTTTCCTTAGCAAACAAAGTGTCTAATACATTAGAAATAAGACACACTCTTACTTGTTCAGCACACTCAGGGGACTTAGCCTGGTATGACCACTGACTGTATATACAAAGATGGATAACATGTCTTTACTTCCTCTCACTGCACAAAATGGCACCGCCATCTTGTGCTGGTTATGTCACTTGGTAACAGAGATTGGGGGTTGGAGATGCCATATCGAGATCCCGCCCATACAATCACCCAACTCAATCTTAAGTCAATCGCAGCTAACATATTACTGATGGTTATTTAACAAAAACCTCACTATGTATATATTTTGTGTTAGCACCAATAATCAGTGCTACAGTATCAATATAATATCAATATCAAGGTCTTTGATAAAAAATAATGTGATATTTGATTTTCTCCATATCACCCAGTCCTGATCACAGCTGTCACTCATGACACATCATTTTATAGCATGATATAGCCAATTACAACCAAACTTATCAGAAACACTAGAATTACCGCCCAGTGGTTGTATGCTTCCACATGCCAGTTTCTCACAGTTTACATGTCTGTGACAACATGTATGCTTCATATACATACATACTATAAGATCTATATGTTGTCACAGTGAGGTTAACCTTTGATCTTTTGGATATAAAATGTCATTACTTCATCATATTATCCTGTTTGACATTTGTTTTTTGTTTTTTTTTAAGTTTTGTCATAATTAGCACAATAATTCTTTAGTTATGGCCAAAAACACATTTTCTGAGGTCACGCTGACCATAATCTTCACCCACTAAACTATAATCAGTTTATTCTTCAGTCTGAGAGAATGTTTGTGTCAAATTTGAAGAAATTCCCTCAAGGTATCATGTTTACAAGAATGAGACAGACAAGGTCACAGTGACCTTGACCTTTGACCACAAAAAATTAGTCAGTTCATCATTGAGTCCAAGTGGACATTTGAGCCAAATTTGAAGAAATTTCCTTGAGATGCCTTTGGTAACGGCTATGGCCATAGTCAACACTTCAGTGTACATCAGCGTGATAAGAACTACCTTAAATCAGAAACCATGATCTTTGGAAAATATTAATTTGACATTTACTTTGATTTACTAGTTTGGCCCATTTCCCATTCGCTTAACATGGTGAGGGCGGAGTTTATGACCTATACTGCAGCCAGCCATGAGGCGGTGACCAAGATGATTTGGCTTCACTTTTGGGAAGCTGTCAAGCTCCATTTTTATATAGGGTCTATGGGTTTGACCAGTAGCATATGGCGGCTAATGTTAGCTAATGTTAATGAACTCAAGCTAGATAATGTTGTGTAACTGACATTATTGAGTCAGTTCTTTGACTTCATGGCTCTTCTACACACATGCTACTGTTAAACTACTTAAGAATTTACCACTATCCTTTAACTACCATTGTTTAGCAAAGGTTACACAGAGTCATCAAATGTATAACTTTTCCTCTTCTGAGCTGGTTAACTACTGGGGATTTAAATTTTCTAAGGTGGCTGGTACCATAACACGACCTAAAGATGATCATTTTTGGCAAGGCCAAGACGAAGACTGTTCAATGTGATGGGACTTTTTACAACAAATAATCTTACTTCAGCGCTTCTGGAACCACCTTCACTTCAGCACTGGCTAATGATGAAATTTGGTCCCCCCCTTTGTTGCTTTTCCAAAGGATGTCCATATTAATCTGAATCATAACTCATCATTTTATTTGTGTACTTTTCTTTTGAGAGTGCATCATGCTTTTTTGAGCCTTGTGTTGTTTTCGTGATCTGCGTTCTCATGTACTGGCTTTATTTCTTGGGAAACTGAAGCATTCAACAATGTGAACCTTAGCAGAGTTTCATTAAAAACAACAAATACATATGATTTTTGTTTTGGTTTAAATAAGTAGACACACAAAATATTCTGCAGTGACACAACCTCTGTTATGCATAATTGCTTTGATTATTTGACAAGCTATTCGTACATCTTAAAGGCTTTTGAAACATCTGGTGCTGACTTTTTACATCCAAAAGTAAAAGAAGCATCTGAAAGGAGTTTCTCTTCAAAGCACTCTTCTTCATCGGGGTATACTAGCTATTCGCTGTTTTCATTGCTATTACTACGAACCTACCAGAACCATTTATTTGGATAATATCCTCATTGAGATGTGCGTGCAGAGCACCAAAATTGGCTTGTAATTAAAAGATGCTGGGGATTCTGGAGAAAAAAATAAATAAATAAAAGAAGTCGAGTGAGTTATTAAGGTCCTTCCTGTGGTTTAAAAATCAAACAGCACCTGGATACTGCTTGCTTCTATAAGACTACCAAGTACCACACACAGGAAGGGAAAGAGATAGCAGTGTGCAGGCAGGCACACACAAACATGCAGAGTTGACAGATACAGACGCACACTTTCACACACACAGACAGACAAACACGGATACACACACAACGCCTCCACAAACACATACAGAGCTGGCACATCGGGTGAGGTAATGTTCCCTCCCTTCTGCCTTCCAAGCACACTTCCTCCGCCTGGAATAATTGCTGCCTGGCTGCTTGTCTGGGAAAGCGAGCTGCTCCGTTCATTAGTTGCTCTAAATATCAGACACAGCATCACTTTTAAAGGCTTAATTTCACTGCAGTCACAGCCCCTTTCTCTGATCCTCACCCATCGAGAGCCGCAGAGTATGCTCCTGTTCTCGCAGGCATGACCTAAATAGATAAGCAGTAAATGAACGGGGCCCTTTCTTTTGGCAACCGGGGAGAAATTAACGGACAGAGATGAGAGCAGGCGAAAGGGGAGCGCTTTGTGGTGGGAGGGTGCAGAAACTCAAGTGAAGCAGCAGTGACAGTGATGGCGATGGAGAAAGCAGTATCCATTTTCTTGCAAAAGCGGCAAAACTAGACATCCGTTTCCATGGAGACCAGCAAACAGTCATATTTCTTAAGGGACCACTGGGCTTCCTGCCGTGCTTAGTGATTGGCTCATTCAGATGCTGCAGACACAGTACCTGAGGGAGATGGCTTACACTGCTGGTCTTAGAGCTGCGAGAACAGGATGTGTATGGCTGACAGGACCTAACCTGAAGTCACTACAGACACAAACAACACGCCTTTAACCTCTGGCTCTAGTTCTCATGTGACAACGGTGAAGCTGAGAGGGACAAGTGGGAAAAATGTGATGTAAAGTGAATGGGCCATATATTTTAGAGCAGTAATAAACTCAAAAACAAAACAACAAGGTGATACTATTATTCAAGAGATACTGCACAGATTTTTGCTTTAGCAAGTACCCTGGCTTATCACCATACATTGTTTATATGCAGCACTTGGAGGTGATCAGACACACATCTGACCACATGTGCAATTCGTGTCATTTCCATGTTCCTGCAAAGAAACTACAACAATGAATCAAACCAAAACTGCTGTCAGCAGCTTGCATACTAATTAAGAGCCGTGCATTAGCAGAGACCTTTTCTCTAATAGCCTGTTTCACACATGCACTTTGTTCTGTCAATGCTCCAGCAATTCCACATGTCAGCATCATGACTGAAAAGGACCACAAGCTGTTTTTTCCCAGAAAAGTTGCTATGGTAATCTGTTTCTCCCTCCATAGGTCAGTTTGAATATGAAGCAGACATTCTAATGGATGCAGCACACACGAGGTCATGGTCTTCTTGGACATATAAATATATGAACCAACACATGTAACTGCATGTTTTGCACTTCCTTCTTGTGACAGCAATATAATAAGACATATTTAAGTATTAAAGGAAATTAGCCGAATGCAGACAGGAAGTAAACATATTTTTAAACTGTGTTTCTTTGTGTGACTAGACATTATTTATTTAAATATGCTTAAGTATATGCTATATTTAAGCAGCTTACTTGGCTACATTTTGAAGGGAAGTTTGAACAGTATTGTCCTAGATGGTCTGATTTTTACTGCACCTTGTCTGAGTTCTCTAGGATCTGAGCAGCGGAGGCATGGCAGTTTTAGACCCTGGGGAAAGTGAAAAACAGAACAAGGCTTTTTGCTAGAAAAGCTAATTAACATGATAAAAAAGAAGTCTAATGCTGCTGGCTAATTGTCTTGTTTTGAGCTGCTTTGACTACTCAGTTAAGATACACCACTGATCTCTCTGAACACGTCAGTCAGGGCTGAGCTGAACAACCACACGCTCATAAAGAAGATCAGATTGTGGCTTGTGGAAAGTTGGAAGTGTGTAAAGCTTGACTTAAGGTTGGGTGCTCGACACTTTTGATTTATTTTATTTTTATTTATTTATTTAACCTTTATTTATCCAGGTTTGCCTCACTGAGATTAAGAATCTCTTTTTCAAGAGGGACCTGGCCAAGAAGGCAGCAAAAGTTACAGACACACATTAAATTGATGAGTGTTGCTTGACTGTAATGACGTATTTTTGACAGAACAAAAGGTCGCTTGAAACTTTCCTTTTATGTCATGCACTTGGAGAATTTTGTTACATTGCGCATGATCATATTTTGTTTTGCAACCCACATCGACTTCAACCATTCAGCGTCTCTGTCCACAGAAGCAGCTGTCTGTCAGCAGTAGCAGCTCCTGAGGAGCAGAGAGGACAAGGCCGGCCAAATTGCTTTCACCAGGCTGACTGACAGCAAACATTTACTGAACCTAAAAAAATTTTCATGTCATCCTCATGGGAAGAAATCACTTTTTACATGTATTGATTCACTAATGTTATTTCCCTGCCCACCATATCGAGTGAGTGTGAATGTGCAGCTCACAGAGAAACCGGGAGCTGATCAATCAATATAACAGATATGGTTAATAAGTGAAAAACACATATGGAGTGGGATATCTGTGAGATTTTAACAGCTGTCCGTGCAGATGATGCTTCACTAGACAAACTAAAACAGATTTGCACTGTAAAAACACAGGGAACTCTGACTACCATAAGATAACTGAAACCTTTTGCTAAAACATAATTTGACAAAAACACGCGACTGTTTATCTTCTCTCGAGCAACGCTTATCAAATTTGTTGAGTCTTACTATAAATCAGGCTTAAGTTTATTATCCTACCTATAATTCATATGACATTTTTATCATCAATTTTTTGTGATTTTATTGGTGAATCATCCTTGCTGCCTTTGCATCAAAGACAACAAAGAATATAAATCTCAGACTTTATTTGATTTTAATGTCCTCCTTCTCATGATGCCAACTCAATTACAGTAAACCTACATTGTCTGCTGCCTTACAATCTGTTTTTAGTTATGAAAGCATAATAAAGACAACATATGTTTTCTTGGATAATGCACTCTAACAAATCACCTCACACTTTCCACAAGTGCCTCCACAACAAAATGAAGAACAGTTTGTGAAGCAACACATATGTCCTTGATGATGACTTTATGTGAAACATAGTATACACACAACACTTCCTGTCCTGTCCTTGGAATGTGTGACCCATCCTTGGAAATGATTGGCAATTCTTGTCTGTTTTTGCCCTCGACAGTGTGACACATCATCTTGGATGTTCACCTTTAGGCTGACAATGAACAGGGCTTTAAAATGTGACAGCAGTGGTTGAAGGATAAGTCAATTTATGGTGTGTGTGACAGGTTGTATATAGCGGTGACAGGGAGGCATGGACTATTCCTGTTGGGTTGGTTGTATATGTGCAAGTACTGTACGTGAGACACTGTGTATGATAATCAGGTGTAATGAGTCTATTGTTTCTGTTGCATGATATCTTGTCTGCTTGCAGTTCCTAAAATTTAAGATGGAAGGTATTGTGGCATTGAATGCATTTGTGATATATAGCCTTTGGCAGTTCTCTGCTGGTAAACTTCCTTATTGATCATAGTGAACTATTTCTGACCAAATTAAAGAAGACAATGGCCCCACATCAAACACTTTAGTTCTGTTAGCTGTCACCTGAATAGTAACATACTTTAGCAGGAATGAGATTATTACAAAAAGACCACTAACATCTATTGCATGTAAGACTAATAAGTTTTAGATCAAACATCTACAATACTATATTTCATACAGTTCTTGATTCTGCCCACAAATAGCATGAAAACTGTTAATACACTTATTCTGAGTGTGTGAGATTGTGCATCAGAGGTGTGGTCAACGTACCGTCACCTTCTCTAAATCAGCTTCTGAGGAGGTGGGAGACAGGGGGCTGATGGGACTGAGGGAAGGAGAGCTTCCGACACTGGAGACGTACTCGGGATCAGGAACATACAGAACCTGCAAACACAATCCATGTCTGTATTTACACAGGCGCTGCCTTTGTGCAAACACGCATTGTACACCACGCACGCACACACAAGGAGGGGAAAAAAGAGAATCTCTCTTTCTCACACATATGCATACAGTTCACACACAACCCAACCACAACACTGACAAGGCAAATGACATGAAATCACGTGAATAGCCTCAGGCCACTGACAGGGATAAATGGAGAAGGGAAAATGACGGTTATGATGATCAAGTAAACTTGCTGGAGTTCGCAGTTATGGGGATGAGGGAACTGATAATTTTTACGTAGTTAGCACATGGTGACAGCCAAATTTAGTTTATTTCTATACAGGACAGCAACTACCACATATTTTCATAATTTATACCTTTGTTGATTATTTTCTCGATTAACTAATTAATCATTTAAATAATAAAATGTCAGATTATAGTGAAAAATGCCCTAGGAATTCCCAAAACCAAAAGATATTTAGTTTAATAACACAGAGGAAAAGGAAAATTAGTTGAGTGTGAAGCTACAGCCAGGAGACAGTTAGGCTTACCATACAGACTGGAAACAGGGTAAATCAGTGGCTAAATTCTTTCAAGTGTCACAAACCCAATGAAATGACTTGTTTTAATATCAGGATTTGATGCATTTGGTCTGATAACATTTGGAAAGTCTAGCGGGGCCATAAGATTAAATCATTTTATTCCCATTCAAGTAAGCAGAGTGCTGAACCGGAAGTGGCAGGCTCAGCGGGCGGAAGTCTCTAATGTGCTTGCTCTATGGGTCCAGTAATGCAGAAGGAGATAAGATAAGATATTTTGGGGGGCTTTTTTGTCATTATTTGATAGGACAGATTTAGCATGAAAGGGGGAGAGCATGGGAATGACATGCAGCAAAGGGCTGCAGGTTGAAACTGAACCCCAGCCCGCTGCAGCAAGGACACTGTCTTGGAACATGTTGGACCTGCTCTACCAGGTAAGATATTGGGCGCCCCCTACGCAGCTCTTTTAATACATGCATGGGTTAAACTCAGTTACGGTAGACTGGCTCTGTCCAAAGATTTAAAAACAATCCTTACCAGCACTTCTAGAGGTCACTAATTAACAAGTTATCCTGTGTGTTTTTCTCTGTAAAGAAACCAACGTGTAAAAACCACAAGTTGCCGTTTAAGGGCCCTGCTGGCTGTTTCCAATCTTTATGCTAATTCAAGCTAACCATGTCCTGGCTGTAGCTTCATATTCAACATACACGCACGAGAGAGTGGTATTGATCTTCTCATATAACTCTCAGCAAGTAAACTAATGAGAGTACTTTGCCAAAATGTTGAATTTATCTCTTAAGAGAAGCCCTCTACATGTTCATTACTGTATAACCTGTATAATATCTATTTTCAGAAAAAAAGATAAGTGGTTTTTAAGCCTTTAAAGGGGAACACCACCTGAATTAAGATTTTAAATATGTTATTTCCATGGCCTAGAAAAGTTCACTTAATATTTGTGAATATGAGCTACTCTCTCAAAGCCTGAAACCAGAGAGGGAAGTGTCAAACTTGTGATATCATGGGATGTAAAGGCTGTGGCTGCGTCAGAGACAACGACCCACAGAATATTTGTATTCTTTTTGACACCAAAATGAGCTTTTCAACTGTAATGTGCTTAGTTCTAAAACAGGGAATGTACCCATATTGACTGAATCACAATGTTTGTTTACAATAACATCCAGGTAGAAAACCCCTGCGTCACACATATAAAATTAAATGGTGCTGAGCTAATGCTGCCACAGTTGGTTAGTATTTAGCCATCTTAATAAGACATACCTATAAAATATCAATATCAGTTTGACTGTACATATATATTTAGAATATTTTCACTGCTTTACCTTGCAGTTAGACAGCCTTTTCTGACAGGGGACTGAAGTTGTTATCTCAACGCCACCAGACTCCAGTGACAAAAACAGGAGTTCAGGACTAACCAAGTATCAGATAGGTTAGTGTGTAAGGTAAAGCAGAGAAGATATTCAAAATATAGCTTACACTTACACTAATATCGATTTTTCATGTAGGTGTTTTAGGTGGCCAAATTATGTTTTTGCTGTGGCCCCTGATCTACAGCAATAAATTGCTTTGTGTCTGTGCTGGTAGATTTGGTTTTTCAAAGACACGAGCAAAGCAACACTAACGTTATATTGAATAAGCACAGCAGAAACGCAAGATAGATCGGACGGTCATGTTTGACTATGTATCCTTGAATGTTACAGTTACGGCTGAAAATAACAGAAATATATAAGATTACCAGTTATACAACTGTCAGTTGTCTCCCTGGAGGTGATCGTTGTTGTTAGTGCAATGTCACTGTGATTCGATCTATACTCAAAACATTCCCCTGGGTACTTCAAGTGGCATCTATAACATCATTTCTAATTCACTGTCTATGGAGGAGGTCCAGACTTTAAACTTCAACACATTAGAGTTTTAACACCCTAGCTTTTGGATTTAGGAGAGAGTTGCTCATGTATAATAATACTGTTGGACTGTCTCAGACCACAGGAATAACATTTATGAATTTTGAAAATGGGCGTAGTTCCTCATTGAATTTAATATTGAAATTCTTTTTTGGATTGTACATTTTTGGCATCTACAAGAAGTTAAGAGATGAAATATTTATCTAGGTACAGCTTTAGGGTTCAAGAAATGAGCTGTTTATGTTGTGGTATACACTTGAGCTGTGGAAGGAGAAGAGAGCTGATGGTCCAGTAAGTACTCTCTACACCCCGCTGCTTGGACGCAGATCAACTCGGCATTGTTTGCCGAGAGCTGAGACAGCGGACGATGCCAACAGGACTGGCGTATGTGGTTCGTCCCCATTCGTCTGGATTTCATTTTGACGCCAAGAAATACAGAGACAAAATATCGTTTTGGATGTTTGTCACTTTTCCCAGTTCAAAAACTCATTTAGAATTACTGAAAAAAGAAAAGACAAAGATGAAAGCCAGGGAAGCTGGCAGTATGTTTAGCGGGCTAAAGATGGGGAGTTTGTGTCATGTTGTCGGAACTTAAGCGTCTGTGGGAGAATTCAAGCATCACACATATTATTATACCTTTTTTTTTTTTAGAAACAAAATAGGTCCTTTGCAATGAATTGCATCCTAATGGGACAAATGACACTGTAATTAGCAGGCAATTAAGTTGGGATACAGATAGTAGGGATGTGAACAGTGAGTCAGCAGTTTCCTCTGGGAGAGTGGGAGGATAAACACATGCAGCATGTGATGTTCCCAAAAAAAAAACTATGTCCAATCTCTCCACCTAGTTTCCAATAAGCACAATAGAAAATGTTAAGTGACTGTGAGACCAAGACAAACCACTGAGAATGCATTATGAACTGTCAAAGCAGCTACTGTGAGATTGACCGGATCGTGAGAAGGTGCAGATATGAGGTTGCTGAAGGACTGTGATGAAGTGATGCAGCTGAATATATCAGTGATGGCGTGCACGGCGGTTCACACCTGGCCAGGCACCACTGCTCTGGAGAACAGCTTGTTCAGCTGAACCAGTTCGTTGGGTGTGGTGTCAAACTTGAGCGCAATGCTGTTCAACGTGTCCCGCGATTCCACCTGGACAACAAAACAAGAGAAGGGGCACAAAATCACACTCCTGATTCTGTTCAGAGCATTTCCTTACAGCTGCAGAGGGAAGACTTGAAGATGTGACACAGATTATGAGAGACTGAGAGAGAGGAGCTGAAACACAGAGCTGCGTAATTATTATTTTAATGTTAGATTTTTTGCATGTTAGATTTAGGGATGTTATGCAAATTAAAGCTGTCAGCTGTTGACCAGGAATAGATTCCCACAGGAGGCAATGTTGCTGGCAGAGATATGAACTGACATGAATGTCAGCAGCAGTCTTGTGTTATCTCGTGAAGCACTCATGTAGCTACATCTGTCTCTTTTTTTCAATTTAAAACAACAAAGACGCTCTTATGAGCACAAAGTCTAGGGCTAACTGCGAATTAATTATTTTCATTAGTGATTAATCATTAGTCTATAAAGCACCAGATAACTAATACTGACTGTTTACAAAACCCTTCCCCTGAAAAATGATTGTGCAATCAAAGCTTAGCAACTGTAACTAGGCACAGCAGGTCTGTCAAACTTTTGTAAAGCCAAAAACTTAAGAGGACAACAGGCTTGGGCAGTATTTTTTTCATACCTTCATACCTTACTGACATTTCACCAGGCTATGCGGTATATGACAGTCTTTGTGTTAAAAAAAAAACAAAAAACAAGGAATAAAGGCTGAGCTACTGGTGATAAAAGTCATTTTAGCACGTATGTCATTGTCTAACATACAATGCTGTGTTTCTAAAATGAAATTAGCCTACTTAAACAAGTCTTGCTGGATTTAAATACTTATTGTCCATATAATAAAAAACAGACAACAAATAAATGCCCTTCTTGCTGAAGAACCCGATGACTCTTGTTTTCGCAGTGAATACCGATATATCACTGGGCTGAACTGAGATGATGTGTGTTGGAGGTGGTCATTTTAAGACAAAGTTATATGCGGCAATACTTCCAACAGCAGCATTTTTTGTTTATACCAGTCCTGTAAAGTTATCCCCACCACTCGCAGTCAACACCTTTCTCAGCTCAGCTGCCTGTTCCACCAGTAGACACTGACCTCTGGCGACTGTCATGATAACTACTTTTATTGGGCAATATACTGTCCGAGACATAATTGCGATAAACAATATTATCGTCATTTTATGCCACTGATCTTATGATAATATAATAGCATATTGCAACTACAACCTTTCAAAGAGCAGTGAACTTTTAATCTGACAAGAAATGACAGCAAAACGCGTCACAGCATATCGTTTTTCGGTTCATTTGGCTCGGGCACTGTGAAAAAACACTTCGGCATTGCATCCAAGTCTTATGGGGCCTCCACTCGTAACGAAGGGTTAAGTTACCATGTGCCACCTCTAGTTATTTCAATGTAGGAAAGGCAGCAGAGGGAAAGCGGTTTGAACATATTTGTGGGGGTATGAAGCCGTTGCCACCCAAGTGAACACACGCAGATTTTGCTCTGTTGTGCTGAGCAAAATCTGAACTACCGGCGGTTGTTGCTTGGCTTTGGTCTATCAAATAGCGAGCATCAAACAAGCAAAAATAAGACAAGATGGAGGAGCTGATAATGTTGGTGTCTGAATACCCAGAGTTACAGTGCCAGCAACTTATTAGGACAACCAAAGAAAAAAAGTAAATTGTCCAAATATGTAGAAATCTTTGGCAATGTCAGTATGCATCTACAAGTTAGCTTGCACTTGCCAGTGTTTACAGAAGCACCTGCCTGTCATCGCAGCTGTGGTCCGTAGTGGTTACTGCATGGCGACATGAAGGCGGCTTTAGAATGGAAGGGAAAACCGCACTATTTATTCAGGCAACATGTTGACTAAAATTTTGGTGACATTCTTATGTAAATAGACACAAATGTAAACACAAAGCAATAACGTACCATATACGGACATGACCTCGATCATTTTTGCTGACCTTGATAGGTCGATAATGTAATTATCCTGACAGGCCTAATTTGGGCTTGCATTTATTTTTCTAACCACGCTAACCTTTGTACTAACTAACTAACTAACTCTACACTTAATATAATTTGATAAAGCATATCAACCTGAACCATATTAAGGGTACAAACAAGCAGAAGAAGAGGTAGTGCTTCATGTTTAACAGATCACACAGGCTTCTGATGTGGCGACATCCTGTGCTCAGCTGCTGCACCCTGCAGTTTTACGCAGGTGCATTTGCTTGTCTCCACCAGTTAAAATCCATACAACAGAGATGTGCTCCACGTGTCTGAACTAGTTAAGCATCTAACATGCCCAGTGGGAGTTTCTACCTTCCAAATAAGGCTGACAACCCTGTCAAAAAGTGCCTGCAAATGTGAGAAACGTGGTATGAGTGAAAAAAAGTGAGCTCAGGGGAGAGAACCCCCGAGAACCAGACAGGCAGGGCTGACTCTGAGCCGTGTATAATTAGGACAGGATAATGGCACTGTGTGTTTTAGTGCAACAGTCATGGGACTGCCTCAGTGGTTCACAGCATGTGTGCAGCCTCCCTGTGTATGTGTGTGTGCAAACAGTCCCAGAAAAAACACCAAGGAATGACAGCTTCTCCAAATTCTTGACATGACGGATTGTTTCCAGGAGGATGTTCTTGCACCGACAGACAGACAGACACACAGAGCACAGACACAGACAGGTAGTTGAGTAAGAGGAACCAAGACAGACAAGCTGGAACATTAGTAACACAGAATCATTGTGTGTGAGGGAGTCACACATGACATGATCAGGATCATGGTCATGCCAGCAGCACATAGCAACATCGAGGGGGAGAAGCAGAAAATACAGAAACTCAGCAACCAGTGAATGTGTTCAAATTTAGTATCACTACTGTTGACGTGCATTAACTCAAGCTCCAAACACAGACTATTCTGTCTCCAGGTAGCAACTAAAAGTCGTTGTGAAGTGAAAAATTAGAAGCTATTGCATCTTCACTGCATTACACAGGTGTCAGACAGCATTTCATGAGACAAAATCCTCAGTAAACTCACAGAGATGAAGCATGCATGGAATAAGATTTGGTTTGAAACAGAGCTCTTAGGAATTCATATTTCAAATATTTGAAATATACAAAGTGTACTTGATTTAGCAAAAACAACAGAGCCATATGGCATCATCCCCAAAATCTGTGGCTCAGAGAGGCGAGCAAATCAAGCATTCATCAGCACAAATATTCAGAGTGTGTGATGAGCTATGGAGACAGGGGCCAAGGCCGTGGGCAGGGTTGGGGTAAAATGAAGCCAGGTGAGGACTGAGGCAGGATTAAGTGGGAAAAGCACTGCTGATCAAGTGAGAGATGGTGGTGCATTCCCAGCAAGTAGCAGGAACACAAACCTGAACAAGAAAAACCTGCAGAAAACTCAGAGACATGTTGGCTGCATGCTGTATTTGGATCCGGAACGATTCCAATTTACATCAACTCCAGCAGAATGTTTGTTTGTCCCTCTGATATTGAATATAGGGGTCACTTAAAATGATTAATGATCAGGATGTTTTAAAATTGGTTAAAATTCTGATAAATGGATTCAGACAAGCACCCATTCATAATAACGCTTTGTCTGAAGCAAGCTATCTACAGGCAACCAGAGGAATACTAACAACACTGATACAACATCTCAGGAAGAAAGCCTCTTAGTGTAACCGACCATAAAGTCATATGATAAAAAGCTTGCTAATGATGAATGAAACCCAACAACAAGAGCTAGTAAAACACTTAACACCATGAAAGCATGGGACTCACTAAAGACATGTTGTTTTCACCCAGGGGCAGTGCCTCATGTCCTGCGTGTGTGTGCCTGGTGCACATCCTGGTTGGCTCACACTGGGTCGTCACATCACTTTTTGGATAAGCTAGCTAAACTGTCTGAAAACTGCCTAAATGGTTGTTTATTAACGTTATATTTGCCTTGGCCACAAGATTAAACCTACAGGAGACATAACACCTAACTGTGACTTCAAACAGAGATGATTTTCATATTCTTTGTGATCATCAGTTTACAAAGACACACTTCTATTTTTGCTTCTTGCTGCTGCTGCTGCTTGACCATCACAACATTATATGGGAAAATATGTACAATTAAATAGTGCTAAAATATATTGACAAACTAAAATACATTGAACAAAATGCGAACATACACTCAGAGCACTGGCTGAGATGGTCATGAAGCCCGTCAAAGCATGCACAGCTGTGCTCCACAAAATGACGCCCATCTGGGGGGAATACTTTGCTTTAAGGGAGTCCTGTGAAAGCACAATGACAGTAATATTGCATTGTCAGTGCTTAAGAGCCCAGCTCTTTTTAGAGCTGAAATGTCTTGTGATGCTGGTCACTTGCTTCTAGCACCATCCTTCACTGTAGGGGAATCAAACAAAGTGGGGGTAGGAGAATGTTGACAGTCCAACATAAAAGCAGTTTAGGTCTTGAAACTTAAAAAGTCTGTCTGCAAAGTGAGCTCTGAAATCCTGAAATCTCGGCAACTGACAACAGTTTTTGAGTCATTTTTATTGAATAACTCTCCTTTCATCATGGGTTATTTCTTACACATCTATTCATGTCTTTTTAAACTGGGCTCTTCTATGGAGACTGAGCTAGCTAGGGGTTTGGCAAAACGGTGTTGTGAGTGTGCTAAGTGCTAATCCAAGGCCCAGATTGTGGGCTACACTGAGTTTGGATGCCCTACCCACTGGGGGAACAAACTAATCAGATCTGAGGTCAGTCATGCTGCTGGGATACAGTCTCCATGACTCAGCAATGTGAGCAATTTTGTTTGGAAAACAATGAACAAGGCAGAGCAGAGATGCATTGTGCAGCATGGACTGGGTGGGCTGACTGAGATAGGTTTACTGGCAGAGGTTTCACAGTGAGCAGAGCTACACTGCAGAGGATGAAGGGTGATGATTGACTATTCTAGGCTTCTAACTGATTGCTGATGGATGTCACCAAACATAAAGTGATGGGAGGATTTACAGGCAAAAATTTCAAACACCACCACTGACGATCATAATAGATAGATAAAAAACAAATAATTTTATCATTTATCAATGTCAGTGTAGCAGGTGACAAGTGAAAATTGACACAGTGATTCACACATATGCCGCCTGTTAACCCACATGTCTATTTTTGCCCTGTTCACAGACAGATCTCCTTGAAGGGTCAAAGTGGAGATACATAATAACAGCAGTTTGCTGAGATGATTAAATTGTCCTGCTGGATTAAATGTTAATTTGATCAGTTTCTCGAAACAAATCAAATCAGTAGACATCCTTCATTTTTCAAAATGCTATTTGATACCTTTATATCTTCACTGCTTGTTCATCAGGCCAGATTTAATTTAATAATTCGATCAAAGTTGAGATTAAGTTAAATGGAGGTTGCACGGCAACCAAGGCAGTGAAGACATGGACAAAGCTCGTTGCTGTCAGGTTTAGAGATGAATATAATTCATCACAAGCAAATACAGAGCATTCTTGTCTGTGTGAGATACAGATAGCAGCTATAAGACAAAGTATATAAAGCCAAGTAATGAGCTGCTGAATTCAGTTATTTAGGCTATGTGAATATCATCAGGATGTACAGTATTTTCAATGACATCACGAAAGTTAGGAAACTGCATTTTCAGCTACTATACCAAAGTATTTAGGCAGGACATTTTCTATTGACCTCATGTTTCACTTATTGAATCAATAATGTGTGTTAATGTAAGGGATGTTAGTTTTACTTACTTGTGCTTTCAATAGCCCAACACCCATTCATCGGTAAATAACCGGTTAATTCTTACAAAAGAAATGCAAAATGAGGTGAAATACAAGATGCCTTACTTTTTGATTTGGTGCTCCACTGACTCAATGACCTTTAGTGCCGCATTTCATTTAGAGGTGATGAAATTTGTTATGTTTTATGATGCAATTGTTTTGCCTTTATTTTACTTTCTGTTGGCTTTGCTGACAGACAGCTTGCCAGCAGCGTTAACATGTGAAAACATAGTGGCCATCGCCCACCCTCTGATATCCACTGGTTATCTAGACTTGGTTGCTCTGCACTGCACACCATATGGGTCAGGTGGGAGCGAGCTAGTGGTACTGCTTATTTACTGTACTATTCCTGCTGGGAATACAGTCCAGGTAATGGGATGGTGTTGCTGTGGAAACATGGTGACCACCCTCCAGTCTTCCCCAGGCCCCCTGGAGGTGTGCTGGGCTTTAAAGCCAATTTCTGTTGTGGCCAAACAGCAGTGCTGCAATTTTCGGAGCCCGTAATGTGATGTCATTGGGCTGAAAAACACTTTTTCTCATTAGACTTTGATTGCAAAAGAGACGTTTATAAATTCATTCAGGTTAGTTCATTCCACTATCAAGATTTAATCTATTCAGTCCAATGACATTTGGAAAGTCTAAAAGAGCTGCAAGTTTAAATCATTTATCACCATTCAAGTTAGAGGAGTGCTAAACCTGGAGTCAGCTGCCGGGGCACACTCAGCCATGGTATGTGGCCGTAAGTCTCTAGTGCGCCTGCTCTATGGGCCCAATGCGGAAGCAGCACTGATCATCCACGTAATTTCAAAAAGGAAAAAAAAAAGAAAAGAAAAGAAAAAGATCTTCTTTTTTTTCCCTCTTACGACATCCATGGTCTTCCCCCTGGTCACCTTGGTTGAGTAATGAGCCTCCTTTTGAGCTGCAAAATCCCTTTAGCATTGTTTAGTGTGTTATCACCACCAGCCGCACTGACACAGCTAACGGTCCTGACATAGCTAGCAATGCTGAAGGGGGCTTGTGACTCAACACTGGGCGGCAGTAGCTCAGTCCATAGGGACTTGGGTTGGGAACCAGAGGGTCGCCTGTTCGAGTCCCCGTCCGGACCAAAATATGGAGCGTGGACTGGTGGCTGGAGAGGTGCCAGTTCACCTCCTGGGCACTGCCGAGGTGCCCTTGAGCAAGGCACCGAACCCCCCCAGGCGCTCGGGGCGCCTGACCAAGGCAGCCCCCTCACTCTGACATCTCTCCACTTTGTGCGTGTATAGGTCTGGATAAGCTCTTACCCCTCTTTTATAAAACTTAAATATATATGTGCACAGGTGTGTCCCTAAAATTATTACATATTAGTCAGTCACCAAAACAAACATTTAGATATAAACAATGTAGCAATGGTCTAGAAGCTGAACTAAAAGTCACAGTCTGATAATGGTAAAGAGTTAACTACATTGTTGATCTCATCTTCCATTATTGTTGATCAGACTAAGAAGTCAAATCCAGTAAACCAAACTGGGCTCATCCACAACTACTGATATAACTCTGTTTACTGTGTATAAGAATGACAGAGAGAAACTCAGATGTTAAACATTTCAATGCATGCCTGTACTGATGTGGACGAACAAGATACCAGTTCCAGTTAGAATTAAGCATACAAAGAGCTGAATAATTAGGTCTATCTATGCTGCATGTAAATTTCATTTCCAAATAAGATCAAACCAAGATATGAGTCAAAACCAGGATACTAGTTTGCTTGTCGACATACTCACTGATCTCTGCGTTGATCAAATAAATGCAGGTAAAAGACAAGGCAACGTGGTGGAAAAAACCTAGGAAATACCTTGGTGTCTTTCACCACGGTGACTAAAAGAATGCACAATGACATGAGCAGGACGTGATGACAGCATCTCAAACATCTCCTCATAAATGTGTTGTTAACAACCGCTCTTAGACATCTTCTGACAACATCAAAGTCCTTTATGAGTTGTCATCTCATCAGCTTTGTAAAGGGTGTCGTACTGTTTGTTCAGACAACAGCAGATAAATATCCTGTCCTCAAAGTCACAGTTGTAAAGATCAGAACCGGAGTGGTAAAGTCTCTGAGACTCTACAAAGAAACACATTCACTGTGTCTTCACAACGAAGGAATAATAAGCTGAATAATTACTTTAAAAAAATGCTATAGACTAATACTAAAAAGTGTAGTTGTGATACAGTGATGGAATTCTGCATTGAGTACTTTTACTCAAGTAAAGGACTTAAATACTTCCTCCACCACTGTTGTGGTGTGTCACAACTGACCATCAATCATCCTATCCTAAGGCCTCGAAACACCGAGCTGACTGCCGGGTCAGTTTCGGGCCATTGTCAAGAGTCTGTCGCCCCAGTTTTTGCAGTGTGACCCACACTGTTGGCACTAGTCGGCAGCTTTGTGGCCAATTTGGCAGAGCTTGTCTGTAATGAAATCGCTCTGATTGGCAGTTCAGTTCAGTGCAAGAGATGAGAAACAAAAGTGTGGAAAGCAAGCACATTTAAAATCAAGACGGCAAGAGATCAAAATAAACATGTTAAATTAGGTAAGATTATAATTGCTGGCCATTGAGCTCTATAGCAGAAATGGTTCAATGGTTCACTAGCGCACAGTAAATATCATTTGTTCTTTGAACATCAGGCTGTGTTGTTAATGTGCTAACTGGCTAACTAGCATCTTGAATGCGTCCTATCTGTCTTCTGTTCTACCTTTTTGAATGACGAATACAGACTTCCGCCACCTGCTGCAATGGTAACATGAGGTGGAGCAATAGTCTGCCTTCGACACCACTAGATCTCTGATGTTGGTTAGGTGTGTCTGGGCCTTTAAAGTATTTACAACACCCTGTTCATCATTGTGTTTGTGTCATGTCCTTGGTTCACAAGTGGTGTTTCATGATTGAAAAATCAAAGTTTTGTTTTAAGGCACAACAGGAGTTTTCCTTATGTTTTTTTGTAATTAGGAACATCAAGAGTTAATAATCAGCAGGGCTCCTACAGTCAGACCCTTTCATCCAGGCGGCTTCAGCACAGAGCATTGATTCTCCCTAGGTGCTATTTGCTACCGTCTCATCCATAAACTATTTATTTTTAGCTTTATAGCTCCTCTGATGCTTAGCAAAAAGCCGACCTATAGGACACTCAGGTCCACAGGACATTTACAGCTGCTAAAACACTGTTTTAAGATGCTCTTTAGCATTCTGCAATATGAGGCCACAGATCTGGCTTATATTGACAAAACCTCTGCTCTCTGCTTTCAGACTACATATTTTCAAGCTTATAGCCCAGCCAATGACAGCTGCTGGCTCTTGCATCACATAGCTGCTGTGGTAGTTCTTGTATCAGGAGCTCAGCCAATCAATATGGGTAAAAATATCTGCTGTTCAATGAAGTAAACATTGGCAAAGCCAGGTGGTGGGCTGATCTTGGCACTAAACACGGTGTAATAATAGTATGATTCAAGTTTGCCTTTTAAGCTTAATTAATCACTTTATCTACAAGGCGAGTGATGTTAACAGCATGAGTAGCTTTGCACGTCACTGACCATCGAGGCACGACAAAAATGATACATGTGACTCCACCAAACCCAAGAGCTGTAGTCATTGATCGTACTGTAAGAGAAGCTATCTCTAACTCAATTAAGTGGCAGAGGACAGGGGACATGCAAATGTGACCCACTGATAAAGACCTGTTATTGACAGAAGAACGAGGGAGGGAGGGAGGGTAAGAGAAAGAGAGTAATCACAATCAGGATCATAGCCGCTAATGACAGGTGCAACCTATCTTCTTATCCTCCGGATCAATAATACCCATTATTCATCTCCAACTGGGGATGAATAATTAAGCTTCTTCCTGTCTGGGTGACATCTGTCCTTCTGAGGAGAAGGGTAGAGTAAGGCAGAGACAGCCATCTTGAGAGTGACTGACATCTAGCTAATGGTCACCTTGTTGAACAGGAGAGGACGCCAAGATTCAACAAGGGCAGTCGGCCGGACAGCCAAAGACTAATAGCTCCATTAAAGAGTCCACTGGCATTTTGGTAAGTATGGAACATGAGAGCAAATCTATTAGTGCTACTGCAAAAGGCCAACCAAGGAAATAGGATGCACTCTCAGTCTCTATAGCTTCTTGGTCACATTATTAAGCAGAAATGTTTTTAAAAGGAACCACTTGCAGGTGTGAGCTGACCTACAGTTTAAGACCTTTCTCTGCATCGAGACCGCCTAATTTTCTCAATGAAAAATGAGATAATGAGTCACAGAGAAAAGTAAAATGAAAAAAAGTCGGAGAAGAGTGAAAGAGAAACCATAATTGTCACAATGAATTGACTGTCGTCATCAAACTGGAAATAAAACTCAACAGTGTACGATTTAATCACCCATAATGCCATATTAAAGCAGCTATTGCTCCTCATTTTATAATGAAGGATGAAGCCCAGCTTTAGCATGACAGTTGCCATGGCGACTTTGTCGTTACTACCCTAATGGCATGTGTACTGTGTGCAACTGCACCCTTGCTGATCGTTTGCAGACCTAAATTTAGACCCTCTATAAGTGACAGGGGAGAAAGTCACACCATTGTGTCCTTTTTAAGAGGACACAGAACAAGTTTGCTGTCTCACTTTCAAGCTCTGACGGATCCCTGCTTGTGCCAGGCGCTGACATCCTGCTTCAGGCTCTGATAGCATTTCCACTAATTTACCAACACATGTACAGGGACCTAATGACACGCAAGGACCAGCGAGGCAATAAGAGATTCATTAAAGGGCTGGGTGATGTCTACAGAATGGGCACATAATGATGTGCACAGTGAAACATCACAATGGATGATGGCATCATCTTTGGGTACTATGATTATTTTATATTATTTCTTTTATACTTTTTATATGTGTGTATGTTGGATATTACCTCTCCCTGATTTACTAAGGCAGGTGCAAACCATGAGGATTTAAAAATAATCTTACCTTTGCACGCAAAGAGTGTGATTAAAACGCTGGCTTTTCCTTTAGCAAATTGGGTACAAACCTGCACCCTGGTGTTGAGTACTTTTAAATCTTGATGTTGGGCTCAGTGGTCTATAAAAAATATTTAGGGAGTATTTGACTTAATTGAGTAGGCTATTTTCTGGGAGTTGGTCAAAGTACTTATTGCTTCATACATGAGGGACAATAAACAAAAAGTGAGAGCTGTACATCTGGTGAGTGCTACAAAATAAGATTAAAATGATATGAGAATTGATATTAGACATAGAAATAGAACGTTCTCTCCAGTCATCAGGGCTTATTGGTGTGCCACTGATCAATATTTCAGTTAGGTTCACTTCTAAAGGTACATTGGGTGAATACATAAAATTACTTATTCTTATTCATCACTAAGTTGAAGTTGTAATTATATTTAGTGATGGCTGCCATGTAGTTTTCCACTTAAAACGGTAATAACCAGTGAGTAATGTCTGACAGTAAAGCTGTAAAAAAATCATCTAAACTCACTGTTGGCTGCTGAGCTAATGTTAGCTAACAATACAGTTTCACAGACTGACAGGACAAGTTGCTGCTCAGCTCTCCATGTCCAAAGATTCTGATCAAAGTGATTAAAATATGACATACTTCAAGTATGACTAAGGGATTTGGACCATAGTTTAATATCTACTGGCATCAGCTGTCAGTGCTTGACTATACAGGGCTGGAAATGGCATGCACAAGCTAATGCAAGATTGTTTATTGACTGAAACAGTCATCGCTGTGTTGGTCATTTTGAACTTCAAAAGCATGCAATCAATGCAAATTTGATTAAAATATCAACATGATACAGAACAGCTATTCACTGCCTTAAAAATGTCTTTGGCAGAGCGTAGAGACTGGCCCTGTGATGCATGTTTATCAGATAACAGCCAAGTCATATTGTAGTTTGGCTCACTAACAAAACAAATGTTAACAAAACTTATAAAATCTAAAAATGAGAGGCCTGTTAACAACACTGATCATGTCCTTGGTTTTATGGGGACAACTGGGCACAGGAAGGTTGAAGTGATGGGAGATTTTATGTTTTAAAAGGGGTCAGTGTCACAAGGGTACCTTCAGGCTCAAACCCTAACTCAGAGCTGATTTCAATGGAAAAACACCCCACTTGTTAAAGGGACGGTTCACCCCGTAAATTAAAAACGCACATTTTTCCTCTTACCTGTATCAGTCTAGGTTGTTTTGGTGTGAGCTGCAGACTGTTGGAAATATCAACCGTAGAGATGTCTGCCTTCTCTTGAATGTAGTGCAACTAGATGGCACTCAGCTTGTGGTGCTCAAAGCGCAAAAAATACAATTGAACTCAGCAGCAACGTGTCTTTCCAGAAGTGATGACCCAGTTACTAAAGGTAATCCACAGACCTTGTTGTAAGCAGGTATTGCTCATGCGCAGCTTCTGGGTGCGTTTGATTTGCAACACAAGACAACGAGAGTAAACTGACAAGAAACGCATAATCGTTTTATCGTTTTATTTAATCAAGCAGCCCTAATGCTATAGCTTACCTAGTACCATTGAGCGTTCAGCCAAAGAGGACACCATTTTGTTTAGATCTCATGCTGTCATAAGTACAGGCCTCTTGTCCATGAGTAGGCGCAAATCTTCTTCTGCGCGATGATTTGATTGGTAGGTGTAGTGCGATAGGAAGAAAATAGTTCCTACATTAACTGCTCACCACAAGGTCTGTGGATTGTCTTGAGTAACTGGGTCATGATTTCAGGAGAGAGACATTGCTGTTGAGGTTCCAATTTATTTCTTTTTTCTGGCGCTTTGAGCACCACAAGCTGAGTGCCATCTGGTTCCATTGCATTCAAGAGAAAGCCGACATCTCTACAGCCCATATCTCCATCACTCGGCAACTCACACCATAACAGTCTAGGGTGATAAATACACTACAAATAAGATGAAAATATATTTTTGATTTTGAGATGAACTTTCCCTATAACACAATGTGTTAGAGTAAAACAAGCCATTTAACGCCTGTGGCCAGTAATACATTCTCAATAAAATGAGAGATAACTTTAGTATTGTTCTATCTCGGTATCTTTTCTCTTTAGTTAACTTCAAACAAGTATAACAGGCTCCAACACGTAGGTGGAGCATGAGCAATAGGTAAAATAAGGTAACACTGTGAGATGCTGACATCTGGGCCTTGTATTAGTCTGCTCTTTTACCCATTAAGCTACTCATCATCTGTCTCCATCTTCTCTACATGCATTCCCCTCCACTCCCTCCTCCATCCCTTTTAACGTCGCCATCCACACACCCCTCCGATCCCATCATTTCTCCATCATCGTTTGACTTGTTCTCCTACTCTCAGACAGAGAGCTGTGAAAGAGCTGAAACAGTGGGATCTCCTCTTCTACCCAGCAGTGAATAATGCAATCAGAGTGACTGATTGTCAGGAGGGTGCGGAGTTAAGATTGCTGCCGATGTGTGTGTCTCTCCATGTGCGCATGCACACACACCTTGCGCTTAGTGTATGACTCATCTAATGTCCGCAAGTCCTCTAATGCCCACAGTGCTTCCTTTAAGCCCAGCAAAAATCCATCAACCTGCAGACTGGTGACTGATCATCTTCACATCTGGTAGAATCGTGACACGTCAGGTACACACTGTAAATCATATACAGTAGAGGAGCATTTACAAAACATGTTAACTGAAGATTAACTGTGTAGACATGTTGTTATCTCCAAATCTTTCTTAATTACCACTGAACATATATATATTTCAGCACACACTTGGCTCACAACACTGGGCACAGCAGTGTTGCCAATTCTAGCATGCAAACATGCTTAAAATGACAAGCTGATGTTTAGTAGGTGTGTTTACCATAAAGCTGATGAACAGCTGTAATAAAGCTGAGGCTGACGGCAATGTCAGTGGGGGGGACAACCATGTTTTTGTTTTTCGCTTGCCTGTGTGTCCTTGTATCAGGTGTCGCCTTTCTAAATTCAGAGATTTTAGCAGGTCCATAAACGCAGTGTAGCAGATTGTTGAGTTTTGAGTTGCGAGGTGGATAACTGATCAGTTGATTCAATTAGAGCTGATCAGATCGATGGATGAAAGGAGCAGCTGTTTGTGAGTAAAAGCAAACCAGCATACCCAGTGTGATGAAGGTTAAGTTTCACTTTCACTGCGTCTGGCGTTGTGCTGCTCCATCTGTGGAGCAAATAACAACTGGTAATGTACAGCGGCACTCCTAATGAATGGTCCAGCTCCAAAAATAGAAAATCAAAATGTGGCGACAGATGTTATAATCTTGGTGGCCCGCCACAAATAAATGAATTTGTGGGAAAGCTTGCACTACCAAAGTTACCACAATTCATCCTGATGAATGCAACAATGTGAACCAAATTTCATGATTATCCAAAAGTTGTTGAGACTCGTAGTGAAACGGTAACCGGTTTCCTGATAAACCACGGTAAAATTCCAAACAGTTAGTGTTCTATTGTTCATTTTGATTATCATTCAAATCATTTTTTGAAAACCTCATGTTACCAAGTCTCCCAGTGTGAGCACCATGGATGTCTGTACAAACTTTATCCTGACATCTGACAGCTTATAGCCTAACCTAAATGTAGAAGTTAACATGTATTTTAGGGGAAATGGCCAAGTGGCATAACCACTGTTTTACTAAAATCCATGAGTGCACAAAGTTGGTTATGTATCTGACTGATCATATTTATGGCCAGAATGACAACAACATGAATGCTGACAACCTCCCTCTTTCTCCCGACCTACAGACTGGAATTCAGACAGCCTTTCCCCTTAAACTGCTCTCTAGTGTCACTATACAAAATGTAATGAGAGTTTTGCTGTGCCAGTTCTGCTGAGAGCACTGCGAGACTGAAACAGAGTGTGTGTAGGGAGGGACAGGCCAAAATAATAAACATGGCTCCACATTATGGAATAATTCCAGTTTATCACAACATAGAGGTCATCCTTGTAGTTTTGGCCATAGTTGTTAATGTTTAGAAAAACAACCAGACTGTATTATCTGGAGGCATATATACCTCTATTTGATAGCAAGCAGCAGAGAGGTGACAGATGTTGTCATCACTTGGCCAGTAGGATGCTAATTTTAAATGGTTTTTGTGACCGAAAGTCAACCCTCGTTAAACAATAATGAACCATTAACCGACAAGTTGTTTATCATGATACTACTGCTGTGGGAGTGTGAGCTCTGTGCTGGTGACATAGAGTTCACCTGCCCCACACACACTCAGTGACAGGGCTGTTAGCATTACACAGCTAACGTGACTAAACGGGATTAAAGACAGAGTTGAGCCATTTTGGTGTTGTTGTGAGTTTGTTGGGACCTTTCTGATGGCTCGGTGACAGATATTAGCCACTGATGCTGTTGTTAGCTCATGCTAACCAGCAGACGTTGAACTGAGCGTTCTGTGTAATAGCAGCAACAGAAAGTTTGCTGATCCTCTTTATCACTGAAAAGGATTAGCATCCAATGGGGAGGAGGTTGTCTCTCAGATGTCCATCTCTGCTCCACATCATGGCATGGCCCTGGTGGCGATGTAAGACTTCAGCCTGGGCAGCTGCAGACTGGGCTGTCCCATCATCTCCATGTTTTAATAACTAACAGAAATGATGGCCAAAGCCACGAAACTGAAATAATGAGTCAGAGGCTTTGCGGTTCTTTTTTGATGTCTGCCTGCGAGCACCTCTCTGAAATAGACGTGTATTTCTCCACGATTTCTAAAGTTCCAAAGCTAACACCAAAGTTGTAGTAAGCCAGAATTTTCCTTTAAACCTATCCGCAGCTATCTGCTAGTCAAGACACCCTGCGGATCCCCAGAGTTCATGCAAAATCCAAAATAGCATCCCAACTGGGGCATCTATGTCCATGTTGTTCTACAGCTGGTGTGTCTGGAGATAAACACGTGTGGCCTGCACTCTCTCAGTTCCTTGAATTCTTTGACTTTGACTGGCCGTCCTCTCAGCCAGTCAGTGGGAAAAGAGAGCCCCCCCTGCGTGGCTCACCTCTGTGCTGCTCTTTGCCTCTGTCTCTTCGTCTTCCTGTCTCCTCATCTATCTCTGTTGTTCCCACAGACTTCAAACACTTTTTTAATTGGATGCAGGTCAGCCAATAGCTGGACTGAATGGACTGGCGTTATCAGTGTCTAGGCAGATGGCTTGCAGCTGCTCAGGTTATTTCTCAACATGAAAAAAAAGGGACAGAGAAAGAAGCCTGTGTGTGAGGTAAAGGGGTGAGAGGGGGGAACGGGAGGGGGAGGGAGGGAGATTGTATTGATAAGGCGGCGTAAGAGGAAACCCTCCTTTTTCCTGTGTGCGCCGGGCGATAGATTAAAACCGTATCTGCTGTAGAGCGAAATAAGGAAACATTGCCGGCCATCCACCGGCACAGGAGATGAGTTTAAGATAAAGCCACTTCTCAATCATTGGGACACTGGAGACCATGTGTCTCACAGTGTAGAGGAGGTTTGGTTATATTGCCTTAAACACTCTTGGCGGCCCCAAGCATCCTTGCTGCGTGCTACTGCAGCATGTCAGGCTACAGGACACAATCACTGGCAGCACTCGATCCATCCATCACACTAGCAGCAAACTAGTGGGAGGTAATAAGGAGAAAAGAGCACAAGAGAGTGGCCGCTGACAAAAACAGGACTGGTAACCTGTGTGATTGAGATGTGAATCTTTTCTCCACATACTAAACACTAAATTTCGCCCTATTTTTCTTAACCACCAACATTTCTGTCCATCTTGCTGAGTTGTTGTGGCCTTTATCAGTTCATATCAGGGCTGTGACACAGTGCTTTGCCTCTGACAAATATCCCGTTGTAGTGGTTGAAGTTCTTCAAGCCCCAGCAAGGTAAACAAGGGCCTTGTCAATCAGCAGGTGTTGGGTGACTGACAGGTTGGGGAGGTGGTGGATGTGGAGGAGGTGTCTCTGTTGCTGAGGTGTTGGAGATGGGGAAAGGGAGGCAAACACAGTGAAACCAACAGAAGATCCTGGAGCCGGAGTTTGGGAGAGGAGAGTGGAATGTCAGTAAGAGACCACAAACCCTGCTCCCTCCCTCCCTCCCTCCCTCCCTTTCCTTACTTCTCTCCTTCCTCCCTTCCCCTCTTTCCAGCAGACAGGCAGACAGCCGGAGCTGAGCCACAGCAATCCCACTCCTCACTGTTGCCACGGAGAGAGAGCGGAGGAAAAGCAGTCTGACTGCAGCTGGATTTGAGGGTCATTTGAAGAACACAACCAGGCAAAGCAGAGACAGGCTCCATTTTCAGCTCACACCAGGGAACCAGAGCTCCCTCTCTCCTCTCTCTCTCTCTCTCTCTCTCTCCATCGCCTCATCCCCCTCCCCTTCTCCTACACAACAGCTAAATCAATAGAAATGACAACGCAGTTGGAAGGTCATTCGCGAGCACTGCAAGCTCTGTGGTGGAATGCTCTCCGATACGTGGCAGACAACGAATGGAAAAACAAATACACATCCTGCCAGCACTCCTGCCTGCCTGTCCTCGTCTGATCCAGCTTAAGGAAACATACGGATGTGCTACAATTCCTCTCTCCTTCCTATACATCAACATGCAAAATGGAGCTGAGCGTTGTGTTGCTGCACAGGGACTCTTTAACAGAGAATACATTGTTTCCATAAGCTTACGATCAGCCACCCTGCACGTCTGTGTACACACACACACACACACACACACACACACAGTCCTCTTTATGTAAACACTTTGTGAACGAGGTACACGTGTTATACTCGCAAAATCCACAAAATGCTTCTCCCCCTCCCTAATGAGCTACCAAGCATGGTCTGACACAGTGCACAACACAAACACAACAGCTACAGCTAGAATATTACTGGAGCTAGTCAGAGCTACAGAACCACCAGCAGCAGCGGACACACACAGAAGCAGCAGTAGGAGCACGGGAGCAGTCAAAAACACATAACGGCATTAACATAGAAAGAGCAGAGTTGCTCGTGTGTTACTCACAGAATATTCAATGGTCCCTTTGGGTCTCTGGAACGACATGCGCCTCCCATCCTTCTTCTCTGGAGTCTTCTTCTGGCCGGTATCTGAAAGCAAGCGAGGCAAGGTACGCATTACATTCATGTTCCTCTCTCCCCAGCTTGTCACAAGCTGCCGTTTCCCAGCCCCGTGGGTAGACAGCTCATTCGTCAACAGTGAGCGAGCCAGCCAGCCAGCCAGCGATGTGAGCTGTGAACGCCGGACCACTTTCTCTCTCTCTCTTCTTCTCTCTCCCTCTCGCTCTGCTTCTACCCTCCTGCCCTCGCTCTCCCTCTATCACACTGTCCTCCTCTCTCTCCCTCTCTCTCTCTCTCCCTTCTTCCTCCTTACCCGCCGTACAGCGCAATGACAGCCGTTGAGAGCGGTTCACCTTGCCTTCCTGTCTCTCACGGCAGAAAGAGACCAGGCTGACCTCCATCAGGGCACCGCCGCTCTGGATGCGAGCCCAAGAGGAGAAGAGGATGATGGATTCTGTTGGGAAGCGGGGGTTGCTAAAGCTGGAGATGGAGAAGGAGGAAAGTGGGGGCTGAACCAGAGGGTGGATGGAGGAGAAGGGAGGGTTCAGTGCTACGTGTTGGTTGGGTAATGTGGGGATGTAGCACGGGGAAGTGGCAGCTGAAGAAGAGGGTGGAGGTGTAGAGTTGTGGTAGCAAGGTGTGAATATTAGGAATATTCAGAATTCCCTACTTTTTGATAAGGGACCTGGAAGGGTTGGGAGGAAGTAGAAGGTAAAGGGAGGGGCAGGAAGCAGAGCTGAAGATCCAGGATGGATGGTTGGGAGAATCAAGGCAGATGATAGACGATAAGAGGAGCAGATTTAGTCTGAGAGTAAAAGAAATATAATAAGGTAGGCTTTGGATGAATTATTATTCAATTAATGGTAGGCTTATTGGATGAATAAGAGCAGGGTGGATGGTGACAGAAGATGATGGTGGAAGTTACATGAAGAAGTTGGGGGGCTGGGTGAGGTTGGGTAATAGACTAGTGATGAAGGCAAGAGGGTGGATGGAATACTGAAGCAAGCAGATGAAAGACAGGAGCAAACGATAGGACGGGAGATGAAAGAAACTGGAAGGGAACTCTTGGGAATGCAGGAGATGTGGAAAAGGGGCGGATTTCGGTCTTTGACTCAGGGCTGAGAAAAAGGAGTGCCAGTGAATGGACTTGAGAAATAATGTGCAAGGCTTCGTTGATTAGAAGTGTAGGACATGAGGGCCAAGGAAGGAGCTGATTGATGGAGGTCACTGAGTTTGGGTGGAGGATTTACACTGGACATTCACTGACCCAGTGCCCTCAGATGCCTCCCTTAAATGTCTTTCTTTTGGTGGTGCTGCACATGACTAATGAGCCCCCTTTTTTTGTGCCTTTCTCATCAGGCATCTCAGATCGCTCAAAACATGAGTCATACACCAGTGCTGCTATTTCTGGGGCTCAGGACTGCCTGGCAGAAAGTGAGAGGGGAGGGGAAATTAGAGCTGCTTCAGGTATAAATATCAGTTTAGTAAAGACGATACTGTTGACGTTGTTTATGAAATAAAGGCATAGGATAGCAAATATAGATTTACTACTGGTATTGTGAAATTGTGAATTTGTATATACTATTATTATACATTAGTTGTAACAGTTTATTTTCTTTGTTTTAAAGGTTGCATTTAAGTGCCCAAATCTATTGTAGAAAATATGACAGTTTGACTGTATGTTGTGTCTACTTCAACAATCTAAGTAAATATCACTTAAAATATTGAGTATGAACGCATAACTTAATTACTCTTAGTGTATTGCACTATTGTGAGGGCCATATTGTTTTCATGAGCATATCTGAGATAAACAGACTTCAACATGTCAAGTTGTAGCCTGGAACACACACCCTCATCTGCAGCCACCTTTTTTTTCATATTGTCGTCTGTATCTCACTAAAGCAACCTTCTCCTCAGCAGTAGATAAGTTGTTTGGACTTTAAGTTACATTTTGTCAAAAACACCAATATTTTCTCTGGCTATTATTTTTTGACTGACATTAGATGAGTTTTAGTGCTCCTTTGAATTTTAAATGAAAAATGTGTGTGAATTGGAGAACAAGACACAATTTGAGTTCTCTACTTAAAATGCTGAGCTGAATGTTTGGAAAACAAGTTGATTTTACTGTAGAATCTAAGTACAAATAATTTGTCTTTTAGTGCATTCAACTTACATAGTTGAGTCCAGCACTTTTGGCATTGAAGTTGATTCTACATAAAGTAATTAATTAATTAATTAATTCATGACTTAATTACTCAAAATAATTCAAGGGAAAACAATTAACTCAAAATTTTCAAGTACAATTGACCTATCTGGGTTTACAGTGCAGAGCAGTGTGGCTTAAGCTTTTAGGCTTGTGACAAAATGTGACAAAAAGCTTAGTATACCAGAAAGGCTTCTTGCTTTCCCTCATCACAGGTTGGATCCACGTATGTCTGGGTTCTGAGGTAAAGATCTTAACGGTTCCACCTGGTTTTGAGGAACAGAAACCCAACCCAATCAGGTAGGGTCTTGTTCTAGTGTCACAAATCTGGGGTCTGTTTCAATAAGTCTAATACCTGAGCTGATATGAAGGGCTTGACAATAATTTTGTTGAATTTGATTTACAGATATTAAACTGGTAATAAAATGATTATCTTCTGTCTAAATATCTCGCAATTGGCTGCAGACTGTTTCATTTGGGGGGCAGGAGGTGATAATAGCACTTTAAATTATTTCTATGCATTAGTCTTTGAAGCATATAAAATAATCATCTTTGGAATTAGCTTCGATGACTTTACATTTGTTCCTCGGACATTGTTATTATTATATTTCTTCTTGTTAATTAATATCTTTTCATTCTGCTGTCTGTGATAGTGTTCTCTCTGTTCAGGTCCACCGCAGTTTAGATTGGGTCTAATTATCATCAGGTCTGTTTGGATTGGGTCAAGCTTTGCTCAGGCTCATTTCTCAACATTTTGTGTGTGTTATCTATGAACAGGACCAATAATCATCTCCAGATTATCTGCACTTCATTGAATATTGAGGCACTGATATTTGATTTTGTCGTACCCAGCTAGGGTAGTGCACAAAATAACCTGTAGCAGTATGAAAACCTTGGGTAAGGATTTGTGATGAGAAAGAACACAATGGCTGCACAAAACTGTAGGCGTGTGCCAAATCAATTATTCAGTATCCAAATGAAAACCTTGGCAGGATGATTACTTTCAGTGGGACAATAGAATGTGGAGCTGTGGATTGTGGATGACTGCGTTTTAGTTGCTATTTAGAGGCAACGCGTCATAACTGTGATTCCATGCCTTCCTGTTGTGAAATGTAATCCACTGTGTCTCTGTTTAATTGCAGGTCATGCCAGTGTGGCAGACTGCATGTAACCTGACTCGGTTTGTAAACAGCGGAGGTGTTGATCTGCTTTGTTAGCTGCGGAATTGCAGAGATTTGTGCAATGTTTTGCTTTTGTCATAGCTTGGCGTGCTGATACGCAGCTGTAAACACTAAACTGGTGCAGGCTAAGCACGATCAGGGTTAACAGAGGATTGGGTTAAAATGCCTCCGACTCCCAAATAATACAGAATGAGAGGAGTGGGAGAGAGTGACAGTGAGCTACGAAGAGCGAGACAGACAGAGAAAGAGAATAACAGATATGCATTAGCAACTGCAGGGGTGTTTGCACATGGTGAGCAAGTGATTGGTCTAAAATTAAACCTCACCATGGATGGTGGCTAAAGAAATTGGCATTTTATTCACACTCCAGACACGCAGCGGAGCTCAGCACCGGGGCATCTTCAGTAACAAAGGCTCTGGTTTCATCCCACTCCACAGGAAACCAGGAGCATCTGTTGTCTCTTAATAAGCCCTGCTTCTATAGAAGGAATCTACTTGTTAAGTCTACAAATTACAGCCTGTTTCACGTGATCCCTCCGCATCCTGTGATGCATTGGAATTTCGAGTTTCAGTCAAGCATGTTTTTGCCATCAATACACATATGGATAGTATTTCAACTTTGATTTTTTTCTGTCTTGATACGCAGTCTTTGGTTTTGTGCTGTAACAGGAGCACGCTGCACGTCATGCATTTAGACAGCATGATGTAACATGCTCAAAATGGCAGAATCTGGAGATGTAGAGGCTGCACAGGAAAGGTGTGCAGAAATGGGCCTGTGGCCAGTGCCAATCTAGATAAAGCAAACGTGGTTATCTTTGCTGAACAGCACAGTGGAAACAGAGGGGAGCCGAAGCTGCTAGTTATCTAATTTGTTGTTCAACCAAGTAAAACAACAGTTGCCACAGTGTAAGCTCTTTTACTGTTGTCGTTTCCCATAAAGGGCATTTTACTTGGCTCATTAATGGGCTGAATTACAATTACACTGGGTCAGTTGTGAGAGAAGCTGTGTGTGACTTGCTCAGATACTGAAAGGAGCTGCTGTGTGTCAGGAAAAACAAAGGCTGCCTCTCACCAATGTGGGATGTAAACAGTCACAAGAAGTCATGCCTATCTGAGCAACTTAACGGAAAAATGTGTGACAAAGGCTGCATCCGAGTCATGGCTCACCACACTGACTCATGGCAACAAAGCAGCAACCTCTGGGGTGGAAGCAAATGTGGAAGTGCCAAAAAATGCAGTTCCTATAATGGCCACCTGAGGCTGGCTCCAGGAGCAAGTCAATCCCCCATAGACCCCCATGTTAAAATGTCCAACTTTATCGCAGAAATAAACATGTTAACAGCCTGGTACAAAAAAACAATGTTGGTCTCTAAGCTTATTTACCTGTTCTTATGGGGTTGATTTTTTTTATATAATTCGTCCATTTAAATGTTATGAAGGCTTATAGGTCAAGAAAGTTAACTGTGACCTTTTGGTCACCTAAAAAAGTCTTGCATTCGGTTGTACTGAAAGACCCTTTGAGAAGATGAGTGTTCTATTTTCCCAGTAATTACAGTTTGTTTTAATGGTTTTGAGCCTGTTCTTCCCTAGCAAAAATTAGCATTAACATTGTCATAGTTAACCCAGAGAGACTGTAAATGTACTGTGCTGAACAAACTTGCAACTATTCTAAGAGTGAGCTCCATCCTCTCGTCTGAGTATGGCCACTTGTGACTCCAAAAATCCAAGATGGTGATGGCAAAACTTGAGCCTGACAGAAGTCCATAAGCCAATAGGTAACATCACATTGGCTATATCCATTAGCCTATCTATGCCCTACAAATTCACTACAAAGTCCCGTTGTAGGGTTGACTTGCACCTCTCTCAAGCTACACGGTTTAATATGTCTACGTGGGGGGCTGTGACATGAAAACTGTGATAACCCCCCTGCTGAGTGACATATTACTGAAATAAAGCTTCTTGAGGACAAAAGACGATATTGAAATCAGTTGTTAAAAAAGTCTTTCAAAAGGTATGCATCTGTTATTACCATGGCGCCCACTTCATAAGTTTTCTCTCTCTGACCTTACTCACATTCAATAAAAACACTGATGAAAGAGTCCTCAAAAGAACGCCTTAATCAACAAGTACAATGCTGGTGTACACAGATTTCCTGAAAGGACATGACTATGAAAAGATTTGGGAGAACAAAGCTACAATAACTTGCACAGTTCTTTCATAGCTGCCATTAATGGATGTCCTCAGTGACTGAATTGTAATTACATAGAAAAAAGAAACAATGTCCATTAAAAGACAGAAACTATTTAACCCTCTGGGAATGTACACATTTAACAAATCCAACGGCTACCAAAGAATGCAATGAGTCTGAATGATTGTCGTCAAGAGCTTTATGCAAATGCTGCTGTATTTGACTCGAAAGACGTGCTGTGTTCTGTTCCCGCGCAATCTGTTGAGTATGAATCATGGCTGCTAAATATATAGTTCCCCTCACTTTGTACACAGCCATGACAAACTGAAGCGGGCAGGGAATAGGAGAGTCAACAACTATCTGACTAACATTCCCTCATGGTCTGATAGAATACACAAGCAGCCAATTTCCCTCTGCTCCCTTGTTTTCCCTGCCTGCTGGCTATACAGCCCTCCCCAGATGTTATTTTTAGAAAACCCCTAAACAGTAGGGGAGGCAAGAGCTCTGCACCACAGCCACACTGAACAGGTGCTGTGCAGGACTAGTTAGAGAGCTGGAGACTTTCCTCGAAAGTTTGTTAGGGAGGGAGGGAGGACAGTAGCATTTTGTTGTACATTGAGGGGTTAGACACAATATCAGAAATACCTGTAAAGTCTAATGCAATAGACCAGCAACACATACCACCCTTGTGTGTTTTGTGAAGCCTAGAATAGTTAGTGTTTGTTACGGCTGTTGTTGGGAATTTGAGGATATTTGCATCATATTGTTAATCTTGGTGCTAATACTTGACATATTGATTAGTCAATCAACAGAAAATTACCATTGATTACTGTCTAAGATGGTCTATTGAACAAAACTGCTCAATGGCAACTATGGATTTGGAAATTTGCATCGATGTGATGACATCTTGATTTGTCAGGAAATTCATTTTCTGGATTTGGAGACCCATCTGACTATTATATTCATAAATTGTTTCTCAATTAATTCTCCAAAAGATATAGATGAGCTACTGGTATAGAAAATACATATACTGTGATAGAGAATTTGATCCGTATACACCACTACTAATACTCGTTTTAAGTGTATCATATAACAACACAAAGAGAAAGTCCATGCTTGAGGCTCTGTGAGGCTGTACTTGGGTACAGCGGTGCTTTGAGCTAAATTCTGATGTCAGCATGCTAACATGCACACAAAACCAATGATTATGTGCTGCTGTTTACCATCTTACACCCAGGCCACACTGCCTCCATGAGCAGTGCCTGACAGCTTAACTGATTCAGCCTGCACACATGCAGTGTTTACACAGACAGCGTTGCTGCTGCGGCACCCCTGCAGAGCTGCCTGCTGATATAACTACTGTATTTCCACAATAAAGCCTGTACTCCACTTATCTATGGAGCTGTACAAGCCAAGAACATGGTCCTGGGAATATTTCACAATAAAAAGCATTCTGTTAAGAAATTAAGGCATTCTGTCCATAGAAATGTTAGAAGGTTTTTATTTTGAGTTAAAAATTATTAACTTTTTTGGTGTCTGTGAGAAATCTATACATTGGAACTGTAGCGAAAGGTAGTACGTTGTCAATCATCATTAAAAGACCATTTTCACTGGCACACTGAAAACCACGAGCGTCATGTGAAAAAAACAGGCTAGACTCCTCTAGATGCCGTGCCGTGCCTGAGCAATGCTGGTCACGCAGGCAGTGTGGCTGCTCTAAACTGTTAACATGGGCACTGAAAAAAATTACAAGAGGTTCTGTGACGTACCTGGCTGCTCATGCAGGCATTGTGGAGAAGGCATCAGTTGTGTGCTGCCTGCTAACATTTCTTAATTACAACTGAACACTAAATTTTGCAGTAATTTGGTCAGTAACAAAAGTATTGGTCAGTGAAAGGTTTGAACCGATGATGACACTGGATAAAAAATTAAGGGATTCTCTAGGGAACAAAATGTTTGTACCACATCACATGATATTCAGTAGTTGCTGAGCGACTTCAATCAGGACCAAAGTGGTGGATCGACAGACAGACTGACTTTTGCAGCTTTTCTGTATCTTGTAATATTACAAATTAGTTTATGTTTGTTGTTGAGACAAAATAAACATTTGAAAAAGGCCACCTGGGGCTCTGAGGACTTGCAAGAGCCATGTTTGCTTATTTCTAAAATACTTTATTGACTTAACTCTTCAAACAATTCCTACAAAACTGTATACATTTCTTTTGTCCAGCTCCCCTTATGTATCAGGTACACTGGCTGCTACATTTCCTCTAACTGAATGAGGGAGCACAACTGTGAGGATTGTGGACATTAATGTTCATTAAGTAAGTTTTGATGTTAACATCTATTGGCGTTAAAGGAATTGAACAACATCCACAGCCCTCTGGCACAGTTTATGATGCCTGTAATGGACAGAAATAACAAAGTCACATTTAAAACTGAATTGGCTTGCTAGCTAGTTAAATCAGAAATCCAATATGAATGTCAGGTAAAGAGATAATAAGGCTGTTTCACAACATAAAACAATATTGCTTTGCCAATTGCTTCTCTGGCCTGGGAGCAAAATGTGTTGTGACACAGACGCTTGTGGCAACATCCTCCAATTGTGAGTGTATGAAAGTTCAGGATGAGGAGGTGGGGAGGACAAAGGAAGGGTGAGACAGTGGATTTCAAGCCAGCTATCTCTGTACCTGATTAGGTAATAGTTGGGTTATTGGGTATTGATCAAAATCATGCAGCTACACTTATATAAAGCCTTGACAGGGCAAAATCTCAGTTACTTACTGTTGCTTAAGAAACACAAGTATAACAAAGTTTAAAAAAAACATACAGTGAGTGCTCTCATGTAGGCCTTAGTGTTGGGCTAAGAGGGACGGATGGAGAGTCGCTACTTCTGACTTCAAGTCAAGAGTGTGTGAATGGAGACTGATCAGTCAGTGTATGCAGTGGACTGCTTACTCAAATAAAGCAGGAGTGGAAAGTGCTGACGATCACACAGTTACAAACTCTGGCTTTAAAGCTAAGCTGGTGGTGCTCTTATCTTAACACCAAGCCGTTAGGTGGACATGACAACTTTATTGCAGCAAAGAGGAGCTGCAAGTTTCACGGATCGGGCCTCTTTCTCATGTGCAAAAGGAAGTCAACTATCATGTATCGAAAGCTACAATACGTTATCATATACCGTGAGCAAAGAAGCATTAATGGAGTTTGATTTAGTGAGCCAAGAGGCCAAGTTCACTGATGGTGTGTGTAGAGTCCTGCTGGTGCCAGGGAGGGCCTGTGTGTGGGTGCTGCGGAGAGCATGCTGTTAGAGTAATCTCTCAATGTTTGTTTGACTGCAGACAAACACAGTCCTCATTTAATGACATGTGTGACATGCAACTAAATCATCCAAGGTTCCTACAGCTTAAGGCAAGTTAGACTGAATGTTTTAAGACTTTTTTTTCCAATACAATTTGGAATGAAATTAAAGACCAATTTTAAAATAACTACTTGAAGAAAAACATAGAATTGCTGCCTTGGGGTTGTATGTTCCTGCAAACTAGTGAAGATAGAGTTTAAATCCTGTCTGTACATACTCATATGTAGCCATGACAGTTGACAGTTTAAAGTGTTATCATTTCATCATTTTATCCTATCAGACATTCGTGTGAAATGCTGTCATAATGAGCCCATGAATTCTTAAGTTATGGCCACAAACATGTTTAATGAGGTCACAGTGACAAAACATGAGTTTCTGTCTTGTGGTGCAGACGAGGGTAAAACAGAGCTGGAAAATACCTGCCGTTTGTTGTCGTGTTTGTTGGGCAATTTTTTTTCTCGCTCTGCACGTGGGATTCCCCATCCCTTGATTCCCATCATGCCGAATGTGAATAACTTTTTGCCTTAAGAACACAGAGCCTCATATGAATTGCATTGTGCCAGTTTCAGCCATGCCACAAAATCTTGGTTAAACAGCCAGTTTCTGTTGGATTTGCACGTCCCCATGTCGTTCAGGGCACAGTGACAGCTAGCTAACAGACCGTGGATTCTCTGCTCTAAGCATCCCTGATGGAAACAAAAATACTAGTGTCGCTGGTTCCACTATCCTGATCTGTGTTACATTACTGCAAGAAACATTCAGTAATCTGAAGATTTCTGCAATGTCAGAAAGAGAAAACAATGCATAAAATCCTACTTCCCATATCATAGCATTTTAAGACTTTTGGAAGACTGATTTTAAGACATTTTAATACCAATTTATGGCCTTAGATTGAAGAATTGAATGCCTTCTAAGGCTTTTTAGGGATTCACAGATTTCTGTTATCTTGTCTATACTGTCACTGACTTGAAGAAAAATGGAAAAAAAGCATGTTTTTAAATAAAGACTGCTAAAAGAGTGGGTTCCACCTGGATACAGCAGACACAAGTTTTACCAATCTTAAATGACCAAATCACATTCAATAAAGCCAGGCTGTTTTTCTAAAGACTTTTTAATACTTCGAATGTCTCCGACCTGCAGGAAAGTAATTACACTCATGGAACCTCTAATTACTTCTCTTATTGTAAGCCGCGGGATGATAAAGGCAATGTATCATACCAACAACAGCAAATGTCAGCTTTCTTAATCAACAGTCCCATTGTCTCAGAAGACTTATGAATACCACTGAATAGAGGAAAAGTGTCAACAGCACTGTATCAAGAAACAGGCCATTATTGCTGTGTAACTCCGCAATAGTGCTAGCACAGGCTGTAGTCTTCCCATTGTAATGAATATACAGTACATGGGTCTAGCAGAGCTGTCAACTTAAACACAGAGAGAACACAGTGTGACAGGCAACATCCCTTTGCCAACACTCTCAGTACCACTCAGCTCTATATTACACTGCCAGCCTCCACGGACCAGCCTATACACCACTCAGCTTTTATGGGGAAACTTTGCTGAACTGCAGTTTTGTGTGTGTGTGTGTGTGTGTGTGTGTGTGTGTATATGTGTGTGTGTGTGTGTGTGTGTGTGTGTGTGTGTGTGTGTGTGTACGTGTGTGTGTGTGTGTGTCCACGCTAGAACAGGAGGCAGTGAATCTGCCCTGTCCTCTCATTAACACTCTCCCCATGTCGGCTAATCACACTCCTGTTGTGTTACTGGTAATGTGGCTTCAGTTCTTTACAGTGCCAGATGATTCTCTTTCCCCATTCTCAGCATTAAAAGCCAGACACTGTATCATACTGAGGTGTGCTAATGCTAACACGCACTCATTTCAATTAATATTCTGACAGCGTTGACTGTTTCCATGGTGACGAACCCGGTGCAGACTTAAAGGGAAAAGGTGTTATTAAAAAATAAGAGTGGTAAACCTGTCTGCATTACAGATGAGTACTTTCAGCTGGTGGAAACGTTGCTACAAATCTAATTGTTCTCGATGAAAAGAGAAGCACTTAAGCTGCCTCATTGTAATCATATTGGTTAATTAATCATAACCAGATATGCTACTGAGGTGCAAATATGTAAACAAAGTACAACGCATGCCCCCAGTGACATGAGAGATCAGGAAATGGTCAGGCCAATCAGAGGCCGCCCCACAGTCTGCACTACATGACGCAGTCTGAAACATATTCCAGGATACTGCCGTCGACCTCAACAATGACGTCAATAAACTCACTGTGTCTGCATTGGATTCAATCTGTTAAACAAGAGACGCAACCGTACCCAAAACTACAGATAGCCTAAATCATTCCACAACTAGAAATCATGATTACTAGAACCATCCAGGATGACATAAACACAAACATTGCAGCCAGTCTGTAAGCATGAACAACAA